>NC_089840.1:86996932-87596932 GCF_035609145.1 Eleutherodactylus coqui | reverse complement strand
TCTCGGGGCCATTTCACACCTCATTTATTGTTTAGATACGGTAGCCAAATCTAAACCGTGACATACTTATGGATTTCTATGGGCCAGGCCTACGCAAAAAAATGACTTTTCGGCAAACATTTTACAAGTAAGCATGTAGATACTATTTTCTGCTTTCTTATTGGTATAACATAATGTTACACTACTCCGTGCTGCAAAAAACATGGCAGCGACTTTCCAGAGGCCCTCCGGCATGCTTGGAGTTGTAGTCACAGGCTTTAGAGGTCTGAACTTTAGTGTAGGATTTATTTTTCTTAAGGCGGGGCTTACACGACCATGATTCACTTTGTGCCACATGCAAGGCGCCAATGTCATTGCGTACTTGCTGCGTTCTGCCAATCGCCATGCACTTTTTGGGCAAGTATGCACACTTAATACACGCCAAGATAGAACATGCCATGATTTTTATTGCGCTTGTATTTTGCGCAATATGTGTGAGTGGCAACCTAAAAGCCTATGGCAGACTGGTACAGCCTATTACGTGCACAAAACCCGCACGCAGAATATGCCCTTACCACACGCTCGTGTGAGCCCGGCCTAAATGTATGCTCTACATTTGTATCCTTAGCACATACTAATCTGTTTCTGTAAATATTATACATGGATTTCAGTCCAAGATAATTAGGAAAATGGGCTATTTGTTGGTTACTAAGTATTTTATTTTCTGTTTGTAGGTTAATTAAAATAGTGGATAAAATTGGCTTACAGCTGACCTTCCCTGGAAAATGCATTTCTCTCACCTCTCAATCCTTGGCACTGGCTGTGGTTAAAGTCAATGACAGCTCTTTCACAGGAACGTCATTCGGTGTTGAATCCTCATCTGCCTTAAATGTAAGATCAGGAATCTTGTCCCTCCAAAAAAAGTTGCAAGGCTCTACAATGTGAGGCAGCATAGCTGGAGCTCTCAGTGCACAAGGGACTATCAGCGGGGACGGCACTAGCAATGTAGCTACCCATGTAGTGTCATATTTGTGAGAATGCTCATTAAAATAAAGCGCAAGATTATGTATATAGGGAACGTGGTAAAGGGTTTCATGGTAAGGTATTGCATGGTAAGGTATTGCATGGTAAGGTATTGCATGGTAAGGTATTGCATGGTAAGATATTGCCAAGGTAGTGTGAGGTTCTGCAGGAGTGGTTAGCTTTTATTGATCACCTGGAACTAAGGGGAATATGTGTAGTTGACTGAAAATATCTCAGTCAAGTTGTGCTTAAGGGTCCTCGTTTGAAAGAGCGAATGATGTCACCACTAACGCATTCGCTCTCATTTGACCTGTTTAGACAGGCGAATGCATGGTAGGCTCATTCTGTGTAAGTGAATGAAGGGCACTGAATGAGTGCTGTCTAAACCGAACGATAAGCGAACAAGTGAACGATGACTTTTATGCCTGCAGAAAACTAATGAGAAGCGAACAATTACACTGAGCACTCAGGGCTTCAGAGGCGAGAATATCTCTCTATTAGCCTTAGGAGATTGCACAACTGGTGTCTGAATTTGCAGTTACAGTATAATGTGTTGTGTTTGCAATTGATTTGCATATATTTGCATATACCGTTTTACAATTTCTAATATATGTATATTTTTATATGTTTTACATGGGCTTATATATGAGAACAGTATATTGGTATGGAAGCTCCTTCATCTTCCTGCCTTGTCAGTCGACTGACGGGCTGTTGTATATATAACTGACTCGGTTGGTAAACCAATTCCATGCAGTAGATGAGGTTCTTGCTAATAGTTCCAGGGGCTTTAGACAAGCTTGTAACGTACACATGAGGTAATTTGTAGACCCTATAAATATCTCATACTGTCTATATGCCTATATTAAAGCAGTTGTGCCAAGATGGTATCTCCCGTATTTATGCCCCTTTGTGCGTGTGAATGTTGGAGAGCGGGGTTCCCTGCTCAGAACTCCCCCGTTATGCCCAAGAATGCAGAGCCATTCAGTGAGAGTGGCTCCGATCCTGGCGCAATTTCTGCTATCATGTTATTACAGGATGGTCATTTATGTGAAGGGCTGTCCTGTAATACTAACGTTTCCCTACAGTGGTCGCTGCTGGGAAACGTTAGTATTACAGGACAGCCGTTCACATCAAAATATCATCATGGCCACGGCTTGCCTTGGCAAGATCAGCTGTCTGCCGGGGGTGCCAAAAGGAGAACTTGGGGTGATTAGCTGATTGCCCTGAGCTCTGCTTTCTCAAAGAGTTTGTGGATCTTGGCATAACTTCTTTCAATCATATTTGTGTTTATTGTACTTTTTTAAATGTGTGTGTCAGTGTAAATTGTTTTTATTTAACAGGTATCTTTGGGTTCTCAAGCGTCAGCAAACAGTGATGGGTCCATTCTTCTTCCTGCGTCATTAATCACTGACTTGTCTCCTGAGGACAAAAAGTACGCTTCCAGGGTGCAGTTTAACTATTATGCACAGACTTCATTTTTCCAGGTAAAAATGTCAGATTTAGGACTTCTTAGCGCGGTAGGATGTTCATGTAAAAATAACCGCGGACTGTGAAACTTCTACTGCTGTTCCAACAGATGGATCTTAATTAAATAATAAACACAGAAAACAAGCCAGATAACAATAAAGATAACGAATAAGATAATTTCACATGAGCGCATTATAGCTGCAAATCCCAGCTTGACTGTAAATAGGACCCAAACTAACAGGGTCACAGGTCTTTATGATGCTATCAGCTGTAGTAATCAGGCCCGCCAGCCAGGGTTTGCAGCTATTATACAGACTCAGACATGTATTAGTAGTATGCTTGTGTGAATTTGACCTTAGAGGGGTTTTCCTACTACTTAAAATTGCTTCACAGCCACTTCACACTTCCTGGTTGCTGCTGACCAGGACATGTGACTGCTGCAGCCAATCACTGGATCTAGAAGGTCACAGCAGCAACCAGGAAGTACAGAGTGGCTACGAAGCAATTTTAAGTAGTAACATAGTATGTAAGCCTGAATGAAGACAATGTCCATCTAGTCCAGCCTGTCTATCCTCCTTTGTTGATCCAGAGGAAGGCAAAAAAAACCAAGGCCAGAAGCCAATTAGCCCTTTTGGGGAAACAATTCCTTCCCGACTCCCTAATGGCAATCAGACTATTCCCTGGATCAACCCCTAATAGTTCCTACCTGCCTGTATACTCGGATTGACAATTAACCTAATATTTATATCCTATAATGTCCTTCTTCTCCAGAAAGACATCAAGTCCCCTTTTAAACTCCTCTATGGATTTTGCCATCACCACTTCCTCAGGCAGAGAGTTCCCACAGTTAGTGGGAAAACTCCTTTAAAGAGTCACTGTACTTTCATAAAACATTTGAGATTTTATAGAAACGTAAAAGGATTTGATCGTGGAGGTTCGGGTGCTGGGATCCTCACTGGTCACCGAAATGAAGAGGCCGCAGCATTCACCTTAGCGCTGCTCCCCTTCAACTGTGTTTTTTACTCTTCGGCTGTTCTCAGCAGATGAAGAACGGGTCATAGAAGTCTATGCTAATTGTGAAGCCTGGTAGATGCATCACGTTGGGAGGGGAGCCGCAACTGAGCAATTAGCATTGTACCCTGCATGCAGACGAGGCCCCACATCACAGCAGCCGCAACACCAAGAACCCTCACATTACGGCGGCTGGCTATGGGGAATTGCTCATTGCAACAGAGGGCAGCATGCTTCATGGCCTTGGTGTGAGATGGGCAAAGGAATGTTTTGGGGGATCTGTGAGGCTGTAGGCAGAGAAATGCCCATGCTGGATACTGGGGTAAATGGGCAGGGCTGGGGGACATTCAGAAAGTTTGGAAAAAGAGTATTTCATTACTTAAAGTGTTTCAAGTTGTTGTTATGCCAGTGGCCACAGAATATTAAAGCAATTAACTGTAACATCAAGTAGTTATATCAGTATATGTTTTAATACTTTTCTTTTTCTGCATATTTATCAGGACCCGTTCCTCCAAGCAAACCAACAGTTGGTGAGCAAAGTGATATCGTCAAGTGTTGCAAACCTTTCAATAACTAACCTAAAGGAAAATGTTACTGTGACACTAAAGACTTCAGCAAACAATATCTCAGTAAGTATTTATCTACATAGCAAGGCTATAACATGGGTTATAAACCAATCAGCAATGAAATTAAAACCACCCACCTAATATTTGTGGCCGTGCAGCCCCATAAACAGCAAGCTGCGATTTATCACATCCTGACACTTTTCTATCACAAGCAGAATGCACTTTTTCATCAACTATTGTTATATTATATGAGGCACAATACATGTGTGGGATCGGACCAAATGGGCTACTTTCTCTGTGCACATCATTGAGTGCCCATAGCTCTATTGCCAGTTTATGGACTGCTCTTTATTGGACCTCTTTTGATGGGTGCTAACCACCGTATACTAGAACACCCAACATGTCTTGCCTTTTGGGAGATGTTTTGACCTAATTATCTAGGCATCACAATCTAGCCATTGGAAAAGTTGCTCAGATTCTTACGCTTGCACATTTTTGCTTCTTTCGACACAAAAGCTTCAAGAACTGCCTGTACACTTGATGCTCGGTATATCCCACCCCTTGAAAAGTGCCATTATCAGGAGATAATCAGTGTTACTCATTTCACCTGTCTGTGGTTTCAGTGTTATGGCTGAACAGTGTATGTGCCAGTAACACAGCATATTAGGCCCAAAAAAGACACATGTCCATCCATAGTAAGGCAAAAAAAACTATTAAGATAGAAGCAATTTTGCCCCATTTAAGAGAAAAAATTTCCTTCCCAACTCCAAGTTTGGCAATCGAATTAATCCCCAGATCACCGACCCTTCTGAAGTTATTAATGATTATAACCTATAATATTGTATCACTCAAGTAAGGCGTCCAGACCCCTCTTGAACTCTCTATCAAATTCACCATCACCACATCCTCAGGCAAAAAAGTTCCATAGTCTCACTGCTCTTACAGTAAAGAACCCCCATCTAAGTTGGTGTAAAAACCTTCTTTCCTCTAGAGGATGCCCCCTTGTTACAGTCACAGTCCAGGGTATAATAAATGATAGGAGAGATCTCTGTATTGTCCCCTGATATATTAGGTTGCCCCTCAGATGGCTTTTTTCTAAACTAAATAACCCCAATTTCCATAATCTCTCTGGGTATTGTAGGCCGCCCATTCCATTTATTACTTTAGTTGCCTGTCTTTGTACCCGCTTAAGTTCTGATATGTCCTTCTTGAGTACCGCTGCCCAAAACTGTCCACAATATTCCATGGGTGGTCTGACCAGTGAATTGTAAAGAGGAAGAACAATGTTCCTGATATGCGCCCCTAGACCTCTTTTGATGCCCCCATGATCCTATTCGCCTTGGCAGCAGCTTGTGTGGACTTATATTCAAAATTCAAGAGCTCTAACAGCAGATTAATCACCGGCACATCCAATATGCGTCTCCTATGAAATACATTATGTATAGAGATGAGAGAGTGTACTTGTTAAGGCAAATTACTCGAGCGAGTATCGCCATTTTCGAGAACATGCCTTCTTGCCCAAAAAGATTCGGGGGGCGGCGAGGGGTAACGAGGGGGATCTCTCTCTCTCTCCCGCCCACCACCCACCCACCCACCCCGCTCCCCCCTGCTCACTCAACCCCGCCAGCCCACGAATCTTTTCAGACGAGCAGGCATGTACTCAAAAATGGCGATACTCACTTGAGTAATTTCCCTTAACGAGTACGCTTGCTCATCTCTAATCATGTACTAGAGATGAATAAAGGAAATCTTGGACAGGGAAGTATCCACCTTGGAGCTAATCCTGCCCAGCCTGACCTGATGGATGCCAGAGCATTCCTGCATTATTACAAGGCAGTGTCATAGAAGGGAAGATGGGCTGGATTCACCCCGAGGTCACAAGGTCTTATTAAAGTAACTATTTATTTCAGACCATCAAAAGGAAATAAACATATTCTTTATTAAGATAAAATGTTGATCTCCGTTTGTGTTTCCGCAGGATCAGGTGGAGTGTGTATTTTGGGACTTTGATAAAAACAGTAAGTATATTACACAGAAACATTTGTGAATCTCACATTACTGTACACCATGGAATAACTTGTTGGGTTGATCGATAACAGACCAAGACGATCTTTTACAACTGTACTGTATATAATATTAAAAAAATATAGTCAAGAAATTTGATAGGTGGCGCTCACTTATTCGGATGTCCAAAAGACGTCATATAAGGCTCGTGGCGAAGAGATGGATGTATGCTTCTTATAGTCTGGCAGATGGTATTTGTGCCCAAATTTATGCAGGCCACTGGTGCACTGCAGAGCGGCTTGAAGAAGCTCCGATCATGCGTATGATGGAGTAAATGCAAATGAAATGAAAAAGAGAAAAAAACCTCAGCGCTCAGAATATGGGTACAATAATGATTAAAGTTGGTAGAAAAAAGAAGAAAAAGAAAGGAAATGGACTTACTTCACGGAGGCGTCTTTTGTATAGACGCCCCCAGTCCCAGCAAACGTAACTAATTCCCGTCGGCAGCAGGATTGATGGTTCCAATATTTATTAAGAAGTAGACGCGTTTCGGCCTTACACAGATTAGGCCTTCATCAAGTACTTATATAATATGCAAAGCATACAGTATTTATATAGTAGTCTTAGGGTAATTACCTCTCTATGGAATGAATAGACGTGGCTTCCGGGTCCCGGCTAGTCACGTGGGAGCGGCAAGTACCTCCGTGATGACATCACAGAGTTGCAGTGTGTGATGGGATAGAGTCACGTGGGGGCGTTACGTCGCGTAATGACGCGGCAGGCTCCCAGTATCACGTGGGGACGGCAGTGGCTACGTGTTGACGTTGTAGAGTTGCATTGCCAGATGGAGTAGGTCACATGGGAACGGCACGTCGCGTGATGACGCGGCGGGATCCCAGTGACGCGAAGGGTTTCCAGTGTGTCATGTGATGGAATCACATGACTTAGTGACGTGTGTTTGTATATTGGAAGGCGGGACCATAAGCCTCAAAGCAATAGTACAACGGTGACGTGACATGTCGCTTTGAAGCCAATATTCTTATCTATTTGAGGTGTAATCACGTGAAGGATAATATAGTAATGTACAATGGGGTCCGCCTTAAGAACAGACTGGCAGCAGTAAAGTGGCAATATCTCATAGGATCATGCTGCATAACAATGTAACCATTGCATAATAAAAGGTATAGTTATTATATATACCAAATATTATTGATTATTAGATGGTAAATGTGCTTCTACAAACTTATATGCCTACTCCAATATAATAGTTAATTAAAAGAGGGGAGGGGAGGGAAGGGGAGGGGGGAGGGAGAAAAGCATAAAAGGTTAGATTAATTTATTTATTAAAGTTTTTAAAATATGTTGATGGATTTAATTTAAAATATGTATGACATATAGTATATGGGTGAGTAGATAAATAAATATTTAAATTCTAGTCCTCTTAAAAAGTCAAAATATAAAATATTAAATCAAATTTTCTCTAATGTTTAATTGAGACCATAAGGAGTCAAAGTGTTAAAATGAAATATATGGAACATTTCTTTGGTTTTAAGTTTGGAAAAATCGCCGACGGGGATCTGTTCAATAGGTGTTATTTTTAAAAGAGATTGATTGGAGTTGTGGTGGGAAAAGAAGTGTTTAGATACACTGTGTTTTAGGTAGCTGTTTTTAATGTTAAACCTATGTTGATTAGCTCGACATCGTAGGGGATTTATAGTGCGTCCTATATATCTCAATGGACAAGGACATTCAATAAGATAGATAACATAGTTGGACCCACAATTTAAGTGTTGTTTTATTTGGAAAGGGGGGGTACCGTTTAAAGATTCCACCTCTTTCCTCTTGTGGCAAATTATTGGACAGCACTTACAATTTTGTTTGCCACACTTATATGTTCCAAGAGATATTAAAGAATGTGTTTGTTTGGTTGTCCTTGTTTTGGAACTAAGTTGGTTAGGGCGAGAAGGGGCTATGATATTTCCCATTGTCCGGCCCTTTCTAAAAAGTGTTTGGGGTTGTGGAGATATCTCTGTCAATAACAAGGGATCCAACTTTAAAATGTGCCATTGTGCTTGATAATTTCCCTTACTTCCTTATGATAGGAGTTAAAACGGGTTATAAAGTTACAATCAAATTTGCGGAATGGAAGTTGATCCTTATTTTGGCATGTTTCAGGATTGGGGGGATGGATATCCCTTCCCCCTAATTTAGCCTTGTTTAGAGAATTAGAAATAAGTGTCTCCGGATATTTTTTGTCCCTGAACCTCTGCGATAGAATGTTTGACTGTATATCGTATTCTTTGATAGAGGAACAATTACGCCTAATGCGTCTGAATTGGCCAAACGGGACACTTACTTTCCACTGCTTGGCGTGGTTGCTCCGGAAATCCAAGAAGCTATTGGCGTCTACTGTTTTAAAATGGGTTTTTGTTTGAATAGTACCTGCTTCAATGAATATGTCAAGGTCTCAAAACGTAATTTGAGTACGACTAAAGGAACCTGTGAATTCAAGGTTCCAAGAGTTGAACTGTAACTCTTGGAACCTTGAATTCACAGGTTCCTTTAGTCGTACTCAAATTACGTTTTTAGACCTTGACATATTCATTGAAGCAGGTCACGTCACCGTTGTACTATTGCTTTGAGGCTTATGGTCCCGCCTCCCAATATACAAACACACGTCACTAAGTCATGTGATTCCATCACATAACACACTGGAAACCCTTCGCGTCACTGGGATCCCGCCGTGTCATCACGCGACGTGCTGTTCCCACGTGACCTACTCCATCTGGCAATGCAACTCTACAACGTCAACACGTAGGCACTGCCGTCCCCACGTGATACTGGGAGCCCGCCGTGTCATTACGCGACGTAACGCCCCCACGTGACTCTATCCCATCACACACTGCAACTCTGTGATGTCATCACGGAGATACTTGCCGCTCCCACGTGACTAGCCGGGACCCGGAAGCCACGTCTATTCATTCCATAGAGAGGTAATTACCCTAAGACTACTATATAAATACTGTATGCTTTGCATATTATATAAGTACTTGATGAAGGCCTAATCTGTGTAAGGCCGAAACGCGTCTACTTCTTAATAAATATTGGAACCATCAATCTTGCTGCCGACGGGAATTTGTTACGTTTGCCGGGACTGGGGGCGTCTATACAAAAGACGCCTCCGTGAAGTAAGTCCATTTCCTTTCTTTTTCTTCTTTTTTCTACCATCTTTAATCATTATTGTACCCATATTCTGAGCGCTGAGGTTTTTTTCTCTTTTTCATTTCATTAAAAAAATATAGTAATGGACCTTCTCCTATTCCCGCCCTCTACTAACCGACCTCATCCTGACATCTCCATCTCTGTATGTGGCATCACCATAACTCCCAGACAGCAGCAAATGAAAAGAAAGCCCGCGGCATCATATAGATGCGGTGAAAGATTTCAAACCTTTATTCCTCCATTAAAAGATGGTTGCCATACAGATGGTTGCTACGTTTCGACCTTTCAGTCAGGTCTTTTTCAAGCATCCCAGACAGCATGCCCGCTGCCTCAGGGTCGTATTTGATGCCGATCTCTCCTTTACCCCCTATATACAATCTCTCACCTGAACATGTCAGCTGCACCTCAAGAACATCGCAAGAATCCGCTCTTTTCTCACCATAGACACGCTAAAAACGTTTACTGTTGCCCTTATCCACTCCCGACTCGATTATTGCAATTCGCTGTTGATCAGCCTCCCCGCACCAGACTCTCCCCTCTCCAATCCATCCTGAATGCGGCAGCCAGGCTCATCTTCCTGTCCAGCCGCTACTCGGACGCCTCTGCCCTGTGCCAGTCACTGCACTGGCTGCCCATCTAATACAGAAAACAATTTAAACTTACTACCCTCATCCACAAAGCCCTCCACAGCACCACCCTGTCCTACATTGCCTACCTCATCTCAATCCACCAGCCAGCCCGGGCTCTCCGCTCTGCTAATAAAATCAGACTAAGTGCCCCTTTAATTCGAATCTCTCATTCCCGCCTCCAAGACTTCTCGACAGCAGTATCAGTCCTCTGGAAGGCGCTACCAAAAGCTAACCGGGCAATCACTGACACACTAAATTTCAGGCATGCTCTAAAAACGCACCTCTTCAGGGAGGCATACCATATCCCCTACACCGAACCCCACTCTGCCTGATGTAAGCTCGTTGGAGCGGGACCTTCACCCCTACTGTTTACATCAGTTAATTACTTTATGTAACCGTGGTCTTGTTTTTATTTCCCCTGTCTTGTAAGCGCTGCAAAACATGTTGGCGCTATATAACTAAAGATTCTTATTATTACTTTCACCAACTGGATATTCTTACATATGACATCATTATTATGAAATGTATCAGTAACATCATAGTTACCATGAAAAGTTACCTTTTTGCTATTAGTTAAAGGGAATGTCCAGCCTCTTAAAATATATAAACAAAAACGCTCACAATGTTTTATTAATGCAAAATATAATAAAAGAAATAATACCTTTCAGACGGCTGAGAAACGTGTGCGAGATTTGGGTGTTGCAAGACGCACAAACCTTGCATGAATATGAACCCCATTCTTTTGAATGGAGTCATATACAAGAGCATGTCCTATCTTTTTGTGTTCCTCGGAACTCATCACCCATTCTTTTTAATGGGACAGTAAAACACATCGCACAAGTGTGATGCGAGATTTCCCTTTGAAAACAATGGGCAACGCTTGCCTTATCTCTGACGTGGCTGAAAGCCGCGCTGGACGATCGCTCCTTTACTGAAGTGATGGGAGGTGTTTTTGCAATATAAAGCCTCGAATCACCATGAAAACGCATGTTGGCGAGCGCAGTATCTGAACGCTCGCCCGTGTGTAGGTAGCCTCAGTTCTTCTCCAGTCCGATCCTGACATTTCCTGGGTCCCCTGCTGTTCTGTGTACTTATGGTCCCTGTCACCCACGTACATGGGATTTCTCCAGCCAGTTACTGGCTACAGCGGGTCACTAATGTGACCATTGATTAGCATCAGCAGCACTCATGTATCTGTGTCAACAGGGAGCAAGAAGAACAGAGACTGTTAGGGAACCCGGGAAAGATCAGAATGGAAGCAGTGAAGGATTTATAAGGTGAGTTTTAGGGCTTAAACAGATGGGCGTGATTTTGGCCCGTTATACGGCAGTGATGAACATAGCCGAATAACGGAATGAGACAAAACCATTGATTTTAATGGCTTTGTTTTCACTAGCGGGATTCTTGCTCGTTAATACTACGTGTGAGGAAGATAGGGCGGGGCCTATCTTCCCACTTTTTTTTCAAACTCACACGGAATAGCATGGAATTTGAAAGGTAGAAAAAAAAAGATTTTTCCCTCGTTCATGTACAACTACACTCCGTAGCAGCGAGCATAGTTGCATATACATCCGCGTGAAGTTGCCAGGCCTCCCTCACACAGGCGTTTGGCGAGAAAGTAGAAATGGCCAGTTCAATGTGCAAAAAAATCTTATTCCTTTATTTGAAGTTTTCACATAAAAGCTTGAGACAAAAGATTAAAATGTGTAGCGTTATGCCATGGCCACTAACACGTTTCCACCGACTTGCGGTCTTTCTTAAAGTTCTTATGTGACTACTTCAAATAAAGCAATAAGATTTTTTTGCACGCTGAACTGGCTATATCTACTTTAGGCTGGGGTCACACTGGGCGGATTTCCGTTGGAAATCCCGCGGTTTGGCCGCAGCAAAAACCGCGAGATTCCCGCCAGCAGAACCGCGGCCGCGGTGGAAATAAACAATAAATAGACATGCTGCATCTTCTGAAGCCGCGGCTGCGGCCGCTGCAGCCGCGGTTTCAGCCTGACTTACCGCAGCGGATTGGCCGTCCACATGGCTGGCTAATCCCGAGATTAGCGGCCGTGGGCGGAATTGCCGTGGCAAATCCGCCCTGTGTGAACCCAGCCTTACTGTCTTCAACTTGTAGCAGTTTTGAGTTGTGTTTTACTCTCATTAGTAGCCTCTGCCCCCCACTGTACACAACATGATATGAAATAATTACCTAGCGCATCACCTTGGCTATTACTGAGGACCGGAAGTAGATCTACATGTCAGTTTAAATAATAACTCCTCTTTGCTTGACAGATGGAAGCGGCGGCTGGTCAGCGGATGGCTGCTTAGTTGCTAAGAGAACACAAAGTGAAGCAGTCTGTAAATGTAATCATCTAACCAGCTTTGCAATATTGATGGTAAGGAAATGATGCTATCTGCGGATATAACACCCTCATTTAATGTCATCATCTGATTACATTACAGTGAATCTGTCACTAATGGTCCTTTGACTCGACATGAGCTGTTGGGCAAATGATGCCCGATACTCATCCTAGTGGTGCTCGCTCTTGTATCACTGGCATCGCTTACAGTACTGCTGAAATGGTGGCGGAGCGGGCCTGCATTCACTGTAAGTAGACAGTCGTTCAGAAGTGGCATGTCTGCATGTGCAAACTGAACGACTGAACAATTCTTGCCCAGTTGTTTAGTCGCTGCATGCGTTTACACCAGACAATTATCATTCAGAATCGTTCAGATACCCGCGTGCCCGCAGGATTCTGAACGATCATCGTCCTGCGTAAAAGGGCCATAAGGCTGCATTAGTGCAGGTGATTTTCACGCGTGATGTCTGTGCTTTGTAGGTTGTACAGAAATCACATTTGAAAAGAACCCATTATTTTCGATGAGGTAATTTACATAAGTAATTCTCTCGCAGCACCAGTACGAGATAGAAAAATCCCAATGTCCACGGGTGGATTTGATTTGCGCAATTCGAGCATGGGCGCCCGCGTCTCAATTAACATATGGAGACCTCGATTTCTTTCATGTTTGCGATACACCTGCTTTGGTATAACTTCTGAACCAGGTTCTGACTACAACATTTAGCAGGTGGTCTTGTACCTGGATACTTGTCAGCAAAGGTCTCTTGCGTCTCCTTAATTGGTCTGCTTTTCACATACCCTTCCACAATAACTATTTACTGTTGCAGGAAGAGCAGCAGGGGGCAGATTTATGAAAGCTGTCTAAAGGAAAATCTGTCTTTGTTGTTCATCGCAGCCAATCACAGCGCAGCTTTCATTTCTTGTATTGTTGAGGTCAAATGAAAGGGCTGCGACCTCCTTCAAGGAATGTGGTGCCATGATCAGTGGTGGGCTACTTTTCTGTGGCCCGCCCTGTATTATTAAGATACAGACATGGGCTAAATATATTGCTCATATTAATGTTTTTTGGGTTTTTTTTCGTTTCTATTGTCTTTTAGAATGTATCACCGAATGAGCCAATAAATCCTGAAGATCTGCTGGTTTTGACCTTTATCACATATATTGGATGTGGACTGTCTGCAATATTCCTCTCTGTGACTCTCATTACCTACATAGCATTTGAGTATGTAACAATGTACCTGTCTATTATTACATAACCTGACTGTGTCTTGCGGTCTCCATGCCTTCTCCAAGCATACGTGGTAGATTTTCTATCCCATAGAACTACATAATTGGAGCAGTCCTATGATTGTTGCGGTTTAATCATAACCAGTTCATAGTGCTTGTGAAAGGGAAGACATCAACAAGGCTTGTGCATTAAATACGTGATCTATAAATATAATATAAAGAGAATCTGCACTTCTATACTAGGATGTTACATTATATGCAATTCTATCTTCAACATCTGTCACTCCAGCAAAATATGTAATAAGTGAGAGTAACTGCAAGGAAATCAAATAACCTGATCACCGGCGTCTTTTAAAGCACACAAGCTATCAACTTATCAAATCATCCCTTAAGTCTTTTTGACAGTATACAGGTGATATCAGTGGCACATACCTTCTGTTGAAGGTGTCAATTTCTGTTACCTAAATCTGTTCTATCTGAATAACCGTATGGCCCCACTCATGACTTTATCCCTTTATGTTAAATCGGTTGTCCACCTTGGAAAATCCCATTCTACACTCACTCTCAATAAAAAATCAAGCCTCTAAAAGAAGTTATTGTTTTGCTGCAAATCTCATCATGCAGTTCCATCTCAGGCAGATATATAAACGATTAGTATTGTGGTGATTACATGAACGGTCTTGTCACCTGAGGCCCTAAAATGGTTCCACCCTCAACCTATAAAAAGGCTCTCAGAGGCTCCTTGTATGTAGTGACCTTTTCTTCTGCTTGTGTAGAGCTTGTTGACCAATAGACGTCTCTACGACACAATCAGAGAGATTTCGCTCAGTTAAGAGTTTTAGATAGGGAGTATTATTAGAATGTGTGAAGCTGGATGATCATATCGACAAATTGTCTGCTACCAGGGCTTATCTGACAAGGCGGTTAGGAGGTGTTGGCACCAGTGGATGTGTGAGGGCACACACACTGGGCTATCGGGCTTAGGACACCCTCGATGGTCTACCAGTAGAGATGATCGTCTGATTATCTGATAACAACGAGCAGTTCCAACAATTTTGTTGTCTGTTATCCAGAGATAGGCAGCACTATCGTTACAGGCCCCTGTGTCAGAACCATTTCCAGGCACTTAGTTCAGGGACATTTGGTCTCAGGGCGCCCATTATGCGTACTGACTTTGACACATACACACTGTCGCCTCTGTTTGTCGAAACTGGACTGCTATGGAGTGGAATCGGGGTGTCTTCAGCCACAAATCCAGGTTTAGTTTGGGCACTGATAATGGCCATGTTTAGGTCTGGAAACCTAGAGGTGAGCACCTCAATCCTGCCATTGCTGTGAAGTGGCACACTGCCACCACTGCTGGTGTGATGGTATGAGTGGCCATTACATACAACAGCTGGTCACCCCTAGTAGTGGTGTAAGGGACAATGACTCCATGCCCGCCCGTATCACATCTTGTATCCAAACTAGAGGCGGTACACTGGGGTACTAGAGCCTCCACGCCCGCCCGTATCACATCTTGTATCCAAGCTAGATGCGGTACAACAGGGTACTAGAGCCTCCATGCCCGCCCGTATCACATCTTGTATCCAAGCTAGATGCGGTACAACAAGGTACTAGAGCCTCCATGCCTGCCTGTATCACATCTTGTATCCAAGCTAGAGGCGGTACAACAGGGTACTAGAGCCTCCATTCAAGTGTCCAGTTTTCCACAATAAATTCTCCTTTTGCTCTGATATTGTAATCACTTACTTATATCAACATTACAATCACAGAGAAAGTTTGATTCCATTCCAACAACTTCTTGATTTTTTTTTACAATGAGTGTATTGGAACAGTCCCCTGAAAATAACCTGACTGCTGTGTCCCACTACTGGGATCTGCAGCAATTGACTATAATCTACAGGAAAACCAATAAACTATAGATTAACCACACCTTCACCGCAGTGTACTACATAGCACCTATTCAAATCAATGGCCTGAAATGTTCTTGCTTGCCAGTTCTTCTGGGGAGATGCTCTTTGTTTTTTACGATGACCCTCATAGGTGATTAGCATTATTATTTGTAAAACCTTATTTGCTTTAGTAATTAGAATGATAAATAGTAAAATATGCTGAATGGTAAAAGTAATTTGCTCACTTTTTATCTGTTTTTAGGAAAATCCGTAGGGATTACCCATCTAAAATCCTAATTCAGCTTTGTGCTGCCCTGGTTTGCCTGAACCTCACGTTCCTTCTGAATCCGTGGATTGCGCTGTATAATGACATCCCTGGACTCTGTATCTCCGTTGCTGCATTTCTGCATTATTTTGTTTTGGTATCTATTACCTGGATGGGCCTTGAAGCTTTCCACATGTATCTGTCTCTTGTGAAGGTCTTTAATACTTATGTGAGAAAATACATCTTAAAGTTCTGCATTATTGGATGGGGTATGTATTATTTAGCATGCTTTTGTAGTTATGGATGCTAAACCTGGCGCTACTGTACTGTAGACATGATCTATTTGTATTACGTGACTGTGGTAGTCCAAAGGAATACGCCGAGTTACATGCCAATCATTGTATTCCTCTGGACCACAGCAATAGCGCGATAGAAAGAAATGGAAAATCTTACTACGGAAGTCTGTAGTGATTCTATAGGAGAGTACCTCCTTACACACAGACACTATTGGAGCAAGCCACAATATTCATTCTATAGGATTCATATGGAATCCTCCATATTCATCTGTGGTATAGTAGAGGCCTCATGCTCCTCTGTGGAAGCCCAATTAAAGCCTTGCTATGGCTGTGTATGAGCCCTAAAGAGTATTGTAAAACTGATTATAGTCTGTTAGATAGCTGTAAAGGTTGGGGAGTGTAAAGCAGATCTGTCTATGCAGGTCTGCTTTATCTGAATGCATTGCTTAAAAGGACCAGAGACCATAATTATAGTGACAAATCAACTTTAAAATCTCTACTATGTGCCTTGTTGTACTTTTGGATCTTTTCCTTAAAGGGGTTGTCTCCCTTCTAGCTGCTTTGCTACAGGAAGTATACAGCTCTGTACATTGCACAGTGGCCTGCGTTGGTACTGCAGGCTTCACTTCAATACAATACAGTACCAACCTGAGACATTGCACAATCTACGGAGCTGTTTGTTTCCTGCTGCACAACAGCTAGAAGCAGGACAAGCCCTTTAAAAGAAGCATTCTGCATATCTACCGTAGTTTTTCATTTTTGTAGCATTTGAGAGGGGAGCAAACTACTTTTCTTCTAACATTTACAATTTCTCTTACTTTTGTCTCCTCACAGGAGCTCCTGCTGTGGTCGTGGCAATTATACTTGCAATTAAGAAAGACTCGTATTTTCTCAAAAAAAGTGGAATATATCCAAATGGATCAGTAGATTATTTGTAAGTTGAGATAAACATGACTTAATTTGGTTAATGGTGGGCGGGGGGTGGGGGGTGGCAGTGAGCTGCTCTACTGCCTCACCGCAAAAACTGCATGCATTGATGTTTTTTACAGTTTTATAAAGAATGCAGTTCTATGGACATTTTTCTTGAAACAAAGTCTATAGCCACAATAGTAGTAAAGTTGTACTTGCAACTTTCATTGCATTTGCAGAAACTATGGTAGGGGCCACAAATACCTCAAATGCTTTCAAAAAACACCAAAAAGTGCGTGATTAAGAACTTTGTGTGAATGATACTTCAATGAAATCTATTCACTACATTTTAACATCTGGCGGGTAAATTACTGTAGTGCCGAAAATGACTGCCACATGTGAAGGTGTCCTCATAGAAAAGGATCATTTATAAATAAGCCAATTCCTGCAGTATCAAATGTGCAAATAAAAAGAGCAGGCAAAAATGTCTAA
The DNA here is from genome assembly GCF_035609145.1 of Eleutherodactylus coqui. Taxonomy (NCBI): domain Eukaryota; kingdom Metazoa; phylum Chordata; class Amphibia; order Anura; family Eleutherodactylidae; genus Eleutherodactylus; species Eleutherodactylus coqui. Next base: position 87,579,596 of record NC_089840.1, on the reverse strand, counting down.
ACTGGATGATAGATGATGAAATGGTAGGCAATTGTTACAACAGGGGCGTAAGTATAGGGGATGCGGTTGCACCCAGGCCCAGGAGCCTTAGGGGGCCCATAAGTCCCATCTTCTCCATACAGTAAGCCCAGTACTATGAATAAAGCAATATAGTTGGGGGCCCTGTTACAGGTTTTGCATTGGGGCCCAGGATCCTCAGGTTACGCCTCTGTGTTACAATATACATTGGCCAGCAGTCATATTGTGCGTTGCTTTGCACTGATAAACCTCTGGACCCGGTGACTGTAACTTGCGGTTTGTATTTTGATCTGTAAATGTGCTTCTTTGTTCAGAAGTCTCTTATTTCTGTGTACTTAGTGATTCACTCTCCCATTTTTCCTCCTTTCCAGCTGCTGGGTGGATGACATTGTATTCTGGATCACAGTAGTTGGATACTTCGGTGTAATATTCCTGCTGAACGTCAGCATGTTTGTTGTGGTCCTTATACAGCTGTGTCGCATCAAGAAGCAGAAACAGCTGGGCTATCAGAGGAAGACCACCTTCCAAGACATGCGCAGTGTGGCTGGAATCACTTTTCTACTGGGCATCACATGGGGCTTGGGCTTCTTCTCATTCGGTCCTGGAAGAACAGCCATCATGTACCTGTTTACTATCTTCAACAGCTTACAAGGTTGGCCCCGACGCGTTTTCGAATGTCTGACATGGTGAAATTATCCAGTATTTTCACCTATAGAATGTTTGTTTTTTGGTTACCTCTGTAACCCCCCTAAACAATAGGGTTACACAGCAGTCCTATTACCTTTTGGATTTCTATTGAGGGATCATAGACTAAGCGCTGCTGCTTTTTGTCATTTGAATGCCTCCGTAGCCCCAAGAAGTATGTATTGTTGCTGCCGTCATGAAAGGGAGTGTGGTTATGTATGCAGTAGAGGCACTATTTTTTTTGTCTCTACTGTCTCTTTGTACAGTGATACATATAATGAAATATGTGATTGTTCCCAGCAAGAGAAACCACGTAATCTTGTAGTTATGATACCTTTTAATGGCTAACAAAAATACATGATGTAATAATAGCGAGCTTGCGAACCAACGCAGGGTTCTTCTTCAGGCTTATGGATTGGATCTGAAGAGGCATGGATATTTATACACACTTATAACATACATACTTATGACAAGGCACAGATATGGATGGGATTGGTTCACACTTAAAAGGAATTCTGCAACAGCAAACAAACTTTTTTTGTCTAGGCACTGATAGCGGAGTGAAAGTTTTATGGTCCCTAAATTACTGTTGGGGGGGGGAGGTCAGCAGGCTAGAAATGCTTCAAGAGGTACACTGACATTTTTAACTAAACACTGATAGGGAGTGAAAGTTTATGGTCCCTGAATTACTGTTGGGGTGGGGGGTGGGGTCGGGCAGGCTAGACTTACAAGAGGTACGCAAACATTTTTAGCTAAACACTGATAAGGGAGTGAAAGTTTATGGTCCCTGAATTACTGTTGATGGGGGTCTTATCAGTGCAATAAATGTCTCACACTTCCCATTCACGCATAAATCCTGGAAAATAATTTAACCCAGTATTCAGCGTGTCAAAGGTTGTTATCAATTTATATTCCCAAATTCTTCTGTGGTTTTGTGACTTGAAACCACCCTTCAATATCAAAACTCTCATATCCCCTATGTTATGTCCATGGTTAGAGAAGTGCTCAGCCACAGGCAATTCTCTTTTTCTGTGTTTAATCGTGTGGCGATGAGATCGCATCCTTGCTTTCAATTTCTGTCCTGTTTCTCCAACATAAAGACCCCCAACAGGGCATTTACTGCACATGATCAGGTACACAACATTGGACAAGGAACATGTGAATGTCCCTGGGATCTTATAGTCCTGCTGTGTGTTGGGGATCCGTATCCTGTCCGCAGTCAGTATATGTGAGCAGGTCTTACAGATTCTTACATTACAGGGATAAGTTCCTTTTTGTGTGTCAGAGGGTAATGCACTCCTGATTATAAAGTTCCTCAAGTTAGGAGGTTGCCTGTAACACAGAAGCGGAGGGTCCAGGAATATGGTTTTCAGACGGTCATCCTTGTGTAGGGTATGGTGGAATTTTCTTGCAGTTTTACTTAGTATCTCTAGCTGTGAATTGTAGGTCACTACTAGAGGCACACGATTGTTTCTTTCCTTCTCCTTGTATTGAAGTAGTTGATTCCTGGGTATCCTGGTGGCTCTGGTAATTTGGTCATCAATTGAGGTGGGATGGTAGCCCTGATTTATAAATGTCCTTTTAAGATGGTACAAATGTTCCTCTCTGTCTGTTGGGTTGGAGCAGATCCGGTTATACCTGATGGCCTGGCTGTAAACAATGGCCTTTTTGATGTGTTTAGAGTGAAAGCTGTTCCATCTGAGGTATGTGGGTCGATCAATAGATCTTCGGTACAGGGATGTCTGTATTGAGTTGTTTAAAATCTTTATGTTGGTGTCCAAAAAGTTGATTTCTATATGCGAGTAGCTTCATGTCAGGTTTATGGTGGGGTGGAATGCATTGAATCTTTCATGGAATTTTATTAGTTCTTGTTTGGTGTGGGTCCAGATGATCATGATGTCATCAATGTAGCGGAAGTAGGCCAATGGTTTGCTGGGGCAGGAGGCCAGAAAGTCACTCTCCAGTTTTGCCATAAAAAGGTTGGCATATTGCGGTGCCATTTTACTGCCCATGGCAGTCCCCGTGAGTTGCAGGAATATCTCTTTGCCAAAGGAGAAATAATTGTGTGTGAGAATGAATCTTGTGAGTTGTAGCACTGCATCAGAGGCGACCCCATTGGCCTCAAGGTGCACCTGGCAGGCAGTCAGTCCATCCTCGTGTAGAATGTTGGAATACAAGGATTCCACATCCATAGTGGCCAGAATGGCGCCATTGGGGGGGGGGGGGACCTACGGTTGACAGGTTGTTCAGTAGGTCTGTGGTGTCTTGCAAGTAGCTGGTTGTGTTTCTCACCAGTGGTTTGAGGATGCCTTCCACCCATCCTGAGATTCCTTCAGTGAGGGTACCCACACCTAAGATAATCGGCCTTCCTGGGTTGCCAGCTTTGTGTAGTTTTGGAAGCATGTAGAATGTTCCAACCTTGGGGTTCTCCGGTATCAAGCCAAGAAGTTTTGTGGAGCCCACAGACAGGCTTCTCATGACCCTTCTCAATTCCCTGACATATTTCTGAGTCAGGTCTTGATTCAGTTTGGTGTAGTATCTGGTGTCCGTCAGCTGTCTGTTTGCTTCTTTCTTGTAGTCCGATGTATTCATGAGGACTATAGCACCACCCTTATCTGCAGGCTTAATGGTGATTTCCTTGTTGCTCTTAAGTGCACGAATGGCCCTTCTTTCCTGCATATTGATATTAAATGTTTCACTTCCATGCTTGTCCAGTATAGTGGATTGCACCGCATGTCTAAAGGAGTCTATGTATTTGTCCAAAGTGGGATTCCGACCAGGAGGGGGCGTCCAATCAGACTTCTTTTTGACCCCAAGTTTCTCCTGTGTTTGTGTGCTTGAAAGTCCTGTGTCCTCTTTATCATGAAAGAATTCTTTCAGTCTAAGTCTTCTGAAATATTCCTCCATGTCACTACAAAGTTCTGTTTTGTCAAGCATTTTAGTGGGACAGAATAAAAGTCCCCTGGAGAGGACACTGAGCTCCACCTTACTGGGGTTGTGAGATGACAGATTGATAACACAGCTGACTTTACCTTTGTCCGTGTCCCGTTGGGGGTTCTGTTCCCTCCTGCCAGACTCGGGGTGCTCCTGATCCGTGTTTGGGTACAGGCCTGCTTTGAGTCGAAGTCTCTGGAGTTTCTTTTCCTTGTTCTGAATAAGGCAGCATCGTAGTGTTGTATAAAAGTGTTGCATTTCCAGGTACACGTCCTCTGTAAGTGTATTTCTTAAAGTTTGTATGTCCACAAGGGCCTTATTCTTATTGCTGTAGAAGACATGGATAATGTGATTCCACAGTCTCTCAGAAGTCCTGTAGCAAAGACGTTCTGCATAACGAGTGTTGTAAGTGTGTAGAGTTGGGTTCTTTAAGCAGAGTCCTTTGGGAATTAGATGTTCCTTCTTGCATCTGGTTAGAAAAAAAATGTCGCTGTCCAGTTGTGCCAACTTCTTCAGAAGATGTTTCAGTTCCATTATAATGAAAGGTGATTAGGTTATATATTAACCCTTTCCAATCCAGTGTCGGATTTCGCCAGAAATTGAGATTTCCTCTGAAATTGAGATTTCCCTGCATAGCTCCCATGTTGGGTGAGGTGCAACACATGTTTCTAACACTATGCAGAAGGGAGCTCTAATATCAGAGCTCTCTTCTGCATATGTGTATTACACTATGCAGAAGAGAGATCCAATGTTAACAGAGATTTGTTCACAGCAGACTGATAAAATAATCCCATTGTTTACTGCAGAAATCACAGTGGTATTCCAAATCTATATAGTCATAGAAATGCCCTTCACAGATATAGATTAAAATTAAAATTAATAACTTTTATTCACAACTGGTTAAAATTAGGGCCACATAAATCATATAACAAACACAAACAAACGTGGACTGACAACACGGATCGTACTATGTGACTCAGTGACCGGATGGAATGAGGGTCTCAATTCCCCTCGAGTATCCAGTCGGGTTAACCCCTATTGACAAAATTAGGGGACTGGGTCACTGGTTTGTAGCGGTACGTCACAATAAGAAGGATGGTCAGAAGGTATCAGGTTTCCAGTCTAGGATAATAATTCATAGCTGGAGACCCATCGACCATTTCTATCGCTACTTTCAATAAGGATCATATGGTTAATCAGAGGTGTGTGTTACACCATACTAGATAGACAGTCACTCAGGGTTTGTGTATTTCAACGTTGACGATAGGGGAATTGTTCCACACAGTGGGTAATCACTCAGATATTAGTGTAAGTGTTCCAACGTTAATGGCCGAGTAGTCACTCAGTAATCACTCAAACATTCTGAAGTCTTTTAATGTTTGGGAGTGAGGTAATTACTCCGCAGGTAGGTGACTACTCGAGTGTCTTTCAACGTTCCAGCTCTTTTTAAGGTATTGACTCAGAGTTGTATATTCGGTTCACACAGTGAGTGACTGCTCAAGTATTAGTGTACGTATTTCGAATAGTCACTCAGTGATCGCTCAAACATTCATAAGTCTTAAGGAGCGGGATAATCACTCCAAAGGTAAGCGATCACTTCAGTGGCTCTTCGTAGTTCAATTCCTTTAGGAATAGGATATTAGCTCTTTTTCAGAATAAGATATTGGCTCTTTCAATTCTTTTAGGGATAGGATATTGGCTCAACGCGTTTCTCCGTCCCTGTCTGGGGCGGTTCTTCAGGAGCAGGGCCATTTTTAGGGCGATCCTGAAGAAGTGATTGTCTATCTAGTATGGTGTAAGACACACCTCTGATTAACCATATGATCCTTATTGAAAGTAGCGATAGAAATGGTCGATGGGTCTCCAGCTATGAATTATTATCCTAGACTGGAAACCTGATACCTTCTGACCATCCTTCTTATTGTGACGTACCGCTACAAACCAGTGACCCAGTCCCCTAATTTTGTCAATAGGGGTTAACCCGACTGGATACTCGAGGGGAATTGAGACCCTCATTCCATCTGGTCACTGAGTCACATAGTACGATCCATGTTGTCAGTCCACGTTTGTTTGTGTTTGTTATATGATTTATGTGGCCCTAATTTTAACCAGTTGTGAATAAAAGTTATTAATTTTAATTTTAATCTATATCTGTGAAGGGCATTTCTATGACTATATAGATTTGGAATACCACTGTGATTTCTGCAGTAAACAATGGGATTATTTTATCAGTCTGCTGTGAATAAATCTCTGTTAACATTGGATCTCTCTTCTGCATAGTGTAATACACATATGCAGAAGAGAGCTCTGATATTAGAGCTCCCTTCTGCATAGTGTTAGAAACATGTGTTGCACCTCACCCAACATGGGAGCTATGCAGGGAAATCTCAATTTCAGGGGAAATTGTGAAGGGCATTGTTTACTGCAGCACCCTTTTGTTGTCTGTTCCTGCTAATTAAACTATAGAGTAAATATCCAGGATTGTTCTATCTGCTACAAATGAGAAAAGACAACATTTATTTTTACATGACACCGTTGAAAAAAACACATCTCATCAAGTTCATCCTGGGAAGGAAGACAAGGATGTAATTGAAAGGAAGGGGGAGGGATAAATCTTAGAACTTAGTCTCTCTTAACTTATCATGTCAAAGGCAAAAATCCATAAAGCATAAGCCGATTAAAAAAAAAACATCCGTCCTGGACCAAAGTGATGATCAGATAGGATGAACATTCAAACAAAGATTCCATACGTTATATAAGCATTGATGTTAGGTTAAGAAATGGTGTAAACCTTCATTGATTTTGATTGATAGGTTATTCAAGATAATATTGCATCTACCTAAAACTAACCTTCACTTCAGTACCCCGTGGCCATTTTGGTGTTTGATTCTCTGTCAAACTAAATAGTAATGGCAGCGCCGTGGCTCAGGAAGTTTGTATGCCTTCCCTTTACTTGCTTCTTTGGTACTTCAGCTTTCTCTCTCAAATGCAACTAAAAACATACGGAATGGCTTTATTGTCAGTGATTACAATAAATGTACAGCACTGCCTGTTGGTGCTATATGAGCAAAGAGAAAATAAAGAGAATTAAATAACATGTTTCTTTTTCAGGTTTCTTCATATTTTTCTTCTACTGTGTAGTAAAGGAGAATGCCCGCAAACAGTGGAGGCGCTATCTTTGTTGTGGAAAACTAAGGCTGGCTGAAAACTCTGGTAATAAACTGAATTTGACCATTGCTCATACATATACCGCTACTGTGATGTCAGATTATATCTGTTACCGTGTAACACCTATCCGTTCTTATAACTCCTGGACACTGCCGATGGAAGACATGAGCTTGCTGTGAGATTGGGCATTCTTTTTTAAAACTCTTTTCATTGAAACATAAGCATATGAATAACTTGACAGCATTCTTTTACATAGTGTTACGTCAATAACTTTCACACTTACAATTATCAAGTATAGTTGAACATAAGTATTTCCTGAAGAGCAAAACTTGAGACGAGATTTATGCTCACATACGAATACACAATGTACCTCCTAGTATTCAAGATAATCAAATCCTGAATCTGGGAAGTTCTCATCTGATTGTGTGAACTTTGGAATACATGTTGTGTTGGAACCGTGTTCAGAGAGTTACACCATACACCCCAAACTTTTCATAGAACTTTCTCACAGGGAAGCAAATGATTCACCAGGTTACGCCACTGGGTGATCGACGGTGGGCGTCTGTCCAGCCACCTCCATGCTATTGACTTCCATGCAAGAAACAGCACTTTGCACAGAAAAATGCATACAGGGTCCCTGTAATCCTTTATAAGGCCTCATACACATGGCAGAGTCTCAGTATTACACTGTATGATACTCGGTATGTCTTGGTTCAATAGAGCTATGCTTCTAGGGGAGATTAGCTGCTGGTGTGGCTTTCGATTCGACCATAACACAGTATTTTTTAAGTCCCGCTCATGCAGAATCTGTAAGAAAAAAAACCTGTTTGTTTCTGTATAAAATCAGAGGCCCAGAGAGGTACGGTAGGCCCCCCGTGGGTATGACCGCACAATACATAAATCCTGTGGATGTAGAATTGTGTGCAGAAAACATCAGTGCAGAATTCACCTGCGATGCAAATATTAATTCCAGAGCATGTAAGTTGTCTGCTATGGATTTTCACAGTGGATTTCAGCCCATTCAATGAGTGAGGTGAATTCCACTGTAAGGCGGAATACACACGGCTGGGTTGGATTCTGCATGTGCGATTCCACAGCTGAATCCGACTCTGTGCCGGCCAGTGATCCCCACGTACCAGTCTGGATATTTTCTCCTATGTTCTACGGATGTGCCAGCCGAAGCACATGCGCAATGCAGAGAATACCGCGTTGGCGATGGCGCGGATCTGCGACAATTTCGAAATTGACATTTCGGAATCACAGTGGGTTGGACGGCTTCCATTGACTGCAATGGAAGCCGTCCATGTGATTTCAGCCTGTCCATGCGAGTCCTGCACAAAAATAGAGCATGCTGCGATTCTTCCTCCGCGAGCGGAAATCACAAGTGGTTTCCACTCGTGTGCATGGAAGAATCATTTTACATTGCATGCTATGGACAGACATTGCTGTGGAATCCGGGGCCAGATGTCCGCCGCGGATTCTGCAGCAAAAATCCGCCCGTGTGCATTGGGCCTTAATCTGCCGCAAGATCACCAAATAACTCCTCATGTAACATGTGGATTTTGCCACAGACACATTGTGGATATAGCCACGGAATCACAGAAATGTCATCCCTTCTATACGTACTAATAGGGTGAGCGAAAGGTACAGCATAGACTGTGACTACATGGCAACGATGCTAGACTCCAGTTAAAGGGGTTGTGTCCACAGCTAAGATATGCTGCTATGGGGGGTTGACTACTGTGATCCCAAGGACAAAAGAAACGTTCGTGAAACAGCCCTGAAAGTCCTGGCCAGGAATGAGAGTTGGCATAACGTGAGCCATCGAGGTCTTGGTTAGGTAATGCCTCTTGGAGTTGTTTATTGAGATCAGCGAACTCATCTGAAAACAGTGAACCCTCTGCTCTGTCCTTACTCTTTTGAGGGGGTGTTGGGTGTTTTTGTTGTGCATTTATTTTTTACTTATAACTCAGCTATAGTGTTTTTTGCATTTAGATTGGAGTAAAACAGCTACCAACAAACTAAGGAAGCAGACTTCAAAGCAAGGTGTATCCAGTAGTTCCAGCAACTCTATACAGTCGTCCAGTAATACGAATTCTACAACATTACTAGTCTCCAATGAGCACTCGCTGCACCTCAATGGAAATGGTGAGCTTTATTTGCTTTTTTTCTGGGCTTAGCAATGTTTATGAACTAAAAATGTTGGCGGCTCGTGTGACCCAAAGTTTTTTCAGGGCATGCGACCCCAACCATACTTACTTCATCCTATTGACTTTTTAGATTTTGAAGTAGACTTACAGGGGTTGTCACATTGTAAAACTTCATGCCAATCAGAAGGGTCACACTGGTGGGAAATCAAGGGTCACACTGCTCATTAAGTGCTGCAACCCCCTGGAGCAAATCTTCAGGTAAAGCCTGTGGTTGTGTTGCAGTTTTTACATGTGGTTTTCAAGACCATAGAAGAACCATGCGACACATCGATATGCTGCAGCTGTGAAGTAGAGACTCGGCAAACTCTTCCTACAAACCTCCTTCACGTTTATGTTAAAACCAAATCCTGCATTTTTCCACTGCAAATAATGTAATAGCAAAACTGCTTTAAAAAACAAACTGAGAGCCTGTTCACATCAGCGACGCGATTTCCGTTTGGAACCTTTTTGGCAGATTTACATTAAAATACAGGGAAAAATACCGGAAATAATAGGGTCTGTTCAGCACCGTTCGGTTCCATTATAAGATGGATCTATTTGGCCAGTGGGTGCCATTTTCCTCTTTTCATAATGGTCCCTTAGAGCTAACGCATCGCCTAGTGTTGATGTGAGCCAACCCTAATGCCTCATGTCCACCGGCGGGTCGGATTCCGTGCAGGAAATCCCGCATGGAGAATCCTGCACAGAATCCGCCCCTGCCCGTACCCGGTGAGCCCCATGTACACGTGTCTTGCAGGCTGCGGTGTTGCGTGGACCTTGCTACTTCCAGGTTCGCTCTACTGTGCTTGGTCCTCACGGGTTGTCGGCGGACATGCGCAGTACGGGTTTATTTTCTTAAATCTCCTGCTTTCCTGCGGGATCCGCAGCCCGTCCACCGTGTCAGCTGTGGACGGGTCACAGATTGGACGGCTTCCATTGACTTCAATGGAAGCCGTCCGTGCGGGAACAGCACTGAAGTGGAGCATGCTGCGATTTGTTTTCCAGACCAAAAGGTCCTCAAAACAAATCTGCATGCTTTAATTCTAGTACGGATGCCCATGCTTCCCAATGGGCGGCTTGAACTGCAGACTGTCCGTGTCGTACAGAAGCTGACAATTTGTACTACTTGCGATTTTTTTATTCTTGTTTTTTCAAGTATTACATTTACTGTTAATTTACTAATGCTGCAAATCATATATATATATATATATATATATATTTTTTTTTTTAGGTAATGCCTTTAAGGAGAGAAATGGTGCCTCCTTCAAACTGCAAAATGGTGAGATGCCACTTCAACAAATTGCAGGAAGACCATCCACCAAGAACGGTGATGTACCACAGAATTCTTTGAGAAGGACTTCCAATAAGGGAAGCGTGCATTTCATTGATCAGATCTAGTTGGATCTTATGCTCATTTGGCATGAAGCCTTGACTGGGAATCCTGCACTACAGATGTGAGAATACTAGCGGCTTGTATATTTCAAAATCCACTGAACGTAGCTGCCTTGGACTATCAAGCACGGCTGAAACTAGAACACATGATAGAGAAGATGCAGTTCCTCTATAAAACGTATAATGGTCTTAGCTAAGTGACAAGAACGGAGAGGTGTATGATTGAATGGACAGTGACACAGGAAAGTGTTTTATGCCTGGTTTGGTGCATTATCCACTCCTTACTGTATTTTTATATATTTAATTTATATATTGTTAAATATTAGTGTACGTATGAAGACTTGGCCTGTGAGATGTATGCATAGTTTAAGCTTACAACGTGTAACTTTTTAGTCGTGTGTAGTCATCTCCTCTTATATTACCTTTCTACAGCAAACTGGAACCCTTTTTTTGTCCTGTAACACAACCCTGCCGCAGATACTGAATTTTGTATTTTCTTGAGATTCTTCTTAGACGATGTCAATACGGACATCATTAAAGGGGCCATTGATTTTGAGTTCGGCCTCCAAACATATTGGTACGATGAAAAATGTTATATTGCATAAGTCATGTCTCTAACTAAATAAGTTGTTTGTAGACAATATAAAGCCTTTTTTGCATATTTGCACATATTAATGAAGTTTGGCCTACCACATGTGTACATGTAAGCTCTGCTTAGATAACACAGCAATGACACCTATGTAAAGTGCTTTGCACATACTAGGAAAAGATGCCTTCTATAACTATATAGATCCAGGTATCACCTGGTTAAGGCCCATTTACACTAAGCAATGATCGCTCAAACAACAGTTTGAGTGACAGTTTTGAGCGATCATTTTACATAAACTATTAAATAGCTACTCAGCTACTTAATAGCTTATTAGCGTGCAAATGAAGCCTTTAGCTGAATGCAGTTAATACCAGGAGGGCTCTTAGCTGCATTCAGCTCCTTTGTTCTCCAATGGGAAACAATGCTATCAGCACTACCCACAGAGAACTGCGGATAAGACCGCACGCCGATTTTTAGGTTGACCTGAATTAAATGATCCGCTAGCAGTGCACGAAAAGTGCACAATGGCCGCGCATTTAGACACAACGATTATCGCTCAAACGATCTATTTTTAGCGATTTTTGAGCGATCATCGCTCCATGTAAATGGGCCTTTAGTCTGTTACAGACACATTTAAAGCTATACTTTATCTGAGCCTAATAAAGGTACGCAACAGATGGATACTGGAAGTTACATTGGGGATCAAAGGACACTTTCCAGAATATTTTATTTATATATTATGTCTTTTTTACAGTGTTTTTCATACCTGTTTATTTTTTAAGAATAAGACAGAAAAGGTCTGTTTTGTAAGTTACAATTTTATCAAACATACTTTTTGTTTTAGGCAACTCATAGAACTCATGAATCGTTTAGTATACATTTTGTTAGGGTCTTGTACATGAATATGCATGTTGTGTTTGGCGCTAATCCTTTTAATGATGTATACTGCCACATTGATAAGACAGCTGGAGTTTCAAAAAAAATAGCAAACTGTACATATATCTATCAGTATGATTTTTTTTTTTTAATTATCAAAATGGAATATGTTTTTCTATTGCTGCTGAATAAATTATCATTTAACTTAACTGTCTGGATTAATATTCCATTAACCCCTTTAGTGGCACGCCCAGAAAATTTCTGGGGCTTGCTGCACTGACCATGCAGATAAACCCCGGAAGATTTCCGTGGACAGCTCTAGTGCTGAAATGTGCAGAGCACTGAGCTGTCATCTGAAATCTTTCAGGATTTTTACTGTATACTCAGCGCAGCAAGCCCCAGAGATTTCCCTGCCATAATATGGTAATAATAAACCTGCCACTGAAGGGGTTAACAAGTACCAATATAGCAGAGCTGGGTTGTCATTTAAAGGCTGTAGAAATCTTTGTGCATGAATAATCAATACACACATATCTTACTAAAGTTCCTGCAGAAAAATAAATGATGCACTCATCTGTTTTTTGTATTGAGTTTAACTTCTCATGGATTTGGAAAACCTCATTGTCACAGATGGGAGAGGGGGGCTTCCAAGGATCCCGCCTCTATCACAGATTTGTCACAGATCAACTATTCCGAGCGCCTTGCCGCTATGACCATGTGTCACGGCCGAGCCTCGATCGATCACTCTAGCGGGATTGCAAGCTTGGAGTCATTAGAATACAGGCTGATTTGTACCCAGCTTTCCCCGGCATCTGCATGTATGTGAAACGAAAGCTGAAATTACCATCTGATCCCTTCTAACGCACTCCAGCGCTCTACAATGCCACGCACATACACGCTGCCACCACCAGCTTGTGTGTCACCGGTAAGCTGGAACCCGGATTATGAATTACAAACACAGTCTTCGGAGTTAGTGATAACTACACCCACTCAATACTACACAGCTATATTGCCATCCACACTCAGAGTAGCTGCTGGTTCTGTTTCCCCCACTGCTGATAAGAGCAGCAAATTGATCCAGAATCTTAAATGGGGAAGATTGGCATCTACCCCATTTTTTCCCCAAATTGATTGTGTGTGGGTTAAGGGGGGGGGGTTGATAACAGCCTTAACTGGATGGACATATGCCTTTTTTCGGCCTTACATACTATGTTACAATATGTACATAGCCTTTAACTGCCTTGTGAATCATGAGACCAGATTGAGCATTTCAACATGATCATTGAGACTTGATCCTGGAGGGACACCTACTGGGGAAAGAGGTGTAATTCAGAAGTGTCTTCAGATGTTAGCTGCATTATTATATGTGACACCACGGTATAGTGCCTTTGTGTTCTACATTTCATGTATCCTTTCCTAAATATATTTAAACAGTTGCTTTAATTGCTTTTTAGTTGTCAGACTACAATTTTTCCCTATGAAGGTTCAGCCATCTTGCTTGGATATCACTATTGATAGACAATTAAAGACATGAAAGGCGCTGATAGTTCAGTAAACATAAATGAAATATTTTTATTCTGAATGTCACTCCTGTTATTTCTCTGGACAAAGAACAGACTACAAATTATTTTACTTTCCAATCATTGTTTTTATTAATATAAGGCCTCCTTCCCACGAATGGATTTCCGCCGCGTAATTCGCGGCGAAAATCCGCTGCGTTGCCCGCAGCTATTAGGTTCTGTTGAACCTAATAGCTCAGGGCTCACGGTGCGGAATTCCACCACCCTCACCCACAAGCATGCTCTATTTGCCACGGGTGTACGCGTGGACGGCTTCCATTGCAGTCAATGGAAGCCGTCCATTCACGCTATCTTCACGCTATCTTCTGTAGCACAGCGGAAGATAGCGTGAAAACCCTCCCCCGCCTACCGTCATGTGATGCGGTGGGCGTGTCATGTGACGTGGCCGGCGTGTCACGACGCGTCGGCGGTGGTCGGGGAAGCGTCATGCGGGAGCGAGGACGTCAGATCCGCAGGTAAGTATTGGGTCTCCGGGGGGGGGGGGGGGGGCGTGTGAAGCCGGCCTAACAGGTTTAGTCATAACAGTAAGAAAATGTTGCAACAGCCACAACAGAAATGGTAAATTCCAACGAAGCTCTGAATTGCTTAGGTAAAGGGTAATACAGTAAATTACAGCATTACATTCTTTGGCCTTGCGCTGCTCTACGGGGGGAGGCTGCATCTGGACATACATTTCCCTTGCAGAATCTCTGGCATCTTCCCATTTGCATATTTTCTGAGAGAGCATGGATGGCCTTATAAGTCTCCCCACACCTCCTCTCCCTAAGGAGAAACAATACCCTTCCTGACCCACATCTATATGCCTCTCACTAGCCAAGCCAGAAACCTACTACACACTGATGAAGAGCAAACACCCCAAAACAGCTGTCTGTGCATGGTTATATTCTCCTGCTGGAGGAAGCTCTAGCTTTGGCTCAGTCATTCCCAGTTATTGTTACAATGCTTATTAAAAGGTTTGACATTGACTTGCAGGAATGCTGCCTTTCAATAGGTGGCGTTGTAGAAGCGTTTCTCCATCTTCTCCCTTAAAGCACTTGACATTCCTACAGCGAAGTACTTTGGTCTGGATCACTGAGTAGATTCCGATGTGGTAGATTTCTCTATGATGTCTGTATGCATTTATAGGTCACATCTAGAGATGAGCGAGCATACTCGCTAAGGGGAAATACATAGTGAGTACCTGCCTGCTCGTGAGAAAAGATTCGGGTGGCGGCGGGGGTGAGTGGTGTGTTGCGGGAGGGAGCCGTGGGGGGGAGGGGGAGGGGAAGAGAGTTCCCCGCCGGCAGCCAAATCTTTTCTCACAAGTGGGCAGGTACTCGCTAAGGACAATACTCGCTTGAGTATTTGCCCTTAGCGCTCATCTCTAGTCACAACCCTTGAAAGCCAACTGACCTCAGCTGTCTAAAAATGCATAATAATGCAACTGGCTGCAGAATGAGACTTCTCCCACTCTACTGTCTCCTATGGGAGACCAGAATTACTGCTAAGTGCCCTGTACATAGATGTAAATAGAAGAGGTCAGGAAGAAATTAACACCTCAATGATTTCTAAAAGCAAGGGCATAGCTGTAGGTGGTACCGAGATAGAAGACACACCTGGGCTCTGGTACCTGAGAGGTACCTGCCACATAACAAAAAAAACAAGACGAGGTATATTCAAGTTCCTAAAAGCTACTTACCCGAGAAAGCTAAAAGTATTATCACTTCTGAGCATAATCTCCCTCTTGACGTACACTTTTTCACAACGTTGATGCCAAGATTGCATGGCTGCAGGGAGTACTTTTCTAGGAGTCTATATTGCCAATGTGAAAATAACTGTTGGAAGAACGGCACAACTGGAAAACGTGCTACCACAGAGCATCTTTCATCCACATCTCATCCATTGCAACAACTGACAGAATGTCGATACCATTCAAGCTGTCATCATGTCAAGATCTCCTGACACATTGCCATGCGTGTAGTTTGGTGATCGTCAGTCAATATTTGTGGCACCCACCTACAGAAATGCCGACTTTGCAGGCAGTTTCTTCCATAGTCAATTGACTGTCCTCTATAACCACTTGCTTCACTTGTACAATGATGTTGTTGGATTGGCTGCTGCCTGGCCAAGACTCCTTTGGTTTGTTCTCAATACGTTTAGCCTGAATTGTCGCACTCATGAATGCATAATACCTCCCCCACATGTCTCAATTGACGAATGCCGATGGGTGTCCTTCCACACAACTGAAGTAAACGGATGATAAACTGCTGTTTTTGGAACGTGAACATCGCCATTTTAAGTATTGAAATCGCTTCTCACTCCAGACGCTGTTACGTGGGTTTTGCACACCGGATGATGCAGCCTTCTGTCTCATTCATCCACAAAGAATGCCTGCATCTCCTAAAATATGTCCCATGTTTCTATCTGCTCCTATTCCTGAGGAGACCTTAGAACTTGAATGCCCCTCATTATTCTGTAGATGGCTCACAGTAGTTGGGGGCCCTGTTACTGCACTGGGGTCCAGAGCTTCAAATTACACTGCTGCCTACAAAATTGTTTCATGTAGAAAATCCTGCGGACTAACAATCAGTGGAGACATTTGTCTTCTATTATTAATTTCTAGGTTTATTGTTTCTTTAAACAGGACTTTACATAAAGGCAAGCCCTTCCAACTTTCCTGTATTTTCACTCCTCTCTGTACATACTGTAGCCTTACAAGCTAACAGCCCAGTCATAACTGTCGTCTAGCCATGTTTCAGTTATTCCCAACTATGTCATATTTTTCCTCAGACATGATTAACTTCAGTTCATCAATTCTTTTAGATATTTTAGCGGAACATCCAGCCATATCCAGTTAGTCCCTGGGGACAGCTCCTCCCCAAGATCCTTCTTCCATCGCCTCATGCGTGACATTTTAGACTGGGAGAAGCTGGAATTTAGAGATATTGCATCTCGTATTACTTTAGCAGAGAGTTACCAGCAGTGTTGTTGCCTCCAAATTGCTGAACTTCTGCTTCAAAATTTCTCAGGTAATGTCCAATGTTATGTAACTTAAAGATCTCAACCCAGAATAAAGAATGAACTAAATGGTAGTAGTCCTCAAACTGGATTATCAAGCTGTCAACAAAGTCGACTCTTCTCACAATGCTCTAATTGTTTGACCAGGCATAATCTCTGCTGCACTCTCTCTCTAAGCTAAAAAGGTTGTTAGAGGAGTTGTCTGCTTTAAACAACCCATTTTTGTTTGAAGGGTTGCCCCAAGATAGGCTGGTCACGGGATGGCCTGGTGCTGAGACCTTTTATGATCTGCAGAGAAATGCAACACTATTGCAGTGGACATAAACATTACATTGAAAGCAATGTGCCATTTGTGTAATACATGCACACGCTCGGTCCCTCAGGGTGAATGACAATCTTTGAAAATGCTCTCAAATTGGTGAAGGTCACAAATCAAGGACTCCTCTTTATTAACTCAGAATGCTGTAATGTTTTTTTCAAGGGCACCCTGGTGAATTTTTTTTTTCGTCATGTAACTAGTTACCTGGAATATATGATGGCTAGTATTACATTGGTTGATTATTCCTTTCGATCTGAAATTTCCTGGCGTCTTTCTCTTCAGGTGGGTCATGTGATCTCATTCTGCCTAGCTGGGGTTTATTTGGTTTTTCAGTCAGCATAACTCCTGTTGATGATTAGATGCTCCTGCAGAGCTGATACTGGGGGGAGGGGAACTGGGCACAGGGCCCCCTTCTCCAATGGGCCCTCTGCTTCACGCTGCTGTTTAGCTGTCCATCACTGGAAGTGAGTGGGCAGGCAGCTAAAGTGCTCTGACACAATGTTAGCTGGGGGCTCAAGGAATGTTGCTGTAAATTTCCCTTCTGTAGCTGCAAATAAAATAAATACAGTGTTGACAAAGAAATTTGGAGCATTCCTTCCTGCACATGTGTATCAATATTTCTAGGATGCCTTCCATGCACAGCCTTCTTCAGCCCCCTTTTATCACAGCATCTCTTCTCTAGTAAATGTTCTTAGCAGCTAATTTATGACGACAACAAAGATAAACTTTATTGTAGTCATAAAATAACTGATCAGGAAAGGAGAGAGAAAAGCTGAAAACAGACTCTAAAGGCCTTTTTACACAGAAAGATAATCTTTCAAATGGACTGAAAGATTTAGCGATCTATTTGCATAAAGTGTTAATGGCCATTAACACTTTATCATCTTCATTTGTAAAAGGACCTCCAGGAGTTGTTTGCAGAGTCCAGCATGTGTTTTAACACACTCCCAGCTGTGCAAACATGCCATGGGGAGAACAGCCTTCAGTCTTTTGAAAGATGAGCAAAATACATTCAAATGGAATATATTTGCTCAGTCTTCCAGAGGTCTGAAGGATGGATTTAATTTGAACTTAAGTCCATTGCTCAAATGCAAAGAGCACAATGCCTGCATTTACATGTAATGACTATTGCTCATTTTCGTCCGTTTGGACAAATTTTGAGCGATAATCGTTGACTGCAAAAGGGCCTTTAGACTGGGTTCACACAGAGCGGAGTTGCCGTGGGATTTACAGTAGCAGCTTGCGGATGAGATTTTGAAAATTTCATCCACAAGCTGCGGAAATAATCAGCACAAAGTCCATATGAAAATTGACTTGTGGCGCTGAAATAACATCCACATCATGTCAATTTTATTGCCGTCTTCGCTGCGGAATTCACCCCCTCTTACTGAGGAGAGCAGCACCTCAAGTGAGATACTTATTAACGCTACATTCAAAATTGTACACGTTCTATTGAAAAAGGCTGTGTAAATAATTGTGGTTACATTTTTGACATTGTAATAAAGTTTTACAAGGATGTGGTTGATTAAATAAATAAATAAAGCGTGTATTGTAGCTAGTCATAGGTCACAGAAAAGGGAGCCAAAAATGCTCCAATTGTAGCTATATCTAGAAGGTGCAATTAACCCCTTGGCATCACAGTCATCTTTAGATTTGTTTTTTGCCTCCCAAGAGCCATACCTTTTTTATTTTTCTGACAGCTCTATGGGGTCTTATCTGTTGTATTTTCTTTAAGACTGGCTGCACACGACCGGGTCGGATTCCGGAAGCCCGCAGCAGAATCTGACCCTGTGCCCAGCCGGCGTCCATGCGTACCTCTCATTTCGGCCACCCCTTCTGCATTGCAGATGGTCCGCATGGCTTGCCGTCTGACATGCACAGTATAGATTTTTATTTATTTATTTTTTTAAACCCTGGCTTTTTGTGGAAGGGACGTGGGTCGAACGGCTTCCATTGACTTCAATGGAAGCCGTCAGAGCAGAATTAGCATAAACATAGAGCATGTTGCAATTTTCACTTCACGAGTGAAAAAAAAAAAATATCGCAATTGCTTTCCACTCATGTGCAGGGAAAAAAAAGCACTTTTCCATAGCATGCTACGGAAGGTATTTGCTGCGGAATCAAGAGGCGGACGCCCACTCCGGATTCCGTGATGCAAATCCAGTCATGTACAGCCGGCTTAATTGTACCAATTAATACACCACATAATGTATTGAAAAACGTTTTTAAAATTTGTAACAATCCAATTGCAGCATGCTTTTTTAGAGCGTTCATGGTGCAGTAAATGACTTAACTTTATTCTGCATTCTCCATTATCTCCACGTTTCTGTTCCTATGATGGAACAAAGTAGCATAAAAAAACTCAACAAAAAAGTAAGCAGATGTTATAGGACTCTGACAAGCATAAATCGATCTTGGCTGGCTTGGATTAATCGTCCCCTGACCTCAAACACCCCCCCCCCTACCTTTTTTTTAACTCCTCGTTTGCTCTGGCTTTACTAGCTGTTCGCCGCTACTCTTTCCCCTTCTCTTCTCAGGTTACTGTTATGCCTTATTTTTAGGGTCATCTCCCCGGCATTTGGGACACCCTTTCACTGGCCCATGCTTTGTTGTTATATCTCTCTATGACATGAGATGTTGGGCTTCAGTCCCTGACTGTAATTCTTTTGGTTTATTATTGTCACCTTACTTGATCATGGCTCCTGTTCCATTTTCTGACTTCACCTTGTTAATAGGATTCTTGGACATGTTTGAAAACTATGAATAAAGAATTTATTTTTTTAAAGTGTGAGCAGAGTGAGCTGCCATTTGGTTGTTATGGCAGCCTGGGGCCTCTTTAAGGCCATAGGGCTCTGATGAATGATTGCCTAGTAAGGCATGCTTGTGGCACGTCTTCATAGACTGTCTGTCAGAAAGCATTGTAATGCAATACTATGGTACTACATTATGCTACATAAGTGATAAAATATTTACAAGTTTAAGTCCCTTATGGGAATTTAAAAAATATATATTATATTATTAGAAAAAATAAACTATAGTAAAAGGAAAAAAACAAACAAAAAGTTTTCCCAGTCATCCCATCAAAAAAAAAAGTTGTATCACTCATATAACTAAAAGAGTACAAGAGGGGCCTTTCTTGAGTGCAACAATATTACATGTTAAAGTGACAGAAGGGTTGGTGATTCGGGGATTATTCTGATAGTTGGGAAGGAAATGTATTCCCCTAAATTGAGGAGGATTGGCTTCAACCTCATGGGTTATTTTTTTCCTTCCTCTGGATCAACACTGGGAGGCAATAGGATGAACTGGATGGACAGATGTCTTTTTTCAGTCGTACACACTATGTTACTATTGTTACTGTGTTGGCAAAAGTCCAAATTATTAAAATATCACATTATTAATGCCGTAAAAACAAAAACATAATGCCAGAATTGTGTTTTTTTTGTCATCCTGCATCCACAATTTAATAAAACGCGATCCAAAAAACATATGTATTCCCAAATGGTATTATTAAAAACCACAAGTGGTTGGGCATAAAACGAGCACTCACACAATCCAATAGACAAAGAGAATAAAAGACTTATGGGGGTCAAAAGATGGCACCTAAAAGCAGGTTAAAAAATTTTTAGTTTTTTTTAAAATCATACTACATTAAAAACTATATAAATTTGTACCACTGTATTCATACGAAGGGCTTATTCACAGAAGCGTATATATCGGCCGCTGTTTTCACAGCTGGCCGATATACACTACCATCTGAGCTGTCTTCCCCCTGCCCTCCCCCTCTCCGGCTCTCTGCCTCTCTCCTCCCCTCTGGCTGTTTGCTACAGGAGGGGGCAGGAAAGGGTGCAGCTAAGCTCTGCCCCACCCCCTCCCATTGCTAGCTGCGGACATGGGGCATTTAGCTCCACCCCTCCCCGCACCCTCCCATGGCAAACAGTCGGAGGGGAGGAGAGAGGCAGAAAGATGGTGAAGGGGGTGGGAATGAGAAAGACAGCTCAGATGGTAGCGTACATCGGACGGCCATGAAGATGGCGGCCGATATACGCTCGTGTGAATAAGCCCTGACCCACAGAATGAAGAATAACCCATCATGTGTTCTGCACCCTGAACGTCATAGAAGCAAACCCCCCATTTTTTCACTCTTTTTTGCGCTCGCAGTGCATTGTTTTTGCGCACGGGACGCAACCACGCAGCGAATTAAATGTCTGTTTAGCCCGAGGTCCAGATGTGGTCTTTTTCCTGCTGAATTGTGCATCGTATTGTGGATCCCATTGTACATTTGCGCACCCCCATAAATGTTTATGAGGACTTTGGTGCACAAAGGCGCACAAAAGTAGCGATTGGTGCGGTTTTTTTTTCCATGCAAGTGAAATCCCGCTCTAAAAAAGAAAGTGAAATCAATGGGTTCTATCCTCTGCGTATTGCGTGTGCAGATTTTGCGCAGACAAATGTGCTTTAGTGAAAACACCCTAGCTGGAAATGTAAGAGCTATGAAATTGGGAAGGAAAAAGTAAACCAAGAAATCACAAAAACGTGCTGTCAGGAAGGGGTTAATATATCAAATCATGATGAAACAATGCATGGAAAACACAGTAAGTTGATAGACTTGTGCCTATCTATTGAGTCCAGGACGGCACTGCAGGGGGCGCTGCTTCCTTCTATCCGCGCGAGTCATCTTCCAGGAACTGAGCGAACAGTCGCGTCATCACACGTGTTCCTGGTCCTCTACCGCCCCCGTGTGGCCAATACACGAAGTACATCTCATAGATACAAAATAAAGCTTCACGTACGAGTTCCTTGTAATAGCTTCTCTGCTGCCCCCTTTCGTCCAATGATGGAAACGCGTGTAATACGAGCTGCAGCTCTAGATGTCCTTTGCGTAGTGTTGTGGCTGCAGCCGCCTTGGAGAGCTCCCCGCACCAGGAAGAAGACGAGCGCGGCCGCTTAGTAAATAACCCCATGGCGCGTCCTGACAGCTGATCCCCGAGCTGCCTGCATGCATGGTGACCCGTGGGGCAGGACGGCCGACCGCTGACATCGCTGCCAGGTAGGGGAAAAGTTCTCATACATGGCTGTGCTGTATGTAGAGAAGCCTGGCAGCATCGGGGATGGTAGAGATGGTGCCTATGGGTCATGCCATGCCCTGGTCCAGTAGCTATGCCAGGCTGCTTTCTATGAAGACTCTGCTAGGTGTTGCTGGCTGGCATGCAGTGATCCTCACCACCAGCTGCACATCCCCCCACTAATCCGGCCTCACTGACAGATCTGCTTTTTTTTGGCACAAGGTCACAGCTGCCTCCCACTGAATGAATGGGAACAGGTCACAGCAGAGGGGACATCAGGCCTACTACAGCCCACCCTGCGCAGAGCTGGCTGGCAGAGCTGTGTGCCAGGCACAATGAGGAGCCGGAGTAACTCAGGGGTCAGGCTTGATGGATATGCCAGGCTGGTGCAACAGACTATCCTGTGCCATCAGGTAAGAGATCCTTCTGTATGTTGGTGTGGGTGCAGTGTTTGGTCATGGCGAGTCATTTGTGTGCCCGTTGCTTGCTGTAGCGGCTGAGACAACACGCAAATCAGATTACTACTTTAATGTAAGGCTGGCGTGGGCGATAACGGACAGTGTATATGATGTTAGTGCATTTTTACTGTTTTCCTTTGCATGCGTTTCACGCGGCCCTTAAGAAAAAAAAGAAAGCTTCCGTTTTTTGTTTTTTTCATGTGGTCCCCATAGTAACGTACATTAAAAACGGATTGCACTTGCATAGCACTCAAGTATGATCTTTTTTCCTTTTTTTAACACTCCCATAGAAAATAATGGGAAATTCTTGCATAAGAATGACACAAAAATGGGGCATGCAGAAATTTTTCTAATTTGAACTATCGGTCAGAGTGAAAAAAATCACGTGTGAATTAATTCATGAAAATGAATGGATTATTTTTCCGTGCAAGTTCTGTCCACCTCAAACTCAGAAAGAACTCAAGTGTGAAAACTGCCAGTGCAAATACAACCTAAGGCCTCCCTGACACAGGCGTTTGCAGAAACACTGCATTTACTGCGGTTTCAGCAGCGCTGTCACGCGTTTCTGATCACGCTTTGGATGCGTTTTCAGCACAGCTGAGAACTCAGTCAAAGAAGATGAAAAAAAAAAGCAATGCTCACCTAGCAGGCGCCGTCCGGGTCCCTCCTGCTGCTCTCCGGCGCACCTGCAGGCATCCTCTGCAGTTGTCAGCACCGACATAGTATCTATTGCAGGTAACTGGATTAAAGCCCCCGCCTACAGCAAGAGATCGCTCTGATTGGTTCTTGAGCGCTGGCTCAGCCAATCAGAGCCAGCGCTCGATCAAGCAATCACAGCCATTCAATGTGACAAGTGCATGGGAAGCCTGCAGGAGCACCAGAGAGCAGCGGGAGGGACCCGGATGGCATCTGCTAGGTGAGTATTGCTTTTTTTTCCCTCAAGTAGTGTAGCTAGGGCATTGAGCACTGCCCAAAACGTGGTACAAAATTGTGCAGCGTTTTCTGCAGTGCTGAAAAAGGTGCCCATTAATTTTAACGGATGACATACAGCGTTTATAAACGCTGAAACGTCCAAAAATAGAACATGCACCGCTCCCAAAATCGTGGCGCTGAAAAGCGCCGTGTTCGAGCGTCTGACAGCGGCTGTGTGAGCGGTCCCATTGAAAACAATGGGAGCATTGTACCACGATTAGCACGCTGCTGAAAGCGCCTGTGTGGGGGGGGCTTTAGGGTTATTTAGACGAGCGCATGCGTATATACATTCGCCCATACGGAACGTACATTCTCAGGAATAATTTTTTGGGCAGGCTCAACTCCCGATCATATTATGCATTTTTGAAAGCCATTCACACGGGGCGCTGCAGCGCGCATGTAAAAAAACGCACTGAAGCGATGGCAAGCAACGATCAAAAGAAATGCTTAGAATGGCAATAAAATGCCTAATTAGGGCGAGCGGTCTTCTTTTCCCAGTGTTGTACGCAGGGTAACTCCCTCCCTTTTTTTCCAGCAGCGCTAGAAGTCTATGGGAGCTTGCTGCGTATCACGGCAAATGATAGGGCGAGATATATCCATGCATATCCCATATGAGAGATACAGTCGAGAAACATAGAGCGGCTCCTATTTTATCTCTCGCAAATATTTAGCACGGAAAAAACCCATTCGTCTGAATGAAGCTGTTGAAGTTAAATGCATCGCTCAGACGCGTTATATGTGCGACCTTTTAATGTGTGGAAATGCCTCCGCAAATATGTTTGTGTGAAATAGCCCTGAGGGTCGCGTTTTTATGCCTGGCCGTATATACGCGACCATCTGAGGCATTGGTTTCCAATGTATTCGTTCACATAGGTGATTATACGGTGCGTAAAAACGGCGACCCGTTAAAAATAGAACATACGTGACCGAAATACGCACCGACGCATATGCGGTGGCCAAAAAGATAGTTCTAAAAGTATGAACAGGCGAGAATACGCTAACTAGCTCTTGCCGTGATTGCTGGAAAATGTCCTTTCTGGCGATTATATGCCGCGGACGTGCGAACGAAAATACGCCTACGCTCCTGTAAACAAGCCCTAGGGCATATTCCAATGGATGATTTTTCCATACGATTATAGGATACATTCATGTGAATGGGGATATTCACAAGGTACACTCCAAGTTTAAAAAGTCCTATGTTGTTGCATTTTTCATATAAGAATTGCCCCTTCAAGTCTATGTGTGTAAAAAAAAACAAACAAACAAAGGATTGCGCTTACATGATGCAAGTGTGATGTATTTTTAATGCATGTAACCATGGAAACCATAAATTAAACGTCCACTCAAACGAAGACACATTTTTCTATCCCTGCCCCTCTCGCCTGTCACACTCGGAGATCTCTCTCTATTCCATTCACTGCAGCCTTCTGTCTGATGCTTATCAGACACCACCATGAGGACCCCTTCACACTGGCGATAAAATTGTGCGATTCGAGAGTCAGTAAAAATGCAAGATTATGATACCAATGAATTTCAATGGTTTCATTCTCATTTGCGATGCAGCATGTTTTTTCTTTTTGCGATATCACTAGAGATGAGCGAGCGTACTCGGAAAAGCACTACTCGCTCGAGTAATTTGCTTTATCCGAGTATCGCTGTGCTCGTCCCTGAAGATTCGGGTGCCGCTGCGGCTGACAGGTGAGTCGCAGGGGGGGGCGGGCGGGAGAGAGGGAGAGAAAGATCTTACCTCCGTTCCTCTCCGCTCTCCCCTACAGCTCCCCGCTCCGTGCCGGCACCCGAATCTTCAGGGACGAGCACAGCGATACTCGGATAAAGCAAATTACTCGAGCGAGTAGTGCTTTTCCGAGTACGCTCGCTCATCTCTAGATATCACCCATTGTAAACAGTGGGAGAACATCGCGATCCCCAGCTGCGACTGTTACAGCCACAGCAGGGATGCGGGGCAGTTACCATGTGAAAATGCCTCACATCCAAAGTTTTTTTTTAGAAGGATTGCGAGGGCGATATTGGGTTGTGAATCACAGTCTGATAACGCCCTCGCCAGTGCGAAGCAGCCCTTAAGCCCCCTGCACATGGGCGGAAATTCTTCGGCACTATTTCTCACAGAATTTTCCCCGTATTACAATACGCAATCCTATGCAGATGGCCGCGATTTGTCTGCGCGAAATGACACGCAGAAAACAAATCGCGGCATGCTCTATTTCTGTGCACAGAAATGTCACTCCCCGGCCGCTGGCTCCAGTCTGCGCATGGGTCGGCTGCCCGGCAGATGGCGCATGAAAGAGCCGGAGCTGCGGGAGCAGGTGAGTGTCGCGCTGCTCTCTGCAGGGGCTCGGGTCAGGTTCCGCTGCGAGAATTTTCGCAGCCAGATCCGACCCGGCCGTCTGCAGGCGGCCTAAGAGTTAGATTTTTTACTCTCACTTTCAATCACTCCCATGATGCATCAGCACATTAGCTGAGGTTATACCATTTTTTGCCTGCAGGGGTGAACAGTTCCATTATCACAACAATTATATTTACCTAAATAAGCTACAGACGATGTGGGCGCTTGCAGCGGAATCTGCTCCTGTACCAGGCCGGCGTCCGCACGTACCTGTCATTTGTTTTCATAACCTGTACTGCGGATAGTCGTCACGGCTCGCCGTCGGACATGCACACTACAGATTTAGTTTTTAAACTGATGCTTTTCCCGCGTCATCGCTAGGTGAATCCGCAAAGTTTCTGCAATGTCAATTGTGGAAGGGCCAGGGGTCAGACGTCTTCCTTTTGACTTTCCCGCAGAATCTGCACAAAAATGGAGCATTCTGCGTTTTTTTTTTTTTACTCGAGCAGAAAATTGCAGTTTCTGTCTGCGCGTGTGAGTGAACGTGCGATTGCTCTATTGCTCTCAATTGGTGCGGAATGCTGCAGATTGTCTGTGTGGGAGACTATTGCGGATTCCGCAATTCAAACCTGGTCGTGGGCAGGCGGCCTAAGTCAGGAGGATGAGCTGTGATCTCCAACATTATAACAGTGTGACAGGAGCGGTGGGATCATCCTCAGTAACTGACAGTAGAGCCTGTGTCCCCCTCTAAGCAATCTCTGTGGTAGATCCAAGAACAGCATCACACAGACTGAGAAACTGACTAGAAAAGGAATCCATGAATCCACAACCCCCAAGTAGATCGGAGCTGGTCAGAAGTGAGATCACATGACCATCCGAGGGAAAAGAAGACAGGCATTTCAGACAGAAAGAAACACTAGCCCACCTATATATACTGGGGGGAAAGCTACATAATGAATGAATTTTTTTAAAAAATGGGTTTTTTTTTTGGTTTTTTTTTACACCTGTGAAACAAAAGCAGGGGAAAATTGTATATGAAAACTGCTAAAACGCTGGAAAATCGCAAGAAAAAATGTACTGATTTTTCAGGTCTGAAAAACCCTCCTATGTGCATACAGCCTAAGGGCTCGTTCACATAAGCAGATCACATCTTTCGTCTGTGAATATGCAGCATATAAGCAGGTTTCCTGCGTTTGTCCCCCGTATTTACGCTCGCCCATTGGTCTCTATTGGCTGTCACGTAATACGCACCAAAATAGGAAATGCGTTATTTTCAGGCGACCATAAGTCACTTGAATTGAACGGGTTCTGTTAACCGCATATCGAGCGTGTAAAAAATATGCGAGTATTATGCTGGTATTTACACTCGTGTGAATGAGCCCCGAGGGCGGCTTTACACAGGAGAACTACTGTCTGAATAGTCGCTCCAAGTAGTCACTAAAGTGTACGAATGGCTTGTTTGTGTGCTTTTACACAGAATGATTATTCACTTGCTCAATTTTTGCAATCGGTGCACAAGTTTGGAGCATTGACACCGGCCGAAATATCATTTGTCAATAGTTAGGGGCATGAGGTTCTGTGGCGGGTGTGTATTTGAACCCTGTTTCCCTGAAAATAAGACCCACCCTGAAAATAAGCCCTAGCATGATTATTCAGAGTTTTTGAGAATGCTTGAAAAATATGCCCTACTGCAAAAATACACCCAAGTTACAGTTAATATAAAAGTCAATTTAAGTAGTGTTCAGGCAATTATATACGTAAAAAAGTAAAAGCTTTTGGGGCAAAAAAATGAATATAAGACCCTGTCTTATTTTCAGGGAAATCGGGCATTACATGGGAGCGGTCTTTGAACACTCGCTGCTGCGGCCTTTCAATGGTTCGACTGAACAGCTGGTGCTGCAGTGAGTGTATCTTTGGAGACCAAAACCAACCAGAGACCATAGCAACAAGTGTTCTTTCGCAGACCAGCAAGGGCTGTTCAGTCAAGGATCACTCGCATGTATTTATGTGTTTTTGGGAACCAATGAGCAAAATGTTCAAGACAAGGCAGGAGCCAATTAGCATTCAGTGGGAGGTGTAGGCCAAACAAGCAAAGTTGTTGGCTAGTTGTTGACGACTTGTTTAGATGATAATCTAATGAACTATTTATAGGTGAGCTGAAACTAAATGACTACGGACTGAATTCTCATAGGCCACCTGATTGTTGGCCGTGTTTACTTGGACTGTGGTTTACATTCGGTCTCTCTAGCGACTACACGGACGATAGTTGCCCCTTGTAAAGCCTCTCACACACAGCGCAAGAAATGTGTGGAAAAAAATGGTGTCATGTGCTATCTTGGCACGTATTACGCACGCATACACGGTATTATTGTATCTTGACGCCACAGGAAGTTAGAGGTTTGACAGCGCTCCCATGCAGGAATGCACCTGTGACACCCCTAGCTCCCGATTGGCGGACTACTGTAAGGTCCTAGGAGCAGTGTGTTTTGTGTGGCTTGGAGGCTTCAGTGTTAGGGATAATTGCGGGGCCTTGGGAGGCTTTGGAGCAGCAGCTGCGGCAGAAGGGGGGCTGGGGGGCCGGCGACAGCGAGGAGCAGCACCATTGCTGAACGGCCAGGGAACACAGTACAGCAGCGGTTATTGGGAAGCCTTTGGAGCAGCACCGGCTATCGTCACGCCAACATACACCATCAGTGGGGCCAGGGAGCCTGCGACAGCGTGCAGCACAAGCAGCGGTGAGCGGTTGCGGAACACATTACACCAGCAGTAGCAGGGCCCGGGAACCCTGTGGAGCTGCAGTAGCGGGGAACGACCGGGGTGTGTGGGACAGCGTTGAGGGGTAGCAGCAGCGCTTAACGGCTGGGGAAAACACACTGCACCAGTGGGCCACGGGGAGACTGTGCAGCTGAAGGACAGGGGAACACACAGCAGCAGCGGTGGCTCGGGAGGCTGCAATACTTACAGCAGCTGCTGGGAGCTGGGACGGGAGATGAACACTACCCTTCCAGGACCTGCATGGGAGCCATCTCATCAGCCAATCAAGTTCAGGGGGTGTCACCGGGCGGTCAGTGCTCTCTCCAGCACTACTTGGTGGCGTCAAGGTACAGTAACACCTGCATACACACCAAGATGGTGTATGGGGATTGTCGGCTCGCAGCAAGCATACATGTGAAGTTTCATCCTTTCAATTGAATTCAAATTGAAAAGGTGAAATCTAACACCCAAATCCACAGCAAATCAGCAGCGTGTGAGCGCCCCCTAATAAAGCATAGCTAGCCCAGAATGCAGAGCAAGTAGTCACTAGATTAGCATGGTTATTGTTGTTCTAGTCAGGATGACAGGGTAGAAGACGTTGGGACATCATAGGGCAGCACATGTAAATTTCTTTACCTTGCCCATTAACCCGTTCACTGCCAGCATCCCACCTATTACCGCCTCCGTATATTACAAAGCTGCTCTTTGTTGTTGACTTTGGGTTTTCTGCTCGCATTGTTACAGTGTTTGCTGCCACATCTTTTAGTAAAGTTCAGTATGTGTTGTTTTTGTGCCTCACAAGCCAAGAAAACTAGAGGTTATTTGAGGACAGAAATGCTGAAAGTGCGGCTCTGCCCCTATATCCAGCAGTGAGGCAGTGCCTGATCTAGTCTTACCAGAAGCGTGTAACATTAACCCCTTAGTGACGGGCCAATTTGATGCCCTAATAAGCAATCACATTTTCAGATTTTTTTCACCACTGCATTCGTAGAGCCATTAGTTTTCAAGGTTTTACATCAACATAGTGGCATGAGGGCTTGTGTTTTGTGAGACAAGTTGCATTTTTTAATTACATCATTTTCGGGTATTGTGTATTGTACAACTTTATAATTTTATTTTTATTTATTTTTTTTTTGGGGGGGGGGGGGGTCATTTTTACTCTGTTCAGCATGCAGGATAAATAATGTCCTAGCGTTATTCATTGGGTAAGCACGATTCCATCAGTACCTAGTTTATACAGTGTTTTTTATGGTTTGCTATAGTAAAAGCACTTCTTTTCTTTTTTTTTTATATTGTGTTGCTCCATTGCAACATTTTTATTTTTCCATTGACAGATGTCTATGGCCCAATGTCCACGGGCGGGTCAGATTCCGTGCAGGGTTCCCCCACACGGAATTCAGTCCTGCCCGCAGCCAGTGAGCCCTGTGTACCTGTATTTCCGCGGCAGCAGCGTCCACGTGGATCTCTTCACTTCCAGGTTTGCACTGTGCATGGTCCTCATGGCTTGCTGGCGGACATGCGCAGTACAGTTTTTTTCTTTTTTTTTAAAAATTCCAAACTCCTGCTTTCCCGCGGATCTGCGTCACACCCGCATTGTCAGCTGCAGTTGTGTCGCGGATCGAACAGCATCCATTGACTTCAACGGAAGACATCCATGCGGGATCCGCACAAAAATGGAGCATGTTGCGATTTGTTTTCCAGACCAGAAGGTCCACAAATCAAATCCGCATGCTTTAATTAATTTGCGGACGCCCATGCATACCAATGGTCAACTTAATTTGTGGGTGTCCCCGTGCAGATTCTAGTCTTCATTTATCCCATTATTGCGAACATATTATATTTTGATCACTTTTTATTCCGTTTTTCCTAGAGACGATTAATAAAATCTGCAATTCTATGTGGTATTTCAATGTGGTATGAATAATATGTTAAATTCTGCGGGTCAGTATGATTGCATCAATACCAAATTTATGTAGTTTTTTTTTTCTTTTAATATCTTGCTTTTTCCTACTTTTTTTAAAAGATGTATTTTTTTGCATTATCGTATTCAAAGACCCCCAACATTTTTTTCATCAGTGATGCTGTTTGAGGTTTCTAACTTTTGCAGGAAAAATTCTACTTTTCATTGGTACTATTTTGGGATCCATAATACGTTTTTATCGCTTTCTTTTTTGTTTTTTTGCGAGGCATAATATACAAAATTAGCTATTTTCACCATGTTTTTACAGGTCGCTGTACATGGAAGACCTGGAGGCCATCTTTAAGCCTCGGGATGCCTTTGCAACCCATCGCGACCCTGTGATCCTATCGTAGGTGTCCAGTGGGTGAAAAGGGAGCCCTCCCTTTGTCAGCCTTTTACATGCCAGGGTCTCATTGACTGCAGCATGTAAAGGAGGGATCAAAGGTTTTCCTTGTTCTGTCTTGTCACTAGATAGCCCAGCCCCCGTTGCTACTGTCTCAGGAGAGCCGTGCCATATTTTTAATGTAGCTCTGCATCTGAAAAGGCACCGCACCTGAATAAAGCCCATTAGTGACCGCCATAAAAAGGTGTATGGGTGGTCACTAAGGGGTTAATGAAAGATATAGCATTGAAAACAATGGGAGATCCTCTGCTGCGGCTGTGACAGCCGTGGCAGGGGATTCCTTCATCCCCGCAGTGACGGGTTTAACGTGGATGGCGAGGGCAATAGCGGGCAGTGATTCATGGCCTGATATCGCCCTCACCAGTGTGAAGGAGCCCTCAGGGAATTAAATAGTTTTTTTGTAGATTTAAGCAATGAAATATTGTTAAAACAAAGTTGTCTTTCCGTTATTGCTTGCTACAAATATTGATGAACCCCTTGACTGTGTGCTGAGCACAATCTATTTAGCTGCTGTGGCCACATTACTTTTAACTATAAGGAATCATCCCTAAAACTTTTCACACATTACTGAAAAAAAGGCAGCGTTCCCTGAGATTGTGTGCGAGCAGGTCTGCAATCCCATCTAGTATTTGGCCACAGTATTCAGAACGCCACACAATGGTCCGTGTAACCCCACCCATATTGATCATTGCCCATAGTCATGTCACTCTGGCATTGGCAGTATTTGGCCGCCTTACAAGCCTCGTACATTGAACATACTGGGTGTGGATTTTCAGTAGATGCCTATAAATGTCTTGAATGGTTGAAATGAATTGGCTTAGTTACAAGCCACTGTAGTGCTAGCAAGGCAAGGCCTATTTACATAGCAACAGGCATCTGAATGTTGGACAGGTATAGGCTTCTTTCATCAAAAGCATATAAATGGGGTGTTTTTACGGCTGACCGATATATGTGACCATCTGAGGCATTGCTTTCAAATGCGTCCGTTCACACGGGCGAATATATGGCATGTAAATACGTTAGACCTTGAAAAATCGAACATATGCAACTAAAATATGCGCCGACACATATACGGCGGGCAAAGAGAAGGTTCTGGAACTATCTTTTGCCCAATATACGGCGGCGGCTCCCATAGACTCCTATGGGAGCTGAACAAAGAAAGGGAGAGGGAGGCATTTTAGCAGCATCCAATGCTGCGAAAAGCTTACAGGTCCTTCTATGTAAGCATTGGAGGGCATCCCAAGGATTTTAGCAGAGCGAGGGTTTTCCAGGCTGTGACGTATTTTTTTCACTAAAAATGTTGCTTCTGGTCGTGTGAATGGGTGAGAAAACAATGGACGCGATCGCGGAAAAAAGGCAGGTCATGCAATTTTACAGAGCGACCGAAAAAACGTAAAACTGCATGCGGCTGTGTGAAAGAGCCCGTAGAAGCAAAGAAAGTAATGTTGGGACATATTTACACAATAGACTTATCTGTCTAAAAAAATCTGCTGCGGAATCTGCAGCACAAATTGGAAGCTCAGATTTCTGCTGTGGAGTTCATTTTGATATGGCCTATGTGGGTTTGCATGTAGATTTAACCCCATTCAATAGGACAAATACACATGTGGCCACCTGTCAGGATTTTCATGTGGAAATAATGTTCACATGTAGCAAATTTGCTGCGGCAAATCCATAGCAGAAAATCTGCAGCAATCGGTGTGGATGTTTGTGCGGCTGTATCTCCCTCGTTTGAGGAGGTGGAATTCACACTGAAATTAGGCAGTATTAGAGTTGAGTGAACATACTCTGCCGAGCTTGATGCTCGTTCGAGTATTAGCATACTCGATGGTGCTCGTTACTCGAACGAGCATCAAGCCGAGTTTGACCCCGCCCCAGTTTTGGCTCCTCCCCGCTGTGGTGTGCCTGTTTTGGCCCCTCCCCGCCGCAGCTCGCGTCAATGGCAAATTTTTTGTCTGGCGGGAGAGAGAGAGAGAGTCAGTCAATGGGGTTCGTTACTCGAGTAGAGCTCTCGAATTTTACGAAAAGCTCGACTCGAATAACGCGGACCCGAGCATTTAGGTGCTCGCACATCTCTAGGCAGCCTAAATTGACCTGATGTGAATTTATCATCCACATTGCAAGTTTACTCAGTTGCAAATTTCATGTGAATTTTTTCTGCACAAGTAGACAACGGGGTAAATTTATTAGGAAATGCTGGTTTTAATATTATTTTTCCTGGAGCATGATGTGCCTAATTATATGAAGAGGTGCGTGCTTTTTCATATAGTATTATAGGCGCCTGTTAGCACCTCTGAAATGTAGGCCAGGTCCAACCTGGTGACAGAGGAAATTGTCCTTTAGGCTTCTTTCCCACGGGCGTGAAAACGGTAAGCCAATATACGCTATGTTGGGAGAGATAAAATTGGTGAATGGGCGCACAAATCAAACGTTTGTGCGCCCGTTCAGACGGCATGGGTCCCGGCATATATGCGCCGAGACTACCATGCAGTCGCCCCTTTTCCCTCCCTCTGCACTTTTACGTCTCAGTAATACGCCCATGTGATCTGATGCATTGGAATCCAAAGCATCAGATCGCAGCGTATATCAGCCGGCCGTTGTCCCACACTCGTGGGAAAGAAGACTTTGATGGGAATTCCAATTCTATCAGTATTTGATCCCCAAAATGTAGCAATCCCCAAAGGAAGCTGTGTAACTGTAATATCGACTGAGCTACTTCTAGGCTTTATATCTCTCCTATAACAACAAGGCCCCAGTGTCTGATGTGTTCAAGGCTCTACTCCTTCCATCACTCTGATTATATCACCCGCTGTCTTGTTATATTTATTTAGGGATATTTTAGGTATATCATCTACTTTATTATTGGTTTGTATTTGTACAGGGTGGGCCAAGAAAAAGTAGCCTGCCTTTGAGCCCGGCAACACACGCTTATGAGAACTGTCAACAAGGAAATCTGACCTTGTTGCTCATAGCAACCAATCACAGCGCAGCTTTCATTTTACCTCAGCAGTATAAGAAATGAAAGCTGTGTTGTGATTGGTTACAATAGGCAACAAAAACATGGTTTGGTTTTTTTTTTAGACTGCTTTCATAAGAGTGCGGTGCTGGGACAAGAGGAGGACTACTTTTCTGTGGCCCATTCTGTATATATAGTATCTTATGTTTCCATTAGATTTCAGTATATGCATGTCTGTTATTAAAACTGCAAATAAAATATATTTTATATTTGGTAACGTAAGTCCGGAATGTTCAGGTAAATAAAGAGACAAAAAATACCCGTAGGTAATATCCCCTAAAATATAATCTAAATACTTTATTATTCAAAATAGACAAAGACAACATCGAATAATATTTAAAATAAAGGGGCAGGTGGTGGTAGCAATGAAATATGACCAGCAATCACCAGTTAGTATAATTAGTGAGTATCGTTCACACGAGTGTATATCGGCCGCACTTTTACGTCCGGCTGGTATACGCTGCCCATCTGATGCATTGGTTTACAATGCATCAGTATGGATGGGCATATTCTCGTAGCTTAAAAGCGCCTGGACGGCCAAGATAGCACATAAGGTGCGCATTTCGTCCAGGCGCTTTTTTTGCTGGCCAGGAAAGATAGTCCAGGAACTATCTTCCTGGCCAGAATACGGCAGCGGCTCCCATAGACTCCCATGGGAGCCAAGGACAGCTGCAGGAGAAGAGAGGTGGGAGGGAGTTGAGCAGTGTGACTGCTAAATTCCCACCCCCTTCCCTCCTCCCCGCCCCTTGACGGCTATTTGCAACGGGAGGAGGCGGGAGCTAGCTTGCTAAGCTCCCGCCCTGTCCCACCCCCTTTCCTTGCCAAGAGGTGGAAAGGGGGAGGCAATTTAGCAGAGCTAAACTCTCTCTCCCTGCCCGACGGCAAACCGGGCTCGGCGTATATGCCCATTCACGCGATTTTCGGTCGAGCTGTGACCAAGAAACGGCCGACCAAAAATCGCTACGCTTGTGTGAAAGAGCCCTAAAATATAGGCCTAGATGGCCAGCTTCCAAAAACCTATGTGGAAATTAACCACCAAAACCCTATTAAAGTCTAATCTATAGCCAACCCAACATGTTTCGCCTTAAGGCATCCTCAGGGGAAGCACAAGACCAGGGCTATAGGGATGATATGCACTTTTGCTAGTTATGACATTGGCTATGATATTAACACAAGTTGTCTCAAAGCGCAGTGACCGTCTAACAGAACTACCCAATTTTTCTCCTTTAGTGCAGTGTTTTACAAAAACTTCAGTCTATAATTTGAAGGGATTACCCAGAGAGCGCCCGCCAGGATACATCACGGTTGGAAAAAAAGCACTGCTTGTCGGCCAGTGCTCGTAATTGCAAGAACAGCTCCCATTGATTTCAATGAGAGCTGCACCTCTGTTACAAGTGCCGCCCATTGTACAGGGGTCGGAATAGTGCTTTCACTCCGACCCTGATGCATCCGGGCAGGCGCTACCTGGATAACCCCTTTAATTTATTATTTTGCTTGTACAGTTGGCAGTGCAGGACCAAGTAGCCACATACTCAACACCCTCAAAATAAAAAAATTAGCAGGTTAGCAAATTATTAGTGATCTAATTTGTTGACTAGCTATGCCTGGGTTCCTAACGTAATACTAGTGGCTACATGCATCTGTCCACGCCTGACTTCTGTCCAGTGTAAATAATAGTTCTCAGCAGTAAATGACCGCTAGACATATATAAATAGATCCCACATTGCCGATAGTGGCTGCTCTTCGTGCCTTGGGATCAGAGCGGCTCCATTCAGAACAGCTGAAAATAGTTTGTCTTTGATCCCATGCTAGTGACAGTACCGCGGAGGTCAACCAGAAGATATCACTTGTCAGTAGAGGTGGATCCAGTGCTGGGATAGATTACCATGCTC
The DNA here is from genome assembly GCF_035609145.1 of Eleutherodactylus coqui. Taxonomy (NCBI): domain Eukaryota; kingdom Metazoa; phylum Chordata; class Amphibia; order Anura; family Eleutherodactylidae; genus Eleutherodactylus; species Eleutherodactylus coqui. The sequence goes on along the minus strand of NC_089840.1, from coordinate 87,543,985 downwards.
AAATAATATTGTGCGTTGTATGCGATGGATATCTCAATAATAGAATCATTTTTGAGAATTATCACTATTAACCCCTTAGTGACGGAGCTTTTTTGCTTTTTTTTATTTTCGTTTTTTCCTCCTCCCTTTTAAAAAATCGTAGCTCCTTTATTTATCCATCGACGTCGCTGTATGAGGGCTTGTTTTTTGCAGGACGAGATGTATTTTTCAATGTTGCTATTTATTGTACCATATAATGTACTGAAAAACATAAAAAAAATTCTAAGTGGAGAGAAATAGAAAAAAAAAAACACATTCCACCATCTTTCGTTGCGTCCTGTTTCTACGGCGTACAAACTGCAACAAAAACGACATGATAACTTTATTCTATGGGTCAGTATGATTACAGCGATACCAAACTTCTATAGTGGATTTTTTGCTGTACTACTTGTATTTTTTTTTAAGATATTTAATTTTTTAAAATTATTTTCTGTGTCCATTTTCTGCGCACAATAACTTTTCTATTTTTCTGTCGACATAGTTATGTGAGGGCTCATTTTGTGTGGTATGTCCTGTCGTTTCCGTTGGTACCATTGTTGCATACAATTGACTTTTTGATCGCTTTTATTACATTTTTTCTCGAAGATAGGATGACCAAAAAAGTGCATTTCTGGTGTTCTTTATTTTTTATTTTTCGGACCACGTTCACCGTGCGGGGTAAATAATGCATTACTTTGATAGATCGGACGCAGCGATACCAAACACGTATTTTTGGTTTATTATTTTTATTTTTTTATTGCAAATGAGGCAAAAGGTTTTTCTTTTAACTTTTATTACTTTTTTAAAAATAATTAGTAAAACTTTGTTGCTCTTATTTTTATTTATTTTTTTACATTTTCTTTTAGTCCTCCTAGAAGACCACAACCAGCGATGCTTTGATCGCTCCTGCAGTATGACGTAATGCTATAGCATTACATCATACTGCTTTTTGACAGGCAGTCTATCAAGCCACCCCACAGGCATGGCTTGATATGCAGTTTGCTAAGGCAGCCCTGGGGCCTTTCAGAAGGCCCCCGGCTGCCATGACACCTGCACGGCTCCCCCCGATCTTACCGCGGGGGGGGGGGGGGGGGCCATACAGAACCACCAAACTTCGTTTAGGGAATATAAATGCCACTGTCAGAATTGACAGCGGCATTTAAAGGGTTAATAGCCGCAATCGGCCATATGGCCCGCGGGTGTAAGCTGTAATAAACAGCTGACGCCCACACTGTATGGAGGGAGATAGCAGCGCTATCTCCCTCCATACACACCCTGCAACAGCAGGACGTAAAAACACTATAGAGTCGTCACTAAGGGGTTAAAGAACATAAATTCCTGATTCCCGCCGTTCATGTATTTTGAGAATGGGTTTTCAAAAGAGTAAATGGCCTTCAGCCTTGGTCGTCTACTTGGTGGTACCAGTAACACAGTCAATTTGTTACCACAGTTTCCTAATCCCTTCTGTTGACGGAAGTTCTTTTGCTGATATTTTTTCAAACTAGGATTAAGATGTTTCCAAGGATAATGACAGTTATCGCATGGTTGGCTGTGAAAATGAGATTACTGTAAAACTGACTGTATATATGAGTTTTTTATTGGTATCTGCCAAATCTTTAGGATACGTCATCAATAGTTGATTGGCTGGGATCCGTCGCTCGGGACCCCAACCGATCAGCTGAACGGGCGCATGCTGTCAGCGCTGCAAATACACAGAGGTAGCAGCAGAAGTTTCCGCGCCGACCTCTGTGTAGTGGCCGGCGCTTGTAACTGCAGGCACAGCTTGCGTTGATTTCAATGAGAGCTGTGCCTGCAGTTACAAGCGCCGACCATTACACAAAGGTTGGCACGGAGACTTCCACTGCTTCAGCTCCGACCTCTGTGTATTTTCCATGGAAAACCCTTTTAACGCCCTCTCCCCTTGTAAAACATAAAAACTCGCCCAAACCAAAGATTTTAATGTATTTGAGTAAGTCGAGGGAAATAACTGTTGACCAAACGAATGTTCATTCAGCAGCTATTAGATATGGCAGCTTTTATATAGGCCAATATCGGTTTTAGACAAGCAGCGATCATTGACTTTGGCGCTCGTTTAACTGGCCCTTTACATAGGCTGATATGGGGAACGAATGCAATCTTGAACGACTGTTCTTCTTCCATTGCATGCAGTCTATTTTTTTTCTTTCAGGAACGGGGTCCGGCCTGCATCCCCCATTACACTATGAGTAGCCCCAGGCACTAACCTTAAGGGTTCATGTCCACGGGCATGTTTTCATTGCGTATTATGCCCGCGATGTACAGCCATGTGACACTCTGTGAATGGAGTCAATAAAAGTAAATGGACGTTCATGGATCCATTTACATGAGCGTGTAAACCCTGCATGTATGTACGTGCAAAGAATAGATTGCAGCATGCTGTATTTCTCGGCGTACCGCGCAGCGAGAGCCCTATTCTTTTCTATGGTCAACATATGCTGTCCATACACAATACATTTCGTACAGGTGGCGATCCGTACACAACCCCGTTATGAAACAGAGCGGGAAATTAAAGTAAAAAAAAGTCAGAGTCACACTGCGCATGACCGAATGCGTGAGATACACGGTCATGAGCAGTACACTCGCTGAGCTGTGAACTATAGTGTCAGGGCAGCAGATGTGGATCCGCTGATTCAACCGAAGATAGAAAATGGCTATCAATCAAAGAAGTGGTTAGCTGGCAAAACTCTTAGGGCTTAAACAGATGAACATATGCGCAAATACGCTCACCGCAACGGAGTGTATTTGCACATGAACAAGTTATAAGTCTTCGTATTTTTTACTCTTTAAACCCAGCACTATTACACGCGCAAAAAAAAAAATAGCAGAAAGATGGGGCAGGACCTATCTTTTATGGCATGTAGATTTTGAAATCAATGGCTTCGCGGATGTGATTATTGTACTGATCAAAAACCTCCGCAAACACGTTCGTCTGTTTAAGCCCTCATGTCTAGGATAGTTGAATGGTTCCCTTAGAAATTTTCATTCCGTAAGACACTGCTATACTTACCCAAGTAGCAGGAAATCCTTGTATATTGATGTAACCTTTCAAGGTCAAACATTATTGTTACAGTCTGGGAATTAGTATGTAGAGGAATTCACTGTAGAAGCTGAAATTCTGCTGAAAAGTCTAAAAAGATGAAGCTCTTCTGTATGTATATTAGGTTTTTTATGTGCAATCGGCCTTGTCCTGTCTGTCCCACCCAGGGGCTGGCTGAAAAGTTTTAGCCAGGGGGGCAAGAATGCAGCACAGGTCCATGAGTAGCGGCCCACCATAAGGGTGCGTATACACATAGTGGAGTTTCTGCTGAGGAAAATCCACACAAAATTTGTGTGAGATTCTGCGTCTCAATCTGCAGCACTGGTACAGCACCAGAGTCAAGCTCAATACATTAATCCAGAACCAATCTCAGTATATAAATGCAACACCAGCATCAAGATCATAATTTAAATACAGCACCAGAGCCAAGGTCATAACTTAAATACAGAATAAGAACCAAGCTTAATAGATAAATACAGTACCGGAACCAAGCTCAATACAAAAATACAGCACCAGAATGAAGCTCATAGCATAAATACAGCACTATAACCAAGTTCAGTATATAAATACAATACCAGAACCAGGTTTAGTACATAACTAGAGAACCAGAGCCAGTCTCTGAGCATGTATACAGAACCAGGAACTGTATTTCTTCTTTAGATGGCCAGTTTCAGACTAGCGCATTAAGGGCTCATTTTACAGATATACCCCAGCTCAATTACAGGTCTATTGACTAGAACATGCAGCATGGCAGGAAACTATGAAGTGAGCAGGCTGCAAATAGAAGCAGGGGCATACAAAGAACTCATGGAGTGCCATAGCAAAACTTAGATTGTGCACCTAACCCCCCAGGAGAAATACAATTATATAACCACTTTTATAATGTGGCAGGTTTTGACACAGCAGTTCAGCTCTGGTATACCTCTAAATAATACAGTTAACACATAATGTACTATAATACCAGCTCAACACAATAATAGTGATTGAGGTGCAGTTACCTCCAGTGATCAAAGGTGACGTTGTCTTTGGAGTTGTCCTTATTCAGTTTTCTTTTCTCTAGGCCAAGTCTGTCACTAAGATTCTTCCATCCAAGACTTGCTTCTGCACACTCTCCCCATCCAGCTTCTGCAACCTCTAGGGAATTCTTCAGTGCCCCCCCCCCCAAATAGTAATCATATACCCACTCTAGTCCCACCAAATATTAGTGCCCCAACTATGGTCTCACTTTATGGAATAGTGCTCTTGCTATGGTTTCAATATGTAATAGTGCCCCGTGCTGTGGCTCCAGTTAGTAATGTGACTCCCTCTGTGGCCCCAATTAATAATGTGACCCCCTTTGGTGGCCCCAATTTACAATCTAACCCCCTCTGTGGTCCCAATTAATAATGGGACCCCCACTCTGTGGCCTCAATCAATGTGACCCCCACTCTGTGTCCTCAATTAGTATTGTGACCTCCCTCTGTGCCTCCAATCAGTGGCAGTCCTATGGGTCCCAGAGAAAACTTTAGACACCAGAAGATACACTAGTACATGAAAAGATATCATTCCATATCATTTTATGTCCATCCCCAGGTGAGCTCCATCATCCTCTAATGTCCCCCAAACAGCCCCTTCATCCTCCATTGTACGCTGTCTCTCACTGGCTCACAGTGTGACCTTGCTCCTCCCTCTCCCCCGACTCGGTCACTCAAACTACAGTGAATGTTGGAGCTGGGGAAAGGGAGGCGCAAGGTTGCACTGTGGGCCAGTGAGAGAGAGTGCGCTGTGTCAGTTAGCTCTAGTAGCGGCAGGAGGTGCAGGACTTTTAGAATCGGGGGCCAAGCTAGGCAGCCCTAAATATGTGCGGGGTGCCTGGCCTGGGTGTGGGGGGGAGGGGAGGCACAGACCTCACTGCTCCCTTGCCCATCCTTTCCCTGGTCCTACCCCCATCTACCAACTTCATTTGGAAACTCATGACAATTTGATGTGACTTACCAATATTCACATGTTTTTTTTATTTATCAGAGTTGTAATATTTATTTATGTTATTGCTTATTTAGATCTTTTTTTAAATAATATCTATTACGATATCTTGCAATTTTTCTTTTAGAACCCGGTCACTGGACTGCTGCCTGCCAGTAAAGAACAGCAGGATGCCTGGGTGCGGGACAACGTGTACAGCATTCTGGCTGTTTGGGGTTTGGGAATGGCCTACAGGAAAAATGCTGACCGAGACGAGGACAAAGCTAAGGCATACGAATTAGAGCAGGTATAAACATTCATCTACAAAACACACCTACATACACTCTTTGTAAAAAAAAAATCTAGCTTCTAGAAGTTGTTGTCGTTTTGCTGCAATACTCGGCATGCATTTACATCTCAGGCGGATATGAAAATTATTAGAGTTGTGGCATGATTAGATGAACGGGTTTGTCACCTGAGGCACTAAACGTACTGTGTTTCCCCGAAAATAAGCCCTACCTTGAATGGCTGTGATTGGTTCATCAAACGCCGTCTCTGACTGGCTGAGCAACAGTGGTCGTGATCCAATCACAGCACTCACTTGCTGGAGGCGGGGTATTCAAAGCTCTTTACCAGAAAGAGAGTCCTGTGTCAACGCTGAGGATTACACTGTAGCCTGCCGCAGTGCCGGAGACCAGTGTGAGCGACCCAGACACCACAGGCCAGGTGAGTATAAGATCCTCCCGAAAATAAGACACTGTGCCTCTTCTGGTGCAAAATTAATATAAGACAGTGTCTTCTTTTTGGGGAAACACAGTTGTTCCACCCTTGGCCAATAAAAGGCTCTCGGAGGCTCCTTGTGTGTAGTGACCTCTTTTTCCACTGGTGTAGAGCTTGTTAACCACTAGACGCCTCTACGACGCAATCGGGGAGATTTTGCCCAGTTAACAGAGTTTGAGAGGGGGAGCATTATTGGAATGCGGGAAGCTGGATGGTCATATTGACGAATTGCCACCACCTAGCCGTTCTGATCGGACTGTTTGGAGGTGTTGGGAACAGTGGATGTGTGAGGGCACACAAGGCAACACTGCTCATGACGCCCTCAACAAACCACTAGTGGAGAGGATCATCTGACAAGCACAAGCAGCTCCAACTGTTTCATTGTCGGGAGACAGGTGGCACCATCATTACAGGCCTCTGTGTTTGTCAGAACCACTTACAGGCACTTGGCTAAAGGACATTTGGTCTCACGGTGCCCATTACGTATATTGCCTTTGATACCCATTCACCATTGCCTCCATTTACGGTAGTGTCGTGAATGATGAAACTGGACTGCTACAAAGTGGAACCATGTTGTCTTCAGTGACGAAAGCAAGTTTAGTTCGGGCACAGACTATGGCCATGCTTGTGTCGGAGACCTAGGGGTGAGCGCCTCAGTACTGCCTTCACTGCTGGTGTGATGGTCTGGGGGCCATCACATACAAATGTCGGTCACCCCTAGTAGTGGTAGGAGAGACAGTGACAGCTCAGTGATATTCCAGCAGATATGATGCTCAGGTTTATACAACAAGGGGGTCACAGGAATGCCTCCACAACATTGTTACAGTTCCGTGGCTGCCCAGTCTCCAGATTTATCACCAATAGAACATGTATGGGACCCTCTAGGACACCAGCTTCGACAGCCTACAAGTTTGCACGATCTCGATAACCTGTTCATGTTGACTGAAATGCAAGTGCACAACAAGCACAGAAAAATGGAGTAATGCTTCTCAATGTTATGCAAAATATAGACACAATTCCAGAATGCCAGAATTCTGGAATCCAGAAGTAGCATTTGTAGCGTACACACCCAAATTGTGACTTTTGGGGCTTTAGCGCTGTGCCCGGACCCTTTTTCAAAACGTGGGCGGGACCCATCTTTAGGGGGTGTGGCCACACACAGCCCTTAAGATTTATGATAATTTACACCAGAAAGTTGTTAGGTTGGCGCATGGAAATATTTCCGGATTAAATAAATGTATTAAAAGACTTTTGCCTTTTAATATATTTGTAGCTCGTAGCCAGGTGCAGGTTTACTTAGGGCTAGTTCACACATGCGTATGCGTATTTCAGTTGCATAAATACACAGCATATTTACGCGGCTGAAATGCCATGTTCCATCAGTATTTCGGCCATTCTGGGAAGTTTTTGGATGCGTATTTGCACACTGTAATACACTAGTAATAAATACACCTGTAATACGCTGCACAAATATGCCCGTGTGAATGAGCCCTTAGACCGCTGTGTGAAATGCTGATCAGATAAAGCCCTAGTGTTTTCAAGCATAATATCTACCGAAAATCACAGTGAGGACAAGAGTCAAGAGGATGAGGAGTTCTAACCACAAATAACATATAGTAATAATCCAAGTAAGAGATCTCATCTGATAACAGGCCCCAATAAAAATGGGTAGGTAAACAGTTCCTACCAATTAGGACTCACAAATTGTGTCTGTAGTAGTGTATAACCTACCCCCAATGTCCCTAAATGCGGCTCCTGAAGCTCGTTTCACGTGATTTCAGGAAAACTTTACATTATATGTTGGTATACAAACATATACTGAATGCCAGACGTAGGGCTCATGCCCACGGACGGAGCGGGATACGCCAATGGTTATACTCTGCAATAATCCCGCTGGGATAAACAAAGTCCCCGCTGGCGATTGCACTTTTTTTCCCCGCAGTCTCCATTAATACTATATTAATATCGACCTCCCGCCACAGAAAAACGCGGTAAAATAGAACATACCATGATTTTTTTTTTCCCGCGGCATAAATCCATGGCAGAGTCCTGCATGTGAGGACTGAGCTACTAGGTTTAATAGAACCTAATAGCTGCGTTATTCCGCCGCAGGGAACGCGGCATAAATCCGTTAATGGGCATTAGCCCGTATGGAGTGGTTGACAGGTTTATTTTTCAGTGCTAACTCAAAGCTGATTACAAAAATCATCATTTTTTTTATACATCTGTCAAGAAAATGTTTTTCAGCCACTGTAGCATCTATTGTACATCTGTCCGCAACTTACAACAATTACAGTTAATGCACATCTCTTGCACATTACAGAACAAAATTAGATGCAGCATTTTTATGTCTGTCTCAAAAAGGTTTTGTCATAATGACACAAAAGTGTAATTCAGAATGCCGCTGAAATGATTGGGTTTGGCAGTGATTACTATTTCTGGATGCTTTGGGTGAAAACAGACATCATAAAGAAACAAGTAATGGGTATGCACAGAGCTAAACATGTGGTATTCATATTACGTGATTGTTCTCAGTAAGGGAAATAAAGTCCTCCCGTAGATATCAAAGGCTAACAAAAAATTCATGATGATATAGTGAGCCTTCCAACCTACTCAGGGTTCTTTCTCCGGCTTAATGGAATAGATCTGAAGGTTTGTATGTGTATTTATATATGTGTGTGTGTGTATATATATATATATATATATATATATATATATATATATATATATATATAGGCACAGACATGGTGTGATTAATTTGCACTATAAACAATACCAGAACAAGATGAGTAGCCTAGTAAATACTTAATTAGTCCACTGATAAGGATTTTGAAAGTTCTATGATATCTGAATTGGTGTTAGGGGGTCACCAGGCCTGTGTGTTTGTTATCTGTTCTATAGATTTCATACTCTCCAATGATGCATTAATCCACTTCCAATGTTTATTCCAGTCTTGAGAGTGTCAAGGATGGTTATAAACGTGTACTTCCAAATTCTTCTATGAGGTTGGGATTTGAAGTTGCCTTTTAATATAGTAACTTTCATATGTTCTATACTCTACTGGCTAACACGGTACCAAACTTTTTTCTTTTCCTTATTGATATTATGTTATGTTTCCTTTTCCAGAGTGTTGTGAAGCTGATGCGTGGGGTCTTACAATGTATGCTCAGACAGGTAACTTATAATGTATTCTATATGATTAATATTATACAGAGAGTCTGGGTCTAGTATAATAAAATCAAATGAGCAATTACCTTGGAGACCTCCCTAAGTGGTGGGGATCACCAAACCCGTCCTGCACTGTAGCTTATATTTGTATCATGATGCAATATGGCTATATGTTGTAGAGGCTGCTATTACGGCTATGTATGCCAGATCAACCAAAAGAGTCCCACAGTTTCTAATGTGTGTTTGAGCCGTTACACATATATACAGCGAGCTCAGGTGTTCATGGTGGTTTCCGCCAGAGAGTATGAATACAATAGCGGAGCTCTCCTCTTGAAAATAGAAATATAGGCTGTATAGAAGCTATACACGGAGTGGAGCGTACATAAGATAGTTAAATATGATATGCGTACTACACTGGATTTCCGGACTAGTATGTGTGGCTCCTGTCATTTTAATACATTGTCAGAAATTTATTACATTCTCAAAGTAATAATAAACTATGTTTTAGGTTGACAAAGTGGAAAAATTTAAACATACGCAGAGTACAAAAGATTGTCTTCATGCAAAGTACAATACTGCTACGTGTAGCACTGTCGTAGGGGATGATCAATGGGGACATCTACAAGTCGATGCTACCTCACTGTTTCTACTGTGTCTAGCACAGATGACCGCTTCAGGTAATGTGAAAAAATATTAACACTCCAAGCAAAATTAACCTTTTCCACCCCGCGTGTTGATTTCCAACTCACCAAGTCTTATTAGCACTGCATCCTGCTGTTGTGGAGATTATCCAGGTCAATTACTCTGCTTCCGACTTCCTAGTAGTTTTTGGTAATTGGCGAGAAATCACCTGTCAGTCTGATTGTGCATCTTGTAAAACTTAGATATCACCAGCCTGATCTAAAATTTGGTGACACAACCGTGAAATTCAATTAGATACGCTTTGTATAAAAATACATTCGAACAGCTCAGCTTCTGGATGCTTTTCACATTTCTCTATGTGGATGAGCGCTGTCGCTGCAATTCCTCGGTTGACTAATGTTGGATTAGTGTGAATAAATTGGGCATATTTGCCATTCATGGATTGCGAGACAAGTGCTGGATTTTCAAGCATGCTAGACCATCAGATGATGGGTTTATATGAATAAATACTGTACCAGAAACAAGCTCATAACACAAGTGCAGCACCAGAACCAAGCTCATAACATAAATACAGCAAAGCAACCAAGCTCAGTACATAAATACAGCACCAGAACCAAGCTCATAACATAAATACAGCAGAACAACCAAGCTCAGTATATAAATACAGCACCAGAACTAAGCTCATAACATACTGTAAATGCAGCAGCAGAACCAAGCTCATAACATAAATCTAGCCATAGAACCAAGCCCATAACATAGATACTGGAGCAGAACTAAGCAATAGTGTTGCTGGGGCACTGTTAGGCTGACAGTGGCTCCTCGGGACATTAGAGAGGTGGAGACAGAGCCAGGAGGATGATGATTCATATAGCTTCACCAGACTCTGATGCACAGAAGAATATCTGGCCTACTTCCACCTGACGCTCCCCTACAAGTTGATGGCCGATACCCTGTGTGACCACATGGGTCGTGCGAAGTTAAGGTCGGCCATGCTTGTTGCAGTTGTGTGTTAACAAAGAAATGTGTAAGAATGGCTAGAAGCTCTGAGTAGAAGTCACGAGTTCAGTCATTAAGAAGGCGTATATTTGCGACTTGACTTTTTATGTCTAAATGTTAACGTATGCAATCTTGTGTACTCTAGGACTCCGCATTGTGTTCACCTTGGATGAAGTGGCCTTTATACAGAATCTTGTGTTTTATATTGAAGCTGCTTTAAAAGTTGCTGTAAGTTAATTAATTTAAAAGCTTTTAATTTTTTTTTTTTTTAATTTGAAGATGTCCGAACAGTAAGATTTTCCATGGTTTTTATCAATATGCAATCACTACTATTCTGTGTGTCTTATAGATACAGTACTTAGGCCTCCCTCACACAGGGCGTTTGCAGAAACGCAGCGTTTTTCAACGCTGCGTTACTGCAGATTCCGCCCCGTTTCAGCAGCGCTGGCATACTTTATGCCAGCGTTTTGGCTGCGTTTTCAGCTCGGCTGAAAACGCAGCCAAGAATGCTGAAAAGAAAAAAAAAAGTAATACTCACCTAGCTGCTGCAGTCCGGGTCGCAGCCGCTGGTCTCTGCCGCTGATCCGGGCTTACTCGGCACTCCCAAGTCTATTGCCGGAGGCCAGGTTTGAGAACCCCGCCTCCAGCAATAGAGTGCTGTGATTGGTTGTCGGTGCTTGCTCGATGCCCAATCACAGCCCTTCATTGACTGTCTCAGCCAATCAGAGATTGCCGGCGCTGATTGGCTGAGACAGTCAATGAAGGGCTGTGATTGGGCATCGAGCGTGCCGATAACCAATCACAGCACTCTATTGCCGGAGGCCGGGTTCTCAAACCTGCCCTCCAGCAATAGACTTGGGAGTGTTGGAGAAGCCCGAATCAGCGGCAGAGACCAGCGGCCGGGACCCGGACTGCAGCGGTTAGGTGAGTATTAACTTTCTTTTTTTCTGTCTACCTAGCTGGGGCAGATTTTCGGGGTAGGGCTTCTATTACAAGCCCTCACCCCGAAAATCGGCGAGCGGTTAACGCTGCCAAAAACGCGGCACCAAGTGTTGCCGCGTTTTCAGCAGTGCTAAAACCGCTGCCCATTCATTTCAATGGGCGACGCAGGGCTGAAAACGCCCAAAAATAGAACTTGCATCGCTGTCAAAACGCAGCGTTGCAAGGCACTGCGTTTTCAGCCCTGTGTGAGCAGCCCCATTGAAGTGAATGGGAGTGTTGTACAGCGTTTAGCGCTGGGCTGAAAAGGCAGCGCTAAACGCTGTATAAAACGCCCTGTGTGAGGGAGGCCTTAGGGTGGTTTCACATCTGTGTTGGAACTTTTGGCGGTTCCATTACAGATCTGGCGCTAAATACTGGAAGAAAAAGCACTGCATGTAGCGCTTTTTCTTCCACCTAAAAGCCAGCTGAACGGAAAGCGAACAAACCCCATTATAGTCAATGAGGTCCGTTTGGCGCTGTTCAGTTCCATCCTAAGATGGAGCAATTCGGCTACGGGAATTCTCCTTTATTGTTTCCCATACAGAGTAGGAAAGTAGAATCCTCGACGCAGGTGTAAAACCACCCTTACCCATACCCATTCACCTCTTCCCATTCTAGTTTTAGCCTCTGATAGTTGTTTTGTGTGTTGCCCTCCTCAGGATTATGGAATGTGGGAGCGAGGAGACAAAACTAATCAAGGAATTCCTGAACTCAATGCAAGCTCAGTGGGGACCGCCAAAGTAAGATGAATACTGTAGCTTATTATCAATCCAGTAGTATAAAAATGTAAATACTATGGTTATACTTATGTTTAAAATTCCTCATATAAAATGTTAGGAAGCAGCATCGAACTGAAGTATCTTGGACTCACCAAAAGAAGTGATTATGAGGGCCTACCTTCTGTGGATAGGCATGTTCACAGAAAACATTGTTATCATTGTACATGCAGGATTTATCATTAGAGAGGTTTAAAAGGATATCCAATTGGTTCCAAAGTCATCTCCAAATGGCTGTGTCTCCTACTAGACTTTTTAGGAACTGTTTTATTAGGAGTCCAATATTATGTCAGAGCTTGGGTCCATTGGAGGACTCTCTACTACTCTGGTGGGGCAGACTGACCCTGCCTGTAATGCTATATTCTGCAACTGATTGTACAGATTTGTGATCACAGGTAATCCATTGCCCAGTTATCACATATGACTAGAGTTGTGTTTAGAATCATTGCAGTTCACTTGCATAACAGATTCCTGTTGACCAACAGTGGCATCTAACATCTGATGGGTGAGTCCAAGTTCTGAGATCTCCACTGATCATTGGAACAAAAGGGATAGAAGTGCCCGTCTGAATGCTGTGCTTTGTCAACTTTTCTTGGCTCACCTCTTAAGACTAAACAGAGCAGTGTAGAGGCTTATAGAAAGTCAATGAGCCAATCACTGTCCTCTGATGAGTCAATATTCCATTTGCTGTGATTATACAGCCTTTTGCACACATAGGACAGATTTATTAAGACTGGCATTTAGTAATGTGCAGCCTGCTGTTGGAAAATGATCCAAATGGACCAAGACGGAGAGCCTGTTAACACATTTGCCGCATCCTGGGCTGTTCTTGCACCACAATCTGAAATCCACACCAGCTATGAGTTGATGTAGATTGCAGCTTTTATTTTCGCTAGGCGTAAATTATAGTTAAACTGATGGACAGTGGGCCGCCATGACCCATATTGATAAGCCTTGCTCATTTTTTTAAAAAGGGCAAAATAACAAAGTAGCAAAATTTTGAGCAAGATCCAATGTGCAAAAACTACCAACTTTTTGCTAGAAATCTGGTGCATGCCCGATATTGAATTCTCCCCATTCTTTTTGTTGATTCAGTTGGCAGCTTCTGTTTTTATAGTAGTGTATGTATTATGCCCACTTGCTCCTATCCAGATTATTGTGACTACTACCCTGTTTCCCTGAAAATAAGACATACCCTGAAAATAAGAAATAGCATGATTTTCCAGAAATTTTTAGGATGCAAAATGATTTTTCAGGCTTTTTGAGGATACATGAAATATAAGCCCTACTCCAAAATTAGGCCCTGCTAACAGTTAATTTAAAAAGTGTCCAGGCAGCTATACATGTAAAACACGGTATATAGCTGTTTAGAATTTTACTATTGTTTTATATCTTTGATTTTATACTAGTAATTAAACTGTAAGTTTACCTGAAGTTAATCGAGAAATACTTTTTATGAATATTTAAAGGCTGCTCTGGAAGCTATTGATGAACTGGACCTGTTTGGTGCTCATGGAGGTCCCAGATCAGTGATTCATGTTCTGCCCGATGACGTAGAGCATTGTCAGGTAAGAATCACACGACTGCATATGCTCTGACAAAAAAAGTATGAAGCTCTATGCCGTAGCCGTTAAGAGTTACTTCGTTGTATAATGTAACACTCTGAGGCTGGTGACAGGTTAATTATTAAGGTTATTCCTGATAAACCGAGTCAGTGCTCACATATTGACCAGTCTTTATAGGTTCCTAGAATTCATATGAGGCTGTTGTGCCCTTGAAGCTTGCCCTCCTCAATAACTGAACGGTTCAGTCATGCATATGTATCGTGGATTGCTGTTCCAATAATAGTCATGGTCTGCAAACTGGAGTCTGTGTGTAAGAATGTAACAGAAATCTGATTTACAATCTGACTATTATGCCGATTGCAAATGACGGTACTTACAAAGAGTGCTTAAACACTATGCAAATAGTAACATATATAGAACAGGGGGCTCCTGTCAGTCCCCCAATCTGAGAATTGATCATTGTGCTGGTGGGGATTCATGCCATCACATACCACCATAATAATAATATTTATTTGTATAGTGCCAACATACTCCGCAGCACTTCTGTTCTGTATTACAGAACATTTCAGCTGTTCTTGCATCTCCACCTATATTTTGCATTACCCTCTGGGTGTTTCCTCATGACTTTGCTAATATAACTGCAGTTGTAAAGAGGGGAAGCTTTGTATCAGTTCACACTGTACCCATTTGCACAGTCCATAAGAGTAGGGCATAGTGACATTTAAAGTGGTTGTCCAGGACTCTTACTATCCTCAGGATCAGTGTTGCTTACCATGAACAGCTGTTCAATAAAATTGTCCTGGTTTTCCCAAAATCATGTTTGGTTTGTCTAAACCAATTTTTGGTGGAAATTGGGGGAAAATCTATTTTTTCATAAGGCCCGCTGCAGAGGTTAGCATGCAGCCAATCAGTAGCCAGAGCGCCTTGCTGATGTCACCAAATGTGTCCTCCATGGGCAGAAATTTCACATGATCTAGCCTTATATAAAATAGGCACAGTGTAACCAGCGGCTATTTGAATTCACGATAGAGAAGCTGCATGATGTTGATATGCCTACTTGATGTACGATGTTGCAGCTGACGAGGACACCCAGAGTAAGTAGGAAGCGAACATAGATTTATTTGTGTCGACACAATTTTCTCAGAGGGAACCGTGTGTTCACAAATCTCTGAGAGTGGTTATTACATCACATACATAGCGTTATATATTGAGTAGGCAGGGTTATTAAAAGGTAACACCTATTGGTTCATCTTATCTTTAACAACAAACAAAGAAAGACGGAAGTATATTCTACTTTCACTATGCAAGTTTCATACATAAAGGGGAGGGAGATACAGGGAAAGACTGAGAGGGGGGTGAATTGGGGAATCGTTGCTGCACTCTTCTTGGTATCCAGTTACACAGTGTATATTCGGTACAATATGGGAGATTATAACATAGGAGAGGATTAGTTAGATAGCTCAACAGACTGTATCTACTTATACAGAAGGGAGAAAAACATGGATTATTTACCCTGGAAAAAAGACGTATAAGGGGCGACCAAATAACTATGTATAAATACATGAGGGGACAATACAAGGATCTCTCCCATGATCTGTTCATACCCAGGACTACGACGGTAACAAAAGGGCATGCACTACGTCTAGAAGAAAGCAGGTTTCATCACCAACATAGAAGCGGGTTCTTTACTGTAAGAGCAGTGAGACTATGGGACTCCCTGCCTGAGGATGGGGTGATGGCAAAATCCATTGAGGAGTTTAAGAGTGGACTAGATGTCTTTCTAGAGCGCTATTATATTACAGGATATAGACATTAGGGGATCAGCGGGTTTGTAGTTCCGGGTCTTACAGTCAGGTACGAACTATCAAGATTGATCCAGGGATTATTCTGACTGCCATTATAGAGTCGGAAAGGAATTTTTTCCCCCGAATGGGCCAATTGGCTTCTGCCTCTTGAGGTTTTTTGCCTTCCTCTGGATCAACAAAGGGGTTGAAACAGGCAGAACTAGATGGACATTGTCTTCATTCAGCCTAACATACCATGTTACTATGTTTTAGTCAACTATGTTTATACCAAGGGAAATTAAGAAAAAGTAAAATTAGTATGCAGTAGCTACGTTCCATTTGGTAAATATATATGTAGTAATATGCTTCAGACTTTGGGCTGATAACAGAGAAACAATAGCTTAAAAAGTCCTCGTACCACAATATAACATCTGGTTTGTTGTTAATAGGGGCAGATATTCTACAGAGCATATATTGCTGCTAGTGTGAAAGCTTGTATCCCAGGGTTATATTGGCTGGATCAAAGAAAGACGTTACACCACGTTTATATGACTAGACAACACGGGGACTGTGACTGTGGCAAAGTGAAAGTTAATTGTCAATTTCTTGTTTCAAAAGTTTCAATGTATACAGCTGCACTTCTTGTCACTTTGCAAAATGGATATTTATTGTCCTTTTTTCATATTTTAAAGTAATGTTGTTGTGTCATGATCATATACAAAGGACATACTCAGGGGAAGATCTGGATTTTCTCCTATCAGGGTGCTTTTGTTTTGTCTGGACCAGAAGTTTATGTGTTTTTCTTCTCTTTACAGTCAATCCTGAATTCTATGCTACCAAGGGCATCCACTTCAAAAGAGATTGACGCTGGTCTGTTTGCTATAATTTCGTACCCAGCATTTGCAGTAGAAGACCTAAACCTTGTTAATGCGACCAAAAATGAAATCCTTACAAAGTTACAGGTATGTTTTTTGTTCTGTGGGTCATCTGAAGTGGGCAGGAATGCAGGGGCTTAAAGTGACCCTCCAATTTTGGGACAAATGTATGTTTAGTACCATAGGCTGAGTGGGGTATATTACCTGCAGTTGTTCTTCTTTGTCACGCCTCTGTCTATTGGTTTTGAATCCTGTTTTGGGCTGTTCAAAATGGCTGATGCAATCTTCAGATTACCAAATCCCCACAGTGCATTGGTAGTGTTCGACTACTAATGCACTATATCTGCTCTTTGATTGGCCAGAGCTGTTTATGTAGCAGCACAGACCAACCGGAGAGCAGTGCACAGTGTGCACTAGGTAGATAGAATATTGCTGTAGACATCTTGGACGGCCGAACACAGGACCCGAAACCGGTGAACCAAAGAGGCAGCAGAGAGAAACTGCAGGTAATATATCCTCTCCTCCAGTCCTGGGATAGAATTTGTTCCGAAACCGGTAGGTCACTTAAACACAAACAGGAGCTACTGGGTTAAACGCTCTCATTCCACAATTGTCTGCAACCAGTGAGCACCCACTAGTGGTGTCTGTAGGTAGATAGAACTTCACTGTGGAACTCTATGGTTTGGATCTCTGCATCAAAAGATGCGAGCTCCGATTCCTACAAAGATATGTAATAGAATTAATCAGAACACAATTTTAGAGTAATTGAAACTACCTTGTGTGGCGCAGAGTGTTAAGGCAGCAGTATGTAGTCCTAAGCTCTCGCTCACGACCTGAAGGTTGCGAGTTCAGGTAGCCGGCTCAAGGCTGACTCAGCCTTCCATCCTTCAGTAAAATAAGTGTGTGTGTGTGTGTGGGGGGGGGGGGGGGGGGGGTGATAAATAAATTACCTGAAAGTGCTGTGGAATAAACAAATAACAAGTCCCTTACCTGTTAGCCCTTTACTGTTCTAGAACATTACAGATAATATGACTATTTTTTGCTGGCACTGTTGTGTACAAGGGTCAATCAGTTAGCCCTTTTTTGGGGAGGTCACTCGGCAAGCATTGATTATACAGAACACTTTGCTATTAATATATTTTTTGTTACTCTGCTTGCTTTATGTGCATGTGTTCATTATTTGCACAATATGACAGCACTATGTATGTGTTCTATATGGTGACATAAGTTATATGTCCAGTATGGCAGCCTTATACACCATAGAGTGAGAAAATGCTGTGCATCACCCACAATGCCCTTGCTCCAGTTTATCTGCAGAATTGAACCTAGCAGGTTGAAGTCTAGTTTTAGCAAGTGATACCTATTTCTGTTATTACTTGGATTTAAGAATAGATCAACACTGTCGTTGCTTTCCATTATTCGGTTTGCAGATGAAAATACATATTTTCTTCCTATGTGTGATATAGTTGCATTTAGGTGTCATGTACTTGAACATACAAACAAGTGATTTTCTATAAACTTTTGTGCTAATTATAAATGAGCTTCAGTATTTGTAGGAAAATGAATTCTGATTCAGCTGAGATAACGTGTCTAACACCCCCTCACCTCTTCTAAGCAGTGTAATTGCTTATATGTTGTATATCTTCTTACCTGTCATCTTTTATTTTCCTTTAAGGGAAGATATGGCTGTTGTCGATTTCTCCGAGATGGTTATAAAACCCCAAGAGAGGTAAGAACAATGGCAAGTAATGTTGCAGCTTGTTGGTGGTTTCTGGATGGTAAAGGTAGAATTCAGAAAAAAGTAGTAATAATAATAATAATAATAAAAGCTAAAATCAAGCCTTCATGAAAGGGCCTTATCATGAAGACAATCCTTTGCCTTATTCGCCTTATTCCTTAATAGTCATATGGATGTCATAGAGGGGAATCTGCTCTATGAGCCAGAGCAAAGAGCCACTATGTAAGAACACCGACGCTGATTTACAAAAACCATCCATGCACTGTATTTAATGGGTGGTCATGCATTCTTGAATCGCCACCATATGCACCATTTTCAATCCCCAGTCATTGTTACAAGGCTTGTATAAAGAGTCTAACATTGACTTTCAGAAAAGCTGCCTTCCAATGGGTTGGCGCTGCAGAGGTATTGTTCCATCTCCCTTATTTGCATATTACCCAGAGGAGCATGAATGGCCTTTTAAGTCTCCTCACTCACTTCTCTCCCTAAGGAGAAAAGATAGCGCTCCTGACCCAATTGTCACCATATAACACTACATTGCCTGGCTAGCAGCGGCTCTCTCCTGCAATATCAGCAGCATCAATCTGAACGGAAACTATAAGTACTCAGTGTCCTCATTCTTTACCTAGATATGTTTGAGATATTATCTTAGCCAAATGTGTATATATTCACTTTTACTTGCTTGTTTGCACACCCTTCAAAGGGATTTCTTTAAATGCAGGAGGAGATATACCTTATAGCCAATTTTCCTTAAATGTTGACAGGACCCAACTAGGTTACATTATGACTCAACAGAGCTGAAGTTATTTGAAAACATTGAATGTGAGTGGCCGGTATTCTGGACGTATCTGCTCATTGATGGGGTTTTTAATGGAGACCAAGTCCAGGTAAGAGAAAAATAAACCAAGTAGAATCACTGATCAGATTCATAGTTTTTATTATTATACAAAGATCAACACACTATTGTGACATGATCACTGCAGAGTGATGTGTACAGCTATAAAAAATTTTGACATTATCACTTTAACCCCTTAAGGACTAGGGTGTGGGTGTTTTGGTCTTAAAGGAACAGACACATTTTAGGGATTTTACTCATGTGGTGGTTTTACTGCCCTATTTTTCTTTCTTCAGCTACTTTTACAGTAGGAAGTCCTACTGTTTCCCCTAAAGTAAGTCCTGGCCGCATAAAAAACAAACAGATAAGAAAGCAATAAATCGCCTAATAGCCACTGTCCGTTCCCCATTAAATGACTCTGATTGGTTCATCGAGTGCTGCAGTGATTGGCTGAGCTGCGGGGCTCCAGAACGAATCAGAGGCAGTGTTTTCTGGAGGCGGGGTTTTTGAACCCCTAATCAGGAAGCGCTGGGGAAAAACTACAAGCTAGTGTGCCAGGAACCTACGAGGAGAAGTGCAACTGAGCAGACAGCGCCTGTTAGGTGATGCATTGTTTTTTTTTTGTTTTTTTTTAATGCAGCCAAGGCTTATTTTCAGGGTAGGGCTTATATTTCAAGCCCCCCCAATAAAACCCGCAAAAGAGCGTTAAAAAGTTGCATGACTTTGTAGCGTCACAAAATCGTTGTATCACCGCAAGAAAACACAACCATATTGCACAGAACACACATTCAACATCATCGTCACCCATGTGAAAGAGGCCTTAAGCCAATAAAGCTGAATCTGGTAATGTAACCCAGACACGGTCATTATCTATGATGGAGAGAAACCAGTGCAAAGACGTATGAGGCAGCACTATAGAGGACATTCTGTTATTGGAGGTCCTCTAGTCAACTCTGAAAGAGAATAGCTCAAAAACAACAAACCTACAAAAAAGAAAAACCCCACGCAAAAAGAATAGCTGTTTAAAATACATGGCTAAGCACTAGAGATGAGCGAGCACGCTCGCTTAAGGCAGTTACTTGAGCGAGCATCACTCTTCTTGAGTAACTGCATACTCGTCCAAGAGAATTCGGGGGGGGGGGGGCAGCGGGGGAGGAGAGAGAGATCTCTCTCACTCTCCCCCCTTCCGTCCCCCCCCCCCCCCCCCCGAATTCTCTCGGACGAGTATGCAGTTACTCGAGAAGAGTGATGCTCGCTCGAGTAAATGCCTTAACCGAGCGTGCCCGCTCATCTCTACTAAGCACATATGTTCAGCACTATTGTAATAAAGTGGTAGGGAATAATAACAGTGTCACCTCTGCAGAAGTTTTTAGCTGAGAGACCATTCCAAAATAATTGCTAGGAAAAGGAAAAACTCTCATGAAGATAATAAAAGTTTTTATCTTCAGTGATCATTAGTCTCACGATTTTAAATCTCAACCCGTTTCCCTAGTCTCCACCTACTAGTTCATAAGGGGAAAAATGGTGCTGACAGGTGTAATACAAGCTCATATATATATCCCTGTCAGAAGTAGACTGAACAATTGCAGATGTCAGAAAAGTCAAGAGTAATATTGCTTCGTATAGCAACCTACCTACTGCTAGCAAATGATAGTCAAGTCCACAGTTGATGTCTGGAGCTATGGCCTGGGTAATGCTAGCTGCACTTATTGGCGGGCTGAAACATGCTTCGGACTATCATCCAGAGGCAGACTATTTTTGAGTAGGGCTATCAGACCTAAATACTAAGACAGCTATAGATTGTTTCACCCTACATCTTGCATTATCCATTACATTTTCTTTTATATAATTGCTCATTCTAGTCTTATTGTATCTATGTTGATAAAAGTTACATTCTAGAGTGCTCCGGTGATTTTTTATTTATATAGTTGACCCTTTTCTGCCTCAGTAAATTTTATAAATTATAACCAAAAGCATTGTGACAACATCACAGTAGAGCCAAACCTATAAATGCATACACTTCTGTGAGATAATCACAATGCAGTGCAGCCTGTAAATACAGATACACAAACATTTCTGTGATTTATACTAGAGAAATGTGTAAAAATAGACAAAGAATCTCACACTATTTAACAGTCTCAAAGAAACCTTAACCTATGAATGCACAAGTCTTAGGAAAGAGAATAATTTAAAGCCCTCCTATAGGCCAGCCTCTCCAGATTTTAACTATATATAATGCAGAGATGGATTTACAAGTGCGTCCAGCTACCGTTCACTGCCTCCTCGTATCCTTATACTAATGCAATTTGTTGAATGCTAGTCAGTCGAAATTGGAATGCAACAGTTTGACAGTTTGACATATGGCTAAGCAGTGTGATCTGCAGTGCACTTGAGCCATCCTTTTCAAAACAGTATTGAACCATATCAGTATGTAAACAGTGACTTGAATTAACCACTTAGTGACAAAGCCTGTTTGCGCCTTAATGACAAAGCCGAATTTTTTAAATCTGACATGTGTCCCTTTGACATAGAATAACTTTGTAAAGGTTTTGCATATCTTTTGTTTTTTTTTAATTCTTTATTTTTATTGCATTTATTGCATTTATTTATTCGGTGAACAACTGGATTATGACTTTCAAGGTACAACATAGTTTGCATTCGGATAAACCTCAATATTAGAAAGTTAGGTAATCAGAGAACATTTTCAAAAATATGCAGTAAACATAACCTGAGGTATATTACTAGTAACCGGAACTTTCCGGTTTTCCAATAAACCCTATACTTGACTTCATACCTCTACTCGTTGTAAATTAAATTCAAAAATATCTAACGAGACCGACAGGACACATGAGGGGTACGCAGGGAAGGTTCGGGTGGAGCAAGTAGAGACACTGACTGTGGGAAAATGAGTATATGTGAGAGTGTGGGTTAGTTAGTTTGGGGGCTAAGAAGCTGTCGATATTCTTCTGAGTCTCGGAACACTGTCCAATGGTACCATGTTCTGCGAAACTTTTCTTGTGTACCTTTTAGTGCTGCAGAGAGGTCCTCCATCTCCATAATCCAATTAACTGTATTTATCCATAGTGTCAACGATGGCGGGGTTGTCTGCCGCCAGTGTTTGGAAATACACGACCTTGCCGCTCCTATCAAAAAACTCACCACGGATTTTTTTATAGGAAGCCAGCGGGATGTCACTGTGATGTAGGAGGAAGAGGGCCGGGGATTTTGGTAAAGGACAATGGGTAAATTTAGACGTGATTTGCCAGACCCCTGACCAGAAGCCCGCTAGCAGCGGGCAGTCCCAGAAAACGTGTAACATGGTTCCTTGATCCATTCCGCATCTCCAACATAGGGGGGAGACCGTCGGGAATATTTTGTGTAGGTGATAGGGCACCCTGTACCACCTGGAAAGAATCTTAAATCCAGATTCTTGTATCCTACTGGATATTGAAGATGAGTGTGTGATAGTGAAGATTCTATCTCTCTCCTCTGGGGTGAAATTTACTCCTAGCTTCTCTTCCCATTTCTCCATGTATCTTGGAGGGGACTCCTCCGGTTGTGTGTTGAGGATGTTATATAGTCTGGATAAGGTATGTCTAGATGGGCCCTCCTCTGTGCAGATTGTTTCGAACTGTGTTTTTGGGCGGGCGAATGCGCTAGGGGGAGGTAGGGACTGCAGGTAGTGTCTCAGCTGTAGGGTCTGCCACATTGGGAGTGGTGTTGGGGCTGTGGGCCCTCTTAATGTTTCCCCCGATATCCACTGGCTTTCTTGTATAAAGTGTTCTGCCCTGTACCTGCCCTCCGTGAACCATGTACAGAATGCTCTGCCCTCACTGCCTGGCGCGAACTCTGGGTTCCCGAGGATCGGGAACATTGGGGAGGGCCTGGGAGATATGTCTGCCCTAGCTAGTACTCTGGAGGCGATCGATAGCGTGGGGCCAATAGTGGGGTGGTGCGTCAAATCCGCCGGACCCGGTCCGCCACACCAAGGAAGGGCTGCCAGCAGCATCGGTGATGCGGCTTGTTCAATGGCAATCCATTGCTTAAGAGCTGCATGCCGGTTCCAGTCTATAATCCGTACTAGGTGAGCTGCCTGGTGGTACTTCACAAAGTCTGGGAGTCCCATACCCCCTTTGTTTTTTGGTCTGGTCAACGTGTTCCTCGCAATCCGGGAGGTCTTCCCTGCCCATATGAATGTAGACATGGACGAGAGTAGGTGCTGGAAAAAGGTTCTGGGCACGTGTATGGGGAGGGCTTGTATTAGGTACAGGACTCTGGGGAGGATGTTCATTTTTATGATAGCCCCTCTGCCGAACCAAGAAAAGGTGCCTTTGGTCCATGAGTTGAGGTCCTGTCTGATCTTATTTAAGAGAACCGGGAAATTGGCCGAGTATAAGCCCTCACTGTTCGATGTTAGATTGATCCCTAGATAGTGTATGTGGTCCCTAGCCCATGTGAATGAAAAAAAATCCTTTAACTCGTCTATCATAGGTTGGGTAAGGGAGATGTTGAGTGCTGCTGATTTGTGATAATTGATCTTGAAATTAGACACTAAGGAGTACTGGTTAATTTCTGACATTAGGTTAGGCAGGGAGATTCGCGGGTCTGAGGTAAAAAATAGGAGATCATCTGCATAGGCCGCTATCTTGTGTTCTGTGTCTCCCGCGATGATCCCTCGGATATTTGGGTTCGATCGGATTTGCGTCAGTAGGGGCTCTAGGCATAAGATGAAGATTAAGGGTGAAAGGGGACAGCCCTGTCTCGTGCCATTTGATATGGAGAATGGTGTTGAGAGCTGGCCATTTGCCCTGACTGACGCTGTTGGTCGGGAGTAAAGGCTTGTAATCCAGTGCCGCATATTGGGTCCCATTCCCATGTGAGCCATAGTTGCGAACAGGAAGTCCCAATCCACCCGGTCGAATGCTTTATCCGCGTCCGTGGATAACAGGCATGCTGGCGTAGAGAGTCTACGTGCGAGATGTATTAGGTTAATGGCTTTAGTTGTGTTGTCCCTCACCTCTCTCATAGGGACAAAGCCAACTTGGTCTTTATGTATTGTAGCCTGCAGGTAGGGGGAGATCCTGTTCGCAAGAATTTTGGCGAATAGTTTCAAGTCGGCATTCAACAGGGATATTGGGCGGTAGCTTTGGCATTGTGACGGGTCCTTGCCTTCCTTCGGGATAACCGTGATGTGCGCAGTTAGGGTGTCTCTGGGTATTTCCTTCCCTGAGGTTATGGAGTTAAAGGCCTGGATAAAGTGCGGGGATAGTGTTTCTGTAAATTTCTTGTAGTATGTTAAAGTAAGTCCGTCTGGTCCCGGTGCTTTTCCGGGCTAAGAGTCCGCCAATGCTTTTGCTAGTTCGGTTGGGGTTATAGGTGCTTCCATTGTGTCTATTGCCTCTTGGGGGAATTTACACGGGTTCGAGCGTTGAAGATATTCTCGGATCGCAGCTCTCTTTTGTTCCCTATTCTGATTTGGCTGTGATGGAGATAAATTGTAGAGGGAGTGGTAATATTCTCAGAACGTTTCGGAAATTTGCTGGGGTAAGTACCGTGTGTGGCCGTTGGGGGTGGAGATATGTGGGACGTACGTTCTGGCTCTTGTAGCACGGAGTGCTCGAGCCAGTGCTCGGCTAGGCTTATCTCCGTATTCATAGAAGTGGCGCTTACATTTTGCTAGACCCGCCTTGGCCTGTCCTAGGCAGTGAGAGCGGACCCTCTCCCTGAGACAGAGTAACTCGGCCCCATTGGTGCTATCGTGGGTAGATTTATGGGTGGTCTCTAATACCTGGATCTGATCCAGTAACCCCCTAAGGTGTGCAGCACGCTCTTTCTTAATACGCGAGCCAAGGCTAATGCAAAGGCCTCGTATTACGCATTTATGTGCCTCCCATATCGTTAGTGGATCTACATCCGGAGTGGTGTTATGGTGGAAGTAGTCTCCTAATGCTTTGCGGATTTCGTCTGAAACTCCCGGGTCATGTAGGAACGTTTCATTAAACTGCCAGTGCCATGTCCTATTGTGTAGGGAGGGTATCTTTAGTTTTATCATTATCATGGCGTGGTCCGAGAAGGTGATGTTATCGATTGTTGCCGAGGCCAGTGACGTTAAAGTGGAGTGTTGGAGGAGAAAGTAGTCGATTCTGGAATATGAATTGTGTGGG
This sequence comes from Eleutherodactylus coqui, assembly GCF_035609145.1. Taxonomy (NCBI): domain Eukaryota; kingdom Metazoa; phylum Chordata; class Amphibia; order Anura; family Eleutherodactylidae; genus Eleutherodactylus; species Eleutherodactylus coqui. The sequence goes on along the minus strand of NC_089840.1, from coordinate 87,518,646 downwards.
TTGGAAAAGAATGTGTAATCCTTCGTGGTAGGGTGCAATACTCTCCAGGCATCCGCAAGTTGGTATTTGTGGAGAGTTCTTTTAATCCTGCGGTGTGTGGATGCCGAGAGACTATCACACCCTTTGGATGTGTCTATCCGTGGGTCTAGGGGGGCGTTGAAGTCCCCTCCTAGTACCAGGGTGCCCTCTTTAAATTCGTCCAGGTCCTCCAGGATCCTTTCGAGAAAAGATACCTGGCCGGAGTTGGGAGAATAAATTGCGGCAAATGTGAATGCGGTGCCAGCGAGCTTACCTTTGAGAAACACATATCTACCTCCCGGATCACGTCGGACCTCCCCCTGCTCCCATGGGATGGAGTTGGCGAGAAGGATTGAGACTCCCTTAGATTTCGACTCCGCGTTCGTACTGTGGTAGGCGTTTGGATATCTGGCGTCTGAGAATCTAGGGCAGGCGTTTGTGCGGAAGTGAGTCTCCAGGACAAAGGCCACTTGTGCTCTTTTCTTCCATAGGAGGTGGAGGATGGAGGACCGCTTCTCCGGCACGTTTAGACCTTGCGCATTAATAGAAAATATCGAGAGGTTATTAGAATCTGTTGGCATGGTTGTCTGTATACCTTGGGGTTAACGAGAGAAAGATGAAGAGGGAGAGAGTGAGGAGGTGGCGAGGTAGAGCAAAGAGAGAGGTGGAGGGGGGGGACAGGTGGGGATCACACGACACACCAGGTAAAACAGGACTAGAACGAGCTAACCTACTACCAACCTAGTGGTTGGCTGCTATACTTTGAACAAGGGGCCTGTTGACCCGCAACCGGGGCAGATGCAGGTCCCTTGTTACCCTACTGGGGGGGAAACGTGGGAGTGCACTTGGTCAGAGTGGTCCCTGACAAACTTCAAGATCAAATAGCTATGAACATAGAAAACGATGGAAACAGTATAGCTTTCTTGAAGTGAGCTACTCTTCTTTCTAATCTAGCCTGGGAGCTCCAGGTCGCCGCCGTCTGCAAGTCTGGCCATACGGGAAATTGTTCGAGGTTGTGCCACGATGTGAACCAACAACTGGGGAGCTGTTTCAAGGCAGGAGAGCGTTTCTTGGGAAATTATTGATGGCGAGGGTTTTGAGTCCCATATACGTTGTGTGGTTTGTGAGTCAGCCTTTGTACCGGTATCACTGGAGCTCGTATTGGGTGGTCCCTTTGTTTCACGGGTTTGCCGGGGCAAGGTCCATGGGCTCTGTCCAGTCCGGAATCGGGACTGCTGGGACCTCTAGGAACCTGAACGCTCCCTCCAAGTCCATTGGTGATCTGACTATGTATGTGCGGCCTCGTTTCCGAATGATCAAGTGGAAGGGGTGTCCCCATTTGTAGGTCGCGTCTGCCTTGCGCGTTGCTTCGAGCAGAGGGCGGATCAATCTTCGACTATTGAGGGTTCGTCTGGACACGTCGGGCAGGATAGTGATCTCCGCCCCGTGGAATCGGACTGGGCCTCTTTCCCAAGCTAGCCGTTGAATTTCCTCCTTTTGTCGGTAAAAATGCACTCAACATATTACATCCCTTGGGAGGTTAGCGTTCCTTGTTCTTCCTCCCAGAGTTCTGTGGACCCTGTCTAGTTCTATTGCTCTGTCTTCTGGGCGCTGCAGAAGTTTGTTAAAGACGGCTGTTACACATTCGTGCAGCGCATCTGGGGGTATATCTTCTGGAAGTCCTCTTAGCTTTAAGTTATTACGTCTGCCCCGATTCTCGATGTCGTCGAGGTGGAAGGTCAGGTCTCTTATCTGTTTCTGTTGCTTTTCCACTGCAAGGGTAAGTTGTTGAAAGTCCGTAATTGAAACCTCAGGGTGCTCTTCTAGAGCCGTGACTCATTCTGTGAGCGCCTGTACTGAGTGACTAACTGTGGCGATGGCCTTATCGTGTTTTTCCTCTATACGCCGCAGTTGCGTCTCTAAATCCGTCTTGGTCGGGAGGGCACGGATCATTACCCACAGGGCTTGAAGTGTTTGAGAGTCATCTATGGGTGGTAGCGTTCGGTTGTCCGGAGTCACTGTAGCGGATAGGTGAGGGGTATAAGGGCCTGGTGCTGTATAATCGGTTCCAGCGTTACCGCTTTCAATTGGTGTGGAGTGCGTGGCGGATGCTCTAGTGCCCTCCTGCTCTTCTGTGGCTGTGGTTGAAATGGCCTTCAAGGGCTGAGTGTGGGCTGCCTCTCGTCCACTTGGGCTCACTTTTGCGCTGTTGGGGTAGCCTTGTCTGCTGGGTCCGTGTATCTCGCCCTTGCGACTCTTATTTATGGCCCCTGTGGCCTCTGGTGGCAGATAGAGGGCTGCTTCTGGGCCTGCTATGCAGGCCTTCTCAGTGGGGTAATGCCCCTGTCTGGGCGTTTCAACGTGTCTGCGACCGTTTCTCCCTGCATGGGGTATAGGGTGAGTATGGGGTCCTTGGGGTGTCCCTGTGTCTCTTGCCCCAGCCCCTTCACTGACCGTTTCTGTTGTCCCTCCTGGGAGTGGGGTTCCCGCGCTTCTGGTGGCCTGTCGCTCCGGAGCCTCATGTTGCCTTGGCGCCATGCTTGGTGATAGGGGGGGGCTCTCTGCTCCCTCTGTGTCTGAGGGTGTAGCCTCCGCGTCCTGGACTGGCCGAGCAGCAGTCTCCGCAGGTCCTCTTGTCGTCCTGCCGGCGGAGGCTTTCTTTGATGTGGCAGTGAGTGTTACCAGAGCCTCCGGGTCCGCCACGCACTTCTCCTGTGGACCCGGCGTCGGGGAGGTAAGATGCTGCGCTGTTACCGCTGCGCTCGTGGGCCGTTCCCCTGGGTCCTTATGCCGCCGCTGGTCGGGTTCCCCTTGCTGTCCCTGGGTATTACTGGCCGGTGTCTTCTCTGTTCCTGCAGGCTGGGGACAGGAGGCAGTCCCCGAGTTCCCGTGCGGGCGTTTTGTAGGCTCCTCGTGCGGACCCGGCGCCATGCTGTGGGGTCTTCTTCCCGCTCCGGGGCTTGTACTGTGCAGGAATCGGCTTAGTGGGGATCCGTGGGCTTGTGGCTGGCTTGCCTTTCTTTTCCCCACTCTGGTCATCATCCGTGTGATTTTTTTCCAGTCTCTTTCCCTTTTGTCTGAGGTATGGCGGCTGCGGAGCTCCGTGGCATGCGACCTTACTCTTCCATGCCTGGCCACGCCCCCTGGTTTTGCATATCTTTTGTTTTTTCGCCACATATTGTACTTCATTTAGGCATTAAAAATAGGTCGATTCGAATTTGTGTATATTTATTAAAAGTGCCAACATGAATTCATGAATGGGTGAGTATTGCCTCTGATTGGCTGAGCGCAGTGACTAATCAGAGGCAGCTCTTAGCTGTCATTCAATAGCTGAGAGCTGCCTCTGATTGGTCACAGTCCACAGTCCTCAGAGAGCAGTGCAGGGAGAAGAGCCGGCTGGACGCGGCTGAGCCCTGGCAGCTGCAGAGAGGTGAGTATACTTTTTTTTTTCACACATTCTTAGGATAGTTTTCAGGGAAGGGCTTATATTTTAAGCCCTTCCCTGAAAATTAATGCAGCGCTGGCCGGCAGCCCATTGCTTTCAATGGAGCCAGCTGTATTGCCGGCTCCATTGAATTCAATGGGAGAACATCGCGCTCCTCGGTGACAGCTGTGGCAGAGCATAACGGGCAGTGCTGTTTTTGAGCGTCAAAACGCCCGTGTGACCGAGCCCTTTCATGCGGATAATCACTGCTAGCAGCGTTTTTTCTGCCGTGACGCCAGCTTCTGTCACACGATTTTTTGAGCACATCAGTTATGCGCACAAAAGATCGTGCGACAAAACGCCAATATGACTGAGCCCTGAGAATTAAAGTCCACTTAGCCGGGACATAAAAAGGCAATGTGGTGGTCACTAAGGGGTTAACTAACATATCTGAGGATTAAATTTATTGTTTTGGTATGACCCTTAACATCCTGGGTCTACAAATACACCTATTTACACAATTTTGACATAATCACTATAGAAAGTAACCTGTAAATGTGCACATTCAGCCCTGCCATTCTTGTTTCACAAGTAGATATGAGCCATGGTGTCGGCATACCCTCACATCATTTACTCACAACAATCTCTATGTATTTTACAATACATGATTGTTGTGTATTCTTGCATATTTTAGGTACAGGAGTACAGGGAGGCTCTAGAAGGAGTCCTAATCAGAGGAAAAAATGGGATTCGACTTGTGCCAGAATTATATGCTGTCCCTCACGATAAGGTAGGTACATTCTGGATGTTTATCCATAGAGAACTGTGCTCATTTCTGTATGTGTGTGTGACCTTACACCTTATATGTTATTGTTCTGTGTCCTTAGATAGATGAAGAGTATCATAACCCCCATACAGTTGACCGCATCCCTCTTGGAAAATTGCCACATATGTGGGGACAGTCCCTATATATCATTGGATGTCTACTTGCTGAGGTATAATACAGTACATATATGCTGCACTGATAACAAAGGCTTGGTTACAATGTGATAGACCTATATGTTGTTTAAAATGTTATTACAGCCCATAAAATACATAAAGCAGTGTTCATGAAACAACTGCCTTATAATATAATCTACTCTATATGCCCTATCTATCACAGATTTCTTCAATACAGTTTTAGATTTACTTATTCTTAGCGAAATCTCCGCTTTTATGTATATTTTGGGTGTTTATATATAAAAATAAATTGTCTAACGGAGTACTCCCATAACAGAACGACCACAATCGTTTTCCTACTGTAATTAAGTAATTCCTCTGTTTATTCCATTAACAAGCAGAAGTATATATACAAAGACTTTTGCAACGAGGCTAGAACACGCCTCACTTCTAATAATTATAATTTATTATAATTAATTTATTATCATTGGTTATTAAAACTAAACAAGAACAGTGATGTCTTAGTTGTAAGGCAGGACTTCTCTCAGGCCGAGTGGAACTATATCTCATGAGACTACTATAAAATGACCTTCTTGTGGCGTACAAGTGCTAATAGCATTTAAAGATGTGTAGTCTGGTTCCCTTTTCTCAAAGTACGGAACATACGGGAAACTCTGACCAAGTAAGATTATACTGTACATAGTATCTGGAAAGTTCTCATGAAGGAAAATGTCAATAATATAATATGACAGGCTGAAGCATACAAGATAGAAGAGAGATACAAAATGGATACATATTTATTGCTCTAATATTATTATATTGCTTTTAGTACATGCAGATTGTGCTACAGATTTGCTTTGGATTTTGTGACAACTTTCTCAGTGAATGTTTATGTAATTTCTTTGGTGAGTAGAATTGGCTTTCAAAATTTGAAAGGTTTCTTGTGTTTTTCTCCGTAGGGGTTTTTAGCGCCTGGAGAAATTGATCCCTTAAACAGAAGATTTTCAACAGCTTTTAAACCTGATGTTGTGGTGCAAGGTATGTTTACACTGTTAGATAGGTACAGTATGTTTAAGATTAACATTTGGCATATATATCCCAACAAGAATATTTAAAAGGGGTTGTCGAGGGTTAGAAAAACATGTCTGCTGTCTTCCAAAGACAGCACCACCCTTGTTCAAAAGTAATGTCTGTCTTTGCAGCTAAAGCTTCCATTCTCTTCAATGGAACTGAGCTGCAATTTCACACATAAACCTATGGACAAGGGTAGCACTGTATTTGGACAACCCCTGTAATATATCCAAAGGTTTTCATTAGCCAAACCTATGCCAATAGAGTGTTCTTTTGGAATCAGTTTTGCTTTTTAACACAATCGTATGATAAAAAGGTTTTTTTCATTCATTCACTATGTAGCTAGCCCTCTTCCCCCACCCCTGGTATATATAAGTCAACTAGTGTTACCTTGCTTAGTTATATCTTTTTTTTCTGAAACTCCTGGGCTTTTTTTCTAAGACAGTCATGTGATCTCAGTTCTGACCAGCTCAGATTTACTTGGGGTATGGATTCATTTTCTAGTCAGTTTATCAGTTTGGGTGTTGCTTTTACAAGAATCTAATAGTGCAATTGCTTAAAGGGAGATATAGACACTCATATTCACAGTTACTGATAATAATCACACAGCTCCTGTCACACAGTTATAATAGAGGAGATCACAACTCATGACTGTATATTTATGGTCTGTAGCTTATTTATGTGACTATAGAGTAGATAATTAAATCGCCCCCTCTTCCTGCAGATTCTAGGACGTGCAATGATTTTTTTTCACGCAGTCCATATCTTGGTGAAAAAACTCTACAGTGTGTGCTGCCTCATTAGTATGCTATCCGTGTGTCTTTTTTGTTCACGTCCAACACACGGAAAGAAAAAAACGGTAGTGTGTCAGAGGCCTTATGCCAGGCTCACATGACCATATCGTAAAACACTGTGTAAAAATCGCAGCGTTTTATTTGCGTAGGGAATCATGTATTCCTGCATATTGTCACATTTTTACTTGCATATGCTTGCACATGTACAGTATATTTTACGCGCGCTGTCCTGCACTGGCTTCCTGGTTTCTTCTTTTTTTTAAACGTTTTTCTCATGTCTCCTAGCAACATGCGTAAAAAATGGCGAACATATGCAATGTAATGGTGTATGCACTGTGTTCAAAAAGCACCCAAAGAAAGCAATAGGGCTGTACGCGAGTAATACAGGGTAAAGTAAAAGATACTGCTTTTTTTTGTGCGTGTAGTATACGCAAAAAATATACACAAGTGTGAGTGAAGCAATGAAAGTCAATGTACTTTCATTAACGCCATTCACTGCGTATTATGCGCACATACATTGTGTGCGTAATACACAATACAAATACATTTGTATGAGCCCGGCCCTACAGTCAGAAAAATACGATAATTGCCTTAGTTGTAGGGAAACTGCAGATTCCATATAATTGTTTAGTGTCTTATTAGTTCCTTTTTGCATTTTTAGTATCTGTTCTGGCAGAAACACCGGAAATTAAAAAGATGTTAAAAAAACATGACATTGATGTGCAGAGCTTCAGTGATGTCCGACCGTTTCGAGTGGAACCTGCTAGAATTTTGAGCCATCTCTATGCAAAACTTGGTAAGTGAAGGGACGTCTGTCAACATAAAGCTATGCATTGTGCTGCTCATTCCTTTGTTCTATACCTAGAACTTTTCTGCTTGTTCTCCAATCTGTCTTCTAAACAACAAGAACAGATTGATTATATATTATCCAACTAAAAGTATTTGGACACCCCTATCAGCAGAAGGGATAGTGTCTTACTAGAATGTCACTTGTCCCGCTATATTGCCTCCCTCATCTCAATCCATCACCCAGCCCGGGCTCTCCGCTCTGCTAACGAAACCAGACTGAGCGCCCCCTTAATTCGAACTTCTCATTCCCGCCTCCAAGACTTCTCCAGAGCAGCGCCAATCCTCTGGAACGCACTACCAAAGGCTACCCGAGCAATCCAGGACTCGCAGAACTTCAGGCATGCTCTAAAAACGCACCTCTTCAGGGAGGCATACTACATACCCTAAACAAACCCCTCTGTACTCCGCCTGATAACATGCTCTCTGTCCTAGTGACTGCAATCCCTGCTAGCCATCATAAACCGCTCCTGCAGTCTTACCGATTCTGCCGTCACACGGCTAAAGGTCTGACCATTGTCTATGTGTATAGCATCCCTCACTGTCCACCTCACCATACCGTGCACATCTCCAGCCCCTTTACCTTCTGTATCCCCCCATTACTTGTAGTATGTAAGCTCGTTGGAGCAGGACCCTCACCTCTATTGTTTCCATCAACTGATTACTATGTAACCGCCGTTCTGTAATGTTTGTATTTTTTACTTTTTGTATTCCCCCTGTCTATGTAAGCGCTGCGGAATATGTTGGCGCTATACAAATAAAGTTTATTATTATTTGTCCTAAGTCATGCTACATGAGATGCAGACCCTTGGAGGTGCCAGCCATAGTTTGTTTCACTTTGCATTCTTTGTTCCAAGGAACTTACAGAGCTTACACGCGGTCTCATTGTTGGTTGTCACATTAGTAGACTATCGGTTCGTGACATTTCCACGAAAACCCAGATCACCAGATCCAACTGTTAGTTACTTGACCATAAGCTGGAAGAGAGAGAGGCATTCCATGCCTAAACTAAGAATGATGCAAAAAAGGGAGATAGAACAATACCTATACAGCACCACCTATTGGAAGGCAGCATTCATGAAAGTCAATGTTAGACTCTTTATACAAGCCTTCTAACAATAACTGGGAATTGAAAGCCAAGCCAGAATCCATACACAGATAGCTGTTTTTGGGCGTTTGCCTAGTGTGCAGCTTGGCTGGTGGGAGGTCTGTGATGTGGGTCAGGAACGCTATATTTTTCCTTAGGGAGAACACCTAGAAGGTGAGTGAGTGAGGAGACTTATAAGGCCATTCATGCTCCTCTGGGTAATATGCAAATAAGGGATATGGAACAATACCTCTGCAGCCCCACCTGAATGCTGCCTTCCAATAGATGGGGCTGCAGAGGTATTGATCCATCTCTCTTATTTGCATATTACCCAGAGGAGCATGGATGGCCTCCTCCCTCGCCTTCTAGGTACTCTCCCTAAGGAAAAAAGATAATGTTCCTAAACTAACAAGCGGATAACCCAAAATCATAACTGAAAGGGACAAACAACTGCTGGGAGGGATTGTCCATAGTATTTGCTTTTCCACTATCCTTGAGCGCACTGAGAAACTGTAAGCAGGTGAAAACCAAGTCAGTGTTAGCACCATACAACAGGAACTGCATACTATTGGATATATGGGATATACCGCTGCACACAAGCCATCCATCATGAAGCAATCACGCACGATTCTTGTTCAGGTGTTCAGATATTTTTGGTAAGATAGTATAGTTTATTTATCCCCTCTACTAGGATCCAACCATGGCCTCCCGAATTCTACTGTGGATTAAACCGTGGGCCTGGATTTCACTTATGTAATTGTTCACTTACTTTTGATTGACAATCCATAGGAGTCAGCTTGTCCTGTCATGTGTTTCTATAGTATCTATGTTGCTAATATTAAAGATATTATGCTTTCCATGTTCATAGGAATTTACAAAGCCATGAAACTAAGTGGACGGCCGTATCGTCATATAGGAATACTGGGAACATCTAAATTGTACACAATTAGGAATCAGATCTTCACTTTTACTCCGCAGGTTGGTGCAAGCCAAATATAATTTATACCTTATTATGTGTACATATTTCTAGATAGGAAACTTGTAGACCTCATGTCCACGGAAAAAAATCTGCGCGGCTCTCCTGCGTGTGCGATCTGCACCCACAGAGAATCATTGGGGATCCACAGGTAATTAAATCCCTGCGGATGTCATTTTTCCCTGGCGTGCGGATCGCACACGTGGCAAAACACCCGTAGCATGCTCCATTTTCTGCGGTTTTCCTGCACGGATGGCTTTCATTGAAGTCATTGTAAGCCATCTGATCCGGGGGAGAGATGCAGCTGTCACTGCGCCCGTGCTGCGGATCCACGGGTAAGCAGGAGATTTAAAAAAAAGAAAGCATGGCGCCAGCGTGCCGAGCGCATCTGCCGTGCAGAAGAAAGAAGTTCCGGCCGCGACTGAGGAGACCCGCGCAGCGTCCGGACAGGTGAGTATAATGTCATTTTTGGCCTCGTGTTTGCGAGCACAGCTGGAATCCGCTGCGGGATTCTGTACTGGGAATCCGTGTGGGCCCAAACTGTATGATATCTATTATCTGGAACCCCCAGATGGAATATTTATTTGCTTTGAGACAGTTTTTCCTGTGGTTGTTGCTTTTGTTGCACAACATGGTTGTAGTGAGAGTGCCCTCAGTCTAAGAAGTACTTCTTGTCGTTTTGAAATCCTTTAATGTGTTATATAAGACTGAATGCAATGACAAAAAAATGGTCTCTCACATATTTGGGCTTATTTACTTAAACTGACATTTCACACGCCGGTCTAAGTAAAGCCTGTGCCCAGCTAGGAGTGATAAATTCATTAAGACTCTTAATACGTTTGTCTCATCTGGTAGCACTTCCATGCAGCAGATTTTAACCCTTTGTCAGCTCCATATTAAGGCCTCAGTCACACGGGCGCATCAGCACCCGTACACCGGCGCAGATGCGCCCGTGTGACTGACACCAGCAGACGGTCGTAGCTAAAGACGGCCGTCTCTCTGCAGCGCCGGAGGAAAGAACATGTGACTGGCTTCATTGCCGGTCATGTGTTCTTTCCTCCGGCGCTGCAGAGAGACGGCCGTCTTTAGGTACGGCCGTCTCCTTCCTGCAGTCACATGGGCACATCGGCGCCGGTGTACGGGTGCCGATGCGCCCGTGTGACTGAGGCCTAAATATGATAAACTGACACCAAACCTGAGTTCTAAGTTTTTTTGTAAGTTTTTTTAAGTCCATGAGATATTGACTTCCTTCATCTCCGTTCTTCATGTAGTTTACAGACCAGCACCATTTCTTCCTAGCACTGGACAGCAGGATGATTGTTGAAATGCTCAGGACTGAGCTGGCATACCTGACTTCAAACTGGAGGATGACAGGAAGACCAACCGTCACCTTCCCCATCACTCACTCCATGCTGAGTAATGTTCACTTATTTCTGCAGTATTTTCTAGCACTCAGATCACAGTAGGCTGCGGTTACACCATGTGCAGGGCTTAGGCAGTCATCAAAAACAAGAATGATGGGAGAAAGGGAACAGTGGCTATGGAAATATTCGGGAATGTCTCTCTCTCACTGATTCCAGTGATCTGTTTTTAACAAATGGAAGCATATAGGATCCTAACAGATCCCATTGACTTCAACGGGATCCAAAGGGTTTCCGATGTTTTTTTCCTATATAAATCAGGGCAGCAGAGAAAAACTGTGGAAACCTGTATCTGATGCTAACGGATTGTCATTACCATAAAAAAAAATCTCAAATAAGAGAGATGGAACAATATTTCTGCGGCGCCACCTATTGGATGGCAGCATCCCTTCAAATCAATGCTTGACCCTTTATACTGGTCTGTAGAGCAATGATTTGGGATTGAAAACCAAGCCAGAATCCATACATAGACAGCTGTTTCGGGGCGTTTGCCCCTTATCAGTGTGCAGTAGGTTTCTGGCTTGGCTAGTGAGAGGCCTGTGGCATCGGTCGGGAGGAGTAACACTTTCCTTAGGGATAGCACCATGAAGATGAGTGAGGAGACTTATAAGGCCATCCATGCTCCTCTGTGTAATATGCAAATAAGGACACATACCATTACTGATGGAATTAATGGAGCAGAAAAATATAGAGACAAATGTGAACAATGTATCAACCAGCCTTGACATTTCTGTATAACACTGTTCACATCTGCATCATTGTTTCCCTTTATAACACAAAGGATGACACCATGCCAGATCTGTCATATGACGGTAGCTGGCTTCTTTATATGACATAGTAGATAACACACTATGCTATGTGTATGACGATAGTGAAGACACCCGGTAAATGCATATTACTATATAGCACATAGTACTAACTATTCACCTAATTTGTATTTCAGATGAGGACAGCACAGACATAGATCCAGCTGTTCTTTCAACAATTAGAAAACTTGAGGATGGATACTACGGAGGTGCAAGGTAAGTTATTGTATTACCAGGAACTGTCACCGTCAACTCAGTGAGGAGTTATACTATTTCCTGGCAAACTTATTGTGCTACAGTCATGAAGAAATGTAATATCATTTCTGTTGTCTACTTCATTCATTGGGTGACATTTTCCCATAACATACATTTGGATCTGAAATCCCAGAAACGTTTTTGTTCTGCTCACTGCTGTATAGCAATGGCTACTATCACAGACGCAGGAAGAATCCTGCAAGCGGTATGAAGTATTTAGTGTTCAGTGAGTAGAATATGATGGCAATCCTCATGGATGAAATGTTGATGAATTATTTGATATAGCCATATTATATGAGCAGCTTACAGGTGTCAGCACCCATATCCCCATCCGCAACTATTTCATGCAGAGAATAAAACAGAAGGTCTAGGTTTTTTGCCAGCGTTGCGTAATAATAATCCATGAAAAACGGAGAGCACAGAGATCAAATCCGTGTCTTCTAAGTATTATTATTATTTTTTTTTTTTGTACACCTATTGATTTGAATGCATGACTGATGTGCGACAAATTGGACCAGAATAGGAAAGGCAGGAATCTTTTTTTTTTTTTTTCTTTGTTTCTATAACAGACCACTGGTCCATATAAAAAATGCAGCTTTGCACAACTCCTTTGACTATTATGGATTAGTGTGCTCGTCATGTGCAAGCAGTTGCAAACATGGACAGGAATAAGCTCTTGGAGCAAATTTCAGTGTCGAATACTATATGAACTCTGCCTTCAAAAGACTTTGATTGCTTCTCAATTAAAAATGGTATTAATATCATTTGAGCGTCCTAGTGCTAGAACCTTCATCAGGACAAAGGATATTGGCTCCTTTACATGCTCTGAGTTCTCTGACAATTGTAACGCGCACCAATTGACATGCATCTGGATCGACACGTTTGATTTTCTGTTGGCTTATGAGGACAAACAGGCGGGATTTCAATTCTTCTTTCCCGTAGGCTGGCTGCACATCTTCCTGTTCACATAGCGAGATGTACAGATTATCAGAGTGCATTTTTATGTCTGCTGAAATTGAACGATAAACTGATCATTAGTCCTATTACATAACCTGATTGTTGGGTGAACAAGTGTTCGGAGGAACGTTAATGACCCGCCCGTGTGCCTATTCATTTACTATGAAATGTTTTTCAATAGTAGAGATCTTGGCATATGTGATGTAAGATATGTATATGTTGTGCATACAATAAACATGGTTATAAATTTACATTTAAATATCATTTTCTTGATGATCTGCTTAAAGGGCTACTCTGGCGATTTCTTTATTGCATTCATTATGTAGATATCCCTCCAGTATTTATAAGTAGGCTAGTGTTACATTGGTTAGTTGTTTCTTTCTATCTGAATCTCCCAGCTTCTTTTTCCTGAGATGGTCATGTTATCTCAATTCTGACCAGCTCTGATTTACTTGGGGTTATGTATTAATTTTCTAGTCAATTTCACAGTCTGTTACATGGAACCTACCACTGAAACTGTGTTGAGGCGAATACAGACATTCCTGTCAGTTACTCATGATGATCGCACAGCTCCTGTCACACAGTTATAATAGAGGAGATTACAGCTCATCCTCTTGGGCTGTAGCTTATATAGGTGAAGATAAAAAGCAATGATAATTAAAATGCCCCACCTGCAGGTAGAATTGGTAGTACCCTAGCTAATACTGAGCTGATTGCATCATGGCATAGATCTTAAACTGAAAGTAAAAAAAAACAAAACTCAAGATCGTGGCTGACAGGAGGCTGCAATGCTGAATACATAAAGGAGACCTCCAGAGTGTCACAGGCAATCAGATTGGGGGTAGGCATGGAAAAATATGTTTTTGCCGAAGTGGCCCTTTAAATAAAGTACATTGTAATATACAACAAATATATTATTATTGTGCTCTAATCCATTACTGTATTCTCTTTTTAGAGTAAAACTGGGCAGGATATCTGATTTTCTTACTACATCATTTTTCACTCACCTAAGTTTCTTGGATGCCGACTGTGATGAAAAGCTTTTTGATGAAAGTGAAGGCTATTATAGTCCAGACAATGACTATGAGTATGAACTAGGAGGATTTCAAGCGAACCACATTGATAATGGTAAGTAGCAGGGAGTGCTGGGAGGTTTGAGCTCAGCAGTCAGTGCTATTGTGAATGCACCTGTAACTGAAAATGTTCTAGAAGAGGTTTTGGAATTGAGACAAAATAGCAAAAGTAACGTACTCTTTGTAAAGAATGGTGTTTTAAAGTAAACTAATGCAATAAAGGATTTAAGGGGTTGTCTGGGGATATTGTTCTGTTCAATAATGTCTTCAGTCTGCGGTAGTAAAATAACCGAGCTCCCCTTTCCACGCACCCCGCCATTGCCGGATCTCCGATTCCCAGTGAACTTCACTCCCCTGTGTAGGGAGTCGGCGATTATGTCCGCCACAAAAGAACCATGTGACCTCTGCAGCCAATCACTGTCTCCCTTCAGCTGGTAAATAGCTTCGGTGCTCATGTGACTAAGTGTCAGGTTGTCATCTTTCCCCTCCAGGAAGGGAAGTTCAGTTGGGACTGGAGAGAAGGCAGCGGCGGGGAGCGTGGAAGGGGAGTAAGAGCTCTGTTATTTTACTACTGCAGACTGAAGCAACTTTTTAACAGAACTATGTCCCCGGATGATCCCTTTTAAGGGTCAACAGTAACATTGATAAATAGTTCAGTGATATAGGGGACCACACAGAACTGTTTATGAGATACATTATTCTTTTTTTTTCCAGATGAAGGACTAGATGAACTTGATCAATACATAAACCACTTGCAGCAAAGTCTGGCCTCTACAGCGCACTTACCTCCCACCTCAACTACCTCATCACAGTACCGTACTTTTAGTGCTCTCCATTCCACCCGTGATATACTCTCCATTATGGCCAAGTCGAAGGGCATGGAAGTACCCAGTAAGTAGACTTGGACTTTTGTTTGTGATCAATGATATCATGTCAGGATCCCCATTTCAACACTGCCAGAAGTCAGAACAGCGAGTGTTGTATTCGGAATATGGTGCTTCTACAATACTAGCTAAGGACATGTAACTTCATTTTAAATCCTAGTCTGGGGGTCTACTTTATGGCTTCTCACCAATACCTTTTATTCTGCATTTGAAAACTCACTTAAAAAAATCATATGTCTCAGACATTTTTAAGTGTTGTACAAGGTATTTCTCTGGGTGCTTTTAAAGTTATATAGAGAAGCCTTTAGGGAAAACTTTAACAGTATCTAGTTTTTTTTAATGAAAATAACACGTAAAAAGGACTGCCAAAATTGCACAGCAAAAACATGTCAAAATGCTATGCGTGAAAGTGCTCTTAAAGGGATTTTCTAATAGGATAAAAAATGGGATGGACAGAAAAACTGCAGGACTGAAAAAATAAGCCATTCAGTGCTTGATGGTTAGATGTCTGTCCGCACCTCCATTCCAGTACGGGAGATCCCCTACTGCTTCAGTACCAATAAAGCTCAAGCAATCACATGATCTTCATTGTACACATGACCACTCAACTAATCACTGGCCTTAGTGGTCATGTTGCGTTCATGGCATTATCACCACTGAATCCAGTCTGAGCAGTCACACGTAGAATGAATGGCACGTGATCACTGCAGCTTCCTCTGGGATTTGAGCACCAGGAATCTGGGTTCCTATGCTGGACTGGAGAAGATGTTTAACTGGTGAATATGTATGGCTTATTTTTTAATTTTAGTTTATTCACTACCCGGACTTTTTTTTTAATCTTAGAAAGTCTCTTTAAGGTATTATAAAATCAGTCAAATCCATAGCCCATTCATAGCCATGACTATAAATAATGAAACAGAATAAGTTAAACTAACACATCAGCATCAGCCTATTGACAGTTCTTCTTATGGCTTCTCCTTACACCTGTGACAGCACATTAAGTTGTCACATGGTCTGAGAGCAGCTCAGCTTGGGACTGAGCTGCAATACCAGGCACAGCCACTATAAAATGTACGGCACTGTGCCGGGTATGCAGTGAAGTGACAGCAGTGCTCAGCCAAGCGCAACAGCAACTTCAGACAGCAAATCAGTGGGGGCCTGAGCAGCGAACCCCCACTGATCTGATATTGATGACCTATCCTCAGGACCTCATTATTGAAGTGCTTTATAGGGGTTTTCTCACAGTAGAAAGCAATAGCATATAACTAGGATATACATTCACTACCTACTCTTAGAATGAAAAAAGCATCAGTGCTGCTTGCAGGTAAATTCTTACCTAATTCAGTCCAGCACTGTCGTCACTTTCACTTCTATTCTGGTTCTGACACCAAGTGACACAGCATGTCTTCCACTCCTGTTGTCAATGAAGTTATCACAGGGGGCTGGTTGTTTGGCTCATTTCAGTAGCTAAGCAAGCCCTCTTCTCTGTCTCTGCATTGGCCACAACAGAGAAGGAATCTGACTTCTTATTTAGATGAGCTGAACAGCCAGACCCCTGAAAGAGGTCATCGACAATTAGAGAATGGGGACACTGCATACCACTTGACCTGCTGGACTTGCACTGGATTGGGTAAGTATCTTCCTCCCTGGATAACCCCTTTAGGCACTGCTGATGTTTTACCTACACAGCAACACTCCTGGCCACACACTATGCAGGATGCTGCAACACAGCCCTGTTCTTTTGAATAAAGCTGTGCCACAGTTCCCTGCCCATTTTGCAGGTGAAATGCCCAAGAAAGTCGGGCCTCCTTATTCTTAGCATGAGCTGGAATCTGAAAGGTCAGACCTACAGTGATTATAAAGTTATGGCATATCCTAGTGATGTGCCATTACACTGTCAGATGGGAATATCCTTTTAACAATCCAATATTTTTGTTGCAGTATGTATCTGGCACGCGCTTTTTGTAGAGACTGATGTGTGAAATTCTATGTCATTTCAGATTCATCTCTGTTTCTACCTGCTAAAAATCTAAGTGGTCATCGAAGGTCTTTAAATCTCTTAGAGGTTCCTCAACTTAACAAACCTCAGGTAGGACTTTCTTTCTAATAGCACACTGCGCTGTTCCCTTAGGAGTGAATGGGAGTCGCTTCCATAACTCTAGGATTGTGGAAACAGTTTAGCTCATTGTGCTATGCGGTTTACATAACACCAGTTCACTTCTTGGGAAGTTACAGAAACAGCGTAACCCTGCTGAACTTAGCGGTTTTTGTGCTCCCGGCCACCTCGTAGACAATGGTGTTCCCATCAGAGCCATGTACAGGCTTAAAGCCCTATCTATCATAGTACAGATGCTCACACACTCAGTCATACCTAGATATTGGAAAACACAAAAGATCCCGACAACAGTCGAATAGATGCAGGAGGTTAACGAGTTGCTGGCTATGGAGGAGTTGGTGGCGGAGGAGAGGGATGATCGGAAGAAGATTATACACAATTGGAGTCCTTGGATACATTTCCAGAGATTCTCGGAATGTTGGGGATTAATTGGAAACTCGCAGGCAGTTGTTTATGATTGGTACATTGGCGATTGAGGAAGGATAACTTTGCATGGCCGTGGACTAATATCTCCCCCTTTATCTATCCTTATATTAAGTATCCCTCCTATACCACTGACGTGTGCAACATGTCTGGATGTTTTTTTCCCCCTCTCTCTCCCTATTAGGATATTTTAATTTGGGTAGTCGTACTAGGAGCTAGGATATTTAGGAAAGCTCAGAGTTGGGTTTAGAGAGGTACAATTCTCGGTTCATTCAATAGAGGTTGAAATTGATTGAAATTTAACAGTCTAATGAGGAATTTATCACCTCTGGTATTTAATCAGTAGACTGAGTTCTGACGTCATAGGTGATATGTTCAATGCTAGATATTGGAAATATCGTTTGTCAGTAAAACTGTCTATTTCTGGTTTTGTTAAAACAATTTTTTTTTCAATAAAAATGGATTAAGCGTAAAGTACAGGTGCTAAACATCGCTAAGTTCTGTTTGGTCATTTTGGCAAAAAATACCCCAATCGATGATGTCACATTTTGTAATACTCTACCATTTAAAATAGTTTGAAAGTTAGATTGATCACATTTTGGGTTAGCTTCCGTAATTGTGGAACATAGAATTGTAGAATGGTAGAGTTGGAAGGAACCTCCAGGGTCATCAGGACCAACCTCCTACTCAGTGTAGGATCACTAAATCATCCCAGACAGATGCCTGTCTTTGGATACCTGTTTACTGGAATATAATTATAGGATTTAAAGCAATTCCTGAATGTCATCAAGTCTAGTCTTCAATGTAATAAGATATTGTGAAATTATATCTGCGACTTTGTTTTTACTCTTAGTTACTAAGTATCATTATTAGAGATGAGCGAACGTACTCGTCCGAGCTTGATACTCGTTCGAGTATTAGCGTGTTCGAGATGCTCGTTACTCGTGACGAGTACCACGCGATGTTTGAGTTACTTTCACTTTCATCTCTGAGACGTTAGCGCGCTTTTCTGGCCAATAGAAAGACAGGGAAGGCATTACAACTTCCCCCTGCGACGTTCAAGCCCTATACCACCCCCCTGCAGTGAGTGGCTGGCGAGATCAGGTGTCACCCGAGTATAAAAATCGGCCCCTCCCGCGGCTCGCCACAGATGCGTTCTGACAGAGATCAGGGAAAGTGCTGCTGCTGGTGCCGGAGCTGCTATAGGGAGAGCGTTAGGAGTTATTTTAGACTTCAAGAACCCCAATGGTCCTTCTTAGGGCCACATCTGACCGTGTGCACTACTGTTGAGGCTGCTTTTAGCAGTGTTGCACAATTTTTTTTTTTGTATATCAGGCGTGCAGAGCATTGCGTCCGCAGTCTGCAGTCATTGTACAGAGTATAGGGCCAGTACTGGTGAGGCAGGGAAAGAGATATTCAGGCTATATAGGCAGTGGGCTTTTTCCAAAAAATTGGGGAAAAATACTATATTTGGGCTGCCTGTGACCGTCTTCAGTTTACTGCGTGTCTGCTGGGAGTAGTAGTCCTAATTAATACACAGCTAAGCGTTACAGCAGGCTTGCGCAAAATTGTTTCCTGGATCTGCTGTCTCTGTTACATGATCGCCGTCATCCCGCCAGAGGGAAAGAGTATACATAATATTATACGCTGCCTACAGTATCTATCTGC
The DNA here is from genome assembly GCF_035609145.1 of Eleutherodactylus coqui. Classification (NCBI taxonomy): domain Eukaryota; kingdom Metazoa; phylum Chordata; class Amphibia; order Anura; family Eleutherodactylidae; genus Eleutherodactylus; species Eleutherodactylus coqui. The sequence goes on along the minus strand of NC_089840.1, from coordinate 87,499,888 downwards.
TGGGGGTAGTAGTCCTAATTAATACGCAGTGGTGTGCAACCTTTGTCGCGCCAAGATCAGCCGGGGAGCCACCACCACCAGCCTCACCACCACCAGCATGCGCAGACATATGATGGCCAAGCACCCCACAAGGTGGGACGAAGGCTGTTCACCGTCTCCGGTTTGCACCGCTGCCTCTCCCCCTGTGCCCCAACCTGCCACTGAGATCCAACCCCCCTCTCAGGACACAGGCACTACCGTCTCCTGGCCTGCACCCACACCCTCACCTCCGCTGTGCTCGGCCCCATCCACCAATGTCTCTCAGCGCACAGTCCAGCCGTCACTAGCGCAAACAATACGTAGGCTGCACCCGTGGATGGAAGCATTGTTCTCTATCACCATCAAAAACGTGGACCTTTTTGCTTCATCAATCTGTGTATAATATTCATCCTCCTCCTCCTGCTCCTCCTCCTGAAACCTCACGTAATCACGCCGAACAGGCAATTTTTCTTAGGCCCACAAGGCTCAGTCATATAATTTTTCTAAACAATTTTTATACGTTTCAATGCTCATTAAAGCGTTGAAACTTTCACCTCCAACAATTTTTATTTTAACTGGGCTGCCTCCTGGCCTAGTTACAAATTAAGCCACATTAACCAAAGCGATTAATGGGTTTCACCTGCCCTCTTGGTTGGGCATGGGCAATTTTTCTGACGTACATTAGTACTGTTGGTACACCAATTTTTTGGGGCCCTCGCCTACAGTGTAATCCAATTAATTTTTTGCCCACCTGCATTAAAGCTGACGTTACATCAGCTGTGCTGGGCACTGCAATGGGATATATTTATGTACCGCCGGTGGGTTCCAGGGAGCCACCCATGCTGTGGGTCTACAGGGAGTTGTAACTGCATGTGTCCACTTCTAAAGAACCCCAGTCTGACTGGGGCATGCAGTGTGGGGCGAAGCCCACCTGCATTAAACATTACCTCAGCTGTGATGGGCAATGCAATGGGATATATTTATGTACCGCCGGTGGCTTCCTGGCACCCACCCATGCTGTCGGTCCACACGGAGTTGTAACTGCATGTGTCCACTTCTAAAGAACCCCAGTCTGACTGGGGCATGCAGTGTGGGCCGAAGCCCACCTGCATTTAATCGGACGTTACCTCAGCTGTGATGGGGACTGCAATGGGATACATTTATGTACAGCCGGTGGGTTCCAGGGAGCCACCCATGCTGTGGGTGCACACAGAATTCCCATTGCGGAGTTGTACCTGCCTGTGACTATTTATAAAAAAACGCGGTCTGACTGGGGCATGCAGACACCTTGACAGAATGAATAGTGTGTGGCACATAGGTTCCCCATTGTTATGCCCACGTGTGCAGCTCCTGATGGCGGTGGCACAGGATTATATTTCTCATTGCTTCTGTACAGCATTGTGGGCTATCGCCCCGCCCCTTTTAAAGAGGGTCGCTGCCTAGCCGTGCCAACCCTCTGCAGTGTGTGCCTGCGGTTCCTCCTCATGGCAGACGCACTTATAAATAGACATGAGGGTGGTGTGGCATGAGTGCAGCTGAAGGCTGCGCAGGGACACTTTGGTGTGCGCTGTGGACACTGCGTCGTGTGTGTGTGTGTGGGGGGGGGGGTTGGGCAGCATGTAACCCAGGAGAAGTGGCAGCGGAGTGTCATGCAGGCAGTGATTGTGCTTTGTTGGAGGTAGTGTGGTGCTTAGCTAAGGTATGCATTGCTAATGAGGGCTTTTCAGAAGTAAAAGTTGTTGGGGGGGGGGCACTCTTGCCGCTATTGTGGCTTAAGAGTGGGACCTGGGAACTTGAGATGCAGCCCAACATGTAGCCCCTCGCCTGCCCTATCCGTTGCTGTGTCGTTCCCATCACTTTCTTGAATTGCCCAGATTTTCACAAATGGAAACCTTAGCGAGCATTGGCGATATACAAAAATGCTCGAGTCGCCCATTGACTTCAATGGGGTTCGTTACTCGAAACGAACCCTCGAGCATCGCGAAAATTTCGTCCCGAGTAACGAGCACCCGAGCATTTTGGTGCTCGCTCATCTCTAACCATTATACTTTATTACAGGTAAAAGAGACAGAATTGAATTTGCCGAAAGACTCACAAGGTAACGTAGACTGCGAAAAACTAGTGGAGCAACTTAAAGAATGTCCGACTCTTCAGGACCAGGCAGATATACTCTACGTATTGTGTGTCATAAAGTGAGTCCACTTTACATATCTTTTTGTCAGTAGGGGAGGGACTGATTTGAGATTTTACCAATTAGCATTTAAAGGATTGCTACATGCTATTTGTGTAAATTCACAGGAACAGTACCTGCCTGCTACTTGTAAGTTCCTCATGGTGAAATTCCTTGCTGGAGGACTACACTTGCAATCATCTCAGTAAGGGTGACTTTACACAGGACAACTGTCGGGCACACTCACGCCTGACAGTTGTCCTAATGACTTAATGCTCTTGTGCCTAGACTCGAGTGTGATAGTTGTTCAGTGAATGGAGGTGGAGCACTCTGGAGATCTCTTTCAGCTGTTCGTCTACATTGACTATGAACAGGCAGTCGTTCAACGATGAACAACTACCTGTTTACACCGAGTAAGAAGTTGCTCACTAGTCAATTAGTTTTAGCGACTCAGTACCCTCTTGGGTCCTGTGTCAACATTACAGAAAATTGCTAATTTGAGCTACTTTTTAATAGTTGCCCTGTGTAAAGCCACCCTAACTTGAGGCAGAGCGTTCCCCCATCTGTGCTAATTATGTGCACTACCCAGCCTGGATCTGTGCCATTGCATTACTATTTCAACAATTCTTGCTGGAAACATTGCTGAAATTCCAGGATTAATGGCCACGAGGATGACATACTGTTATTGATATTACTTATCCTGTCATAGGAGTTAACTAATTCATCTTTATAATGAAACACAATGATGTAGATCAACCCTTAACTCCTTAATGACGTGGACCCTTTTTCGTTTTCCATTTTCGTTTTTTCCTCCCCTCTTCAAAAAAACCTGTAACTCCTTTATTTATCCATCGACGTCGCTGTATGAGGGCTTGTTTTTTGCGGGATGAGTTGTATTTTCAAATGGTGCCATTTACTGTACCATATAATGTACTGAAAAACGTAAAAAAATTTCTAATTGGAGTAAAATGAAAAAAAAAACGACATTCTGCCATCTTTCAGTGCTTCTTGTTTCTACGGCACACAAACTGCAACACAAATGACATGATTTATTTATTCTATGGCTCACTACGATTACTACGATACCAAACTTGTATCATTTTTTTTTTCAAAGACATTTAATTTTTTTCAATTATTTTCTGCTGCCATCTTCCGCGCACAATAACTTTTTAATTTTTCCATTGATGTAGTTGTGTGAGGGTTCATTTTTTGCAGGATGTCCTGTAGTTTACGTTATTACCGATTTGGAATACATACCACTTTTTGATCACTTTTTATTGCGTTTTTTTCTGGGAGACAGGGTAACTGAAAAAGTGCATTTCTGGCGTTCTTTATTTTTTTTTCCGGACGACGTTCACTGTGCAGGGAAAATAATCTGCTACTTTGATAGAGCGGACTTTTATGGATGCGGCGATACCAAATATGTATTTTTATTTTGTGATTTAGATTTTTTAATTAAAGATATGGCAAAAGGGCGGCGATTTAAACTTTTATAACTTTTTTTTTTTACAAATAAAAAAACTTTATTGATCTTTTTTTTACTTTACTCTGAGCGCTTCTGCAGTATAGCATTACGTCATACTGCCATTTGACAGGCAGTCTATCAAGCCACCCCACGGGGGTGGCTTGTTAGGCAGTCTGCTAAGGCAGCCCTGGGGCCTTTCAGAAGGCCCCCGGCTGCCATGACACCTGCACGGCTCCCCTGATCTTACCGGGACCACCAAACGCCGTTCGGGGGATTTAAATGCCGCTGTCAAAATTGACAGCGACATTTAAAGGGTTAATAGCCACGATCGGCTGCACGGCCGATTGCAGCTATTACCCGCGGTTGTCAGCTGTAATAAACAGCTGATGCCCGCCTGGTATGAAGAGAGGTCGCCCCGCAACCTCTCTTCATACATACCCTGACGCTCCAGGATGTACCCTTACGTCCTTGGTCATGAAGGGGTTAAAAGATCAGTGCAGTTCATTTTCAACTAATAATAATAATAATCTTTATTTGTTTAGCGCCAACTTATTCCGCAGCGCTTTCAGGCATGGATAAATGCAAAACAATACAACAATTGCAACAATTACAATGTGAGATACATTGGGTTGCACACAAATGGGTTGAGGGTGGTACAGGAGGTGCAGGGGTTGGGGAACACAGGCAATAGGAAATTTTATGTACAGATCATTTATCAGAAGGCAAAACAGGGTGGAGCACCATAGGGAGGGGCGAGGGACTAGGTCAGGAGATTTGGTATGCTTCCCTGAAGAGGTGCGTTTTTAAGGCACGTCTGAAATTTCGTGCATCGGGAATTGTCCGGATGCCTTGGGGTAGAGCATTCCAGAGGATGGGTGCTGCTCTGGTGAAGTCCTGTAGGCGAGCATGAGAGGTTCGTATTACAGGGGTGTTTAGTCTGAGGGTGTTAGCCGATCGGAGTGAGCGCGCTGGGTGGTATACTGACAGTAGGGAGGCGATGTATGGTGGCGCAGCGCCATGCAGAGCTTTGTGAGTGAGGTAGAGGAGTTTAAATTTAGTTCTGCAGTGGATGGGCAGCCAATGCAGCGACTGGCATAATGCAGAGGCGTCTGAATAACGACTGGATAAAAAAATGAGTCTAGCTGCTGTATTTAGTATGGATTGGAGTGGAGCGAGTCTAGTGTGGGGGAGGCCAATGAGTAGCGAGTTGCAGTAGTCAAGCCGGGAGTGGATGAGCGCAAACACGAGCGTCTTTAGCGTGTCCGTGGTTAGGAACGGACATATTTTAGCAATATTTCTGAGGTGCATGTGGCATGTTTGGGCCAGAGATTGGATATGGGGGGCAAAGGAGAGGTCAGAGTCCAGTGTGACCCCAAGGCATCGGGCATGCCGTCTGGGGGTTATGATGGTGCCAGACACTGGAATGGAGATGTTGAGGGGAGGTCGGTTAGAAGGTGGAAAGACAAGGAGGTCAGTTTTAGAGAGGTTTAGTTTGAGAAAAAGGGAGGACATAGTGTTAGAGACAGCGGACAGACAGAGGAGGTGTATAGTTGGGTGTCATCAGCTTAGAGATGGTATTGGAGGCCAAATCTGTGGATGGTTTTTCCAATTGGGTCAGTATAGATAGAGAAAAGAAGGGGACCAAGGACCGAGCCCTGGGGTACCCCTGACAGCGAGAGGAAGTGGAGCAGAGATAGAACCAGCAAAGGAAACACTGAAAGAGCGGTCAGAGAGGTAGGAAGAGAACCAGGAGAGAGCAGTATCCTTTAGACCAATAGAGCGGAGCATAGTGAGAAGGAGATTATGGTCGACAGTGTCAAATGCAGTAGACAGGTCAAGGAGGATTAGTAGGGAGTAATCACCTCTCGACTTTGCAGTCAGCAGGTCATTTGTTACTTTTGTAAGGGCAGTTTCGGTCGAGTGTAGAGAGCGGAAACCAGACTGGAGGGGGTCGAGGAGTGAGTTGTCAGAGAGAAAGCGAGTAAGGCGGGAGTAGACCAGGCGTTCCAGTAATTTGGAGATAAAGGGGAGGTTTGAGACGGGTCGGTAGTTGGCAGCATTAGTCGGGTCCAGGGTTGGTTTTTTAAGCAGAGGGGATATAATGGAGTGTTTGAATGAAGAGGGGAAAGTGCCAGAGGTTAGGGAGAGGTTGCAGATTGTGGTAAGGTGAGTAATGAGAGCTGGGGAAAGGGAGCGGAGGAGGTGAGAGGGGAGAGGGTCGCTAGCGCAGGTGGTGGGGCGGGCAGCGGAAAGGAGCCTGGAGACTTCTTCCTTTGTCGTTGGTTCTAGCGTAGTGAGTAGGTGCTGGGTGCAGTGCTGATGAAACAGGGATCAGGGCTAACCATGCAGCTTTCAGCGATTTCTCTTCGAATGTAGTCGATTTTTTTTCTTTGAAATAGGCAGCTAGTTCTCCAGCAGTCAGGTCTGTCGCAGGGGCCTGTTCCTTGGGGCTGAGGAGGGAGTGAAAGGTCTCAAAGAGTTGTTTGGGGTTGTGGGATAGTGAGGAGACAAGGGAGGTGAAATAAACTTGTTTGGCATGGTGAAGGGCTAGGTTATACGTTCTAAGCATGAATTTGAAGTGGAGGAAGTCTGCTGGCAGCTTTGACTTTCTCCACAGCCGCTCGGCGCACCTAGAGCACCGCCGGATGAAGCGCGTTTGGGATGTGAGCCAGGGTTGCCTTGGTCTGCGTTTGACGGCTCGCGTCACAGGCGGTGCCACTTCATCCAGGGCACGGCTGAGGGTGGTGTGGTAATATTCGGCTGCGAGGTTAGGGCAGGGGAGGCGAGAGATAGGCGATAGGGAGGACTGAATAGTTTCGGCAAACTGTTTAGTGCGGACAGACTGGAGGTTCCTAGAGGTGCGATAGATAGGAGGGTCAGGAGAGATGCTAGGGTGCCTGATGGAGAAAGAGAGAAGGTTGTGATCTGAGAGTGGAAGTGGGGAGTTAGTAAAGTGAGAAGCAGAGCAGAGACGGAGGACAACTAAATCGAGAGTGTTACCATCTCTATGAGTGGGGGAGTCAGAGATTTGTGATAAGCCAAGGGAGGAGGTAAGTGTTAAAAGCCGGGAGGCAGATGAGGAGCTAGAGTCGTTAGTAGGAATGTTGAAATCACCAAGGATGAGGGTTGGGATTTCACAGGATAGGAAGTGGGGGAGCCAGGCAGCAAAGTGGTCTAGGAACAGGCGGGTAGGACCTGGGGGGCGGTAAATAACTGCGACACGCAGAGGCAGTGGGCGGAAGAGTCGCAGGGTGTGGACTTCGAAGGAGTGGAAGGTAAGCGAGGGAGCTGAGGAAATGACCTGGAAGGTACAGTTTGGGGAGAGGATGATGCCTACTCCTCCACCGCGTCTGTCATCCGATCTGAGGGTGTGGGAGAACTGCAGGCCATCATAGGACAATGCAGCAGGGGAGGTAGAATCGGACTGCTGTATCCAGGTTTCCGTGAGGGCGAGCAAGTTCAAGTGTTTAGTGGTGAAAAGGTCATGGATAGTTGGGAGTTTGTTACACGCAGATTGGGAGTTTCATAGGGCGCATTTGAATGGGGCAGGGGGGGCATTTTGGTAGAGAACAGTACGGGGTGGGCCTGGGTTGGGGGAGATGTCCCCTGCAGCTAGGAGTAGCAGAGTAGCAAGGGTGAGCACATGGCTAGGGGATTTGTGTGGGTGTCTGAGGTGTTTCTCTGCAGTATTGGGGGGTTGAAGGCGTCTTAGGAAGTTGAACAGTGCATGGGAGCCATACATAGGTGAGGAGAGGAGGGAGGGGCTGATGTGGATGGAGTGTGTTGGGGCTGGGCGTTGAAGGAATGTGTTAAGGCTTGAAAAGAGGATAGTGAAGTCAACTAAATTACCAATGACTTTGAATGGCTTTCTCTTTTGCTGTTTGAAGTGGCGATCCCACAAATAGTTCCATAGGTTGAAGAAAGATATGGGTCAGTCAAATTAAGTGGATTTGTCACCATAATATGTGGATCTGCTTTTACCGCCCTCCTCACTACTGACTGACAGTCGCGATATATGTGCCTGTGTGTAGAGAGACCAACCGTCAATGGTGAGGAGAGAAGAGGTGGGTTAGGTGCTCTCTTTATGGATATAGCAGAAAACACGATCAAGACAAAACGATCCCATCATTGACCAATAACTCAAAGTTTACAAACCCTATATTTCAGGTTTTATGGTTGGGTAATAGCAAGAATAGATTAATACCAAAAATTGAGCAACCAGGACTGATAGTTAACAGCTGAACAATCTTGTCAGGTGCCAGCTTCAGTGCAGCCATTTACATCACAACACGAGTAGCACACGACCCACTTTTATGAAAAAATATTGAAGGCCCCAAGTCCCTAACTCTTGAAAGAGAGCCATCTGCATGTATGCTGCAATTCTTCATCAGGCTGCTTTCACACAGCCGAAAAAAGTTCGTGAGATTTGTGCGTTGCAAGACGCACAAATCTCGCATGAATATTTAACCAATTCCTTTGAAGTTCTATACACAGGCGATGCTGTGCATGAAAAATAAATTTATTTATATTATGAATAATATATATTTATTTAGGATGCTTTTACAAATGCTTTATGAGTAATACAGCTGATTCCATATGAAAAATGTTTTGTAACCCATTTATTCTCCTTGTGTATAGAGGACTAGAGTGGGACACTAATCTGAATGGCCAGTGTGGAGTAACGGTTCACTGTCTGCTAAATGAACTGTATGGCAAAGCTGGTCACAATCGAGAATGGTGTCTTATCCGCTACATCTCTGGGTTACTAAGAAAAAGAGTGGAAAATCTGGCTGAGGTGCGTTACAGAATGACTTTAGTGTCACTGTTTATGGGCGGAAACAAAAATGTGATATATTTCGTAAAATCCTTTTTCTATTAGGCATGCACTTCCCTCCTTTCACACCAAAAGCAGCTAACCGTTGGGCTGCCGCCCGAACCTCGGGAGAAGACGATAACGGCGTAAGTGTAAATCATTGGTAACTAGATATATTGATGTGACCATGGTTCTTGGATATAGCATGAAGAAGATAAAGCATCGTAGGCGCACAGATGTGGTAGACAGATGCCCTTATTACATTCGTATAAACATTCGTTCAGTTGATCGTCACCTCGTGTAAGTGGGCCCACAGATTCTTATGATTTGGCTTCACCCTCCTTTGTGTAAATGAAAGATTATATTAGATAATTGCAGAAATACAACTTTCTAATGTGTTTTTATTTTTGCAAACAATAGATTAACAAGGTTATGTCACCTTTTGTCTGCATTGCATTGAGAGAATGACATTGCTAGGAAGTTTTAAAGAGCCACTCTGGTGAAATTTTTCCATTCGTTATGTAACTAGTCCCCCAGTATATATAAGCCGGCTAGTATTACGTTGTTTAATTATGCCTTTCTATATGAAACTTCCTGGAGTCCATCTCTTCAGGCGGGTCATGTGCTCCCATTGTGACCACCTGAGAGTTGTTTGGCTTTATGTTCTGTCAAGAAGTCACTTTTTCAGTCAGCATAATTCCTCTGTGATGATAATAATAATAATAATAATCTTTATTTGTATAGCGCCAACTTATTGCGCAGCGCTTTCAGGCATGGATAAATGCAAAACAATACAACAATTGCAACAAATACAATGTGAGATACATTAGGTTAGACACAAATGGGTTGGGGGTGGTACAGGAGGTGCAGGGGTTGGGGAACACAGGCAATAGGAAATTTCATGGACAGATCATTTATCAGAAGGCAAAACAGGGTGGAGCACCATAGGGAGGGGCGAGGGACTAGGTCAGGAGATTTGGTATGCTTCCCTGAAGAGGTGCGTTTTTAAGGCACGTCTGAAATTTCGTGCATCGGGAATTGTCCGGATGCCTTGGGGTAGAGCGTTCCAGAGGATGGGTGCTGCTCTGGTGAAGTCCTGTATGTGAGCATGTGAGGTTCGTATTACAGGGGTGTTTAGTCTGAGTGTGTTAGCCGATCGGAGTGAGCGCACTGGGTGGTATACTGACAGTAGGGAGGCGATGTATGGTGGCGCAGCGCCATGCAGAGCTTTGTGAGTGAGGTAGAGGAGTTCAAATTTAGTTCTGGAGTGGATGGGCAGCCAATGCAGCGACTGGCATAATGCAGAGGCGTCTGAATAACGACTGGATAGAAAAAGGAGTCTAGCTGCTGCATTTAGTATGGATTGGAGTGGAGCGAGTCTAGTGCGGGGGAGGCCAATGAGTAGCGAGTTGCAGTAGTCAAGCCGGGAGTGGATGAGCGCAACCATGAGCGTCTTTAGCGTGTCCGTGGTTAGGAACGGACATATTTTAGCAATATTTCTGAGGTGCATGTGGCATGTTTGGGCCAGAGATTGGATATGGGGGGCAAAGGAGAGGTCAGAGTCCAGTGTGACCCCAAGGCGATGAGATTACATGGACTCTACCACGCAAGCTCTTCATTCTTCATGGAGGGAGGAGGGGGCAGAAACTCCTATCACAGTTACTACTGATGATTAAAGTCTCCTGTCGCACAGTTTTAATAAAGGAGATCACAGCTCATCCTCTTGACTGTATAATTATGGTCTGTAGTTTATTTAGATGAATATAGAATAAAATAAGGTAATGGCAGTGTCATTCCAGCAGGCAGAGATGGTACTGGCTCTAGCTGGTCAATGTGATGCTGTGCTGTTGCATCAAGGGAATGTTAGCAGATCATAGAGAGAGTGAGCAGGGAGAAATCTGAACATCAAGATGGTGCCTGATAAGCATTAGACAAGAGGCTGCATTGCATGGAAGTGACTACTGTTACATTCACCTTGCCTGCATGCAAGTAATATTTTTATAAGTCTGAAGAGAAGTATATAGAGATATACACACGATCGAACACCATTCACACCAAACATAAACTGAACGTGCACGCAATAAAGGAAAAATAGGGACATAGACCCTGCACCAATACCAGGCGACCAAATACTTACCAAAAGTACTACATCAACAAGACAGTTGGAAATATCAATTAGTATGAGGCATTAGTTAATGTTTTGGCCAAAGTCCATAAGCTCACAAGTCAACGTCAAGGGTCCTTGTTGTCTTGTCAGTCCCAACACTAACAAGACAAATAAACCCAGGAGAGGGAACCCTGACTACAAGTGGGGTGATCATCCCAATAAGGACAGCGCCATGCTGGAACCTAGGGGCCACCTATCTCAACCTAGATAGGAAGGTGTCAGACATCACCCATCTGACAGAGTAAAGGACATCCGATATCTGAAACCACATCTGACAGAAGGGTAAGGGAGCATGGGCCCGCAGACCATGCAAACAGGGAAATCAGGTATCCAGACCATCAAAGTGTAGGAGCACAACTCAAACTAGCCTTACAGCATGCATGACTCCAACCACCAGAGTACTGAGGGAGAAGGATAAGGAATGGATAATGACCAGCATCCTCTAGCAAGAGGGGCTGGTATTTATATATAGAGACACATGGTGATGGCTGGCTGGAGAAATCCACACCATCAGCCAGCCAAATCAACCATAGCTGCAGCAGTGTGTTCCTGGAAACCCATAGAACTACAGGTCCCAGGCTCACAAAATGACAACTGCAATATACATATCCAAAGTGTGATGGGCAATTAGTTGAGGGGGACAGGGATGGAAAAATGTGGTTTCGCCAGACTGGCCCTTTTAATGAAATCTAAAAAGTGCCTCAAAACACAAGATTCTATGGAGACCAAAATTAATGGAATTAGAATGCTTTATACACATGCAACTAAGGTTATTTTTTACCATAGGCCTATGCCCCCAGAGCCACTGGCTGATCTGATCTATGAAGCAAGTGGACAAGATATTAGCATTGCCGTGCTAACACAGGTAAGATTTTATTTGATAACTGCTGTTCAGACAGTATTGAAAGTCAACTGCAAACTGGAGATGTCTCAATATATTTACACACCTATTGTATTTGACAAGTAGTTTGTGAGACGGAAATTTTGCATAATCTTATAGACTCTAATATATTGGAAAATCTTGCTGTGCGAATCTAATGGTCAAGAATATTCGGTACATTGTCCAATTGTGAGATTATTAATCACAAATATCATGCTGTGTAGACCGAGCTTTGGTGTAAAGTAAGCAGAGTTAGTTAAGATGGTCCTGTCCCATGAATACATTCTGTGTGTCACAAATACGAAGAGCATCTTGGCCATATAAAGTATAATAATCTTTACCACCACTATACTCACTGGTGGCCCCTATTGTCATCAGTGGACTTTTCATTGCATGTATATAAAAAAATTATATGTGTCCATTTTTGAAGCAAAAACATAAAAAATAATACATTCTTCCACTAAATATAATAGGAGCAGATCATCTTCTTTTCTTCTTAGTTAATTCCCACTTTTTTGATGCTCCCTACAAATATGGGAAAACCAGGGGGTGTAGGACCCACATTTCTATATAGGATCTCTACAAGACTCTTTGAGGAGATTTCAGAAGTCTTTGAAGACAAACAAATAATAATTAAACATTTATAAAGATATCTATCATTTTATGTAACTATAAACTGTGTAAAAATGTTGCCGAATGCATACGTTGAGTTTTCCGTTAATAAACGCAATGTATTCCTTAGTTAAGAATACAGGTTCTATGATTCTATGTATAAACCCGTGTACATAAAATGTGACAATCAATAATACACAACAATCATGAAACTGAATTTCCTGCATCTTTCTTTCCTAGGAGATAATGCTGTATCTGGCGATGTATGTCAGATCCCAGCCCAGTCTCTTTGGAGAGATGCTCAGACTCCGTATTGGCCTCATCATCCAGGTGATGGCCACGGAGCTCGCACGCAGCTTAAACTGCTCAGGTTAGTTAGAGCTCTTTTATTTTAAAAACTGACACTTTTATCTAGGGAGCATATATTCGGTGCAGGAAAAAATGTTTGTATAATGGCTGCTGAACATGGAGTGCAAGTGTTTGCAATGCAAACTATAGGTACTATATGGCAGATGTTTATTCAATGATAATTGTGTAATCCAACACTCGTCTTGATTTTAGAGCAGGAACTTTATTCCATTATGCTAAAAACCAATCTATTATCATTAGAGATGAGCGAGTAGTGCCTTAGCCGAGTATCTGCCCGCTCGTCTCTAAAGATTCGGGTGCCGGCAGGGGGTGGGGAGCGGCAGGGGAGAGCAGGGAGGAACGGAGGGGAGATCTCTCTCTCCCTCTCACCCCAACCCCCCCCCCCCGCTCCCCCCTGCTCACCGCCGCAACTCACCTGGCACCCGCGCCGGCAGCCGAATCTTTAGAGACGAGCGGGCAGGTGCTCGAATAAGGCACTACTCGCTCAAGTAGTTTGCCTTATCGAGTATGCTCGCTCATCTCTAATTATCATCTTTTTGCAGCTCTGAGGACAACATAAGGTAGTGACAGGCTTGCTGATCAGTGATATGTCTGCTGTATGTATCTGTTCAGTAGTTTGGGAGAAACTTGCATTTCATAAACAGCAGTCAGACACAGAGGACTACAAGAAGTAGTTCTGGACATTCATGAGCTGGACTACGTCCTGTAGCCAAAGAGATCTGTAAAAAAAGACATCACCCTTTAAATACAGAGCAGGAAGAATTATGTGAAGATGCTTACATGTTTTCGACCATACACAGGACACTGTCTATCTCCAGAACTTGGGAAGACCCAATGGCCTTCCAGTATTAGCTCTCTGAAAAATATACATATGCCCTATCTATCTTCCAATATCTATTTCTAGTCTTGGTCACCCCATTGGATGACACCTAGATGTATACCCAACAAGTACAATACTATGTGCTATAATCTCTGTTCTTCAGATCTGAAGCAGCTTTTTGAACTTTATTTTCAGGTGAAGAAGCCTCAGAAAGTTTGATGAGTCTTAGCCCCTTTGACATGAAAAATCTTCTTCACCATATTCTTAGCGGGAAGGAGTTTGGTGTGGAACGTAGCAGTAAGTGATTTATGAATATTTGTAGTAATGAATACATGCTGTACGTCACTATACAGTGATCCCTCAAGTTACAATGGCCTCTGGTTGCTATATTTACAATGGCCATTCTTGGGCGATCTTAACTGGAAACCTCATTTACTACTGTGCCAGAGACCATGCCGATCAGTTGCACATTTGATTGATGCAGGAGACCCAGCCAATCAGCAACGTGCAGCACATTTTATTGTAAAATTCATGTGAATTAACAGATTACATTGGGGATATGTAGCTGCAATTACTGAAGTGCATGTACTGATTGGCTGCCAGCACCTCATTGCAGGACTACATGTCTTATGCTGCTTTCTACCTGTATAGCCAAAGTGATTCACAGCTCCCAACAACTCTTTCAGACTTTTATATACGAGGACTTGTATAAGGACTTTTTTATATGAAGCATGTATGTATAACATATAATTTGTGTTGACTTATCTTCCGATAATCTACTCTTCATTTTGTATCATTCTGTGTGACATTTTAGGGGCTTCAGAACCAAATCATAGAATGGTAGAGTTGGAACGTAGAGGCGTAACTTGAAGCTCCTGGGCCCTAATGCAAAACCTGTAACGGGACCCCGACTATAATGCTTTAGTCGTAGTACTGGGCTCCCTATATGGAGAAGAGGGGCCTTATGGACCCCTTAATGCTCCTGGGCCCGGGTGCAACCGCATCCCCTGCATCCTCTATAGTTACACCAGTTGTTGGAAGAGATCTATAGGATCATCTGGTCCAGTGCCCTGCTCAAGCAGGAATTGCTCAGTGATCTCCAACAGCGCATTCTGAATAAGCACTGGCTTCCTGTATTTAGAAGCTGCTGCTTCTGCATTTTTGTGGAAACAAGTCTCAAAGTATAAAATATAACTATTGGTTTTAAAAACTTTTGACATGTTGGAATGACTTGTCAGAAGTTGTGATCGGTTGAGGTCCGGGTGCTGGGGTTTTCAGAAGTCGGATTTGCAGCACTCCGCTGAACACCGGGCTTTCTTGGTTTGAAAAAGAGCTTGTAGTAGTGAGAAGTGAAGTTACTCCCGATATTTAAACTTCTTTCTTGTTTGTTCAGTGCGACCAGTGGAGTCATGTGCGACCAGTCCAGCTATCTCCATTCATGAGATGGGACACACGGGAGCCACGAAGACTGAAAGAAGCGGTATTAATCGGCTACGAAGTGAAATGAAGCAGGTGAGTTCAGCTTTGTCTCACCTTCAGACAACTTCAGAATTATTAAAAATGATACATTTGCACTTCTTGTTCAACTACATCTAGGACTTATAGTACAAATATGACATTTCCTGCTGACTCTTCTTCTAATAAAATGTTCGCTTTTTGGTCTTTACCTCTTCCCTCCCATGGATGTAAAAAAAGTGTCACGGCAGATGGGTAGTTCTGGCACAGTCTTAAGTCATATTCACAATCTGGGTAGAGGAGCCATGCTTTTACAATCACCAGCAAGTACTATGCTGTAACTAAGAGCAGACAACCTGCTATAACGAACGGAGCTGAATAAACCTTTGATTTTGATCAATTAACCCCTTAAAAACTGCGGTGAATAGCTACTGTAGCATTTCCGTAATTTTACAGAAGTATGGTGCTCCCTCTGTTACCCCATCAGCGATGGGCTGCCTAAGGGTATGGGACGACTGTCACTCCTGTGCTTTTACACAGAAGCAATATTCATTCAGTGAATGGAGGAGGGATCTCTTCACTGAGGCCTTCATTCACTGTGAATAGGAAGTCGTCTGCCATGTGTATTTTGTTATTAGTCCCTGCCCTAACAGGCAATCTAATAGGTTGCCTACCAGAAAAACACTGACAGGCAGTAGTACACTGCAATATAGGAGTATTCCAGTGTATTTTTGAAGCCATCAGAGGGTTGCAGTGTCAAGTCTGATAGTGGGAAGAAAAAAACTTAAAAAATAGTAGAAATGCATTAAAAATGCACTGAATGTGCAAAAATGTCAAGAAAAGTGAAAGTAAATACATTATACATATTTCTAGTGAACTGTATAATAAAATGAAAGTGTAATTAAAAGGACATTGGTTAACTACTTTAACAAAATCTAGAAAAACAATGGGAGAATTATACAATGGTTCATATACATTGGAAAATATAACTTGTCCCAGAAATCATGAGCCCTCATTAAAGGAAATAAAGTTATGGCTCTGGGAATGCGGTGATGCAAAAACAATGTTGTCCTATGAAAAATGTGTTATTGTGCAAAAGTAGTAAAATAAATAAACTACACTTAGGCCGCCTGCACATGGGCGGAAATCCTGCCGCGGGATTTCCGCCGCTCAAAGCCTGCATAGGAGTGCATTACAATACGCACTCCTATGCAGACGGCCGCGGTTTGGCCGCGCGACATCTCGCGCGGCAAACAAACCGCGGCATGTCCTATTTTTGTGCGGGGCTCGCAGAGCCTCGCACAGAAACGTCATTCACCCGGCCGCCGGCTCCGGTCTGCGCATGCGCCGGCTGCCCGGCAGCCGGCACATGAAAGAGCTGGGGCTGCCGGGCGCGGGTGAGTACGCACTGCTCTCTGCAGGCGCTCGGGTCGGGTCCCGTGGCGAGAATTCTCGCCGCCGGATCCGACCCGCTCGTCTGCAGGCGGCCTTATCTGGTATCAGTGTAAACAGAATAACTCTTAGAACAAAATTACATTTTATTTATGTAGGTCAATGAATGCATAAAAAGGCAATGGTGGAATTGCAGCCCTCCCCCAATAAAAATGTAATAACATTAATTATTGAGATGCAGTTATGCTAAAATTGTATTATTGACAACAAATAGGTCCTATGATTGCGTCAGTGGAAAAATAAGGGTTACTGTACGGCTCTCAGAATGTGATGATGGAAAAACTAAATATTTTACTTTATTTCTCAAATCTACTCAGCATACATCTTTGTACATCATTTATATTGATGAGTGTTAATGAATATTGTATAGTGAACTTGAATCCAGTGGGGAATACTCTCAAAAGCCATTGCTAAGTGCTGGCTGCTATAGTAACCGAGCTAATGCCAATGAAAACGTATAGACAACAATGGCATCAGCATAGATTTTGCTCACTTTCCTTCTTTAACCTCTTAGTAACTAGCTCAAGCGCTTTTTATTGTTGCATTACAAGAGTCATTGACCCTGCCATATAATGGCTTTTATTTTGGATAAGTTGTATTTTTAATGGCACCACTATGGGGTACAAATAATGTGTTCTATAACTTTTATTATATATATTTTGGGGGCTGGGGGTGAGATGGGAAACTGCCTAGGAATTTTTGCCATTTTTTTCTGGTTTTGTTTCAATAGTGTTTAAGGTTTGGTAAAAATAAGATGATGAGTTTGTTATCTGGATCAGCACAATTACTGCCGTACCAAGTTTATAGATATATTTGTTTTACTACTTTTGCACAATAAAAACACAAGAAAGACAATTGAATCTCTATGGGCACATTTTAATACCCGTAACATTTCTGTTTTTCTGTGAGGGCTTGTCTTTTGCAGGAGTTGCAGATTCTATTGGTAGTATTTTGAGGTACATGTGGCTTTTGGATTGCTTTCATTGTGTTTCTTTGGGAGGTGAGCAAAACAAAAAGAGGAATTCTGGCATTACTTTTTTAAATTATTTTTACTCCGTTCACCATGTGTGATAAGCTATAAAATCTTTTTATTGTCTTCATTGTTACGGAAATGGTGATACCTATTATATATTGTTTTTTTTAAGCATTTTGAGTATTTTAGCCATTTGTAATGTGTTTTGTGGGGAACAATGTGTGTTGTTTTTTTTTAACAACTGGATTTTTTTCTCTAAATTAAACTTTATTGTTGCTGTTTTTTAGTCCCTGAAGGGGGTTTGAAGATGGGATTGTTCAATCACTTGGATAGTACACTGCATTACTTTTGTAGTGCATTCTACTAAGCCTGTGACAACAGCCCATTAGACGTTGCCGAAGGCAGAGTCTAATGGACTGAGTTACATGGAACCCATTGATAACTTTCAATCACATGGTGGGGAGCTGATATTTGACAGAGCCCCCCTCCCAATGGGATCTGCTTACATGCTGCAGTTGCTATTGACTGTGGCTTTTAATGGGGTTAAATTGCCAGGATCTGAGGATTCTCTTCTTCTGGCTGTTAGAGCAGGATCCTGGCTGTCAGTAGTCAAGTCAAGCCACCACCTTACAAAGATGTATGTGCAGGTTTAAGCCCTTAACACTTCATGACATACAGTTATGTTAGGTCCAGTGTTTGAAGAGAAGGGGATTGGGAGCCAATCCTGTCCATACAATGCGAGTGCTTGTGTTTCTTGCAGCTGACACCTCCCCGCAACAGATGCGATCAGCACTCCCGGTGATTGTGGCTGTTAATGCTTTAAATGCCGCTGTCAACTCTGCCAGCGCCATTTAAATGCCCCAATCGGAGATGAGATCGCAGGGTGCTGTTTGGTTGCCATGGCATGTCTTCTGAAAGCCACCAGGGCTGTCATTGATAGACAGCCTGTCAGATCACGTTATAATGGAATAATATTGTGTTACATCATACTATAGGAGCAACCAAACCATCACACGTTCATGACCCCTATGGGTACAAAAAAAGAATGTAAAAATTAGTTCAAAAAGTTTTATTATTTATTAAAAAATATAAAAGTTAAAATTTTTTAAAATAAAAAAATCTAATATTAAAAAAAAAACCCAAAGCATATCTAGTATTGCTGTGTCCATAAAAGTCTGAACTATCAAAGTAATACACTATTTACCCCAGATGGTGAACGTCGTCAGAAAAAAAACACAAGCCCTCGCAGAACTATGTCAACAGAAAAATAAAAAAGTTGTAAGACGGTGGCAAAAAATAATTAAATTTTTTCTAAAGATATTTAAAAGTGATACAGCAAAAGTAACTTTATTTGTCACACTGACCCATAGACCAAAGTTATCATGTCATCATTTTTGCTGCAAAGATGGCAGAATTGCACTTTTGTTTCTGTTTCACTTCACTTAGAATTTTTTAAATATTTTTGAGTACATTATATGGCACATTACATGAAAAATACAACTCGGCCTGCAAAAAAACAAACCCTCAGAAAGCTACATTGATAGATAAATAAAAGAGTTAGGCCTCCTTCCCACGAACGGATTTCCGCCGCGTAATTCGCGGCGAAAATCCGCTGCGTTGCACGCAGCTATTAGGTTCTATTTAACCTAATAGCTCAATGCTCACGATGCGTAATTCCACCGCGGAATTACGCACCGCGATTTCTCCCGTCCTCACCCGCAGCATGCTCTATTTTCTGCGGGTGAGGACGGGCTGTACGCACTGACGGCTTCCATTGCAGTCAATGGAAGCCGTCCATTCACGCTATCTCCCGCTGTAACCAGCGGGAGATAGCGTGAAAAAACGCTTTCCCGCCCACCGCCGAGCGTCATATGACGCCAAATGACGCGGTCCGGCCGCGTCACGTGACACGGCCGGCCTTGCACGTGACACGGCTGGTGACGCGCGGCGGTGGGCGGTGACGAGCGGTGACGCGGCGGCGGTGGGCGGGGAAGCGATTTCACGCTATGTCCCGCAGGTAAGTATAGGGGCTCTGGGGGGCGCCGTGACGGGCTTCACAGCGTAATATTACGCTGCGGAGCCCGTCACGCTCGTGGGAAGGAGGCCTTAGGGTTTTTAAAACTGGGGAGGAAAAAAACGAAAATGGAAAAAAAGGGTCATGTCCTAGAGGAGTTTAAAGCTCATTATAGAGGTCAGTAAAAAGGGCGTATTGGCTGTCACTAAGGGGTTAAAATGCAGTGTGTATGGCTATAAAAGTCACAAATCCCATTATGGACACCAGTTGACTTCTACGGGGGAGTGTTCTGGGCATGCTCTGTGACCTGTGCAGAGGTCATTGTGCAGAGAGGGGGAGGAGGTGAGCTGTGATTATCATCTATTGTGAATGGTGGACCATGAGTTAACTATGTATAGTTGGCATCTTTCATTGAAATCCCTACTTTGATTATAATGACTTGGCTACTGAGAAGTTTCTCTACAGAACAGGAAATGCAGACGATTAATAAATTTATGGTCAATGTAAAAGCTGCATGATTATATACACAGTAACATTGAAAATGAAAGAAAAATAACCCTGAAAATTTTTAGAATATGTTTAACATAAAAACTAGATCATTTTGATGACCTTTTCCATTTAAACCTTCTGAATGTAGCAGGAAATAATCTCCGTTTACTATAGCTGTTTGGGGAAAGCCTTCCTGTAAGGTAATGCTTATTATAATAGTCAGAGGATTGGAATGACTGACAGATGTATTGTTCCCTTGCCCTAGATAAAGAGGGACTGGACAGACAGGGGCAATGACAAGTGGAAAAAATGAAGAAGAATGTATAGAATAACCGAAGCATTGTCTTAGGCTTTTTTCACACATGGGGGAATTTACTAAAGACTGCGATCTTATGCTGGTTTTAGGTAGCAGTGCACTACTAGGAAGTGGGGTGATATTTAAAGGTTGGGGGAATAGGTATATAATGTCACTTTTGGATTGTGAGTGTGTAACATCAGTGCTTTACATCTTGTTGCAGGTACATAATTAGGCAG
Organism: Eleutherodactylus coqui; assembly: GCF_035609145.1. NCBI lineage: Eukaryota > Metazoa > Chordata > Amphibia > Anura > Eleutherodactylidae > Eleutherodactylus > Eleutherodactylus coqui. The sequence goes on along the minus strand of NC_089840.1, from coordinate 87,479,657 downwards.
CTCCTGACATAATCACTCTTACTGCTACAAGTCATATCTTTGCTTTATTGGACTCACATTGTCATTTTCTTTCCGGTTTCAGATGGATAGGAGATTTAGTGCTGATGATCAGGTGAATTATCATATGGATGTCATCTGAGTGTTCCTTATTCTAAAATATACTAATTCTAATCCTGAAATCTATTTACAGTTTTGGATCTGCCATTTTTTTAATAGATTTTATCCTTTGTGTTATATAGTTGTCTTAAATGGTAACAATCGGATACAATAAAACTCCTTTAATCGGTTGCTGGAAGCTGATGGGTACTGGAGTATCACACAGTAGTAGAAAAGTATGTGAAATCACTTCTAAGCATAGAGAATCTTCCAAATGAAACCAAATTCAAGTGTTAACCCTTTGCAATCCAATTTTGAATTCAGGGTTTCCTAGGGGGCTCTCTTTTTCTGCCATTATACAATGGTACCATCTGCTGGCTACAGCAAGTACTGGGATATGGGACATGCTGGAGAGGCCCCCGACAACAGAGCGGCCAGTAATATACAGTAAGAATACCCTGTCGGACGTCTTCCGACATCGGAGCTGCACAGGCTTCAATCAGAATGTCTTAGAACGTCAGACAGTGGATTGGAAAGGGTTAAAGGGGTTGTCTAACAATGAAATTGCTTGCCCATGTGCTCTAATAGGGCATATGGATGTCATAAAGGGGAAGCCCAACTCAGGACCCTTCTGTGTGCCAGAAAACAGATCCACTCTGCAAGAAGGACTCCCATACTGGCGACCATATGTTATACTATAGTTTAGCAGCTGAGCGCCAATTGTTGCAGAAACCACTCATTCTTCATTTTAGAAAGGGGTTGTCTTCACAAAACAACCCCTTTAACATGAGAATCTCCACGCTGGTATTTTCTGCTCAGTTTTCAGTTTTTGGTCTTGTGAAATCCTCCATTATATTGCATTTATATGCTATTAAAAATGCTGGATTATCAAAGTTCCTGAATGATCACATGCTGGATTAAAGGAATTTTATTGGATTTTGTAATTGTGTGGTGTTTTTAGATTTACCAGTAACAAACATGGAATGAAAATTTATGAATGCTTTGTTATCTAACATGGTGTTGTTCTTTTATTACATGCCAACTGGATATATAAATCCCTCAGTCAAACTTGAAGGATATTTTTCTATATTCTATTCAGCTGTTCCCAAATTATCTTTTTCTTTTCCGTAGGTAGTATTCAGGTGTCAAGGCAGCCTGGAGTCTTCTGAAGGCCCTTAGGGCTGTCATGATCGTTTGCCTATTAAAGACAGCCTAATACCATAGTATTGTATTATACCTGTATAAGCAATCAAACGATTGCAAGTTTAAGTCCCCTGTGGGATGTAATAAAAATAACTCAAAGATTTTTTAATTTTTTTAAAAATGTTAAAAGTTAAAAAACAACCTTTTCCAAGTCATACCATGAATATACTGTAACGTGATTGCTAAACACTTATGGATACTATGAATACCAGAACTACCGAATGTGACCTGAAAGCAGGAGCCTCAGTGACCCTTTCGCCATGAAAAGTTTAAAGGAATGTTGCCACAACTTAAAAGTGCTTCAGAACTACTCTGTCTATTCTGATTGCTGTTGTCCAGGACTTGTGATTGCTACAGCCAATCACTGGACAGCAGTCACTGGTCCTGGTCAGCAGTGACTTTCTATAGCCAGTGATTGGCCGTAGTAGTCACATGTCCTGGTCAACAGCAACCAGAAAAGACAGAGTGGTTGTGGGAAACCCCTTTATAGATATGTTCACATAGGACGTAAATGCTGCAGATTTTCCACAGCGGAGAATCTGCAGTTAATGTGCAGTAATCAATTCTGCATCTAGTGGGGTGCATTTTACCACAGATTTTGGTGTGGATTTGCTGTGGATCTTACCCTTTGCATTGCAAACAGTGAAATTCACAGCAAACCACTGATATGCTGCAGATTTCAAATTCTTCACAGAATTATCCCACACCATGTCGGCGAGATTTGTGAAATCTTGCTTCTACTGTAAATGCTGTGGATTCGCCTTGTGGAAAATCAGCACGATTTATGATCCTTGTGAACATACTCTTAGGCCTTGCTCACACGAGCGTATGTGCGTGCAAAACAGCGCTGCACAGATGTGCAAAAAAGCACGTGAACGAAGCTGCGTGCCCATTGCTTTCAATGAATGGCTGAACGCTGTGACCAATTACAAGCAGCGCTCAGCTGTCATTCAATGAATGGCTGAGCGCTGCCTGTGATTGGCTGGGCGCTCAGCCAATTAGATGCAGCCCTTTCAGGAGGCAGGAATTTTAAATCTCCTCCTGCTGAAAGAGCTCCAGAACACTGCCGGCGAGCCAAGCGGCTAGGTGCACCTCAGCCCCAACAGCGCCGGAGAGGTGAGTTTTATATTTTTTTACACAAGCCAAGGATGATTTTTCAGGGAAGGGCTTATATTTAAAGCCCTTCCCCGAACATCACTACAGTGGTTGTCGGCATCCCATTGCTTTTAATGCGGCTGCCTGCAGCAGCAGCCCCATTGAAAGCAATTGGAAAACATTGCAGTCCATTGCCACAGCTGTGACACGGGATTCTTCACTCCCTGCGGGGAGTGTCATCATCACTGAACACTGTGACATTGCTGTCACAGTGTTCAGTGATGAGGGGACTCCCCATGGGGAATATTTACGCGCAGCATGGACCTATCCTTTGCAGATGCACGAATTTACATGCATGTAAAACACGGACATGTGAACTTACCAAAGGAAAACAATAGTTCTAATAGACGTGTGGTTTTGTGCGCACATAGGTACATGCAAAACAACGCTCGTGTGAACAAGGCCTTAGGCCAGTCTCACACATGCGCTTTTACCGCAATTACCATGGCGTTTTGAATGTCATGATAATCGTGGTACAACGCTCCCATTGCTCGAATGCAGCGTTTTCTAATGCTGCGATTTCCAAGCGCTGCCTGCTCTATTTTGGTGCATTTGTTTGCTTTTTAACACACCTCATCACCCATCACAGTGATGGACTGCATTAAAAAGCGCTGTCGACCCCTGTGTAGTGCGCTCGAAAACAGTCGTGGCGTTTTGTGAGAGTGGCCTTAGGGCTCATTCACATGGATATAAATATGTTGCGTATTGCACGTGTTGTACTAATACACAGTTAGTAGAACGCGTTGTTTTGAATGGCTTCACTCACAGCTGCGTATTTTCATACGACTTTCGGTCACATGAAAAAATACAGCATGTCCTATTTTGGTGTGTATTACACACAAACTAGTCCATATAAATCAATGGGCCAGCGCAAATACGCAGTAAAAATTTGTATTCACTTCGTATTTATGCAAGCAATGGGATTTCTTGCTTTTTTATTTACATGCATTAAAAGGCAGAAATATGCAGGGAATCGGTGTATTTCCGTCCGTAAGTACGCTGAGTATTCACGGACCAAAATAATATGCCCGTGTGAACAAACCCTTAGTGTAGTAGCTACAGCACAACTAGAAGAGCTATTCAAAAATGGAGGAAAACTTGGCTTGGGCCAACAAATATATATAATCTGTCCCAGTAAAGAATGAAGCTTCACCGAGCTGTTTCCTGTTGTGAAGTAGTTATTATAGGGCAGGTTACAATATTTTCTTAGAAAACGAATGGCTGCCAGTCTTACATTATATTCGCTTTTTGTCTAGCTCTATTACACAGAAACACAGTTTGCACCATTTGTCTTTCTCATCCCAACGGCCCCTTGCTGGGATTTCACTTTGCACACTGTACCGAGAGCTGATAGCTGCACCCCGGGACATACCGTCCTGCAAATTGTACTTTTCACTTCTGCACAATCTAGTTTCTCTGTTTTGTCAGGATTGCAGCTTTTCTGTAAATGTTCTTTTGTGTGGGTGCCTTAATGTTGTGGGCTGACAATGCCTCTTATATCTTAGGACTGTCCTCTCATATGGGAAGTGAAGAAAAAGACCAAGGACAGTTATAAGAAGTAATAAGGCAGAGGCATAGAATTACTGGCTGCACTGGGCTTCTGTCTTCAACTCTTCTATAACCTTTTTTCTTTGCCATGACTTAAATAAAATCACGAAGAAGTCCAAATTAATTGCTGTTCTTCAGCAGTGAGCACATAGACAACATGTCCCTGCTGGCCTTGTGCTCCGCTATACAGAGTATGAGTAGACTCAAAGAGGGGAAGTTATCATATATACAAATCTATGCCGTCATTTTTCATCCTCATTCATTGGGCAAAGTTGATAAAAAAGTAAATCTTTACTCAAACATTGACACTTTAAATTAAGAAATCAATAATATTCCTATAGAGGGTTCACTAATTATGGTCATCTTAGGCTCGGTTCATATTGGCATCATGGCTTCTCCTCTTTACGGAGCAGTGACAGTTTTAAGATCATAAAAGAGTGGAATTCTGATAGAACAGAGAACGTAGATTGCCTGAACAGATTCTTTGTAGATGTCTTTATTTAAGGCATCGATGGAGCGCCTTCCTATTATATTATGGAACTGTACAAACAGCATTTCCATTATCTGTACTTTACAAGCATGAATATGGAAATTAGATTTCTTGACATTACCTTAAATATATCTGCAGAACTCAAGCTTTTTATAGACAGCTGCTTTATGCCTATTAAGCATGACATTGAGTTTTTTTGTAAATTAATGGGTATTAGAAAAATCCCTGTTGTAAAGTAAGTGATTCACTATGGAATCACTTAAGGGATATTGGCCATGAAAACCTTAGTGCATGAAAATCAATACACATATATCTTACTAAGTCCTTGCAGAAAAAAAATTATGTCCTTATCGAGTTTTTCTTTTTATGCATTTAGAAAGCCTCATATTTGGTTTGGCTCTCTTGCATTCAAATTTTTGGCTTGGGGACGTTCCCAGCACTGATCACTGGTCTCTCTCCTGAATGCACACAAGCTGAGCTCTGCATCTCCTCTCTTCTTTCAGAGGCTGTGTAGCATAACCATGCCCACTCAATAGTACACGGTTATCTTGTCCATCTCATCCTCTCAGAGTAGATGCTGGTCTGTTTCTTTTCGCTGGTGATAAGAACATAAAATTCACCAAAAGTGAATTACAGCTCTCTGTAATAGTAGTTTTCTCTGCTCTCTGTCCTTCTGATCTCCTCCACCATTCCTCAGCACTGTCATACAGCCCTCTGTAATAGCTCAGTGGAAAGGCAGTGAATGCACTTTCACAACAGGGGAACAGGATAGGGGAGGAGCTGTCAGTTTACTCTGACTGACAGAATTTGCTAAGATTTCAGTCCTCCAGTCTGCAGTGTCTTCGAAAACAATGCAAACATAGAAGTCAATTAATCAGACATTTTTAATGAAAATTCATTTAAAAAAAAGTTTTCATTTCTAAAAGCACATTGATTAAAAGCAAAAAAGATTGCAAAGGTATACAATATAAAGTATATATTCGTTATCTCATGTGAGGCTGTGCAGTCAGTAAGGCTGCAGTACATGTGATGGTATGAGTTATGCTTGCCCTTTAAAGGGTGGCTAAATAGAATATATCATACTTCATTGTAGTTGTTTATACAGGATGCCTGATGCATCTGACTATATTGTAGTAGATCTCTAATATGCACTAATTGATGTACTTGTGTGAAGGCAATATTGTGATATTTTCACTAATTTACTAATTGCAGTAATTTACTAATAGCTCCCCCTCATAGCTATATCTATTGGATCTTCTTCCGATGTGTAGGATCCATTTCTTATGTGTTAGACTTATTCTTCACCAGCATTATTTTCTATGTTCTCCTGTAGCTCATATACAACCATTCTGTAAGCTTCAACATCTACTCATCGAGATCCACGGTAAAACCACCAATTCTTTCCTCAAATTTTCTTTCCTAGCCAAGTTTATAGTATATTCTTCACTTTAAAGTGAATATTGTTTACCTAATCTTACTATTGTTGAATGGCTCCAAACAAATTTGCACCAGATTTTGGACTTTTCATACAATAAAACGGGTAAGTATAATTCTGAATTCTGAGTGCTCCAGGCCCCAAAACGTTATATTAGTTGGAAAAAGTTGTGTTGCTTTTTATTTACACCCTTCTATTTATTGTCTGATGTTTGAAAGGAGTTCTCTGGGCAAAAACTGTTGATGATCTATCCTCAGCATAGATCATCAATAATTAATCGACGGGGTCCCACTACTTGGGATCTCCCGCGATCAGCTAATCGTCTGACCCACTTTTGGTGCAGTGGGGCTGGACGTTGTCATCAGGGATCAAACTGGAAGTGCCATTTCCACCTCTGACACCGGGGTCGGAGGCAGAAGTGTAATAGCCCCTTCAGGTCCCATTGATTTTAGTAAAGCCCGCTATGGGAGTTCTGTTAGCTTCCCTGATAACGTCCGGCACAGCTGCAGCATTAGGGGGCCATGCAATCAGCTGAATGCCAGGGGTACTTAGTCCTAGGTCCCCTGTAATTAACTGTTGATGACCTATCCTGAGGATAAGTCATCAATAGTTTTTGCCCGAAAACCTTGAATGATGATTGTGTCCATATATTAATGCTGTGTAAGCTTAACTTTTTAAAACAATTTACAAAAGTGCTCAAAATTCAGACAGAGAAAATACTGTGCCGAAATGTTTTTGCAGGTACACACCCGAATCTTGTCTTACAGGCCATTTCTAGATCCTTTTGTGTTTGTTTTTCTAGTTTGGGTCTGGCTATACAGGTTACTCAACTCTCTTTGCAGGTTCCAGAATTCATCATACATTTAATCTTGTATACTAACTATTTATTGTGTATTAATCTTAAAATGAATGCTACTAAATTCCTAATATTAAAGCCTCCTAAGGAATGTACAATTGAACTCCCCTTCCAGAGAGAAGATCCAGCGCATCCTCTTAATAATTTGAAAATGTTCACAACCTCATAAATTATTGTTACATGGCTCTAATTTTCTTTCCCACTCTTTGGCTTGCTACAAATAATTACTCATAGTTTTCCTTTTTGAAAGACAAATACTAGATTAGTATGTAGAGATGAGCGAGCATACTCGTTAAGGGCAGATACTCGAGCATCATATCGTCCTTTTCGAGTATCTGCCTGCTTGTCAGAAAAGATTCGGGTGGCGGCAGGGAAGAGCGGGAGGGAACAGGGGGTTGATCTCTCTCCCCCCACCGCTCCCCCTGCTCACTCCCGCAACCCACCGCTCATTCCCGCTGGCACCTGTATCTTCTCTTACGAGAAGGCGGGTACTAGAAAAGGACGATACTCACTCGAGTATCTGCCCTTAACGAGTATGCTCGCTTATCTCTATTAGTATGATAATCAAGAGGAGTAATGACATAATTTTTTGATGTGTTGTTACAGAGGTGTAGTACTCCTTCCTCTCCTACGGGAACTTTATCTCCTACTTTATCCTCTGGAGCCCAAGTTATTTGGGATGATCATCAAGGCCAGTGGCTCAGAAGAAGAAGGTTAGATGGAGCTATCAACAGGGTGCCTGTCGGGTTCTATCAAAAAGTATGGAGTCTTCTCCAGAAAGTGAGTCATTGATTACATTAAAGACAGTAGTGGCCTAAATAATGTCTACACACAACCTTCTTAAGAACATGATATACCTACATACTGTATTTTTGGTCTCTTGTTATAGTATCAATGTCTTGCATACATGGCCTATACCTTACGCATTCTACACTCCATCATTATATCTTATTACATTGGTGCATCATGTACCTGCAAAAATCAGACTCAATACTGAATATTAATCAGAACTTGTTCTACAGTATACATAGTTCTCATCAAATAGCTTCAGAAAAACACACATAGCAGTAATTCATACTGCATGTACTTTTCAATTTTCCACATGGTGTCTGATGTAATTGACAATGGGGTATATCTATGAAGTCTCTTGTTCCAGAATCATGGTGGGAAAAGTTTGCAATTTGGGTACAAGTGCCAATATCGAAACTTTTTTGAAGTTTTTGGGTGGGGCTTAGATTTACGGGGCATAAAGGTCCATTAAATAGACTATGAACTGGCTTAAATTATAGCTTAAACCTACTCCAGTTTGTAGCTGGCATAGGTTTCAGCCTGGTGCAGAGATGTAACTCCAGATGCAACAAAACATTTAATACATTTGTTGCATTTACATTAACTTAATTCCTTTGTGACCAAGACCTTTAATGCACAAATGTTCACATCAAAATGTCATAATTTTAAAACAATACATTCTAAGGGTTAATTTATTTTATTTTTGTGACATGGATTGTTTTCTTATGATACCAGAACAGGGCCAGTATCTTTTAATTGATAAACTTTTTGTTTAGAGAAGAATGGGCAGAAATAGTATAACTTTTAAAAATTTCATTTTTTTTCATTTCTAATTCAGTGTAATGTTTGATAAAACATATTTAACTCTTCTTACACTCCTGTACATAGCAATACCAAATATGTGTACTCCGATTTAACCTATCATCAATGGAAGATCTGGAAACAAAAATCGGCATTTTTCTTTTTAGTTTCGCCTGTCATTAGCTGGTAATACAGCTCATTTTGAGCACTTTGTCCATCACTTTTTATTGGTGAGAGCTGTTCATTACAACTTCCTGTAACTTCATTAGGTTAGACCTGACAAAAGGCCAGCCCAATCTATTGCAGGGAGTTGTAATGATCAGCTCTCGCCAATGAAAAGTGATGAACATAGTGGTCAAATTGAGCTAAATTACCAGCTAATAACAGGCATAACAAGAAGTAAAAAATGGGGACCTTTGTTCCCAGGTCTTCCATTGATAGGTTATATATGTGTGTGTATATGTATGTCCTAGCTGCACAGTACATTATCAATTAGAACATATGTATACAAACAGTGGGCGCAAAGGGCTTAAGGCTGGGTTCACACAGGGCTGTTTTGCCGCGGATTGGCGTTGCATATCCGCACTGCGGCAAAACCGCTGCGTTTGCAGTGCAATGCAGCACAAATGAGATTTGCCAAAAAACTGTTCTCACAGGACAGATTTTTCCGCACAGCCGCAGTGCGGAAATGCAACTGCGGCGCGGTTTTAAAATATGCAGCATGTTCATTCTACGGTCTTTTCCGCAGCGCTTTTATGTCCATAGACCTCTATGGACGCAGCCAAAACCGCGGCAAATACGCGGCAAAAAGTAAAAAAGCGCTGCGGAAAAAAATGCTTGCGGATTTTTCTGCACGAAAATCCACAAGCCCAAATTAAGCTTTGAAGCGGTTTTGCCGCAGAAGCAGTTCTTCTGCGGCAAAACCACAACGGAAAAACCGTGGCAAAACCGCGGCAAATCTGCCCTGTGTGAACCCAGCCTAAAGCTTACTTAGCCCACTGTATGAAATGATGATTTAAGTAAATATGTCCCAATTTTCTTCTACCGGAGTGAGCTTTCTTTTCACTTCAGGTGACACGATATAAGACTATTATTATCCATTTTTAGATATTTGGTGTTACTTTCCATTTACTAAATCTTTCAACATATTTTTGTCTTCAGTGCCACGGTTTGTCTATTGACGGATACGTCCTTCCCTCTTCAAGCACAAGGGAGGTAATGTAAAATATTAATTGTCCATGAAGTATACTAAAGAAAATCTAGTACAAGTGGAATGGAAAGCATCTGATCATTTGTGTTTATTACTTTCAAGTTGCTGATAAAAGATCATGGTGTAAAACTGGCACAAGTGAATATTCCTATTAGATGTCTTTAAAAGGTCAATCCAGAAAGACCCTATTCTTGAAGGCATTTTCCAGCAATTTAAAATCGAATCAATATGCCATCATTGTCTAATTGCAAGGGTCTGATTCCTTGGACCCCCCCCCCCCCCCACTGAAGCTGCTTGGGATTTATTGCAATTCTCACCCAGTAGTGGGTTTTGTGTGGTGCTGTTTGGAGAAAAGAAAAGCCAAACAGGCTTCTGGACTCCATACAGCATCTTGACCCCCTAATGCTAGGAGAAAGTGGTGGGTCCAAAGGTCACACCCCAGTCAATCAGACATTAATACCATATAGGATTGATAGGCCATTTTGATGCAGGCTTTTGATACCATTTTTGTAGCCAATGTCACTGCATCAAAAGGGCACATGTGAGGTACCCGTAAACAAGTCTGCAAGTATAGAAAACATTTGCTTCACGCTTGCCAGTTTGCCCAGATAGGGCACATTAATTTTAGTCTTTACAAATATTTTAGAATATCTAAAAGTCTTTTATTTCAGATGACTGCTTGTGAAATCAAATTTGCGGTACATGTGGAGTCTGTCCTCAACCATGTTCCTCAGCCGGAATACAGACAGCTGCTAGTGGAAGCAATACATGTACTTACAATGGTATCTGATATGGATGTTGAGAGCATTGGTGGCATCATCCTAGTGGATCGCCTTGTACACATGGCAAGTGATCTGTTTCTTCAGGACCAGGTATGGATTTCTTTCTATAGGTAATTGTTTTTTGTATATAAATCAGTGGACTGGTATATTATTTATCAGATGGGTGTATGTGTACAAGACACTTACTGTAGATGAAGACCAGGAAATATTGTACTTGGTATTCTTCTTTATCTTAAGGTGGCTTTACATGGGACAACAACCTTCTTAACAGTTGCTCCAAATAGTTGATAGAGTATACAGAAATCTGCAGTTTTTGCGCTTTTACACAAAGTGGTTGTTTTTTGTTCAATTTTGCAATTGCTGAACAAGTTGTTAGGCCACAATATAAATTGTTGATTAGTTAAGGGGCATGAGGTTCTTTGGGGGGGGTGTATTTGAAATTTTGACCCCTCCCCAGCTCATGCTCAGTGGTTGTCGAGTCCACTGAATGGACATAAATAGGTACAAGCAGTCTTCGGGTGAACACTCTCTGCTGCAGTCTCTCACTGATTCACCTGAGCAGTCGGTGCTGCAGCCTCTCGTTCTTCTTGCGAAGATTCTTTTCTCAAGCCTTGGTTCATCTGTTGATGAAGACCAGCAGGGACTTTTCATTTGAGGGTCACCCGAATGTATTTAAGTATTTTCTGGAACCAGTATGCATTAAGTGGCAAGAAAAAATGTTAAAAAAATGATAGGTCCAGTCAGCGTTTGCCGGAAGGTGTGCGCTTGTTCGTCATGCACCTTTCACCAAAGTTGTTGGCTAGTCGTTGAAAGACAATTACCTGTTTACACCAAACCATAATTAATCAAAGAGTGACTATTTTTACATAGTGAACAGATTCTCACACATCAGCCGGTTGGTGGCCATGTTTATACAGAGCTGTCGCTTGCAGGCACCGACCATTCAGTTGAATCAGGTAGAGACCGCAGCGGTGAGTGTTCACTCGAAGACCACTTGCACGTATTTTTGTGTGCTCAGTGGACCTGACAACCAATGAGCATGCATTGGTTGCAAATTTCCAATTCATATCCCAAAAAAATACCCGCTCCCTAACTAGTCAATGAACGATATTTCAGCTCATGTAAATGCTCCCAACAATTTGTTCAGCAATTGCAAAATTGAAAAAGTGAACAACAATCCCTCTGTAAAAACACACAAACAGTCGCTCATATTATATAGCGACTGTTCAGATGCTACCCTGTTTCCCTGAAAATAAGACATACCCTGAAAATAAGACATAGCATGATTTTCCAGAATTTCTGAGGATGCAAAATGATTTTTCAGGCTTTTTGAGGATGCTTAAAATATAAACCCTACTCCAAAATTAAGCCCTGCTAACAATTAATTTAAAAAAGTCAATTTAAATAGTGTCCAGACAGCTATACATGTAAAAAAGTTAAACCTTTTTGAACAAAAATTAATATAAGACACTGTCTTATTTTCAGGGAAACACGGTAGCTATCTCCTGTAAAGCCACCTTTAGAAAGCTATTATGTGCATCGGCCATTTATATTATCACAGAAAGTAATGTGCGGTAAAGAACTCCATACTAGTCCCGCCATAAAAAAAGATTCTGACCCCCATTTCAGTACATTTCCTATATTGTACATATGGTTATTACTTTTCATTGTACTCCTGCCAGTGATTATGATGAGATGACTGTTGAAAAGTTTCTCTACGCAACAGAATGTGTCAGACTTTTATTAAGCTTAGTGGTCAGTGTGAAAACTAAAGGATTTTATATATTTTTGAAAAATATATAATAATAAGGCCTTAGTCAGACGGGCGTTTTTTCGCGCGATTTGCGGATCGCATGACGGATGCGCATCCGCAAATCGCGTGACCGGTGCGCGCAAGTCGCCCGAAAATCTGCTCCTAGCCGCGTTTCATTAGAAACGGGCCGGAGCTGTCCAGCGCATTGCATTCAATGGAGACGGCAATAGAGCCGCCTCCATTTAAAGCAATGCGCTGCGGGCGAGCCCGGGATGAATTGTCGGTAAGGGCTTAAATATATAAGCCCTTCCCTGCAATTCATCCTAAAATGTGTTAAAATAAAAAAAAATTGTAAACTCACCTTCTCCCGGCAGCCGGAGCTCCGTGCGGCCGTCCTGCAGTGGGTGTGAAGGGGGTGTGAGTCAGACCTGCCCCCTGATTGGCTCAGCGCTGAGCCAATCAGAGGCATGCCTCACTCACACCCATTCATGAATGGATGTGAGTCAGACCTGCCCCTGATTGGCTCAGCGCTGAGAGGCAGCAGTCACTCACCCATTCATGAATTCATGAATGGGTGTGTGAGTGAAACCGGCCTCTGATTGGTCAGGGCTGTGACCAATCAGAGGCAGATCATTCAGCAGGCGGGGATTTTAAAGCCCCGCTGGCTGAATAGTGCCGAGAAGCAGTTCAGGAGAACTGACAGCGGCCGCGGCTGGACTCCGGCTGCAGCGGAAAGGTGAGTATACAATTTTTTTTTATTTTAACACATTTTAGGATGAATTGCAGGGAAGGGCTTATATATTTAACCCCTTCCCGACAATTCACCCCGCGCACGCCGGCGGCCCATTGCTTTCAATGGAGCGGCTGTATTGCCGCTCCATTGAATTCAATGGGCAAACATCGTTCTTCTCTGCCACAGCTGTTACAGCTGTGGCAGAGAAGAATGATTTGTCTTCTATATGTTCTCAATGGGGTCGGCGCTGCTGCCGCCGGCCCCATTGAGCGCATATACAGAAGAGAACAGGAATCGCAGATCGCAGATAGGTGCGATCTGCGATTTTTTTTGTTCTATAATTTATCGGACGAGCGCATAAAAAGCGCTCATGTGTCCGATACCATTGCAAAGCAATGGTTTTATAAAATCGCCGGACGCATGCGCCTGCGCAAATCGCGGCTAAAAACGCCCGTCTGACTAAGGCCTAATACTCATTAAAACGGTACATTTACCCTTCTGATATTAGACATGCTCTCAGTAATCCATTTCACTTTATCGGTTCTCCAAACATATATCTCTTTTGCTCCACAGAAAGCCCTGGGCGCCGGAGATTTTTACCTCGACCAGGATCCAGCAACTGGGATCTGCAACTTCTTCTATGACAGTGCTCCTAGCGGGGCCTTTGGTACAATGACTTACCTGACCAAAGCTGTGGCCGCTTACTTGCAGGACTACTTACCAAGTTCCAGTTGTATGATGCAGTGAAAATTCAGGGCGAAATATAAAATCTGGAACAAAATAGTAGATGTGCTTCACCTACTCAGATGCATTGTTGTTACTTTCTGTCAATGGTTAACATTGCAAGAAACATTCAATGGCTGCTTCAAAATTAGAGTTAAGCTATACCAAATTGTAATTCTAGTTTGACCTGAAACCTATTCTTGTACATTCTAAGGCCTGTGTTGCGTAGTGGGTAGACAGAGTTTTACTAGGAAGAAGAAAAAAAATAAATAAATATATGAGTGCCCTCATAAATTTCCTAATATATATATATATATATATATATATATATATATATATATATATATATATATATATATATATATATATATATATATATATATATATATATATATATATATATATTAGGGAATTTATCAGGGCACTTGCTCCAGATTTCTGGGACTAAAAAGTTGAGTGTACATGCCTTTTTGATCAAAAGTATGCAACTTTCTGTAGTACTTATGCCACACTCACTTCTTTTCCAAAAAGTGGGCAGGCTTAATTAGGAGGGGTGCAAGCTCCCATGGCCCCACAGATTTACTATAATTTATATCAGAATCTGGCATAAATTATTGCATAAGTCTATGCCAGTTTACAGCTGACATAAATTTGTCAACCTATATACTACTGACTACCACCACTGCAGTGGGAACAGAGCTGTCTGCTTCCTGTAGAGATCAAAACAGTACATGAGTACACCAGCCAGGTAAACAGCTGATCGGCGGGATCCTGGGCGGCAGATTAATGGTCTACCGTAAGCATAGACTATTAGTAGTTTTAAGTTAGCAACCCTTTTAATTCAATTTTATATGTCTATCTCTAACCCTTTCTCAATATATACCTGAGATGTCCCTCCATGGGAGGAAGATAAGCCGTTCTTAATTAACACCAATTTACGTTTTTTTTTTACTAGGATCTTTACTCAGCTTTTTTTACCGCCCATTGGACTACTCCCACTCTGTTTTTAAAGTATTCATCCCCCTCCTCTCTGCTTTCTAGGTACTGCTTTTAATTCAGACAGATTTTTGGCTGACTAAGGAGGCTCCTTAATATTAAAGGGGTGTTCCGGGCTATATTTATTGATGACTTATCCTCAGGATATGTCATCAATACTTGTTTGGCTGGGGTCCACTACTTGGGACCCCGACCGATCAGCTGTTTGGGCTCCTCCTACTACCACCAAAACACAGGGTGCGGAAAGGAAGCAGATAGCTCCGACCCCTATGTAGTGGGCAACGCTGGTAATTGTAGGCACAACTCTGATTAAAATTAGTCAGACCTGTACCCGCAATTACCAGCGCTGGCCAATACACAGGGGGTCAGCATCATCTGATTCTGCTCTGTGCACTTTGTTTTGCCGGTGACAGCGAACACCTAAACAGCTGATCGGTCCCGAGCGGTGGACCCCATCCAATCAATAGAAATAGCCCAGAAAATCACTTTAACAGAGATCCTTTGAGCCGAGAAAGTTGAACTAAAAGAGAACATGTGACTTTTTTTTTACCCTTCTAAATTGTTCACTAGACGCCATCAATTATGAAGAAGCCCCTTCAGGGATGTAGCTATTATTGACTTTAGCCTCACATACCTTACAAAATGAAGTTTTTTTAAAAATACCTCTATGTATACAAATGACTTCTTAACAGTCTGGTGGGCACGCTCAGACTTTACCAACCGCCCGAAGAATCAAAAGCAGAGGGGCTGCCTTACAAAGAATTCTTCAGGTGAGTCTGGGCATGCCCACCGCTATGTTGCATTCAGTACAGTGCCAGAATTGTTAAAAATTACATTTCATATAGTATTCAGGACTAAAGGGCAATATTGGCTGCATGTTTGGAAGAGCTACTTTATGACTGATAGCATCCTGTGCATGGTATAGAAGGGTGAATCCTGGTGGCCGCTTCCCTTTAATCCTTTCCAATCCAATTTGCATCCTGGTTTTCCTAGGGGGCTTACTCTTTTTTTCTGCCGTTATACAACAGCGCTATATGCTGGCTAAAGCAAGTACTGCATGAGGTGACACATTGGATAGGCTCTGACAACAGAGAGGCTGATAATATACAGTAAGAGAACCCCAACGGATGTCTTCCAACATCAGAACTGTACAGCCTTAATTCATAATGTCATCAGAGGTCAAACAGTGGATTGGAAAGGGTTACGGTTGCTGTTTTATATATTCGCATGCACTACTGATCTATGCTAATAAGGAACAGATAAACTTTACCATGAAATCATGGATTGTTTATATCACTCATACAGTGGCGTAATGGCAGTGTTAGCACAGATAAGAAGGCCTTGTAGTTGGAGGGTGCAGTTGAGGCCCTCCCCGAATGGCTGCATATAGCCCCAGGATTCCAGTTAGCATAAAGCCAACCTCAGGTAGACTGATGCCTCACCAACATTGGCTGTCCATGAAGCATTGCTCACATTCTTAAAATTTGCAATATCTGAACCATGCTTTTTGAGCATCTTTGTTTAGATGACACGTCCTGAATGATAAAAACTGCAATAATGAGGGGGTCTTGTTGCTTATTCACACAGTTGTCTTGCTAATACCAGATGGAACTGTCTGTGCAAATCTGTTTTTCTTGCAATTACTAATAGGTCAGTAGTACTGAAGAAAAGACTCTTAAGGCTTAAAATAATGTACACAGCCAGGTGCTCCAGCTCCTCCTGTCACTTATGATTGTTTCCTTCTAACATTCTTGTTAGAAACGCTAGCTGATGTATTTCTTCAACATGAATGTGCATTTTTCTGAAGATCTAATATAAACCAATTTTCTGTACTGTAGTGACAATATTGATCAGTCCAATAAAAGGCCTGTCTGCGTACAGCTGTAATCCGCAATATGATTGTATGAGACGTTGTAAATCATACATTTATTCATTCGGGTTTACAGAATAAAATTATATTCTAAAGGGAGATTCATTTTAATTATGGTTTGTTGTCACATATAAATTCAGCATATCTTCACATGTAATTGTAGGATGAGTTGTCTTAAGTTTACTTCGGGACTGTGTGTTAGCTATGTCACTATATAAGTGTATCTACAGCTTTGTGGGCTTCTAATTAAGGGACTTTATCTGGAAAAATAAGAATCTGTCAAAATTTGGAAATTAAAGTGTTGATGCAAGGTCAAGAAATAGGGCTGTCAGAAGAGGCTACTGCCTTAGCTAAAACTAGATGTTGTTGCAAAAGTCCTGCATTGGTTGAGCATTTTAAAGGGAAGTTTTCTAAGTAGTGATGAGTGAACTTTTGCAAAAGTTTGGTTCGGTCTGAATTAGTTCTAACTGAACTGTAAGTTCACCAAAACCCCTAAAACCGGTGTACAAACACTAAGGCCAGGCTCACACAGTTGTAAGTGTAAAACGCTGCATGGCTCCCACAGTGTTTTACAGCTGTGAACCTGGCCGTGGCCCTGTGTATGACTGCTCATGGTGGTGAAATTGTACTACGCATGACTGTGTACTCACACAGGCGGTCATGCAATGTAATAGCATATGGGCTGCGGGTATATACGTGACAACAGACAGCCATATGCTCTAGCTGGGATATACACGGCAAAATAAAATATCCTGCATTCTATTTTGCGCTTGAGGATTACGCAATTCCCACACGCTATTGGGAGCAGAACTACGTATGGCAATGTAATTGATTGCCTGTGAGCTACCACGTATCACACAGGCGTACAGAGCAATTCTAATACGGTCGTGTGAGCCTGGCCTAAGACTTTTATGGCTCTTTGACAGTGTTCTACACCAGAGTTCAGGACTAGTGTTGAGCAAACCAAACCCGTAGAACACTGTCTCAGGTAGAACTTTGCTAAAAGCTCCATTTGGGTTTGTGCCAAACCAAACTTTTGCAAAGTTCAACCTGAAATCGATTCTAGTGGTTCGGGTCGCTCAACCAAATGTAACCACAGAAACCAACTCTCCCTATGAAAGATGATATTTCTTCCACTGAGAAGCAACTGTCAGATCTTCTGTGATTCCTGTGTGAATTATTGGATCAGACCTGAGTACTACTGTTAACTGGGGCTGAAGGAGTTTTTCCCAAATGTAACCTTTATTCTGTCAGAGGTATCAAGGGTTTCAAATCCTTGAGATCGTTCAGAGGTTTCCATAACTTGCATTACTATCAGTAAAAGCAGTCTGCAATTGTTGGGCCATCTCTCCTCTGAAGACTTAATTTAATTTTAAGTTATATCTAAAAATTAAGCTACCAATTCCCGTCAATGTTTTAGTCCAGAGGGAGCACTAACTTAGTAGAT
The DNA here is from genome assembly GCF_035609145.1 of Eleutherodactylus coqui. Taxonomy (NCBI): domain Eukaryota; kingdom Metazoa; phylum Chordata; class Amphibia; order Anura; family Eleutherodactylidae; genus Eleutherodactylus; species Eleutherodactylus coqui. The sequence goes on along the minus strand of NC_089840.1, from coordinate 87,461,770 downwards.
AGTACTGGAGTATGAAAGATATTTAACTTGAATTTATATGCTGATTGCTAAATGAATTTGAAAAGTGAATGTCAGAAATATACAAGTATTTATAACCTTCCCTGTTCCCATTGGCAGGACACAGACTCTAAAAACATTAATGGTAATGAACTATGCGACGCATTCAAGAGTAGAAAGCCACCACATGGATTGATAGTAAGGTGCCACAACCCAGCTGAGGGTTATTTTAATAGTAATAGTTGCACCCGAGCATCACCTTAATATACTTTTTATTATAGGTCTGAAACCCACAATGATAAAAAAAATGCATCTACACTTGTAAATTCTTTTCCATTTTCTGTATATTATACATAGACTAAAGCAACCGTTGGGCTTACAGTAAACATTTCACTGTACATGTAGAATGTATAGTTAACATTCCTGGTGCCTTCATTATCAATCAAGGTTGCTGCCACGTTCATCCCATTCCCCTCTTCCTGTATGTAAAGTGACTCTCCAAATTCTCAGACCACCCTATGCAAAGTGCATTTCTGTAAACTGAAACACTTCCCCCTTCTTTCAGAGCAATGGACCTGCATGGGGGAAAAAAGGATGGACACAGGGGAGCAAGGGGAGTGTCTCAGACTACTGAGCTGCACTGTACATAGGGTGGTCTGACAATCTGGTGGCCATGTTACATACATGAAGAATGAACTGGATGAACTGTGGCGGCAGTAACATTGAAAAGGAGGGTACCAGTTATGTTAACTATACACTTTGCATAAAAGATGGGATTTTGTGATACTCTGTCAGGAGATGTATGTGCTATATTTGTCTGTGTGGTTACTCAGTTGTTGTGATGTGCGTTGCAGCCTGTCAGGGGTTGCTAGCGTGTCATAATACTGTATTGAATTTTTATAGTGAGAAATTGGGGCCCTTAAAGGGATTCTGTCAACTCGAACATGTTGTTAAAACTGCAGGCATGATGTTATAAAGCAATGAGGAGCTAAGGAGATTGATATATAGTTCTATGGGGAAAGATTCAGTAAATTTGTATCTTATTCATTTAAATCTTTGCTCATTTTCAGTTGAACAGTCCAATGGGCGGTCCGATCAGTGATTGACAGCTATCTGTGTATGACTGTACATACAGGGGCAGCTGTCAATCACTGATCGGACCGCCCATTGGACTGCTCAACTGAAAATGAGCAAAGATTTAAATGAATAAGATACAAGTTCTATGGACTCTTTCCTCATAGAACTATATATCACTCTGATCAGCTCCTCTGGCTCTATATCATCATGCCTGCAGTTTGGACAGCATGTTCCAGCTGACGGTTTGCCTTTAACACAATTCCCTGAACGTTAACTGTATAGTGAAATTGTTCCTGTGAACCAGAGGTTTGCTGTAAGTAATAGCCGGTGAGAGCGTCCAGAACGCTCTGCACTGTCACTGAATGTAAAATACTGAACTACTGCTATACATGTACTGTATATTGAATGTGTGAAGAAATAGAAAATCCAAAATGTATTTTACCTACTGAACATTTCATATGGCCAGCATGTACAGCATGCATATAGCGTGTTCTTTCTTTACTTGCAGAAACGCATGTATGTTTATTCCTTTTCTTACAATCTACTGTTAAAATAAAGTAAAATTCCTTTAAAATGTGTTTATTCTTATTTCAAATGAATACTGTATAAGGGTACATAATGCAATACACCAAAATATTATATATGTAAGGTAATATATGTAAATGGTTAAAGGGGTTTCTCGGGCGAACACTATTGATGACCTATCCTTAGGTCCGGTTCACGGCTTATAAAACCTGCTCTCAGCCATCCGGAAAGCTTATAACTCTAAGTTTGGTTCTTCAGCTAATTCAATGGGAGAGAGCTGAAAGGAAGACCAGAATAAAATGGAAAATATACCAGATAAAAGAATCAGCTACAGCAGTAAAAACTGAAACCAAGTATTAGGTGTGACTTTCTGTACCAGCAATTGTATTATCAGCCGCAGAATATCTACCTGAATGCTAAGCTATCATTATAATAAGTAGCAAGCTGATATCAGGTGGAGATTATTCCAGTTAAGGGCAGCATTACGTGGAATAGATATAATGGTAGCCAAGATCAGGAATGACATCCATTCAAAAGTCTACCGTAAAAGTCTGCTACGTTAATGCTGCAGTGACTCATTTCCCATTGCTAAACAGCATGAATTAGAGAATCCCCAAGCTGTCTGTCTCCGGTATTATTGAATATCTATGTGTGTTAATTGGCTCAAAATTTTAAGCGTTCCTAATAAAAGTTATATGTTAGTCCCTCTAAAGCCCCATTTACACGCAATGATTATCGGTGGCTTTTGAGCGATAAATGTTGTGTGTAATGCTTCCATCTTTCACTCTTCGGCTGAACGATGATTTTTAGGTGAGCATAAAATCCATTGTTCAACCAGAGAGAGATAGCTGGGACCGCAGTCTGAGTTCTCCATGGGAGCAGCTTGATTATATTGTATTCATTTGGAAGCCCATGCGAAGACAGTGCAGCTGAGTGCAAAGCCCAGATCCACATGCTTGGATTTGCAAACAGCTGCTAGAGGCTCATTTACATGCAAATGAAGCTGGCAAAGTGCTAATGGGCATTAGTGCCGATTTAGTACTTTATGCTAACTAATCACTAGAACTGTCAATCTTTCAATCGTTTGAAAGATTGTCTTTGTGTGTAAATGAGCCTTAAGTTTACAGTGATTAGTAACTAGAGCCAGTCAGAAGAGTATATATATATATATATATATATATATATATATATAAATTGTGTTGTAATTTGGTGATAGACTACATTGTCCTTGATTATATTTTGGTTAAAATGTTATTCTACATATAAATAATATCTTGCACTGATCTTCCCTTTTCCATATAAAATGTACATGGCTTTATAAGCCTGGTATTTAATGTTTATTCCAAAAACCCAACATAGTAGTCCACTGCAGAACCTCTCAGTGCCATGTGTTCAGGTCCCAGATGTCCCGATGGTCATTGACTGCTGCTCCAGAATTCTACAGATTTTCTTCTCCTGATAATGTGTGGCTATTGTTCTCAACAGGACATGTAGCATGCTGAGAAAGACCATCAACTTCCTCTAGGTGGGCTTTGCTATGACATTTTTCTTCATGTGTTGACAAAATGGCCTTCATCTTCTGTTATTATCCTTATGTTCAAATTTGTGAACCACTCGAAAAGCTTCCAAAAACTCATTAAAGTCAATGCTACCATCCTTGTTGGAATCTATACTGTGGGCCAAGTCATCTATGGTTGAATCATCTATATTGATATGAAGATGGGAGCTAAAAAGTTTCCATGTCTGACGAAATTCATCAAGAGATATCAAACCTAAAGGAGATATGAAATTAAGGCTCAATGATCTATAAAAATACAATAATTTCTCTAGCGAACTTTCTTTATTCTTCAGATCTTCACGATATTCTACACAATAGAATTTCCTATTTAGAAAATACTTTACAACACTGTTAGGGCTATTTGAGACGACCGTATATCGGCTCGGTTTTCACGCCATGTCTGCAGGGGGAGGAGGATGGAACAGCCAGGAGCAGGAACTGAGCTCCCGCCCCTTCTCCGCCTCTCTAGACTATTTGCAATAGGAGGTGGCGAGATGGGGTGGAGCTAAGTACTGGTGACTACCTCCGCCCCTGTCCCACCCCTCCCATTGCAAATAGTGGCAAGGGGCGGGAGCTCAGTTCCTGCTCCTGGCTCTTCCATCCTCCCCCCCCCCTGCAGACAAGGACACCGTATATCGGCTCGGCTTGAAAACCGAGCCGATATACGGTCATCTAAATAAGCCCTTAAAGGGGTTTTCCAGGGAAATACTTTAGATCCTCAAGATAGGTCATCAATAGTTGATCCTCAGGGTCCACCACATGGGACCCAGGCTGATTAGCTGATTGGACGCCTGCTATCAGTGCCACAATACAGAGTGGTATGTAACGTAAGCTGTTGCTCTAACCCCTGTGTAGTGGACGGCACTTGTAACTGCAGGTGTAGCTCCCATTGATTCTTATAAAAATCCAGCCTGCAATAACATGAGCCAACCACTACAGTGGGGTCAGAGTTGCAGCTTCAGCTCCCATACGGTGTGTTTCAGTGCTGACAGCAGGTGCCTGATCAGCTGAATGACCAGGGTCCCAAGCAGCAGACCACAGCAAATCAACCATTAGTGACGTATACTGAAGATGGGTCATTAACCCCTTAAGGGCATGGCCTATTTTGGGCTTAAGGATGCAATGATTTTTGGGGATTTTCATCTCCACTTTTCAAAAGACATAACTTTTCTATTTTTCCGTCGACACAGCCGTATAAGGTCTTGTTTTTTGCACGGTGAACTATAGTTTTCATTTGTGCCATTTTGGGGTACATCGACTTATTATTTTTTTTATGATAACAAGGGGAGAAAACGCATCAATTCTGCCATAGATTTTTGGGGTGTTTTTTACAGCATTAATCATGCAGCATAAATGACATAATACATTTTTTCTGCAGTTCGGTACGATTACAACGATACCAAAATTCTTATATATTTTTTTTTTTAGGTTTTTCCACTTTTCTGCAATAAAACCCTTTTTTGAAAATCTTTATTTTTTCTAAATCGCTGCATTCAAAGTCCTATAAATTTTTTATTTTTCCATGGATGGAGCTCTGTGAGGGCTTATTTTTTTCATAGACGAGCTGTAGTATTTATTGGTCCCATTTAGGGTACATATGGCTTTTTTGATCACTTAATTGTGTGTTTGGGAGGTAAAATGCTAAAAATTAGCATTTTGCCTCAGTTTTTAAGTGCTTCTTTTACGCTTTTTGCCATTGTACTTATTGTATGTGTCGTTACGGACATGACAATACCAAATATGTGGGATTTTATTTTTTTATGCTAATATGAGAGAAAGCACAAAAAGGGTTTTTTTTACTTCTTTTTGTACATTTTTTTTACAGCATTTGTGTCCCTCTGGGGGACTTACATCATGACATCGATGATCGCTATGATAAGGCATTGCAGGACTTCTCTCCTGCAATGCCTTATTGCTTGTTATAGCTATCATAGGCAGTGGTAATACAGGACGTGAGGGCCCGATGGCGTCACAGAGGGAGCGTGCTTCCTCTGTGAAGCCTTTACATGCCACGATCTACATAGATCGCGGCAGGGAAGGGGTTAACAGCGTGGGTCGCATCTCCGATTCACCCCCCCCCCCCCCCCCCCCACTGTTGCAGCAGGAGGCCAGCTATCAGTGACAGCCGTTTCCTGCTGCTGGATAGCTCAAGATCTCTTCTGATCTCACACTGTCCACAGGAACCTCTTTAAACCTGATGCATTATGTACTGCAGTGTAGTACAAGTGCAAAATGCCAAGCTTGCCCTGTCTGACATTACCTAACCTACAACTTTGTGATGAATGATACACTACTGGTAAAAGATATCCTGTGTTACATAAATTCACCACTGAAAGGATTGGCAACTCGAAATAAAAAGCAAAAACAAGGCTGCATATCCAGATACATTGGGGCATAAGTATTCTGCTTTCTGGTGTTCAAAAGTTGCAATTTTGGGGCATGCTCCTAAATTGCGACTTTTTGAAGTTGCTCATGGCCCCCTCTTATTTTTTTTAAGTGTTAGGGATTGTGCTCTAGCACAGACCATCAGATTTACAATTTATCCTAGAAACTGGCATAAATTAGAGCCGAAACCTACACCTGTCTCAGGTTTTTGTGCATGGAGGTGCTGCCAGATGTGACAACTGTATTGAAAGTCTTGGCCCTCTTAAAGGAGATGTCCCGCGCCGAAACGGGTTTTTTTTTTTTTAAACCCCCCCCCCGTTCGGCGCGAGACAACCCCGATGCAGGGGTTAAAAAAACCACCCGCACAGCGCTTACCTGAATCCCGGCGGTCCGGTGACTTCAATACTTACCGCTGAAGATGGCCGCCGGGATCCTCCGTCTTCGTGGACCGCAGCTCTTCTGTGCGGTCCACTGCCGATTCCAGCCTCCTGATTGGCTGGAATCGGCACGTGACGGGGCGGAGCTACACGGAGCCGCTCTCTGGCACGAGCGGCTCCATAGAAGACTGCTGAAGACCCGGACTGCGCAAGCGCGGCTAATTTGGCCATCGGAGGCCAAAAATTAGTCGGCTCCATGGGAACGAGGACGCCAGCAACGGAGCAGGTAAGTAAAAAACTTTTTATAACTTCTGTATGGCTCATAATTAATGCACAATGTACATTACAAAGTGCATTATTATGGCCATACAGAAGTGTATAGACCCACTTGCTGCCTCGGGACAACCCCTTTAATACATTTGTCACACCGACATCAGCCCATATGCTACTTAGACTAGCCTATAAAACATCAATTTAAGTAAATATGCCCCATTATTTTTTATTTGTAGTTTGTATTGGACGTACGCAAAGGACTAGGTGCAACCCTCCCACCAAAGTATCTTCAATGTCCTACATTACGCGCTACATATTTGATATTAACAAGAAACTATTCCTGGACACATGGCAATTCAAAGTTTATTAGTAACATTACTTATTTCAAATATTACGCACTTTAAGGCCTCGTTCAGACGAGCACTGTTTTTGCGCATTAGAGGCGCGTGAAAAGATCACATTTAAATAGAACCTATGGTTTCCTGTAGAACCGTTCAGATGAATGAATTTTAGATGTGCTAAATCCTTGCACAAATCAAAAATAGGACATGTGACTGTAAAGCTTTCATCTAAAGTCCGTGGTGTGAGAAAAGATAGGACCTGGCCTATCTTTGGTGTGTGCTTTCCTTAGACTCCTATGGGAGCTGGATTACACGCACCTTGGATCGTGTGAATCGGCTAATTAAAATAGCTTGAATTAACACGTCCACACGATCTTTAGTGCAGTATAGCCGCGATCTTTTCATACGCCTATACAGCGCTAAAACAGCGCTTGTCTGAACGAGGCCTCACTCTGACAACTGTGCAACTGCTGAGATGATGATCTGGTACATTCATTAGTTCATTTTGACCACAGTTCCCAGAGTACACGCAATAACTGCAGAGTACAAACTTTAACCAATGGATATTTTATACTTTATACTCCAACTCCATTTGAAATAGAGGAATATATGTGCCAGCTAGAGATGAGCGAACGTACTCGGTAAGGGCGATTTCGCAATCGAGCACCACGATTTTTGAATACTTCACTACTCGGGTGAAAAGTACTCGGGTGCACTGTGGGGCGGGGGTTGCAGAGGGGAGTGGGGGGTAGCAGCGGGGAACAGGGGGGAGCCCTCTCTCTCTCCCTCTCCCCCCCCCCCCCACTCCCCGCTGCAACCCCCTGCTCACCCACAGCGCACCCGAGTACTTTTCACCCGAGTAGTGAAGTACTCGAAAATCGCGGTGCTCGATTGCGAAATCGCCCTACCGAGTACGTTCGCTCATCTCTAGTGCCGGCATATTCAGATGATTTTATTTATCAATCACACTTGTAGTGGTTAAAAAGTATGGAAAACCAGAGTATTTTGCGAGTTTCTGGATAGTGGTATGTCAGCTAACAAGTAATGTTATTGACTAAGTTGAGAAAAATACCTGAATGATCCTTGTCAATTATGTTGAAGATGATTTCAAGGTCTGCTTTGTACCTGTATAATGTCTCAATCAAACTTGGCTGAACCTAGTGAGAAACAGCGTATACTGTACGTTAAGTAGCGCAATAAACAAATAATACAGAATAAGACAGTCAAAGTTTTACACATTTGAAATGGGTTACTCAATTTTTAAAAGTTGATGTTCTATCCCCAGGAAAGGCCATCTGACCGTCTGGTTTCTACTGCCTGGGACCCCGACCGAGAAACTGATTGAAAGGGGCACAGTGCTCCTGCTCAGCCTGCAGTACCAACCATGTATGTAGCCATCTACTTCCTGCAACAAAGCAGCTAGAACTGGAACAACCCACTTAAACTATTTCTTTCCTTAATATTCTATTCTTAGGTTTCCAGTCTTTGAGAAATATGATCTTCTCACTTTATTTATTTAAAACGTATGGGAATTTAATTAAAGGGTTATCCAGGCTTTAAAAATTGATGACCTTCGGCTATGCCATCAATATCTTATCGGTGAGGGTCCACCAGCCAGAATGCCCACCAATCAGAAAATTGAATGGGCTGTGGCGCTGAGGTGAGCACTGTAGCTTCTTTAATGTTTACATCTGAGTACGAGACTGTGAGCAATCAGAACGCTGTATTTTTTTTACAGAGACCATTGTGCATACTACAGACCTGTCTCATTGAAGTAACATAGTATGTTAGGCTGAAAGAAGACAATGTCCATCTAGTTCAGCCTGGACCCCCCCCCCCCCATCCTTGTTGATCCAAAGGAAGGCAAAAAAAAACTAATGAGGCAGAAGCCAATTTAGCCCATTTGGGGGGAAAATTCCTTCCCAACTCCATAATGGCTGTCAGAACACTCCCTGGATCAACGTTTGAAAGTTCCTACCTAACTCCAAGACTCGGAACAACAACACCACTGGTTGTTGGGACAAACCTGCAGTACTCAGCCATTCTAAAAAATAAGTGCTGATGCAAAAACTAGTCAACTACATCCAACTCTTTTAGGGAGTTCGCCATCATCACAACCATAGGCAGTGAGTTCCATAGTCTCAGTGCTCTTACAGTAAAGAACCACCTTCTACGTCAGTGTAGAAATCTTCTTTCCCCTAGATGTAGAGGATGCCCCCTTATTACAGTCATAGTCCTGTGTACAAATAGATGATGGAAAAGATCTTTGTATTGTCCCCTGATATATTTATACATAGTTATTATGTAACCCCCATGGCCATCTTTTTTCAAAATAACCCAAATTTTCATCATCTCTCTGGGCATTGTGGTCCGTCCATTCTATTTATTAACTTAGTTGCCCATCTTTGTACTTGCTGAAGTTTTTATATGTCCTTCTTGAGTACCGGTGCCCAAAACGGTACACAGTATTCCATGTGTGGTCTGACCAGTGATTTGTAAAGTGGAAGATCAATGTTCTCGTCATGCATCCCTAGACCTCTTTTGATGCACCCCATGATACCGTTTGCCTTGGCCGCTGCTACCTGACACTGATTGTTCCAGCTAAGTTTTTAAAATCCCTTTCCATGGTCCTTTTCTATGTCGATTTTGCCCAGTGGTTTCCCATTTAGTGTGTAATGGTGACATGTATTTCCCCGCTCATGTGCATAATTTTACACTTATTCGTGTTAAACCTCATTTGCCACTTTTCTATCCAACCTCCCAATTTATCTAGATTCATTTGCAACAATATACTGTCCTATTTTGTGTCAATTACTTTACATAGTTTTGTATCCTCTGCAAATATTGATATTTTTTTCTATACAACCCCTCCACAACGTCATTAATAAATATATTAAAAATAATGGACCCCAAAACTGACCCCTGTGGTACCTCACTAGTAACGGTAACCCAATCAGAGTATGTACCATTTATAACCATCCTTCCTAGTAGAAGCTGATCAGATTGGTTTGACAGGAGCAGCCCCTCATAAAGCTGTGCGGATATGGCAGTATACAGCTATTTATCTTGAGTTAATACAGCATTGCAACTCTTAGAAACCTTTTAAACATTGCATTCACTTTCCGACTCCTTTTTGAATATTGCCACCACATTCGCTATGTGCCAATCTAGTGGAACAGACCTTGTTACTATAGAGTCCTTGAATATAAGAAACAATGGTCTGTCAATTACATTACTTAATTCCCTTAGAACCTCCTTTTAAGGTGGGTCTGCACTTCTTCCTGTGTTACCCTGCTGACACTCAGCGGAGATTTTACTTTATCACCCTGTATTTCACTTGTCATTTCATTTTCCTGAGTAAATGAACCGGCAAAAAAACGATTTAACAGATTTGCTTTCTCCTCATCAGCCTGTACAATTTTTCCCTAATTACTTTTTAAAGAGCCAACACATTTTCCATGTTAATGATGTTGCTAAAGAACAGTTTAGAGTTAGTTTTACTCTCCTTGGAAATGAGTCTCTGTTTCCATCTTTGCTGCTTTTATGTGCTTTCTACATAATTTATTTCTTTCCTAATGGCTTTTTAATGCTTATTCGCTGCCTTCTTGTTTTACTAGCTTAAACGCTATTTTTTTGTTATTTATTGTCCCCTTTACATCTTTATTGATCCACATTGGTTTACTCCTATTGCTAACTCTTGTATTCCTGTAAGATAAGAACCACTCACAGTCAGTATTTAAGATGGTTTTAAATTCCCATTTATTGTCTGTACTCTTATTTCTGAGGACATTGTCCTAGTCAATAAGGTTAAGGCCAACTGTAAGCTGATTGAACTTTGCCATCTCAAAGTTTGGTATTTTTGTAGCTCCTTGATAAAACTCCCTATTGAAAGACAGGAGGACATTTATTATGTTATGATCACTATTTCTCAGGTCCTTGCTAGAGATGAGCGAGCATACTCGTCTGAGCTTGATGCTCGTTCGAGTATTAGGGTGCTCGAGATGCTCGTTACTCGAGACGAGCACCACGCGGTACTCGTCTTGATTAAATGAGCACTGACCATTGAATTCGATGGAGCTGGCAATACAGCTGGCTCCATTGAAAGCAATGGGCTGCCGGTGAGCGCGGGATGAATTTTCGGGAAGGGCTTAAAAATATAAGTCCTTACCTGAAAATCATCCTAAAATGTGTAAAACTAAAAAAAGAAAAATTTATACTCACCTTTCCGCTGCAGCCGGAGTTCAGCCGCGTCTGGCTGGCAGTTCTCCTGAACTGCTTTCTGTAGTATTCAGCAGGTGGGGATTTAAAATCCCCGCCTGCTGAATGGGCTGCCTCTGATTGGTCACAGCTCTCACCAATCAGAGGCAGCTCTCACTCACCCATTCATTAATTTATGAATGGGTGAGTGAGTGCTGCCTCTGATTGGCTCAGCACATGGACCAATCACTCACAGCAGTTCAAGAGAACTGAACTGCTGGCCGGCCGCGGCTGAACTCCATCTGCCGGAACAAGATGAGTATTTTTTTTTTTTACTTTTTACACATTTCTGGATGAATTTCAGGGAAGGGCCTATATTTTTAAGCCCTTCCCGAAAATTCATCCTGCGCTCGCGGGCAGCCCATTGCTTTCAATGGAGCCGGCTGTATTGCCGGCTCCATTGAATTCAATGGGCTAACATCGTTCTTCTCTGGCAGAGGAGAACGATCTTTATGCTGACAGTGCGAGGAGGGGGTCTCACTCTTGCCACTATTGTGGCTTACTAGTGAGACCTCGGAGCCCGAAATGCAGCCCTGCATGTTGCTCTTCGCCTGCCCTATCCATTTCTATGTTTTTTACATGACTTTGGTGATTTGCTAAAATTTTCACAAATTAAAACCTTAACGGAGCACCAGTCATATACAAAAATGCTCAAGTCGCCCATTGACTTGGGGTTACTCGAAACGAACTCTCGAGCATCACTGAAAGTTCGACTCGAGTAACGAGCACTCGAGCATTTTGGTGCTCGCTCATCTCTAGTCTCTGCCCAACCTGCACCCCTGTTATTCTGTCAGGTTTATTGATTAATATTTAGTCCAAAATGGCCGTCCCTGTAGTTGGGTCCTGCTCAAATTGGGAAAGGTAATTATCTTCAGTTATTGACAGAAACATCCGCAGTTTCGGCTTGCCAGTTTATATCCGGATAGTTAAAGTCCCCTATAATAATTACCTCGTTGTGATTTGCTACTTCATCTATTTGTCTTAGTAATAGATTTTCAGAGGCTTCTGTTATATTTAATGGTCTGCAGAAAACCCCTAAGAGGATCTAACTGTTGTTTATCCCTCCGTGTATCTCTACCCATACAGACTCCACATGTTCATCTCCTTCAAATATACAGTATATGCTTGTAGTGTGGGAGGACTTTACGTAAAGACAAACCTCTCCCCCTTTCTGTTTTTTTTTCTAATCCATTCTAAACAAACTATAACCTTATAAGTTAACCCCCAGCCACAGCTTTCATCTATCCAGGTCTCCGTTATTTCCACTATGTCATAGTTCCTCAGTCATTATCATGTTCAGTTTGTCAACCTTATTGCTCAAATTTCTAGCATTAGTCATACAGTTTAGAAAGTTATGGTTATTTTTTTATATTAAGTGTATCCCTATTAACGGTTCTGCCAGTTCTAACTGTTCTAACCCCTCCCACTGCTCCACACCCATTTTCATTACTTAGTCCCAGATCACAGTCTACACAATCTTCCCCTCTAACCTCTTGGTTGCCATTTCCCCAAGTCACTAGTTTAAATACCCCAACCTTCTAGCCATCCTCTCTCCCAGCACAGCTATACCCTCCCCACTGAGGTGCAGCCCATCTCTTTAGTAGAACCTGTAGCCAACAGCAAAGTTAACCCAGTTCTCCAGGAATCCAAATCTCTCCTTCCTACACCAACTCTGGAGCCACTTGTTTATTTCCCTAATCTCCCTCTGCCTTTCTGGTGTGGCACGTGGTACAGGTAGCATTTTAGAAAATATTACATTGGAGGTCCTTATGCTAAGCTTACATCCTAGTACCCTGAAATAGTTTTTAAGGACCTCCCACCTACCTTTAACTTTGTCATTGGTGCCAATGTGTCCCATGACTATTGGCTCCTCACCAGCCACTTCCAGTAATCTGTCAACCTCTCCTGCAATGTATTGATTCGAGCACCAGGGAGACAACACATGATGACCCCGGTCTTAGTGGCAGATTGCCTTATCTGTCCCCCTAATAATTGAGTCTCCCACTACTAGGACTTGTCTGGCCTGCCCTGCGCTCCCATTCCCCTTCTTACTGTAGCAGGTGCAGCAGTGCTAACACTGTAATGGCATTCCTTTCATCTGCCAACTTTGCAAACTTGTTGGGGTGTGTCGGTTCAGGACTAGCCTCCCTGGATCTCTTCCCTCTACCCCTCCTTCTAACTGTCACTCAGCTAACTGCCTGATCATCCTGCTCTCCCATACTACCATCCACCCCCATATTTACCCCAGCGAGTGTCTGCTCAGTGAACAGCAAACTTCTTTCCATCTGTCTCAGTGACCTCATGTGTAATAATTTAAATTAATGATCTAGAAAATAGATTTTATAGCATTCATTCTATAAAAAACATGGCCGAGTCTCTTTAATCCAGGTAGCTGCCAGAACAGGAAGCAAGCCAACCTTCCTCCAATCTTTCCTCACTTACCATCTTTCTTTGATTTTTTTTGTTTCTTGACAGATTATTTTAAATTTTATGGACTGTGAATTGTGATTTGGTATAATAGAAACAAAAATAAATAAGCTACACTTACAACTTTAATGGATTTTTCCATTTGCAAATCTTCAAAACATGAAAGATATTCTACACCCCCATCAAAAGTCAGTCGTGCAAGTCTTGAGCGTAACGTCCTCCATGGTAGATTCAGATGGAGCACCGACTCCACGGCTGTTACCCAATCACTGATGGAGATCTTTCCTGTTAAATGTACAATGATTTGCGCTTTGGTGATTATATAATTTAGTTATCTTACAGAAATACCACATGACATACATATAGTGCAGTTTATTCCTTCCTTTGCACTTTTGGAGAAGGATTTCATTTTGCATAATATTTTTGTGCAATGGTGCACAAAGGTGGGAAAAGTAAAACATTATATTATTATTAAAATATGCGTCACAGAGGCAGTAGTCTATTTGTAGTTGAAGCTCTTCACAGAGTAGACTAAGATTAAAAGATTTACATTTTATTTGGTTAAATTAAAAAACACAAACCACAAAAAGGGCACACAAGGGGGGCCATTAACAGAAACAGGGTCTGTTTCTGCCCCTGCAGCCTCTACAAATGCTCAAAAACCTCCACTTTTACCAAAAAAACATGCTGGAGTAAATACTTAACACATGAGAGGGGTGAAGAAAATTTACAAAATTTACAGAGGGGAAGAAAATATCCCAAATTCTCAGATTATATAAAGAATTCTGGATGCACCATACTTACTATACAGCTGGAGGGATTAGGTTTTTGTTTTAACTATTGGCTTTAACTCCTTAGTGACAGAGCTTTTTTGCTTTTTTCTATTTTCGTTTTTTCCTCCTCTCTTTTAAAAAACTGTAACTCCTTTATTTATCTGTTGCTGTATGAGGGCTTATCTTTTGCGGGACGAGTTGTATTTTTCAATGGTACTATTTATTATACCATATAATGTACTGAAAAACTTAAAAAAGTGGAGAGAAATGGAAAAAAACAACATTCCGCCATCTTTCGTTGCGTCCTGTTTCTACGGCACACAAACTGCAACAAAAATGCCCTGATAACTTTATTCTATGGGTCAGTATGATTATTACGATACCAAACTTGTAGAGGTTTTTTTTAGCTGTAGTACTTGTATTTGTTTTTTAAGATATTTAATTTTTTAAAATTATTTTTTGTGTCCATTTTCTGCGCACAATAACTTTTTTATTTTTCTGTCGACATAGTTGAGTGAGGGCTCATTTTGTGTGGTACGTCCTGTCGTTTCCGTTGGTACTATTTTTGCAAACAATTGACTTTTTGATCGTTTTTTATTACATTTTTTCTTGGAGATACGGCCGATCGCGGCTATTGCCCGCGGGTGTCAGCTGTAATAAACAGCTGACGCCCACACTGTATGGAGGGAGATAGCGCCGCTATCTCCCTCCATACACGTCCTGTAACAGCAGGACATAAAAACACTATTGGGCCATCACAAAAGGGTTAATACCTTTCCACATAAGCAATGTAAAAGTACAATATGTAAAACATAATAGAAGGAGATATTACAAATGAAGTATAGAAATATGAAATTGCTCTATACGGCAACATGTAAAGTAAATACACAGTACAAATCTTTAAAATGAAAATAGAGATCACAAACAGGCAGCATTTCTTACAGAAAGGCACTATTATAATTTGTTCACCTGTGCCATCTGGGTCATACTCTTCAAAAGCTTTTATAAGGTCCGAGCGATGGGCAAAAAATTGTTCCCGTAGTGCTCTAACAGCAGAGTCTTCAACGGCATTCATCCTGCAGAAAGAAACCAACGATGAAGGGAGCGATTATCATTTTAGACTAATTAGAATTTAAAATTAATAGAGATGAGTGCGCATACTCGATAAGGAAAACTACTTGAGCGAGTAGTGCCTTATGCGAGTACCTGCCCGCTCGTCTCTAAAGATTCGGGTGCCGGCGGGGGGCGGGGAGTGGCGGTAAAGAGCGGGGAGGAATGGGGGGGGATCTCTCTCTCACTCTCTCCCCCCCGCTCCTCCCTGCTCACTCCCGCAACTCACTGCTCATCCGCGCCGGCAGTCGAATCTTTAGAGACGAGGAGGAGGGTACTTGCATAAGGCACTACTCGCTCAAGTAGTTTTCCTTAGCGAGTACGCTCGCTCATCTCTAAAAATTACTTATGAGTATATGTTTAGTATCATGGACATATGACATAGTGTGTCTATCTACTACTGATGTGTGTCCAGTGATCACAAAAATCTATTTGAAAAAAATTGTAAATTTCTTTTTGTAATTGAAAAAGAAAACCTAAAGTATTCAAATTTGAGAGATGAAAAACGTAATGAATAGATCTGTGCGTACATCCTTCACAAACCTCACCAAAACATCTTCCTGTAAATGAAGTCAGAAGGTTAAAATATTCAAGACCTGAAACGCTATCACCACAAAATATGATTTGATGGGCCATTAGGAAAATTGACCATGAATAAATTATGTGCTTGGTGTTTTTCATTCCAGATTGCAAACGTATTAAAGTGAATTCCTAATGAGTTATTAATTTTTTTTTTTAAGCATCTTTTTATTTCAGACTTTCAGAAGGTTTTTTCCTTACCATTCAAATAACAAAGTACATCTTGAAAACAATACAATGATGATTCGCGTGAGCTTTACATTTTCGATTATGCCATACATTGTTGTCATGAGAAAATAGAATGTTCACCACATTGTTGTCTTGCATATTTCATTAGAATGGTTAACTTGTGGCCTTCAGTTCTGTTTTGGACATATTAATCTACTTACTGTATATACTTGAGTATAAGCCTAGTTTTTCAGGACATTTTTTTGTGCTAAAAAAGCCCCCCTCGGCTTATACTTGAGTCAGGGAAGGCTTAAAAAACCCCCTCCATACTCACCTCCCAGCCGGCATCTGTGTCTCCGGCCGCGGTGCAGCAGGCTGCTTGAATTCTCTCCGCTGCCGTTCCCCGCCATCCTCTTTGCTCGGCTCTGTCATCCACCGCCGTCAGCGCTGTGTAAGTAAGAGCTGTGATTGGATCGAGCATCAGCCAATCACAGCCGGTGCTCGATCATTCACAGCCAATCAAGCTGCTTTAGAATTCTCCCTGCTCAGCTTTCAAATCCCCTGCTGTCAGTGCTGTGTAAGTAAGCGCTGTGATTGGATCGAGCGCCAGCTATGATTGGCTGGTGCCCAATCCAATAACAGCGCTTACTTACACAGCACTGACAGAACCAAGCAGAGAGGACAGTGGGAGATTACAGCAGGGAGAATTCAAGCAGCTTGTCGCACAGACACAGATGCCAGCTGGGAGGTGAGTATGGAGGGTTTTTTTTTTTTACTAGTATATACTTGAATATAGCTCGGCTTATACTCGAGTCAATATGTTTTCCCAGTTTTTTGTGGTAAAACCTATTGTCTCAGCTTATACTCGGGTCGGCTAATTCTCGAGTATATACGGTACTTAAAATTAGACGAAAGGAGACAAAGTAAGAAAGCGCAGAAAGAGAAAAGTAAAGTAAAAAAGGAAACGAAAGCAGAACAAAGAGGGAGCACACATAATATTTCTGTCCTCCTCTTCTCCCCACCCCCATGAGTCCTTTTCAGACCATATCTTATGTCGTGTCCTCTATAATGATTCATTTTTAATCCAAAAAATCTTTATTAGTATTTTTATATGTAGGAAGGATCTGTAAGTGTCAAATTTCTGATAAATACAAAGGTAAAAACATTTTAAAAAGTGTGCGCTTACCGTTGATGAAGCGTGAGTTTGCGTGTGCACTTACGGACTTGGTATTGCACAAAGCGTGGAATTAGATCTGGGCACAGCTTGATATACGCTCCTTTGTTACTTCCTTCATCATAGTAGTTAGATGCGGAAAATATGGTTATAACCTAAGCAACAAAGATGTTCTTGATGTGTAATATACAAGTAGGACTAATTGTGACCCAAAATGTTCAAGTTAATTTTTACCTACACTGTTTCCCTGAAAATAAGACATAGCATGATTTTACAGAATTTTTGAGGATGCAAAATGATTTTTCAGGCTTTTTGAGGATGCTTGAAATACTAAAACTAAGCCCTTCTAACAGTTAATTAAAAAAGTCAATTTAAATAGTGTCCAGGCAGCTATACATGTAAAAAAGTTAAACCTTTTTGAACAAAAATTAATATAAGACACTGTCTTATTTTCAGGGAAACACGGTATTATGCAAAGTTAATATTTCACTGGACCTCGTATACCACAATGTTGTAGTGCATAGTTAGTACATTTTATATTTTAGTTTCTTGACAGGAATTGATGTAATTTAAAATTCCTCATGTAAAATCTATGCAAAATTCAACCCATAACATGGAGTCATGTGGCCATTTTAAAAAGTGAAAATGGTTGAATGTTAAGTTCTGTATTTTAAGTGAATGGTGCTGAGCTGCAATACTAGTCACAGCCCATAGACAGGAGTGGCGCTGTTTCTGATTTTAAAAATTAAACAAACCCCGTTTTTCTAATTTCAGACAATAAATTGAACCACTTTTTTTTCTTACCTTTCCATTGTGCCCTAACTCATAACCTTCCTGTTTGCATTCATGTGACCTGATCAACATTTTTAAATTATATTGATCAAGTAATCTTTTGGTTACATCTGGTCCGAAGTAACAACCCCCGCCCCGAATACTGTTTGGTGAGCAGCCATTTTGGCTCCTTGGATCACTCCATAGGATGTCGACAACCTTAGCCAATAAAGAACAAATGTTAGTGCAGTTCACTGTAAAAATCACCTATCAGTTAAATGTATTAAACATTATCATCTGAAACAACAAGTAATATAAGAAGTAAATAGGTAACAAATATAAAATAGCCTTAAAGGGGCTATCTGGGGATTTAAAATCTTCACCGATACCTGCAGGCACTTCTAGCTGTGTTCCGATAAGAAGTCACATGGTATTGCAGGCCTGTGGTGTCGGTGACATCATAGGTGAGAGATGGGCTGATGGCTCATTTAATAATTAAATGGGGTTGTCCGAGTTATTTATACTGGGTATAATGCATTCACCGGGCAGTAACATAAAAAATAGGCTTATACTCACCTTTCCCCATTCCCACTCTGTCCCGCGGTGCTACTCTGGGTCCCTCCTCTGACTTCAGCCTGTTTATCGGATGTCACAGGCTCTGCAGCCAATTACAGCGCTCAGCAATGGATCACTAAGCTCTTTTATTGGCTGCAGTATCTGTGACATCCCATAAACCAGGTGGGACTGCAGCGAATAAACAGACACCGGTGCTGTGGGACATAGCTGATGGAGGAAAAGGTGAGTATATGTCTATTTGTTATGTTACTGCATGGTGATTGCATTTTACACAGCATATATAACTTGGACATCCCCTTTAAGCAAGCTCATCTTTCTATCACTGCCATAGAAATCTATCGCAGGTTAAAAAAGTAAGGGGAAGGGTGTGACCCAGCACACAACTCTTATTCATTTGCAAATACACTCCATTGCAGCAAGCATAATTACACATAGGTTCATCTATTGAAGCCTTAGAAGGAGACATTTAACAAACCTGTTTCCATTCTCTTTTTTCAGGGACTGTTAATTCTGGAGTCATATCAGGCAACTGAATGCTTGAATTTAGGTGATTTGATTTCAAAATGGCACCATTTCTGGATTCTTCCCGCCGTCCACCAGTATGCCTGTGAGAAGTTGAGACTACTTGGCATTTGTCAGGGGCTTGCTGCACTGCATGGCTTGAAGATCCTGTATGTTTAGAAGCTTTACATCCATCCAGCGGCGACTCATTTCCATTATGTACTCGTTTGTTCCTTGGTGGATTTTTTCTTGGAGGTCTCAAAGCTGATTTATACTAAAATTAAAGACAAAAAATGGGTTTTTAGGAAAATGCTGAAAGACAATTAGATTAATCCAGTGATATGCACAGAAGAATAGGGGCTCCATGGCAATGATTGGAAGTGGTACTTCTGTTATGGTGATGCTCTTTGCCATACAGTACAGGGCCACATGCTCGCCCATCTACACCCTTTCCATGACTCTGAAAACTTTATCACACACTTGTTTGCTAGTCAGACAGTCCTTAACCCCTTAGTGACCAGCCTATTTTGTGCCTTAGAGGGGTTTTCCAGGGAGAATACTACTGATGACCGATTCTCAAAATTCTCAAAATTGGTCATCAATAGTTGATCGGCTGGAGTCCATCGCTCCGCAAATACATAGAGGTTGTACCTTGCTCAGCTGATCGGTCGGGGTCTCGAGCGATGGAACTCAGCCGATCAACTACTGATGATCTATTCTGAGGATAGGTCATCAGTAGTACTCTCCCTCAAAAACCCTTTTAATGACCAAGCTTTTTTCTTCATTTTTTTCATTATTGTTTTGAGAGTCCCATAACATTTATAATTTTTGTTTACCTCGCTATATTAGTTTTTGTTTTGTGTTTTTGCCGGACAAGTATTTTTTAACAGCACCACTTTAGGGTACATATAGGCAGGGTTCACACACAGCGGATTCCCGTCGGAAATCTCGCGGTTTGGCCGCAGCAAAAACCGCGAGATTTCCGCCGTGAGAACTGCCGCGGTTTAAGCCGCGGCGGCTTTGAAGCAGTCCAGCTGCATGCCTTTCCGTTGCGGCCGGCTCTCCCATAGAGGAGAGCGCGGCCGTAACATAAATAAACAAAAAACCGACTGTAAACAGACATGCTCAATGTTTTGAAACCGCGGCTGCGGTGGCCGCAGCCGCGGTTCCAACCGGATTTACCGCAGCGGATTAGCCGTGAGAAACCTCGTCCATATGGCTGGCTAATCCTGAAATTAGCGGCCGCGGGTGGTTTTGCCGCGGGCGGATCTGCTGCGGCAAATCCGCCCTGTGTGAATGCAGCCATAATGTGTTGTGAAACGTAATTAAAAAAATTGTTTTTTTTGGGGGGGGGGGGGGGGTGGCTAAAAAAACCCAGAGATTCCACCACTGTCTTTTGGGTTTTGTTCTATTGGTGTTCACCATGCAGTAAAAAAACATGACGATATTATTCTCTGGATGAGCATGATAATGGTAATACCAAGTTTAAGTACTTTTTTATGTGTTACTGCTTTTGCACACTATTAACAGTTAGAAAATGAAATAATTTCTCTGTTGCTGCATTACCAAGACCCAGAACCTTTTTTTTTTTTTTTAACAAAAAGAGCTGTAAAGCTGTATGAGTTTTTACTTGTACCATTTTGGGCTGAGATGCACTTATTGCTCATGTGTTATTCCGCCTTTTAGAACGTAGGAATAGCAAACTCTAGAATAACGTTTTTTTATGGCATTCTCTGAAGGAAAAACCTGCAGGTCAATACAGGGGTGGGGCTAAGTTCCGTGAATTAGCTCCACCCTGTCCCATCTCTCCTCATTGAAAATAGTGCAGGGGGGTCGAGAGGAGGCAGAGAGGGGGCGGAAGCTCAGAGCACTGCTCCTGACTCTTCCAGCCTCCTTTCCCTGCAGAGAGAGATGCCGTATATCGGCCGGCGTGAATATCTGGCTGATATACGGTCGTCTGAATGCACCCTGAGGAATGGAAGTTTCTCTGCTGCTATTTGTTATAGTTAGCCCTCAGCTGTCAGTAGACAGCCAACCCCCAGACTTGTTCCTGCTAGATTGCAGTAGCTTTAAACCTACGCCATTAATTTACTGTATCGCAGGTTTAAAGCCTAGCACCAAGCGTTGTATATTTACGGCGCTTGATCAATAAAGGGTTAAAAGGGTGTCCTGGAAATTTCTTAACACCTGATAGCAAAATGGATGTGACTAGCATGGTCTTCAAAGCTGCCTCTGTGGTATATGTCCCCCTGATGATCAAAGATAATAATCTGTCAAGATTGGAAATGGGGAGATAGATTTGGTTATCATATGCAAATAGATGATATTGAAAATTGAAAAAACTAATAAGTTGGCCAAGGTCTTAGGTGCAGATTTAGCAGAGCTCAAAGCCGGAGTAGGTTTCAGTGTGGCTGACGGAGGTGCTACAGACTCCACAAATATGTTATGAGGACGAAACCTCTCAATACATTTCTAGCAGGAGGTTAAAACAAAAACAGGCCCTAAATCTGTATAGAAAAGTCCTCAAAAACTATGTTTTTTGCAAGGAGGGCACTAATCAGGATACCAATTCTTAGGGAGTTGCTGGCCTTATGGCCGGCTTTACACGGGCTACAAAATCACACGATTTTGTAGCGATGTGACATTGCTACAAAACGCATGTATGTGAAGCCCATGGTGTCCAATGAGTTCTTTCAGGCTACAAAACATCGCTCATGTGAAAGAACCCATTGGAAACCATGGGCTTCACATACATGCGTTTTGTAGCGAGAGTTTGTAGTCCGTGTGAAAGAGTCCTTAAGGTTGAGATGGGGAAAAGTATACATACAAAAGCTGATGCTTCATCAGTCATCAATTCTGATTTAATGCTAGCATGTTCCGAAAAGTGAAATTGTCAATCAAAGAAGAATAAATGCTGCGGCTGTAGCGTTGATGGCAATAGAAATGTTAATCAACTAGTCCACTGTCTGTTAGATACTAACTTAGACAAATTATTCCCATATCTGTGTTCTGTTCCGTGTTTCACTCACCTTGCTTCTTTCAATGGAAGTTAGAAAATCCAGATCTGTTGTGTCTGCTATCCCTCCATGTAAGATGAGCACCTTGTTGTCAATAATGGTAGCGAGGGGCAGCTGACTGTATACGTCTCCAAGTAGATGTAGTATTTTCTTTGCATGGATCTGCAGAAAAAAAATTGTCAAAGTTGAAATCTACGATGATCACTGATCGCCGGACTGTTTTTATTCTATGGGTGAATGCACATGGAAATTGCTGCTGATTAGAGGACCGGCCATGTGAATGAGATCTGAACAAATTTTATCCGGATGGTGTAGAGTTTTTCCACACGGAAATTGACCTGCAATGTGTATTTTAAAATCTGCAGCTAGTCAATTTCTGCTTTGGATTTTCACCACGGATTTCAACCCCCTTCAGTGTATGCTATCCTACTAAAGGTATCTGGACACCCCTATCAGTAGAATGGATCATATCATATTAGCATGTCACTTGTCCTAAAGCATGCTACATGAGATGCAGGCCCTTGGAGGTGTCAGCCATAGTTTGTTTTGTTTACCATGCCTCGTTCCAAGGAACTTAAGAGTTTACATGCGGTATTATTGTTCGTTGTAACATTAGTGAACTATCAGTTTGTGACATTTCTGCTAAAAGCCCCAGCTTGATGCCTCCTGTGGCAGTGTAGAGGTAAACAGAAATGCAGTCCTAAGCTCTCACTCATGACCTGAAGGTTGCGAGTTCCCTTCCCGCATAGTTCAGGTAGCCGGCTCAAGGTTGACTCATCCTTCTGAGGTATGTAAAATGAGTGCCTAGCTTGGTAGGGGGTAATGAATAAAATTACCTGAAAGCGCTGCAGAATAAGTTGGCGCTATACAAGTAACAAAATGTATTTTTTTTTTATAGAGCCAGGTCCACAGATTAACTGTGAGTTATATGATCAAAAAGTGGAGCAGAGAGGGACAGTCCATGCCAAAACCAAGAACCCAAGATATGAACCAAAATGAACAAATGACTGCTGGGGGGGGGGGGGGGGGGAGGAACCGTCTGCATGGTTCGCTTTTCTACTATCCAGGAGCACACTGAGAGGCTGAAAACGTGTGGAAACCAAGTCAGTGTGGGTACCGTACAACAGGAACTGCACACTATTGGAAATATGGCATATGCCGCTGCACACAAGCCATCCATCACAAAGCCATCATGATTCTTGCCCAGGTGTCCAAATACTTTTGGTAGGATAGTATGGAGGATTTAAATATGCTGCAAAATTTGCACGTTGCACGTGTGGATTTTGCTGTGGATTCAGTATGGCAGTTAAATCTACAGTGAATGCACCTACCCTTTAAAGGCGTTTTAAAGTTGGGATAAACCATTTGAAGCCATATACTTTATAATGACATATAAACTGACCTTATACTTTTGCATTACTTCTTTTGTGAAGCCATACCTAAAGAGAAGGATATAACAACATAAATAAGAACTCACCGCCTACCGTGGTAACCTGTTCCTCTCATTGTTCACCCTCACTGTCAGAAAGTTTTTTCTAATATCTAATCTGTGTCTCCTCCCTTTCAGTTTCATCCCATTGCTTATAGTCTTTCATCATCCAAATGAAAATAGGATTGATCCCTCTGCAGTGTGACAGCCCTTCAAATTTTTTTAGACAGCTATTAAGTCTCCTCTCACCATCTTGGTAAATCTTCTCTGGACTTGCTGCAGTTTGTCTTGTTTTTTTTTTTAAATGGGGTAACCTGAACTGGACACAGTATTCCAGATGAGGTCTGACTAAGGAAGAGTAGAGGGGGATAATTACTTCATGTGATCTAGACTCTATGCTTCTCTTAATACATCCCAGAATTGTGTTTGCCTTTTTTTGCTGCTGCTTCACACTGTTGACTCATGTTCAGTCTGTGATCTATTAGTATACCAAAGTCTTTTTCACATGTGCTGCTAAGCTCAATTCCTCCTATTCTGCAATTTCATTTTTCTTGCCTAGATGTAGGACTTTGCATTCCTCAGACAAGCCAACAATAGGGTGAATGTTTGCCCCTGATTATCTTCTCACGTTAAAGGCCTTTAGAAACATTACATATTGAAGAACTAGGCAACATTAAAAAAGATCACTGCCAAAAAAATTAATTCTACTTGGTTTAAGAGTAGTCCTAGTGGCTGAAAAGTTGCATGTGTTACATGAGTATAACTTTCAAAAAAGTGACTAAACTTGCGTGAATAAAAATATTCCGAAATATACTTAAATACTGTTAATTTCTACAAGATTAACAGGTATATTAGTATAATTAAAAAGACACATACTATGGAAGCATGTTATCGACCGCAGTACCTCAAATTCATGATTGGGTCCTCGTGGTTGCCTCTATTCAAGTGTAGATTATTAGGGTAGACGAGGATGAACGCAAAGAGGATTATTAGTATTTCTATAGAGTTCTTCCCTCTGTCTACAAAATCTCCATTAAAAAGATAAGTATTTTCTGGCGAGGGGAGACCATTCTGCAGAACAAAATCACAATGCACAGAAACAGATGAGTAATGACAATCCACCTTATTTACGAAAATATGTGCAAAAACTGAAGAATAGAGATGAGCAAGCATACTCGCTAAAGGCAATTACTCTAGCGAGCATTGTCCTTAGCGAGTACCTGCCCGCTCGGAAGAAAAGATTCGGGTGCCGGCGCGGGTGAGCGGTGAGTTGCGGGAGTGAGCAGGAGGGAGTGAGGGGGAGAGAGGGAAAGAGAGATCACCCCTCCATTCACCCCCGCTCTCCCCCGCCGCTCTCCGCCCCCCGCTGGCACCCGAATCTTTTCTTCCGAGCGGGCAGGTACTCGCTAAGGACAATGCTCGCACGAGAAATTGCCCTTAGCGAGTATGCTCGCTCATCTCTACTTAAGAACATTCAAATCTCCAATGATACTTTTCTCAGGGTTAGTTTAGAAAAGGGAAAACCAGGGTACGATCTTCAGATATATTACCTTAGCAATGTTCATGCCTCTGCTATGATATGGATCATGCTATTAAAAAACATGACGTACTTGGTGTTGTGCACTTTCATTTTTCTGTTCAAAAAAGTTGAAGCCAGTTTGCAGTTAGGCTAGCGCTCCACAGAGGCATTCAGTGGCCCATGAGTTGTGATACAAGCATGGCATTACCATGACTCGTGTGTAACCTTTGAGTTCCCCTAAGGGACCTTTCATACAGGACGGAATTATGCCTCAGGACGCAGCCAAATCCACAGCTGCGTAATTCCACACCAAAATCCACAGGTCTAACTGTGGATCTAACTTTTGATGCGAAATTGCAGGCAGGTTTCAGGTCGTTTTCAATTTCGCAATACAATCATTGGTAGCCTCCAGATCATGGTGCAGAAATGACCATGGCTTGCAGTATGTCATATGACTGTCCCGTGCGAAAGATCCCTAATCATCACAAGTCAAATTCAAATTTTCCCGTCAGAGCAAAACATGGATGTTGTCTTGAGCCGTAGTAATTCCGTTACTCTTAGATGGCCTTCTATTACTAGCTTTAAACTTTTTCTTTTTTAACACATGCACTTATGCCAGAAAACTATCCCAACACCATAACTTCATCTCCCCAACCTGTCTCAACCAGGCAGGTATAAATGTACAATGAACTTAAGCAGTCTTCACTGTATGATTTGCATAGATTAAAGGGGTGGTCTCGCGAAACCAAGTGGGGTTATACACTTCCGTATGGCCATATTAATGCACTTTGTAATGTACATTGTGCATTAAATATGAGCCATACAGAAGTTATTCCACTTACCTGCTCCGTTGCTAGCGTCCTCGTCTCCATGGTTCCGTCTAAATTCGCTGGCAGCTTGCTTTTTTAGACGCGCTTGCGCAGTCCGGTCTTCTCCATTCAGCACGAGCCGCTTCAGTGTGCTCCCTGCTACAGCTCTTCTGCGCATGCGCAGACGAGCTGTCACTGCTCGGGAGCGCGCTGCAGCGGCCATTCTGTACCTTCCTCTGTTAGAGGAAGGTGCAGAAACTGGAGCTGCCCAGCGGAGAAGCCCAGCCCAGCCCAGCAGCCCCGAGAAGCCTCCCAGGTAAGTGATTTGTCGGGGGGGGGCTGCCGCTGCGCCGGGCTGCGCCGGGGGGGGGCTGTCGCTGCGCCGGGGGGGGGCTGCCGCTGCGATGGGGGGGCTGTCACTAGGCCGGGGGGGGGCTGCCGCTGCGATGGGGGGGCTGTCGCTAGGCCGGGGGGGGGCTGTCGCTGCGATGGGGGGGCTGTCGCTAGGCCGGGGGGGGCTGCCGCTAGGCCGGGGGAACTAGCGCTGGGCTCCGGAACCTAGCGCTGGGCTCCGGGGCCTTCACCTGGGCTGAGGGTCTAGCGCTGGGGAGCCGGGGGCTAGCGCCGGTTACCTGCTGCCTGGCGGTGGGCGTCTGGTCGGCGGCTGCGGGGCGTCTGGTCGGCGGCTGCGATGCGTCCGGTTGCCATGGAGACACAGCTGGCGGCGTCTCGGGAGCGCGCACGTCGGGCTGCAGCGAGCGACGGGGAAAGAGCCGGCGGCCATCTTGAGGAAACTTTTATAAGTTGCTGAAACGCTGGAACGGTAAGTACGAACCAGCTAGAAATGTCATTTACAGGGGGGCTTAGTAATGTGTACTTAATGGGGGGGACTGGGCAAAAAAAAAATTTAACTGCTTCCTCGAGACATCTCCTTTAATTCTTGTAGTCAGATCTACCACAGCATAAAAGTGATCTAAGAAAAGCATATCGTCAGCTGATTTCTGTGACCTCCCTTGCACTCAGCACAGCAATTCTTTAAGTACTCCCAAGGGAGCTGTAGTCTGAGCATACAACCTGTGGATGCTGGTGATTGCTAGTCATTGGAGACCTCAAAGCAATCAACTAGTAAGCTTGCCAGCTGCAGGGTAAATGAATCTCAGAATTGGTAGATTTGCTTTATATATATATACATTTATATTTACTATAACATAGGTTTCTATATAATTGCTGTATGGCTTTACCCATGTAAACCTTAAGGCAGGTGCATTCAGACACATAAATGACTCCTACAGTTGACTTGTTATGTGTTGTATAAATTTGATTATGTAATTCAGTTTTGGTTGACATTGTGACAGGATGGTAGGAGTTGTAGTGGATAGCAGGAGTCTCCCAGACTCCTATCATTCTGGGTCACTTGCTGGATAACTAGTTGCTCCAGTGGGTGGATGTGCAGTGTCTGTCTGCTGTAGATGCATACACCCCAGTGATCTGTTTAGATGGGCCGATTATCATTTAAACGAGCAAATGAGTAAATGATGTCACTGCTGGCTCGTTCGTTCATGCAGCCTGCTTAGACAGACAGAGGCATTGTTGGGTTGTTCAAACGAGAATTGTTTAGTTTTTCACATTTGCTGTATACGTGACTGAGAAGGACTGAACAAGTGCTCTTTAAAATCAAATGATTATTGAACAAGCCGACAATGATATTTATGCCTGAAGAAAACGAACGACGATCGAAAAGTGAACAATTATTGTTCATCATTCAGTCATTGGAGTGAGCTTAGACTGAACGATTATCATCCACTTTCACTCCTTTGAATGATTTTTTTGAACTATAATCGTTCCTTTTAAAAGCACCTTAAGCTGTGGGAGCTGCTACACTGTGCCAAAACCCGTGTGAGTGCAGGACTAATATCTAGACTTGTGCTGCTTATATTTTAGGCTGGGGGGGGGCGAATTAGCTCACCACTTGGTAGTGAGGGACATTTATGGTAAGTTAGAGCCGGATGGGCAGGCCTTTATTTGTATTTTAAAACGGATGTTTGCATTGCTGCACCTCAAGCCAAGAAAGAAAAACAAATGTTGTTTTTGTGTTTGAAAGACCCGTGTTCAGACAGTACTAAAGGTGTGACCCGTGGTGTATATCCAGGGCTATCCCAAGCTAATCCCCTTCACAACATAATCCTGGAGAAAGAGCAGTTCCACATATATAGGAGCCTCTCATAGCAGATTTCAGCCAGGTTTGTTTCCTTTTTTCTCTGGTTAGATGACTATTCATTAGGAAGTCCTTTAAAATTTGCCCTTTCCGAAACGTAACATCAGGTTGATCAGTTGGCCGATATTTACGTACAATGGTATGTCTATACGGTATCCTGTATTGTAGATCCATCAAAAGTACCAATGTATCCTACTGTAGTGTCCCAGAACCAAAGTTCTCGCTACACCCGAGTGCAAGGTTGCACTGTCTTATATTTGCAAAACCTTGCATAAGCTCAGACTATGCAGAGATAAAAGGGTTAAATTGTACAGATGAGATGTGATTTTGGTTATCAAGCAGACCCTCAGCAAACTTGGTTTTCAGGATTTACCACATTCAAGTTTCTAGCTTGAGGTGTTTTGAGCACTGATCAGCTAGTCTCATGAAAGTGCACAAGCTTAGCTCCCCCTCCCTTCTCCTCTTTCAGGGGCTGTGTAGCATAACCACACCCACTCAATACTACACAGCTATCTCTCCACTCTCTTTCTAAATACCTGCTGGTCCCATTTCCCTTCACTGCTGATAAGAGTAGAAAATTCAGGTCCTCCTGATCTTCTCCACCATCCTCCCACACTATCATACAGCCCTCTGTAATAGCTCGGTGGAAAGACACTGAATACAGCCTCACAGTGAGGGAGCAGGCTAGGGAACGAGCTGTCAGTTTACTCTGTCTGACAGAATTTGCTAAAACTTCAGTCCTCCAGTGTCTTGGAAAACATTACAACATAGAAATCAAACAATCAGAAATTTTTAATGAAAAACAAAAAGTCCTCATTTCCAAAAACACATTGATATAAAAAAGAGAGCAAAGGTTTACATAGCCTTTAATAAAAGGGTGGACACAAATACTTAGTGGAGGTTTTATTGCAGCAAAACTAATCAAGGATTTTTACCTTATAGAATATTAGCATCAGATCATCCAACTTTCCATGGAGGTCACCTAATCAAGCGTTAATGGAATAAGTATAAGTGATGACAATATTTTAAAATTAATCACTTTACAACACAAAATCATTACGGTAAAGGGTATTCCCATCATTTAATGTTATGGCACTGGGGTATGCTATACCATTATCATCTATGAGGGTGTGACCTCTAGAACCCCTGCCAATTTGGAGAAAAAAAGGAAAGAGGTACCTTCACCAGTTCTTCTGCACAGTGATGCTCCTGCCTTCCCATTGTGCAAGCGGATGGTGCAGTGTTGTAGTTCCTTGCACAGCAGGGGGACAGGAGCATGGCTGTGTACAGAAAATCACTGAATGGGCTGCACTGCTAGACCCCATTGAGTAAGTGATGGCAAATCCTTGTAATATGCTAGTACTTACTTTACTTTTAAAATTCTATTGATATACCATTTTACTGCCTAAAACTCACACTGCAAATTGAGTACCCAACACAATACGAGTATATGTTTGCCTTCTGATTTTACATTCATTCCTTTTTTAGCCAACCAGCAGAGATAAAATCAGAATAGATTTTATCTATATATATATATAAAGGTGAAAGCCCTCACTCACTAACTGACTCGCCTCCAATTCTCTAACTTCCCGCTGTCGTACAAACATGAAATTTGTCATGAACTTTAGGTCCTAAATAGGAAAAGAAAAGGGGTCACAACTCGAAAATTCAATGCTAAGTGCAAAAGTATTGGTGTCCCTGTGTAATGTACCAAATCTAATTCTCTAACTTCCTGATGTTGTACAAACATGAAATTTGGGATGATCATTCTTTAGGTCTTAAATAAGAAAAGTAAAGAGGTCACAACTTGATTATTCAATGCTAAGTGCAAAAGTATTGGCACCCCTATGAAATGTAGCTTCCCAGTGTCATACAAATGCAACACCCCAGAGGGGTACCCCGGACACTTGACTAACTTGAGAGCTGGGAGGGTATAGTGTTGGCATGTTTAACATAAATAATTGAACCTAAGTCTCTTAAAGTACAAAGACATGTTGACAGAATTCTGCATAAAGTTACTACTCCTGTAATAACAAGAAGCATTACCCAAAGCTGTACAATTCTATCGACAGGCAATACTCACCACATATGGTGATCTGTTTTGCGTATGATGTAGTTAAATGAACAATGTTTGGTGTTTGTTTTAGAAACTTTTTGATTTCATGGAAGAGCTGAAGAACATATCGGGCATGAAGTTTCTGAAATGTGAAGAGTTGATATTGTAAAATAGAAGTAATTATGTAATACAAACTATTTAATTACATTAATGCATCACATATTGTATTGTTCAGATATATCCTTTGAGGCCATATGTCATTTGTAGTCATTTATTAACCCTTTTAATGCTAATGATTTATAATATATCTAGATATTAAACGAGTGCTGAGACGAGAAAACTAAAGCTACAGCTTTGGTTATCGTATAATTTAAAGCATAGTACTGGCTGTAATTCTTAGAATAAAGCACTAAATAAGTAAGCATCAGTATTAACCCTCTCCAATGCAATTTCCATGCCACCCTCGCACTCCCCAGCTCTTATTTATTTAGAGTGGGAACAGATTGTGGATTCTTTGGAATTACTCAACAGAAACACATTAAAATGAGCTGCCGTGATAACTTTATTAGCAATTTTTTGAAAATGAACAATTTTCAATCCAGTGTCGGCCCTCGTTCAACATTAAGACTTTCCTGCATAGCTCTGATTTCGGATAAAGGCCGATACATGTTTTTAACAGTATACAGAACAGAGCTCCAATGTTGGAGGCTGTTCTGCATATGCATGCTACAGTATACATGACAGCGCTCCGATGGACATCAAAGCGCTGTCCTGCATAGTGTTAGAAATGTGTCGGAGAGGAGTGAAGCATGGCACTGGACCAGTAGGGGTATTTAAGAGGTAAGAACTTTGTTTATATTATTGTATTTAATTTTCCCCCTTGGATACATTTTGCCTGATTCCAGAAAATCCCTTTAATGATGGATTGATCGGGTGAGCCCTAGTAGTAGAAATCATTTTAATGTACTTACTCATTACATCAGTGAGTTTACCTTTTCTTGCTTGAAAGCACGGAGAAGGGTATTTGTATCAGACACAGATAAAGGGAACGAAAGCCGTGGTCCATCATAAGAATCAGGAACTTCAATCATCTCATAAGCCATAAACTTATTTTGCCCTTCTCCCGAAGAGTTGACTATGTTGGAAATCAAGTCTGGAAGTTGAAGAATTAATGTTTAGAGATGAGCGAGCCTACTCGGCCACGTCCCTTTTTCACCCGAGTACCGCGATTTTCGAGTACTTCCGTACTCGGGCGAAAAGATTCGGGGGGCGCCGTAGGTGAGTGGGGGGTTGCAGCGGGGAGTGGGTGGGAGAGGGAGGGAGAGAGGGCTCCCCCCTGTTCCCCGCTGCTACCCCCCCACTCTGCCACGCCTCCCCCCGCCCCCCGAATCTTTTCACCCGAGTACGGAAGTACTCGAAAATCGCGGTGCTCGATCGAGTAATTACTCGAAATGAGTATGTTCGCTCATCTCTATTAATGTTACATTCATTTTTGGGACCCTGCTTTCAGAATAAGTCATTCTTACCTGGGCCTGGGTGTTGCTCAGTCATCTGTGCGTAGTGGTCCATCATGAAAGTAAAAAATTTGGAGAGCTGGAAAACAAATTATGTGGAAAGAATTGAGCAGTGAAATAATAACTGAAGCTGGACACTAAACGTCCCTATCAATATTTTTCTTCAGTAGAGAAGAGGGAAACAAGCCACTGCCAGACACTTCTGACAGAGGCTTAAAGGGGTTTTCTGGGGAAAATACTATTGGTGACCTATCCTCAGGATAGGTCATCGATAGTTGATCGGCTGGGGTTTGCCACTTGGGAATGCGACTGAACAGCTGATTCTACGTCTGGTGACAGTGCCACAAATACACCAGGGTCAGAGTAGAGGACGCTGTTCTGACCCCTGTGTAGAGGTCGGCACTTGTAACTACAGGCATGGCTCCCATTGATTTTGTAGTCCCGAGCGTCTGATCCCAGACAATCAACTACTAATGATCTATACTGAGGATAGGTCACCAATAGAATTTTTGCCAGAAAACTCCTTTAAAGGTATGTTCACATGCTGAAGATGTGTTGTGGATTTTCTGCCTCAGAATTGTCTGCAGTGTATTAGAGTAGCAGAAAAGTGAATGGGATTTTCAGAAACTCCATTCACATATTGCTGGAAAAAATGTGTAACGTAAATAGAAATGCGGTGTGGATTTTCAGTGTGAATTTCACATATTCAAATGAGGGGGTGAATGTGCACCAAAATCTGTCAAAATACATGTTACTAGCAGATTTTGATGTGGATTTTGGGGTGGATACATACTAAAATCTGCAGTGTATTTTCCACTGCACAAAAAGCCTATGATGTACAAGAGGCCAGAAAGTCCTTTGTTCTGGTGGCAATCAAATTAGTCAGTGACAGGGGGATGCTAATTGACCCCTGCTGGTGTGGCTTCACGCCATAGATATTTCCCATAGACATCCTGACTGCAAAGTTCATATCAAAAGGAAAACTTTTAATAAGAGTAGAGGCCCATTTGCACACAATGAGTTATCATTCAAATGACCACAGATGAGCGATAATCGTGGCGCATAAACGCGCACATCATGCACTTTTCGTCTAAACGATGATTTTAAAGTGAGCTTAAAATCCATCGTTCAGCCACAGAGAGATAAAGTATCTATCAACAGACCGCACACTGGGAGATTACAGTGTATTTTTCCGGCAGCCCCTGTGAGAACAATACAGCTGTGTGCAGAGCTCAGACCACATGCTGGGCTTTTCAAACAGCTCTCAGAGGCCCTTATACATGCAAATGAAGATGATGAAGTGTTAATGGACATTGGTGTCCATTAACACTTTATGTAAAATGATCGCTAAAACTTTCAATCGTTTAAAAGATTGTCTTTGCATGTAAATAGGCCTTTATTCGTTGTGTAAAGGTCCCAGCCAGATTTTAATTATATTTTCAAAATCAGGCAGGCCCTGATTCTACATCTACACGCATCGAGGTACAGCCCCTGCGAACACTCCAAAATGGCATTTCTTCATACTGGGGCATAATGACCGTGTCATGCTTGATATCAATGAATAGATAAAATCATGACTAGTAATATGCCAGGCTTATATTCCTAATTGGAGGGCCTCTTATCGAGATATGTGGAAAATAGAGAATTATGTTTTTTCCACAAGGGATGCATGGCCCCACCCCAAACCTCCTGAATGACATCAGAGGGGACAGGGGAAGGTGTATACTCAGGGACCCTTTATAATTTGGAACTCCACAGATTTAAATTGTCAGACCTACGGAGATACGCCCAGCGTAAGGACTGCCCCATTTTTGCTTTCTGTGACTCCGCACAAGATCAGAACCTTGCTCCGTGTATGTCAAATCTGGTATTTTTCCTTTATTTTCCTCAGTTTATTTTAAAACACTGTTTGTTGTGTATACCTCTTATACTCCCATGTAACAACCTTTTCTGTATATCCTCTGTACATATATATATATATATATATATATATATATATATATATATATCTGCCTGGTAGTCTTTTTCTACATTAAATCTACAATTTATTAGTCAGCTTTGTCCATTTTAAAACTAATCATAACTCGTAGATTGTGTTCATAATTCGTAGTCTGGGTTCCAGTTTACTTGTAACAAGGTGGTGGTGGCAAAGTGTATTTGTGTGGGTATTGCAGGGCACTGAGTCATTAGAACGGAGCAGGGGTGGTCTAAGCTTCCGGTCTGCATGCATGTAGAAGACAGGGAAAGCTGGGTACAGATCCACCTGTATTTTAACAACTCCACGCTTACAACCCTACTAGAATGATCGATTGAGGCTCTGCCATGACAAGGGGTCATAGCGGCAAGAGCGCTCCGAACAGCCGATTTGTGACAGGGCCCTAGGACTGTATGCACATGGACAATTTTCCAATGAGAGTTCTTTCAGATTCTGTAATGGACTAGGTATGGTGTGGTAAAAGGGTATGGTGTGGAGCCTGGGACCCTCAGGTTAGTGAAGCCACCCTTCCACATAACATAAGAACTACAACCCTTGCTAGCCTGCTGTTTTAACCCCCGGTGCACCACATAAGGGTTGTAGTTTTACTGCAAGTATCAGACAATTTAATGTTGCTGTTGAGCTTAAACCTAACTTTGATGATTTTTGAAGGATGGTTAATAATTCTTAGAACACCGCAACCTGTACCTTTGTTCAAGCGGTAGAACAATACTTGTATAGTGAATATAAATGCCACTGACCTGCAGCTGGGCCTGTTCATCTGCATACTCGATAGACTGAAATATATTAAGTGTGTAACGCCTTCTCATTTCTAATCTCGCCATGTAGAAACGATACCATCTCTGTATCAAAACTGCTGCTTTAATTGCTAGTAGAAATAAGAAAACTGGATTAATAAGAAGAAAAAAATAAGGTAATTATAGCAGTAAATCAGTATATCTGGGTCATAAAAAACGTAACGTAAAGCAGTTGTCAGAGCCAAAATGCAAGACTCCCATATTCTCTTATGGGAAATCTGGTGACATAAAGCACATTTTTATTCATTAAGATGTTTTGTCTAGATTGAGATATCGTTGGGAAACATCCAGCTTGTTTCAACTCTTTCTATTGTGGTATTATATGTAGGAAAATATACAGCTGGTTTTACATAGAAGCAAATGACTTAAAAGTCCCAGTCACACTGTGTGCTTTATTAACCTCTAAAGAATGCGGCCCTTTTTTAAAATTTTTGGCTTTTCCTCCTAACTTTCTAAAAATAACTCTTTTATTTGTCCATCCACGTAGCTGTCTGAGGGCTTGTTTTTTGCGGGACGATCTTTTGCAGGACCATCTTTTTCAATGGTACTAGTTAATGTACCATAAAATGTACTGAAAAACGTTTAAAAAATTCTAAGTGGATTGAAACGGAAAAAAAAGCAAGTTCACCATTTTGGGGTGTCTTGATTCTGCGGCATACACATTGCAGCAAAAATGACATGAGGACTTTATTCTATGAGTGAGTACATGATACAAAATTAATATAGTTTTTTTTTACTGTACTACTTAAAAAAATTATATATCTTTGGAAAAAAATTAAATTATTTTATGCCACCATAAATTTAACATTTTTCTGTCAACATAGTTGTGTGAGGTCTTGTTTTTTGTGGGGCACTCAGTAGTTTCTATTGGTACCATTTTTGAGTACATACAATTTAAATTGCTTTTTATTAAACATTTTCTTGGAGGTGGGGTGACCAAGAAAGCGCAATTCTGACACTATTTTATTTCTGACAATGTTCACAGTGCGGGGTAAATAATGCGTTACTTTGATAGATCAGACTTTTACAGATGCAGCGATACCAAATATATTTAGTTTTTTTATTATAGATATGAGAAAAGGGTTTTTCTCTAAATTTTTATTACCTTTAATTTTTTTTATAATTAATAAACTTTTTTAAAACTAATTGTTACATTTTGTTTTTAGTCCCCACAGGGGATTTGAACTTGCAAACATTTGATCGCTTTTGCAGTGTAATGCAGATAACCATAGGATTACACAATACCACAATTTGACAAGCAGTCAATCAAGCCATGCCATAGGCATGATTTGATAGACAATTTGCAATGGGAACCTTCAGAAGGCTCCGGCTGGCATGGAAACCGAGCGGCACCGCTCGATCTCATCACTTAGGGCACTGTTCGGGACCCATGAACTCCGATCAAGGTATTTAAATGCTACTGTCAGAATTGTCTGCGGCATTTAAAAGGTTAACAGCCACGATCAGTATAAGCAGTGACACCGGCTGTTCTGAGCCTGTATCAGCTGTCGAAGACAGCCGACACTCACATTGTATAGAGCGGGATTGACCCCTGCTGTAATGATCCTATATGTGATTACTGTGTTAGAGCAAAAAGATAAGTTTTTTGGGGAACACTGTACAATTCAGAGGAGGCTCTAGTACCCTGTTGGGCTGTCTCCAGCCTGAATACATGATGAGTTGAGAAAGGAGTTGAAAGAAGAGTGGAGAGAGAGAAGTTGAGAGAGATGTAGGAAGTGGAGAGATGGTCTGCCGCTCATGCCAGAACCAGCCATAACAGGAAACTTCCTTCTTATGGAGTATGGAAACCCAGACATGACGGAAACGCGTGGGAGTGCAGCGCAAGAACCGCATGTAACCGGAGGGAGAGAAGCCGCAAGTGTACAAGAAAAGTGAGTGCCTGGAAGTAAAGAGAGTTTGGCCAGGAGAAAGATCCTACAGATAACTAGGACTGTGGATGCTTAATGCCCTGGGAATCCTCACTGCTTCAACACTGTGCAAGCTGTTTTGTTCAAGAACTGTTTTATTGTTACTCCAACAAGAGTTTAAGTAAATGGACAGGACCGAATGTTCCCAGTTCTCGGTCAGAAAATACTCTCCGTGTGTGGACTACTTGATTCAAGTTAGGTAATCCGCCACAGAAGAAAGAACGTTGGCATCATAGTGACAAATAGGACTAAAAGGTAACTCGGGTTACTGAATGCTGGTCTCTCCCAGTAGTAACAGGGTCAGGTTCCTAGCCACCCGTAGGGAGGAGATGGTAGAGCACCATGACGAGGTTTTTTCTCTACCTCGCTGTCTCACCGCTTGAGGGGGCTGCTCCTCGGATGCTGCAGTAGGATTCAACTTTTTGTTAAGGATAAATTCCACACACAAATTTGTGAAAAATTGCCATTTTTACTGATACAAGTGTTCAAGGGCAGATACATAGACCAGTTCCCAGCAACATGCAGAGTGAAAATGACAAAAGGGCGAGGTAACAGGTGCAAAATACTGATGAACAGCCACTCCCACACCCATAACGTATTGAAGGAGTGGCTGCTGTACTTGCAGACTGATAAAGCTTGTATAGGGTGCAATGCCACTACTACATGTAGTGCACCACGCAGGCTTAAAGCACCATTAGTTCCACCCATACTATTAGATAATTCAGGCTGCCCCACACAGATAAGTTATCCAGGACCAGAGGGTCACTTTAACTTGAATGCAGCAGGAGAGAGACATACAGGGGTGGACAAAAATATGGAAACATCATACGAAATGCATGAGATCTTAACCATTAGCACTGAGCTGCCCTCTTGACCCCTGCTTGGCTGAGAGCTTTCCCAACAAATTTGTGTTTACTTCACCTCTTGCTCTGCTCTGGGTGGTTTGGGAAGCCAGCTGGTAACAGCAGCTGAGTGGCTCAAACCCCTGACCAATGGAGCCTTGTTACTCGGGCAGATGTTCACTTCTGCCCGGCAGCATCTGTGTCATATTACCTCCACTTAAAATCCGTCTTTACATGTCTTATTGAAATAGGATTTATAATCCCATGTGATTTGGGCATGCAATTTGTAGTATTTCCATATTTTTGTCCACCCCCAGTATAAAAGAATTTTGTATCAGTAATTTCATCACCTTAATCCTAATATCTACAAGCAAACAAATATTGAAGGGGCCACAGATTCTGATCACTCAGTAGAATCATAGCCAATGTTGCTGGCGACAAGTTCTCTATATGGAATAGAATGAATGATAAAGCAAGCCCTTCAACTTCAGCTAATGATAGTTTGCTCTTCTGCTAGAAATAAACTGGATTGTAACTATAATTTACCTTAAGGCAAGAAGTAAACACAAGGGATAGAAGCAGCACAAAACAAGCAAGCACTTCCCACAACAAGAGACAAGATAGCACTTGTTTTAGTGTGTAATAGGTGAAAAGTGATGCCAAATAATAAAATAACACATAGCTCAGAGCACACACGTCTAATTTGTTTTGGCTCACATTCCCTCCAGGTACAAATGTGTGAAGTAACATTATTTACCCTTAACGAGGTTCTTTGAAATCCTGCACGACTGCTACTTTTACTAGCTAGGACTTCACTTTCTTCCACCCTTTACTTGTATAGTATAGCATTATGTACAGGGTCTCAAAAGTGTGGAAACGCCTGTATAGAATGAAAATGGTTTGGCAGATAGTGATCCAATTATTTATACAAGCTGTAGGGGAAGAGGGTAAACTTGTTAGGCAATGTCACCAACATGACGGCCATTTGAATCCTGCCATCTTGGATTCAACTCTAGTGGGAAGTAGGTGTGATATAGCAAACTGGCAGAGAATTCCACCAGACAAACAATGGTGTACTTGATTATAACAGAACTTTTTTTTGTTTTCATGTTAATACTATGATTTTTCTCCACTGCAGACAATGTGAATGATGGCGTTATCTCAAGCAGAATTCGAAATTGTCCTTCTGTTAGGTGAACGAAGCATGTTATCACTGCAGATTTCAATCAACACCATTCAACCAGACCTCCCATTACCCACAGAACAGTTGGCTAACTTCTTTACAAATTTCCTCAAGTATGTGGGGTTATCGGTGATTCTATTTGTTGACCTCACCATTCAGCACCTGACAGGAAAAACAAGGCTTCATCTAAAGTTGCTGTGTTGCCCATTCTGCCAATTCTATCTGACGGTCTGGGTTGTCCTCCGTCAATTAGTAAGGATGCCATTTATGCATAGAAAAAACTTGCTACATTTATTCTCTATATGGAAGTTTCCATATTTTTGAGACACCTTGCAGAATGGCATAATTATACTTGCTTACTTTTAAGAAATGACTTTAGGGAGAAAGTATCATGTCAAACTTCTCATGATCAGCTTAGTTCTACCTGAAAATACTAAGGCCATGCCCGTTTCACACCCAGATGGCAGAGAGGTTCCCTAACAGTTAATATCTTCTTCAGACAGTTCTTGCTCATGCAGAATAATAACTTTACTGTGCAGTTTATAACCTTTTCACACAGTTTCCTAAATGCTATAAAGTTTTTAACAGTTTCTACAGTGAAAATTTCTATACACCGGTTGAACCTGTAAGGTGGCTCTTGGCACTTGGAATCACATGCTCCCTGCTACTCCTCCAATAATCTCTTAGATCATAAACTAATGATAAGACTCTAATTGCCCCGCTATTGCACACCTCAACTTGATTCATACTAGCTTACTCTACTTTAGTGTTAAGGGGAGCTCTCAGTTATGGAGTCTCTCCTTTTCCACTGGCACCTATAACTTTGACAGTGCCATCAGGCCATCTTGCAGCTTCCTCTCCTACTGCGTCACTACTATAGTTCTGCTTTCTAAGAACCTTTCCAATGCCCAATAACATTTTGGTGCCAAAAACCCAGCTCAAACACCTCGTGCATCAAACCATGACCCCCTCCCCACGTTACACACTCTGTGGGTCCTAATGATCTTGCCTCCAGTAACATGGTATCCTTATATGTTCTCTGCCACCATGTTGGTACCGGGATGGAGGCTTAATTTGGGCCCAAGGAGAGAACAACCAACCAGACTCTCATGTGCCTACATTAAGGGCTCACTCACACAGGTGAGTGAGCCCTGTATGCACATAATATGCGTTGCCAAAAGCCCGTTGATTTCTATTGGGCCATTCACACTTATGGTTTTTTTCACATGCGTATTACACGACAGATGGAGACAGAGCAACACGCATTTATGAAAGTGAACTTTACTTAATGAAAGTACCTTTTTGCATTATTTCACTCCATAGGAGGGTTAGAGTACTTCAA
Source organism: Eleutherodactylus coqui (assembly GCF_035609145.1). Lineage (NCBI taxonomy): Eukaryota > Metazoa > Chordata > Amphibia > Anura > Eleutherodactylidae > Eleutherodactylus > Eleutherodactylus coqui. The sequence continues at coordinate 87,422,254 of NC_089840.1, read as the reverse complement.
TATTACATTAGAACATCATACCTAATCACGTGAAGCTACATTTGACAATCAGGGTACATGGCCTTTACACTTCTTTTCCTGAATCGGGCCTCAAGTCACATGACCAAGCTTAGTGTATTTGTTATATGCCCGATGCTGATTTCACTACCTGTAGACTAAACTAATACCACCCCAGTGGAGCTGTATCTTTACTCTCAAGACACCCGATGTCGCGGATGTACATTTAGCAATTTCTCTGAGGTCTACCTTGCTATGACACACTCTACTCTGACAGGGTCAGGTAGCTTAATAGAAAAAATGTAGGACTGGCAGCATATAGGGATGCAGTAGAAAAAAATGTATTACCCCATCACATATAGACAGCAACATTTCAGCCTTGCGGCCTTCTTAAGGCCGAAGCGCTGCTGTCTATATGTGATAGGGTAATAATTTTTTCTACTACATCCTTATATGCTGCCAGTCCAACATTTTTTCTGTTGGACTTCCTATAGGAGTTTGTGGTTTGAAACTCCTTGACTGGCTCTTGCATTTAGTGGCCTGACCCAGTGTGGGACACTATTGGTGCTGCTGGTACAACTCGTTTTTTGTATTCAGGGTCAGGTAGCTTGTTGCACACTCTCATCCATCATAAACATTAACATTACATTACACTTGTATTTGGTAGCAGCAAGACATCTATAATTTTACTCGGGTTTTACGCGATATTTACATGACTCCCTGGAACATGACCTCTTCTGCACCATAAAGGCCACGTCCATATACCCAGAATGCACAACGTTGTAGACATTACAGCTATTGAGGTCTCATGCTATCTTATGGTCTTGCTGTAGCATTACATAACAGTGCACTTCAAACATCAACACAGGGTAATGAAACAGACTTCGTTAATAAAGAAATAACCCTCCATGATTGGCGCAATCCAGAACCGTTTTACTTAAACTTTACTTGTAAATAAATGTCCAGGCTCACTTCTGGCTAATGTCCCAATGTACTACTCACAATTGAAGCTTATGTCAAAGCACTACAATCCACATGACTACTGTTTATATCCTTGCTACCTTAACAGCAGGCCTGCTGACTGTTGTACACACTGTGCAACTTTACTGAGGCCAGCTTTGCTTGCAGTGTCTTTCGCTGTTCGCAGCAGCTCCGATCTAGCTGCATCATCTTGGGCTCCATCTGCTCGTCCCTCCAACTTTGTTATCCAGTCATCAGAGCCCTTTTGGTCCTCTGCTTTTGGCCCCTAATCATCATAGCCCTTCTGGCCTTCTGCTTTCAGCCCCTCGCTCATCAAGGCCCTTTTGGTACTACTGCACTGCACCCAAGCATGGGAAAGACATTGCTCACACAGTTATGTGCCCAGCTGCCTCCGCCACTTCACTAACTGCTCTGGTGTGGTGGCTTCTCTCCCAGCTGCAATCTCCTACTCAGGAGCTGTGTCACAGATGCTGCTGCTGGGTCTCTCTCTCTGACATTGCTTAGGGTTGTGGCACAGCATTAAGCCCTATATATAGTGCCTGGGGTACCTGGAAAGTTTGAGGACCTTCTGGGTGTGGGGATTAGCGTGATGACATAACTTTGCTAAAAAGTCAATTTGGAGTAAACCAAAACCTACTAAAAAAGTCTTGGCTGTACCTACTAAAAGAAGGTGGTGTGGCTCAGCAGTTATCACTGTTGCCTTGCAGTACTGGGATCCTAGGTTTAAATCTGTCAACATCTGCATGGAGTTTACATGTTCTTCCAGTGTTTCATAATAATCCCCTTTATTTATATAGCACATATATATTATGCAGCAATGTACATCACTTGATATTTTCTGTCCCCAATGTGGCTCACTGTCTATATTCACCTTTTAGTATGTTTTTGGAGTGTGGGAGGAAACTCATACAAACACAGGGAGAACATACAAACTCCATGCAGATGTTGCCCTTGATGAGATTTGAACCTAGGACCCAGGCACTGCAAGGTAACAGTGCTAACCACTGAGTCATCATGCTTCTTCCTCCTCGATAAATGTATGCACTTTATAAATGATTCTAAAGAAGAAACCCACACAAGCATGGGGAGAAAATACAAAATTCATGCAGATGTTGTCCTGGGTCAGATTAGAGCCCCGGGTGCCAGTGGCATATTTTTAGATTTAGAATCACTTTTTTTAAAACTGTAGTTTTACATGCATAAATACCGGAAGAAAAAATGCTGCAAATACACCTACATAGTCGAAAGCTATTTTACCATATGCAGCAATGGAAAATGTAGATTCATGATTCTAACTGCATTTCATTTTATATGAAAACTTCATATTAAATATGGTTTTAACTAAAGTCTACTTTGGGTACTTACCCTTTTCCGATTTTTTGCCTTGATATTCAGTCTTGACTGATGTCCCACATCCCATGGCTTTAAATATAACTAGCTTGCACTACTATCAAACTTCTATGGCTCATAGAGTCCAAGGCTTCTTCTCACTGATGTTGTTCTAAGTCCTCTAGCCTGTTTGTCTTTAATTGCTTTGGTCTGTAATACAAAGGGAAGGAGGTGTGTCACACAAGGAGAATAGCGAGAAATTAAATTACATGGATTAGCAGAGTGGTTTCAAAGGGACTGCTGCATTGAAATCATTAAAGCTTGTTATGAAGCATCTCAAATGATGAGGATCTTGTATACCAGACTGCACTGAAACATCTGCTGGATATTACATCATTGCTATTACTGGAACTTGTCATTTATCAAATCAAGACATAGACCAGTGTGCATCTAGGTTTATGTGAAGCCCTTACTGTATAATGTTTTGTGGCAGAATTGTTCATTATGAACACTTTGTCCAGTCGAGAGCAGAACCATTAAAGGAAGTCTGTCACCACTTTTGGGCTACCAACTGAATACACTAGCAGATGCCCAATGATATGAAAAACATATATTAGTACCTTTATTATTTACCACTGAATCTTCACTCTCTAGATATAGTTCAGTATTTGGACCATGCTCTATATGCAAATTAGAGTTGGACCTCCAATGGGCATTCCCGCTATGCCTTCAGTTTGGGTCTCTCCCTGACCATTGACTTTTTCACAGTCACACGCATTGACCTTCGTCAGTGTAGCCAGGAAAGAGTCACAGCGAATGTACCTATTCGCTGAATGCGGTGCAACCTCGGTCACGCTGGAGCGCTTGACGTCTCCAATGGTTGGAGCTGGAGACGTCACAAAGTACTCAATGGGCACGGTTTCTTCATCAATAGGCAGGGAGAGAGACGGACTGAAGGCACAGTGGTAATGCCAATTGAACGGTGCAATTCTAATTTGCATATAGTGCGCGTCCCTATATCCGGAGAGCGAAGACACAGTGGAAAATAATAAAGGTACCAATATCTTCTTTATATCACTGGGCATCTGCTAGTGCATTCAGTTGGAAGCGCAAAAAGTGTTGATAGACTTCCTTTAAATATAGAGAAAACTGATGGAAAGGGCGGGTAGCTATATTTATTGAGCCACAATTAAATTTATTGAAATTCTTGCGATTTTGAAATAAAGGCAAGGGAAAAGAAGCAAGCATATGAGATGTTGCTTGGCACAGTTCTCACACTTAGAGTGGCTTCACATGCGTCTATTACATCTAATGCATTCCCTATGGTGTGCTCACATGTCCGTGTTTTACAGGCGTGCACCTGTAAAGATAGGACATGTGTGCACCATAGGGAATGCACGCATTGCCCTCAACGGAGCCGCGGCTGCTGCCTGCGGCTCCATTGAGGGCAATGGTCTTCTGGCACCCCTTAATTGTTTTTCAGGGAAGAGCTTTAAATATAAGCTCTTGTCTGAAAAAGAACCATTTTAGTGTAAAAAAAAATAAATAAATACTTACCTGTCCCCCACTGCCGTGTCCACCACGGGGATGAAGAACACATCTGCCACATGCGGCAGATGTTTTCTGCATCCCCGTGAAGAATAAAGAATTCCCTGCTGCACCTGTCACATCTGTGACAGATGTGGCAGAGGAATTCTAAATACCCACGGGGAATAAAGAATTCCCCACACATGACAGCTGCAGTAGAGGATCCAGCTGCCGGCACCCTGTAATTGTTTTTCAGGGAAGGATTTTAAATATAAGCCCTTCCCTGAAAAACAAGGCAAAGTAGTGTTAAAAATAAAAAAAAAACACATACTCACCTTTCTTCAGCTGCCGGGTCTTAGCCACGTCCTCTCTGCGCTGTCCCCGGCTCTGCAATGCAGTTCTTTCTGCAGCCGGGGAATTAAAATCCCAGCCTGCTGAAAGAGCTGCTTGTGATTGGCTGAGGTGCTCAGCGAATCACAGGCAGCTCTCGCAGAATGAATGACAGACGAGAGCTGCCTGTGATTGGCTGAGCGCCTCAGCCAATCACAAGCAGCCCTTCCAGCAGGTGGGAATTTTAATTCCCTGGCTGCTGAAAGAACTGCATTGCAGAGTCGGGGACAGCACAGAGAGGACGCAGCTGAGCCCCGGTAGCTGAAGGAAGGTGAGTATGTGGTTTTTATTATTTTTAACATGACTTTGCCTTGTTTTTCAGGGAAGGGCTTATATTTAAAGCCCTTCCCTGAAAAACAATTATGGGGTGCCGGCAGCTGGATCCTCTACCACAGCTGTCATGTGTGACACCTGCGGTAGGGAATTCTTCATCCCCGCGGGGGACACAGCAGCGGCAGACAGGTAAGTATATTTTGATATAGTTTCTATTTTACACTAAAATAATTGTTTTTCAGGGAAGAGCTTGTATTTAAAGCTCTTCCCTAAAAAACAATTAAGGGGTGCCGGCAGACCATTGCCTTCAATGGAGCCGCCGGCAGACCATTGCCTTCAATGGAGCCGCGGTTCAATTGAAAGCAATGTGCGCACCTGCATACACGTGTGTTTTTGCACGTACAGGGGTGCGCACATATGTACTATCTATGCACACACAAGCACACACTCGTGAAGCCACCCTTAGAAGGGTTGTCTACTTGTAAATTACTGAAGGCATGTTCTCAGGATACGTCATCAGTAGTAGATCAGTGGGGATCCATCTCTTGGGATCGTCGCTGATCAGCTGTTTGCTGGGCTGGCGCACTTGTGCGCTGTGCAGAGTTCTGCAGGAAGCAGACAGCTCCATCCCCACTGCAGTATTTCAAGCAGACAGCTCCATCCGCACTGCAGTATTTCACTGTGCGTTTTGTGCCTGAAAGTGCATATTCATTTGTGTGCGGCAGACAAACACACCCTGATTTAAATGGCTATTTAGTCTAGTGAGGTCCAGGCGTGTTCTTTTTCCAGTGGAATTGCACTGCTTTTCATTCATCTGCTTGCATGTGCATTTGTGCACCCCCCATAGACTTCTATGAGGACCTTTCGGGCAAAAATGAGCACAAAATAGAGCATGCTGCATTTTTTTTTGCGCAAAATTCATGCGCAAAATATGGTAATGTATACGAACCCATTGTGTATGGGTGCAAAAATGTTTGCAAGCACGCCTGTACGAAGCTGTTCTTAAGGCCGTACTAACCTATGATTATATGGCCCAGTTGCATAAGTTCTCAAAGAGTTTGCATACATTCTCTCTTACTAAATTTAACTGATATCTTCACACTTCCAGAGTCGTCTAAAACTGAGTAAGGTGTTAATCAATGTATAACACACTTTAAGCATATCTTACTGTACACTTATTGCAGTGTTTAGACTGCAAATCAGCATTTGGCTCTGAAAACTGATTATCGGGGTCATAGAGCTAAAGAAGTCAAGATTTGTTGGTTACTGGGACTCTCTTGATTAGGAGCAAGGATCAAGGCTGAGAAGAGTCACCCTTACCAATCTTTCAAATATTCCATTCACCAAAACTATACATTTATGAGAGAAAATAAAATTAGCCTTTATATCAGATGTGAAGAACCTGGAGTCCGAGAACCACATACAGCCTATTATGTCATTCATTGCAGCTGCTAATCATCTGGACACAGACATGTCTGGGTTTGGCTGGTCCTGTGTGCTTTCTATGTAGAACGAGAGTTCGACAAGTACTAATGGTGTACTCTGTTGTCATCTTTAGGTCATTTCTATATAAGACGAACAGTGTCCCTTGAATTTTGGCACCCCAGAAAGGAGTATATCAGCTAACGGAGGCTGTCTATGTATGTAGGGCTCTCCACCATAGCTTATCGGGATTGTGACGTTCTCGGCTTTTACCATAAGACACATACTTTAATAAGTAGAGAGCTACATGCATGGTCTGCTCCTCTCTGTAGTGCTGATTGATGGAGAAGGGGGTCACCCATTCTCCTGATAAGTGTAGGTTCTACATCCAGGACTCTCACTCATCAGACACTTATTTCTTCTTGGGAACCAAATTACTATAAACCCTACATTACAAATTGTGATCAGGTACAGGGCTTCTCTTAATTAGCCTTATTGGTGTAAAATATTATAAAAAAGGCAACCTTGTAAATCTTTAAGCAGTACATTATGATTATAGAAAATAAACTTGGAACAAGCAAGCGATATCAGTTCTTCTTACCTTGAATTTGGCATCATCTTCACCATATTCAGTTATTACATCACAGAGCTAGCAGATGTCAGACTTGATTAGATGAGACAGAAGTACTCCACCTGATTTTCTCACATAGACATCATTGGAGGCTGCCGGCTCAGAACAAGCAATCCTAGACGGTCAGTCAGGGTGATACAGTTGATGATTCAGCGAAGTCTCAGTCGAGATACAACATCGTAGCCACTTTTTATAGTCCCAACAACACAGAAATTGGTTATGATAGGTGGTCCTGCTGCCGTCACACGCAAGAAGACAAGTGGAGGACGACAGGTCCACTTCATACCATTAAATACCAGGGCTATATCTGGCACGCACGATGTACAACTGTGTGTTGCCTCTTAGTCTTTAACTCATGCGTAATGATTTAATGGAAAAAACAATGAAAGCATAAGAACGCTATGAGACGTTTGGCTCCACAAGAGCAGCCATGTGACCACTTCTCCATGCTTTCATGCGAAAGAAATCACTTGCATACTGAATTAACCCTTGATGGGACTTTCATTTTATATTTTGGCCAATGCATAGAATTATGACTTTATTCTAAGTGAAGCGTAAATATAAAGCTTTTATTTTCTGATATATATAGTCTTTCAAACCGTAAAGATGGGACTATTTGGGGGGGAGATATTTTTTATTTGTGTTTTATTAAACTTGATTTACTATTTTATTTAGGGGATATCCCAAATTCTAAAGTTATCCCTTATCCACAGGACAAGGAATAACTCTATGATCTGTGGGGTTTCATTGCTGAGACTCCTGACGCTCCTGAGAATGGGGGTCTCATGTCCCCCTTTTCTTATCACTGCAGGATGCTTCTACCACACACAGTGACATCACATTGGAAGGAGCAATAGCAGAGCATTTCAATGGGGCTGATGGAAATTGCTGAGCGCTTGTACCTCCGTTATCTTCGGCAGTCGCATTTAAAGTGAATAGAGCAGCATTGCACATGATCAGCCATCGCTCCATTCGATCTCCTCCTCACTGCAGGGGGTGCAGTAAGCCCACAGTGCGGATGAGAGGGGAACATGGGACATCGGTAGTGGCCCGGCACATCATCCTAGTCCCCTCCATAAATGTCATATATGTTTGTCTTATGTTGATGCACTGTGCAAGCCTGTCTTGTCATTTCCAGTGTGTGCGTTGCATAGCTGAAGCTCTTGAAGGGTTAAATGTTTAATAAAATCTAAAGCCTGCATGTAAATGTATCAAGTCTGTCATGTCATGTGGTATGAGAGAGGATATAAATAGAAGTGCTTGAGAGCTGGAAAGGGTCTTCATCTTCAACCTGTGTTCCATCTACCTGAGTTCCACCAAACACAGAGCCACATGGAAGCACCTGCAGCTTCCTTGTGGTGAAGATGGAAGAAGAGGAGAGATATTCTGTGTTTCTTGTGTTCTGGATGTGAGTGGAGTGAGCCCCCAGGAGAGAGTCAGCAATTGTAAGTAACTACTTCTTTCAAGGCCAGTGCAGAGGTAGTACTTCACTGTCTAATTTTCTTACGCGGCCGTCTTGAGCCTAGATCACTGGGTAAAGGTACACCCTTTAATTGACACACCCATGCATCTCCAAGGCTGGGTGGAGGTACTGCAAAAGAAATAATCACTGTTCACACACGTGCATCTTTCAGCTTGTGAGAGTCGTGTGGCCATACTGCGTTTTAAAGACCAGCTTGTAATTGGAAAGCTACAACCCCGCCCTCTAGAGCAATGTGGTTGGAGGCCTTGGATACAATCAGACACATGGAAGAACTATGTGCCAAGGATGAACTGAGGCGTGATAAATTTATAGCAAGCTGGGCAGCATGGAACCGCTTCTGTGATACGCCGGACTTAAATAACTGGGTCTCTAACGGACGTATTCCCCCCACCTGATAATCTCAAACATGTGTCAGGTTGACTGAATATTGACAGATCATAGCTTGATGGCGGCCAGGCTGGTAATCCCTCCCTTCCCCCTCCTTCCTTCCCCTACTGTCCCTTACTCTTATTTCTGTTCTTTTCTCTTAATTTCTTGTTGTCTTCTAGTTTTACAATATTTGTAGCATTGGTAAATTTAGTGTTGGAACAAGCCAGTCCCGTATATTTTTATAACTCTCTTTGATGGGGGGCAAAGGTTCTTACTTTGCCATTTGATAATGTTCGTTATATAAAAAAAAGGAGACTGGTTTATGTAAAACACTTTTATTATCCAAACCAAAGAGCTTGTTGATGACATTGTAGTTATCGATTTGATATGTCAATTTTTCTATAAAAGAAAAATAAATACTTTTTGAACCTTAAAGACTAGCTTGTTTACCTGCACTGTGAAGCTTATAAGTGAACTGCCTTGTATTACCTGTTTCAAGTTTCCAAGTAAAGTTTGCCAGGCCCTAACCGTTCCTAAGGACCCGTGGTGCTAAGAAACTGTCTGAGACTGCATTTATTCTCCACCGAGGGTCATATCAGTGTGTGAAGGAACGGTGGCGTCACCCGTGGCAACTACAACCCCCATTATCCTGTGTGATTGGCATTCCCTCTCCTAGGGGTGCCTTTGGTGGCCTACAGTGACACTCTGGCCTTGGCTGCGTGTTTTCCCTCTGGGAAGGAGTCTGGTAAGTGCCGCCATGACAAGCCATCACTTTACCCTCCCAGCTCCCCATGTATGTCAGGTGCCCGAGGTCTCCCTATGGGACGCTGCACATCTGTTATCAGGATCAATGGAGTGGATTCTGAGCATTAGCACCCCAGGTGCCAAGTGTATTTATGTTATTCACACAGCTGTATTTGCGTAGCATATTATGCATGTAAAATGTGTGTGTAATATGTAGTGAATACAACCCATTGATTTCAATAGGTTCGTTCATAAGTATTTTGCGTTCCCATTTTGTGACACGCTCTATCATCTGCGCATCTACGCAGCACAAGAACCCATTGAAATCAATGGGCTTGCACAAATTGCAGGTTTGGTTGCAGCAAGTCACAAGGTGATCGCATTCACTTACATTAGGATGTGATATAGCAGGGATATAGTGAAATCTTTGTTTGGGTGTTTTGTAACCAATAGTCACTGTTTAGCCCTTCGCCTAAAAATCCTTAACCTCTGTTTTCAGGGTACGTTCACACAGGAATGCAGAAATGCTGCAGGATTTCCGCATCAAAAACAGGGTTAAAATCCGCACCATCAGTGTAGATACAGCGCTCCCCTCATGTCCCAATTCTTCAAGCTATCAGCGCAGTCTTTCACCCAACAACATGTAATGAGTGCAGCGCTCTCTAGAGACCACCGTGTATCTTGTGAAAGGCGAAAGAATTGGGAGGTGAGATGAGCGCTGTATCTGCAGTGATGGTGCGGCTTTTACTCTGTTTTGGATGCAGATGTAACACCAGTCGTGGGTGGTGATGCAACACGGGTTCAGGGTGGTGCGCTGATGGCAGACGAAAGCGACACATTTTTTTCTATAAAAATGACTTTACTGAACAGTTTCATAATAAACAGAAGGGTTTGGGGTTTTTTTTGTTTTAAATTCTGTTTTTATTAGATTTGCAATAATATAACATAGATCAATGCATGTTCAAAGCATCAAGTATGAGGCCCAATGTCCACAGGCGGACTTTAATTATAAAATCCGTGCATGGCCCCACGCGGGAGATCCAAAGCTCTAAAAGCCCATAGGGATGCATTAGCGTCCACAGGGCAACTTAATGCATGCCAATCGCAGCATATGCTCCATTTTCCTGCGGATCCCACAGGGACGACTTCCATTGAAGTCCCTGCCACAGCACACCCGCAGCTGTCACTGTGGAGGTGCGGCAGATCCGCGGGAGAGCAGGAGATCAAAAGAAAAAAAGTGAGCATGGTGCATCCACCAGGCAGAAGAAAGAAGATTCGTCCACGACGGAGGAGAGCCCCGCAGCGTCCGGACAAGTGAGTATAATGTCATTTTTGGCCACATGGCTGGGTGAAAACCGCTGCGGGATTCCACACTTGCAAACCGTGCGTGATCGTGGACATAAGGCCTAACCCTTTACATGTTATTAAATAAATGCTAGATTGCTCTTCGTGGGAAGTGGGGGAGGGAATAGGAAGGGTTCCAGAGTGGAAATGGAAAGGATTAGAATTTTTAGGAAGGAATCCTACTACGGGGTGCACCTTGATGAATCAATACGTATAATTTACACAGGACTGCACAAATATGAATTAACCATCTCAGTTTCTACTAGCCAACATGCAATTAATACACTTCAGGGTTTATGAATCCCTTAAAGCATTCAATGATGATCACTAAAGTTTCAGTCTTTATTCTAAAAAGGGGGTTGGCAATGCTTCCGTAAAAATATAGAAAATCAGATATTTACAAAAACACACAAAACAGTATGAAAATAAATTGAAAATTCCAGCCTATGAAGTTGTTTCAAATAGTCCTGGGGTGCAGGTTGCATGCAGACAGGAATCGACAGACTAGATTTAGATGCCACTCCTAGCTCTGACAATTTTGGGAGGGGTTCCTCTTAGTTTTAAAGTCTTCTTTGAGTCAAACTTCTGTTGTGCTTTTTTATTACATCATTAAGGGGTGGGCTAAGCATATGCGCAGGTCTTCTGGATGGAAACCAAATGTAACATTTTGGCTATATTGGAGGCACTCCAATAGGGAAGCTATGACCACCAAGTTTCATATCATTAATTTACCTACTTGTGGGTACCAAACATAATATATGACAGATGATTAGCTTCGCAGATACGCAATTGTGTTTGTTTCCATGGGTCGACAGTTACGAGAGTGAATGCAATGAATCTGTGGTGCTATCACAGTTCCAAAAATACAACCACTGTTGGGCTGGGACCTTCAGATGACCAGTAATAACTAATATTGATTCGTCCTCTGATTAACCAGTATGAGGGCTGTGTGCTGGGTTGTGTATATTGGACACAGGATGAAAGGCAAATGGTTAGGGGATATAACAATTGACATCCCCTTATAACTTGGTTAGCATCACAGCAAAGGGTTTCCTTGCTGGTCCCAGAAAGAACAAGTGACATCAAAGACCCCCTCAGGTACATGTGTGAACTGCAGGGGGATGAGTATTGATGAGCTCTGCTTGGCAGAAAATACACAACCATCTGTCTAGGTCAACTCATCTTTCCCCAGACCAGAAAGGTGGCAGACTGACATGGAAAGATGGGTGGCGATCTACTAGTATCATCTGATCACAGCTAGTATCTGGCATAGATCCATGGCAATGCTGACAGCTGTGGGTTATAAATTGGAAATAACAAGCTTTTACTGTCTGCTAAAAGCCTACAAGGAAGCTAATAGCATTGGAACCTCTGAGGACTCGGAGCCTGAAAGTGGTTTTCAGTTTTAAGACGTGTATGTCTCAGCATTTGTTTGCAAGAAAAACTTAAGAACATTACATAATAAGCATTTATCACGTAACCTATCTACATGGAAATCTTACATTCCCTATAACACTTTAAAGTGTCCTCGTATTTATAATCTCCCGTCTGATCTGATATAGGGTGTGAAGAGACACTATGGGCTCATTTATATATACTTTCCTGCAAGTAAGGGCGCCGATAAGGGGGGCGCCATAGTAATTATGAATAGTAATGACTGTTTGGCTGAGATTGATAGACAACTCAGCGACCATACAGTATATCAACTCCTTGAATTTGATCCATCTGTGCATTTGAAAAGAGAGCTGACCATGCTAGTGAATGATCCACTGTTAGATGGGGTTTTAGACCAAGCCCTTTGCCAGTTCTTGATCATTAATAATCCGGTAGTTCTGTGCATGTATATCTTACCAAAGATCCGTAAGAGTCCCACTAATCCGCCTGGGAGACCTATTATTTCGGGTAGAGAATCCCTATTGAGTAATCCCTCTCACTTTTTGGACCGAATTTTACGAGGCTTTGCACAGAGTACTGACCCATATATCAGGAACACCAGCGACTTCCTTAATAAAATTAACACATTGAACATCCCACTGGGGACGTTGCTGGTGACCCTGGATGTGGTATCACTGTACACGAACATCACTCATCCCAGAGGGTTGGGAGCAGGGGCGTAAGTAAAGGCTCAGGGGCCCTGATGCAAAAGGTGAGCTGGGGCCCCCCCTCTATCTGTATCTGTACTCGTACCCATACCTAAACCATGCTGCACAGAGACATAACTTGAAGCTTCTGGGCCTCAATGCAAAACCTGTAAAAGGGCCTCCAACTATAATGCTTTATTCATAGTACTAGGCTCCCTATATGGAGAAGAGAGGCCTTATGGGCCCCCTAAGGCTCCTGGGCCCGGATGCAACCGCATCCCCTGCACCCTCTATAGTTATGCCCCTTGTAAGGAGCAATCCAGGAGGCTTTTTTAGCCTCTGATTGGATGAACAAAAAGATACAGTTCATCCTGTGTTTATTGGAATTTGTCCTCTGCAACACTTTTTTTGTTCATTGTGGTAGATTTTATCAGCAACTGTAAGGCACCGCAATGAGGTCCAATGTAGCCCCTACATATGCGAATATGTATATGAATCAAATTGAAAGGAATTTTGTATATACCTTCCCATACTGGATGAATGTCCTAGGGTGGTGGTGGAGGTATATTGATGACATCTTTTTGCTGTGGAAGGGTACCCCACAGGAACTGAGTGACTTCCACCATGAACTTAATGATATTTACCCGGAACTCAAGTTCACGCTCAACTGGTCTAACACCAGCATCCAGTTTCTGGATGTACTAGTTGGTATAAGTGGGCAGTTCATGAGCACGGATATCTATTGTAAATTGACTGACAAAAATAACCTTCTGAGATTTGATAGTTGTCATACACGTAAAATGATAGAGTCACTTCCATGGAGCCAACTGATGCATGTTCATCGTATTACCAACAATGACAAGCTTGATGTACGGCTAGAGGAGATGTGCAGACGGTTCATGGATAGAGGTTATCCTTTGGACCTCGTAAAGAGGTCAGCTACGAAGGTGAGAAATTTGACTTGAGTGGAGCTCTTGACACCCAAAGATCAACCACTAAAAACCATAAGAATTCCTTTTATTTCCACATATGGTCCTGATAGTGGAACAGGCTCGAGGATCATTAGAAAACATTGGTATCTATTGTCACGGGGTAGTCTACAGCTTGAAGAGATACAACTACCACCTCGGATGTCTTACAGGAAGTCTCCCAACCTAAGAGACAAGCTAGTACTTGCATACAATGACGCACATGATGCGTTGAAACAGTCATGTTTGGCACCAACCAGGTGTGGCAATTTCCTGTGTGGAAATTGTGTGTGTTGCAACAATATCATACGTGGCGATACATTTTTTCACCCACCAACAGGGAAAACTCTAAGCTCAAGGGACACTATACATGTAAATCTACATGTGTGGTGTATGCTATCATGTGCCCCTGTGGCTTACTCTATGTTGGTGAAACTATGGGTGAAGTCCGGGAATGCATGTCTTACCATAACAGCACAATTAGAACTGGCAAAAATGATCTTCCGGTCCCAAATCATTCTACACAGATGGGGCATATGGTAGGCCAGTTCAAATTTCGTGTTATTGATCAGATTCCAAAAACAATATGAGTCATCAGGACCACAGTAGTTAATGAAACGTACATTAAAGGGGTTGTCCCACGCCGAAACGTTTTTTTTAAAATTCAAATAGGCCCCCCGTTTGGCGCGAGACAAACCCAATGCATTTGTTAAAAAAAAAAAAGTTTAGTACTTACCCGAATCCCCGGGCTGCGGCGACTTCTTCCTTACCTTAGTAAGATGGCCTCCGGGATCTTCACCCATGATGCACCGCGGGTCTTCTCCCATGGTGCACCGTCCATTGCCGATTCCAGCCTCCTGATTGGCTGGAATCGGCACACGTGACGGGGCGGAGCTACGAGGACCAGCTCTCCGGCACGAGCGGCCCCATTCACCAGGGAGAAGACCGGACTGCGCAAGCACGTCTAATCGGGCGATTAGATGCTGAAATTAGACGGCACCATGGAGACGAGGATGCTAGCAACGGAACAGGTAAGTGAATAACTTCTGTATGGCTCATAATTAATGCACGATGTATATTACAAAGTGCATTAATATGGCCATACAGAAGTGCTGAACCCCACTTGCTTTCTCGGGACAACCCCTTTAATGTGTGTGTGTTTGCGCCATCTAGCGGTAGAACACATAACGGTTCTCTGGGCTACTGTTGTTAATGAGACTTACATTAATGTGTGTGTGCGCCATCTAGTGATAGAACACATAACGGTTCTCTGGGCCACTGTTGTTAATGAAATGCACATTAACCCCTTAGTGACCAAGCCTGTTTGCGCCTTAATGACCAGGCCAAATTTTGCAAATCTGACACGTGTCACTTTAGCATGGAAAAACACCAGAAAGGTTTTGCATATCCAAGCGATTCTGACATTGTTTTTTCGCCACATGTTGTACTTCATCTAGGCGGAAAAAAAGACTGATAGAAATTGTGTTTATTTATTGAAAAAAGAACCAAAATTGGCAAAATTTTGAAAAAATCGTCATTTTTTCACATTTCCAACTGCAATATCTCAAATATGTGCAAACATAATATAGAAATTTTTGTTAAGATATATATTTCCATCCGTTTACTTTATTTTGGGCGCACATTGGAAAAACTTTCCTTTTTTTTTAACCATTTAGGAGACGTACAAATTTAACATTACTTTTCAGCATTTTGAGGAACACTTTGTTTTCCTACACCAAACCAAGATTGGAAAGGCTCATAGGAGTCAAAATGATAGATACCACCACAAGTGACCCCATTTTAAAACCTACACCATTTAAGGTATTCACTGAGGGGTGTCATGAGTATTTTAACCCCACAGTTTTTTTTAGGAGTCAATGCGATTTAGAAGAGAAAAACTAAAATTTCATATTTTTGCAAATATGTCATTTTAAAGACAGGACTTTTTTCTATAGTACACATGAAAATTAGGATTTGCACCCCAGAATGGATACCCCTGTTTGTCTCATGCTCAGAAACATACCCATTGTGGCCCTAATCTTACGTCTGGATGCACAATGGGGCCCAAAATGAAAGGAGCAACCGGTGGCTTTCGGAACAGAAATTTTGCTTGAAGGAGATTTAGGCCCTATTGCACACTTGTAGAGCCATTGAGTGACCAAAACGATGGAGAACCCCCACAAGTGACCCCATTTTGAAAAGTAGACCCCTTAACGAATTTATCTAGGGGTACGATGACTTTTTTGACGTCACAGTTTTTGAATGAATCTAAGCCAAGCAGAAGGAAAAAATTATGATTTTCATTTTTTGGGCAATTATGTCAATTTAAAAACAGGTTTTTTTTGTGCAGTGTACATTGGAATGAAGACGTTCACCCCAATATGGATACCCCTGTTTGTCTCGTGTTCAGAAACATACCCATTGTGGCCCTAATCTACTTAAAGGAAACATAGCTAGGCCTATAGTGGAAGGAGCACCCGTTGGATTTCAGGGTACAACGGAATAAATTCTACTCCCCATTGCCCATTTGTAGAGCCATTGAGCGGCCAAAACGATAGAGAACCCCCACAAATGACCCCATTTTGAAAACTAGACCCCTTAACAAATTCATCTAGGGGTGTACTGCGTATTTTGACCTCACAGTATTTGAATGAATCTAAGCAAAGCAAAAGGAAAAAAGTATGATTTTCATTTTTTGGCAATTTTGTCAATTTAAAAACTGTTTTTTTTGTACAGTGTACATAGGAATGAAGACGTTCACCCCAAAATGGATCCCCCCGTTTGTCCCGTGTTCAGAAACATACCCCTTGTGGCCCTAATCTACTTACAGGACACATGGCTAGGCTCATAATGGAGGGAATGCACGCTGGATTTCAGGGCAGAACTGAATAAATTCCAGGCCCCATTGCCCACTTAAACGGAAAAAAATTTGACTTCCTAAAAATAATCCCCCCCCCCCACCCCACCCCTGCCATCCCCATTTTTTGGCATTCCCTAAATATTAGATAAAGGTAATAATATAAACTGCGTTTTATGTCCGAAGACAGGGGTAATTACGGAGGCTGCTTGGGATGGGCACATGGGGCAAGAAAACCGGGTATCCCCCCTCCTCTCATGTATTTTGGGGGTCATTTCTTAACCTTAGTGGCGGGGATGGGGTGTAAAAAGTGGCGCTCTGTGAGGCTTTGTAATTTTGCTGCGGTGCAGCGGTCTCACACAGAATGCGCTCAACAAGCTGCTCCTGGAACTGCATGAAGGTAAGCGTTCCCGGGGCTTCTTGTAAATTATGTATTACAGGTAGCGGTCTGAATAACGCCAGGCTCACATGGCCATATGCAGAATCCGCTTGCGGAAGCCCGCAGCGGATCTCATCTGTGAGCCCGGCTGTGACCCTGCGTACGGCCGCGTAATGTACTGCGCATAACTGCCTACTCACACAGGTGGTCATGCGCAGTACTTTTTTTTTTGTTTGCATTTCCTGCGCCGTCGCTTAGAGATGACCCGGGTACCCGCAGCCCGTACACAATGTATTTGCATATGGGCTGCGGGTATATCCGCGGTCATAGAGCACAATGGGCTCTAGGTCGCAGATATTCACGGTAAAATATAGCATGCCGTGTTCTGTTTCTGCGAGTGGATTCCGTAATTCCGACCCGCTAATTGGGGGGAATTGTGTAATCCAATGCATGCGATTGATCCGTGGATTACCGCTGATCAAGCGCATGCAGAACCCATAATTCCTGGCGGCCTAATGTTAGATCGCTACTTCATCACGTGACCAGGGACCGCTCAGCGAGGCCGCCGGTCACTGCTCCAAGCACTCAGCGACCGTTGGTCGCTGGGAGCAAGGAGATTTAAAATTTCCCGGGCTCTCCGCCTCCTGCGAATGCGTCCGGCATTTTGCCGGCGGGCGCATGCGCAGCAGCCGGAAGGGTCCATGGAGGATAATCACATCTGGATTGAAATGCGGAAGCCTCCGAGAAGATGTTTCATCTCCTCTCACCGATCACATCGGTGAGGGGAGATGAAACTGCCACTTTTTAAAGAACTTTTACGTGATCACCATTATGCATTGGATAACGGCGATCATGTGACCAGTAACCGCATACCGCGGCTCCCAGTGACATATCCAGGCTCTTGGCTACCTTTGGTAGCCAGCAGCAGGGAGATTTTACATTTCTTGGGCAATATTTCACTTTTTCGCATGCGTCCGCCATCATGCTGACGGGCGCATGCGCCGAAGCTGGGGTAGGGTCCGCGGATCAACATCCCATCAGGGAACAAATCCGGGACCTTGGGTACGTAATTTCATCCCCCCTTATGGATACGATCCGGAAGGGGAGATGAAACTTTAACTTTTTAAACTTTTTTTAACTTTTAACTTTTTTTTTTTTAAACTTTTTAACTTTATATGAACACCGTTATCTGATGGATAACGGTGATCATATGACTGGAAACCGCATACAGCGGTCCCCAGTCATATCTCCCTGCACTCGGCTATCTGTGACAGCCGGGTGCAGGGAGATTTTGAATTTGCCGGGCTCGCCGGCCTTCTGCGCATGCGCGCCACATCGGCGCATGCGCAGAAGCCAGCGGGGGTCCCGACACCGGCCGGAGGACATCGGCGGACCTGAGGTGAGTATTTTCACCTCCCCTTATGGATCCGATCCATGAGGGGAGGTGAAACTTTTCTTTTTTTCACTTTTCCGCGATCGTCGTTATCCATTGGATAACGACGATCGCGGTACTGGGGACTGCTCACCGCGGTCCCCGCTGACATCTCCTGCCTCCCGGCTACCTACAGGAGCCGGGAGCCAGGAGATTTTAAGTCTCCCGCGCCGCCGGGCCTTCTGCGCATGCGGCTGACGTAATGCCGCCTGGCACGCATGCGCAGAAGGACAGCTACGGCGCCCGAAGCATCGGGACAGCGGGGAGTCGTGCAGCGGACCTCGGTGAGTAATTTCAGCTGCTCCGATGGATCGGATCCATCAGGGCAGCTGAATCTTTAACTTTTTTTGCAGTTTTATTTACTTTTTTGCGATCGGCGTTATCCATTGGATAGCACCAATCACAATGCCAGGGGGGGGGGGGGGTCCGAACAGCCCGGGATGACAGCTCCATGCTGTCGGCTACCTGCGGACACCGACAGCATGGAGCTGTCACGTCCAGAGCCCGAGGGGCTTTATTCTCTGCAGTACACATGTTTTTACATCCTCAGAGAATAAAGCCCACTTTGGGAGGACGTAAAAACACTATGGGCTGGTCGTTAAGGGGTTAATGTGTGTGCGCGCCATCTAGTGGTAGAACACATGATGGTCCTACGGTCTGTTATTACTAAGATGTACATAAAAGTGTGTGCGTGCCATCTAGTGATAGAACACATGAGGTCCTCTGGGCCGCTGTTGTTAATGAAATGCACAATAATGTTTGTGCGCACTATCCAGTGGTAGAACACATAATGGTTCTCCGGACCGCTGTTGTTAATGAGACGTATATTAATGTGTGTGCCATCTAGTGGTAGAACACATGATGGTCCTCCAGGCTGTTGTAGTTAATGAGACGTAAATTGATGTGTGTGCGTGCCATCTAGTGGTAGAACACATGACGGTCCTCCGGGCCGCTGTAGTTAATAAGACGTAGATTAATGTGTGTGCGCGCCATCAAATAGTAGAACACATGACGGTCCTCCGAGCCGCTGTTGTTAATAAGACGTACACTAATGTGTGTGTGCGCCATCTAGTGGTAGAACACATGTCGGTGCTCCGGGCCACTGTTGTTAATGAGACGTACATTAACTCGTGTGCGCGCCATCTAATGGTAGAACACACAATGGTCCTCTGGGCCGCCATTGTTAATGAAATGTACCTTAATGCGTGTGCGCGCCATCTAGTGGTAGAACACATGATGGTCCTCCGGGCCGTTGTAGTTAATGAGACATACGTTAACGTGTGCGCATTCCTTCTACTGGTAGAACACATGATCGTCTTCCAGGCTGTTGTAGTTAATGAGACGTACATTAATGTGCGTGCGCACGCCATCTAGTGGTAGAACACAAGTCTGTGCTCCGGGCCGCTGTTGTTAATGAGATGTACATTAACTCGTGTGCGCACCATCTAGTGGTAGAACATATGATGGTCCTCCAGGCTGTTGTAGTTAATGAAACGTACATTAATGTGTGCGTGCGCCATCTAGTGGTAGAACACATGTTGGTGCTCTGGCCCGCTGTTGTTAATGAGACGTACATTAATCCGTGAGTGCGCCATCTAGTGGTAGAACATATGAGGGTCCTCTGGGCCCCTGTAGTTAATGACACATACATTAATGTGCACTCGTGCGCCATGTAATCGTAGAACACACAACGCTGTTGGGAATTAGACGTACATTAATGTGTGTGCGCGACGTCTCGTGGTAGAACACATGTCAGTGCTTCGGGCCGCTGTTGTTAATAAGACGTACATTAATGCATGTGCGCGCCATCTAATGGTAGAACACATGAGGTGCTCCAGGCCGCTATAGTTAATGAGACGTACATTAATGCGTGTGCGCGCTATCTAGTGGTAGAACATATGACGGTCCTCCAGGCCGCTGTAGTTAAAGGAGATGTCCCGCGCCGAAACTGTTTTTTTTTTTTTTAAACCCCCCCCCCGTTCGGCGCGAGACAACCCCGATGCAGGGACGTACAGAAAGCTCACCGGAGCGCTTACCTTAATCCCGGCGCTCCGGTGACTTCTATACTTACCTGTGAAGATGGCCGCCGGGATCCTCTGCATCCGTGGACCGCAGCTCTTCTGTGCGGTCCACTGCCGATTCCAGCCTCCTGATTGGCTGGAATCGGCACGTGACGGGGCGGAGCTACACGGAGCCCCATAGAGAACAGGAGAAGACCTGGACTGCGCAAGCGCGGCTAATTTGGCCATCGGAGGGCGAAAATTAGTCGGCACCATGGAGACGAGGACGCCAGCAACGGAGCAGGTAAGTAAAAAACTTTTTATAACTTCTGTATGGCTCATAATTAATGCACAATGTACATTACAAAGTGCATTATTATGGCCATACAGAAGTGTATAGACCCACTTGCTGCCTCGGGACATCTCCTTTAATGAGACATACATTAATGCGTGTGCGCGCCATCTAGTGGTAGAACACATGAGGTCCTCTGGGCCGCTGTTGTTAAGCAGACTACATTAATGCGTGTGCGCGCCATCTAGTGGTAGAACACATGATGGTCCTCCGGGCGGCTGTTGTTAATGAGACGTACATTAACTCGTGTGCGCGCAATCTAATGGTAGAACACACGACGGTCCTCCGGGCTGCCGTTGTTAATGAAATGTACCTTAATGCGTGTGCGCGCCATCTAGTGGTAGAACACACGATGGTCCACGCGGCCGTTGTAGTTAATGAGACATACGTTAACGTGTGCGCACGCCATCTAGTGGTAGAACACATATCGGTGCTCTGGGCCGCCGTTGTTAATGAGACGTACATCAATCCGTGAGCACGCCATCTACTGGTAGAACACATGATGGTCTTCCAGGCCGCTGTTGTTAATGAGACATACATTAATGCGTGTGCGCGCCATCTAGTGGTAGAACACATGAGGGTCCACTGGGCTGCTGTAGTTAATGAGACATACATTAATGCGTGTGCGCGCCATCTAGTGGTAGAACACATGAGGTCCTCTGGGCCGCTGCTGTTAATCAGACGTACATTAATGTGTGTGTGTGTGCCATCTAGTGGTAGAACAAATGTCGGTGCTTCGGGCAGCTGCTGTAAATGAGACGTACATTAGCGCCATTTAGTGGTAGAACACATAACGGTTCTCTGGGCCGTTGTTGTTAATGAGACTTACATTAATGTGTGTGTGCGCCATCTAGTGGTAGAACATATGATGGTCCTACGGGCTGCTGTTATTACTAAGACGTACATTAATGTGTGTGCGCGCCATCTAGTGGTAGAACACATGACGGTGCTCCGGGCAGCTGCTGCTAATAAGACGTACATTAATGTGTGTGCACGCCATCTAGTGGTAGAACACGTGTCGGTGCTCTGGGCCATTGTAGTTAATGAGACGTACATTAATAATTCATAAGTCCATCAAGCGGGTTTGGAGTGAAGACAATACATCATGAATATCCAGGAACATTCTGCTTTATTAACGGCGGGGATATCCATTAGTTTACACCAGAGTCGCTGTCAGCACCTGGGGTTAGTCGCACTGCTCTTCTACCCCTGACTCCATACAGCACTGCACCCCGGACCATTACATATTATGTGCTGACAAGCAACTCACTACAGGACACAAGAAATAGTGATCAGACACCTCTGCTTTCTGACTATTTCTGCTGCTCCTCCATATAGCGGTTCCATAGTGTAGTGGTTATCACGTCTGCTTTACACGCAGAAGGTCCTGGGTTCGAGCCCCAGTGGAACCACTTCTTTTCTCCGCCCCCTAATTTCTATACTTTTTATGGTCTTCTTTCCTCTGTGGCCTTTGTTATGCTTACGTGTGCAGGCATAAAATAGTGCAGCCCTAAGGACGTTTTCTATGTGACACTATAACACTAGAAGTGTATTTGATGAAGGGAGAAATGCAAAGTCCTACATCTGGGGAAGAAAAATTAAGAAAGCACATACAGAATTGGAGGAACTGGGCTAAGTAGCAGATGTGAAAAAGACGGGTATACTAATAGATCATATTATTCATATACTTGGGTATGGGGACGTGAAGAAGTGGTTCGGAGAGCTCTGACCCATAACTCTTCCATACAGTAAATCTACAGACCCCAGACCAGACTTGAACTATTTACCCGGCATGGGGAAGAAGACTGGCCGTCAGAGGATGGCAGAACACCGGAGGCTCTCACACCACCGCACTCACCTTCGGGACTCCCCTCCGCTGCATCCCCAGCAGTGAGTACAATGTTAAGGAGCAGTAGTGGAGGGAGTCAAGCAGAGCTTCGTGCTTCCCCTCCCGCGGCTGTACAAACAGGTCAGAAAGTCAGTGAGTGCACAGAGGGAGAGGGGGGTCGCTGTGGCAGGGGGAATCCCAGGCGGAAGGGAGATCCCTGACACTACAACAGCAGGAAGACATGAAGCTCTCGCTGCAGAAGGCACCGGAGGCTATAGTGCATCCACAAGAACTGCAGCAAAACTAAAGGCCCATTTAGACGCAACGATTAGCACTTAAAATTCGTTAAAAGTGTTGAAATTGAGCAATAATCAGTACGTATAAACACACGCCCATCGCGCACTTTTCGTTAGTCGTTCGCTCGTCGTTGTCTTTCAGTCCACTTAAAATCCATTGTTTGGAAGTTCGCTTTCCATTTGGTGTAAATTCAATTCGTTCCGTCGTTTAGCGATTTGAGGGGAGTATTTCGTTGTTTGGTGGGGCGTACATTTTACACGCCTAAAGGCAGAGAGATTGGTTGTCGGGGGTACAAAGCTTCAATTTTTGCACGTCCACCTACTGCTCAACCATTGGTCGGGGCGTAGTGACGTAGTCCGCAAGCAGGAACAGCGAATGTTCAAATTCGCCATTATCGCCACACATGCAAAGTTCGGTGTTAACGGATAATCTGTATATTTCCTTGCACAGAATTCTTTACCCAGGCGACATTTTTGCGTGAATGAACGCTTCGTATTTCAAAGGTAGCTAGCTAGCTGGATTGTTGTTGCCCATTTAGTTGCCTGCAGTCGTGCCCATATATTATAGAGTTATAGTTACAACAGCACTTCAAGTTTAACCCCAAGCGAGAGTCTTCTGCAAATATGGGGAAGGTGCCGTCTGTATCTTATTCTGCTGTGCCCATATATTATGTCACCGCGGCATTGCATCGTGCTTTTAGCGATTATACATCAACAGTATTTGCCGCCGGTGAGATTGTTTTTATAAGCCCCTCTGATGAACAGATGTATATGTACGGAAATTCCATATTTTAGAAAAAAGATCCAAGTGGAGTACCTGAAAACAAAAACGACATTCCACCATCTTTCAAAGCGTTTTGTTTCTACGACGCATAAACTGCAACCAAAATGGCCCGATAACTTTATTCTATGGGTCAGTGCGATTAGTGCCATACCAAACTTGTTTTCACTTTTTTTGGCTGAACTAATTTTAATACAAAGTTGAGCAATGGCTCGTTTTTAGCGCGGTGTTCTGTAGTTTACCTGAGTGCCATTTTGGAATACATAAGTCTTTTTGATCGCTTTTAGGGCCCATTGAGACGACCGTATATCAACCGGCTATTCACGCCGGCCGATATACGGCATCTCTCTCTGCAGGGGGAGGAGGCTTGAAGAGACGGGAGCAGTGATCTGAGCTCCCGCCCCCTCTCTAACGCCCTGCACTATTTTCAATGAGGAGAGGCGGGACGGGGGCAGAGCTAATTCCCCAAAAACTTAGCCCCGTCACGTCCCGCTTCCTCTCATTGCAAATAGTGCAGGGGGGCGGAGAGGAGGCAGAGAGGGGGCGGGAGCTCAGAGCACTGCTCCCGGCTCTTCCAGCCTCCTCCCCCTGCAGAGAGAGACGCCGTATATCGGTTGGGCGTGAATGCGCCCTGAATTGCATTATTTTTCCATACGTGCGGCCGTGCGGCATAAATAATGCAATATTTTGATAGATTGGGCTTTTAAGGATGCTGACATAACAACATTTTAAATATGTTTCTTTTTTCCTCTATGATTTCATTTTTTTACAAATATGGCAAAAGGGGGGAATTTAAATTTTTAGTTTAACAATTAATAAAACTTTATTGATCTTATTTATTTATACCTCCCCTCCCCCCCATTGCCCCTGCACACACCTAAACTAGCGATGCTCTGGCCACTGCTGACATATGATGTAATGCCATGCTTACTTGGGCCTTGGGTGTAACACTCGCCCTGTATGAGGAGAGGTCGCCCTGCGATATCTCTTCATACGTGCCCCGTAACCTGCATGATGAAAATGTACGTCATATAGCAGGAAGAGGTGAAGGATTTGTGCCATGGTTTCCCATAGTAGTTGGACAAAGAAATTGTGGTTTAAAAAACCATTGTTGTTGACTTGGCATTACCAGTCTTTACTGCGCCTTAATGAAAGTGTATTGCATCATCAAGAAATGTTTTTCTTTGTTTTTTTTCTTCGAGTTCTTCATGTGATTTTGCCTCAGAATCCGACAGAGATGACTCACAATGCCGAACTGGCCCTAATCGGCAACATTCTGGAGGTTGTGGCACAGAAGTAGGCAGAGGATGGAGAACGGCCCTGTAAACGATAACATAGAATGTGGTCTAAGCAGTGGCTTCAGCAGCGAGGCAGACTTTCTCACATGAGTCTCATAAATGCAGCGGGCGGATCTCTGCAAGACCTAAAATATTCGGTGGCCATCTCTGCTCCATCTCTGAGTTGCATTATCCCGGAGACATGCGATGCAATAGTTTAAAGTCTGAGAGCGGAGTATTTTAAGGCATGTAGCTGTATGCTCTCTATGTTTGGTATCCCTGTCTGGGTTGGGAACGTAAAGTGAAAAAAGAGCTTGCCTATCATGCTCTGGTTTTGTACGTATCTAAAGTGTAAACTGCATGTTGGTTGGGATGCATCCCCCTTGCTGCCCCCCTTAGCTACGACTACCACTTACTTCCTGTACTTGTAACTGGTTTAAGAGATAAGATGAGCCAATAGGTGTTAGATTCCAATAAGACTGCCTATCTAGTATATAAGAATCTGCTGTGATGTCACAAGGCAGTCTGGATTTGAGAACCTTTGTGTCTCCTAGACTCATTCATGTCGACATTGAATAAATCTTCATTTCCTATGTCCCGGGTATCGTGTTGGATTTCGGCTTCTACAACAGTTTCACTTTACAGATTTCTCTTAGCGATTATTGCCATAATGAGTATCCAGAATGGTTGCTGTCAGCATGGTTCACTATTTGCAGTAATTTCTATGGACCGGCTGATATGAATTAAGATTATTTAAACACCCACACTAAAGGGCATGACACTGCAGGGCGAATAAAACAGGCTGTGCGAGAGTGAGAGCGTAGTAAATATACCGAACCTTGTTTCTCTCTTTTACTAGTTCCCAACCACCACAGAAGATTGACAATCTGTGGCCGATGAATTTTAGCGGAGATGGCAATTCCCTAACTGCGGAGGGGCCCTTGATGGCAAACATGTGAGGATCGCATGCCGTTATTAAAGCCTCATGTCCACGGGGACAGATCCGCAGCAGGTCACCCGCATGCGTGATCCGCGCCCCTTAGGGATGCATTGGACACCCGCAGGTATTTAAATACCTGCGGATGTCATTTTCCCTTGAGGCGCGAATTGCGTGTGCGGGAAAACACCCGCAGCATGCTCCATTTTAGCGTGGGTCTCCCGCAGGCTTCTATTGTAGCCTATGGGAGCCGTCCGGATCCGCGGCACACCCGCAGCTGAATTCCTGCTCTCCGGCGCGGGAAAGCAGGAGTTTAAAAAAAAAAATGGAGTGCACGGCGCATGCACATCCGCCGGGCCGAAGAAAGAAGATCCGGCCGCGATAGAGGCCAGATCTGCAGCATCCGGACATGTAAGTAATGCTTACTTTTTAGCCTCATGTCCGCTGGAAAGGAGGGACCCACTGTGTGATTCTGCATGAAGAATCTGCGGCGGGCCTGATTTTCCCCGTGGACATGAGGCCTTAGAGCAGATAGGCTTCAACTGCCGTGCAATACTGTTACCAAAGAACACGAATTTAGTTTTTATCGGCGATGAGGCCTTTCCGCTGCAAGTCCATCTAATTAAAGGGGTTGTCTCGTGGCAGCAAGTGGGGTTATACACTTCTGTATGGCCATATTAATGCACTTTGTAATGTACATCGTGCATATTAAATATGAGCCATACGGAAGTTATTCACTTACCTGCTCCGTTGCTAGCGTCCACGTCTCCATGGCTCCGTCTAATTTCGCTGTCTTCTTGCTTTTTTAGACGCGCTTGCGCTGTACGGTCTTCTCCCCTTCTGCTCGGTCCAGGCACGAGCGGCGTTCTGGCTCCGCCCCCTTCTACGCATCATCGCGTAGCTCCGCCCCATCACGTGTGCCGATTCCAGCCAATCAGGAGGCTGGAATCAGCAATGGAACGCACAGAGCCCATGGTTCACCATGGGAGAAGACCAGCGGTGCACCATGGGAGAAAACCGCAGTGCATCCCTGGGAAAGGACCGGCGGTCATCTTAGGGAGAAGATTTTTTAAAGTCCTTATTTCGTCGGATCGGTGAGTAGCAAGCGGTTTAAAAACCGCTTTAATTTGCTATTTTATGCCAGGGGGGTGACAGGGGGAATGGGGTAGGGTAAAATTTTGAGGTTTGCCGCGAGACAACCCCTTTAAGCCTTTCTCCCAACAAAATTTGGACAGTGAAAAGAACATTTTCAACTATCGGCTTTCAAGAGCAAGGCAGGTGGTAGAGAATGTGTTTGGGATTATGTCCAATCTCTTTTGCACCGTCCACGCCTCCTATTAGCTTGCTACCAGAAATGATTGACATAGTAGTGCTGGCTTGCTGTGTTTTTGCACAACTACTTATGGAGGCGAGATGCACCGACCTATTCCCCTCCTTTGATGATCGATTGTAAAAATGTTGAAAATATGGAAATGCAGTATGGGAAATGGCATTCCAAAGCAGCAGGGATGTTACCTCCTCCCCCCCTCCTTCAAACACTTCGTGCAGGTGATGATGCCATTTTATGTCGTGAACACTACAAGAGATAGTTCTACACGGTTGGAGCAGTGTCTTGGCAGACACGAATGTAACAAATAATGACTACTTGTTTGTGCAATAAAAGTTTGTTGCTTTAACCCTTTCCAATCCACTGTCTGATGTCTTCCTACATTCTGATTGAAGCTTGTACAGCTCCAATGTCAGAAGACGTCCGATGGGGTATTCTTACCGTCTATTGCCAGCAAAAAGAGAAAGCCTTTTAGGAAACCCTGAATCCAAAATTGGATTGGAAAGGATTAATCATTAAACTTCACAATTACCATGCAATGGTTCACGGGTTGGTGAATACGCAGCCATCTGCTTTATGTACCAAAACTCACTGTCCTTTTTTAAACATGTATGTTTGCATATGACATTGTTTTTCTTGAATTCTTCATTGTCTTCCTTCATTGGCTGGGCACTCGTGTACGCCGAAGCATGATCTCATGCCGCAGCTACTATAGTTCGCTCCCAGGGGGAAGATAGGAAGGGAATTTCTCTTGGCTCAGTATCAACCGCCCCTTTCCATTGACTTCCTGCTACGTCCGATGAACAATCCAGTACCCAATGGTCACTGTTACTTGTCAATGGGTGGCAGAGATTTTTTTTATTGTCTATTAATTAAAAACCATTGTAAATAGCAGAGCTTAAGGTTTAACTGCAGTGTGCGATCTTTATTCATAATTGTAATAAATAAAAGAAACCACAATGAGTTTTTAATTAAACTTAACTCCTTAGTGACCAAGCCTGTTTGCGCCTTAATGACCAGGCCAAATTTTGCAAATCTGACACGTGTCAATTTAGCATGGAAAAACACCAGAAAGGTTTTGCATATCCAAGCAATTCTGACATTGTTTTTTCGCCACATGTTGTACTTCATCTAGGTGGAAAAAAAAGACCGATAAAATTTGTGTTTATTTAATAAAAGCGCCAAAATTGGGAAAATTTTGAAAAAATCGTCATTTTTTCACATTTCCAACTGCAATATCTCAAATATGTGCAAACATAATATAGAAATTTTTGCTAAGATATATATTTCCATCCGTTTACTTTATTTTGGGTGCACATTGGAAAAACGTTGGTTTTTTTTTTTAACCATTTAGGAGACGTACAAATTTAACATTACTTTTCAGCATTTTGAGGAACACTTTGTTTTCCTACACCAAGCCAAGATTGGAAAGGCTCATAGGAGTCAAAATGATAGATACCCCCACAAATGACCCCATTTTAAAAACTACACCCCTTAACGTATTCACTGAGGGGTGTCATGAGTGTTTTTTTTTAGCAGTCAATGCAATTTAGAAGAGAAAAACTAAAATTTCGTATTTTTGCACATATGTCATTTTAAAGACAGGAATTTTTTCTATAGTACACATGAAAATGAGGATTTGCACCCCAGAATGGATACCCCTGTTTGTCCCGTGCTCAGAAACATACCCATTGTGGCCCTAGTATTACGTCTGTATGCACAATGGGGCCCAAAAGGAAAGGAACAACCGGGGGCTTTCGGAACAGAAATTTTGCTTGAAGGAGATTTAGGTCCTATTGCACACTTGTAGAGCCATTGAGTGACCAAAACGATGGAGAACGCCCACAAGTGACCCCATTTTGAAAAGTAGACCCCTTAACGAATTTATCTAGGGGTACGATGACTTTTTTGACTTCACAGTTTTTAAATGAATCTAAGCCAAGCCGAAGGAAAAAAATTACGATTTTCGTTTTTTTGGTAATTCTGTCATTTTAAAAGCAGTTTTTTTGTATAGCACATATATGAATGAAGACTTGTACCCCAAAATGGATACCCCTGTTTGTCCTGTGCTCAGAAACATACCCATTGTGGCCTTAATTGTATGTCTGGATGCACAATGGGGCCCAAAATGAAAGGAGCAACCGGTGGCTTTCGGAACAGAAATTTTGCTTGAAGGAGATTTAGGCCCTATTGCACACTTGTAGAGCCATTGAGTGACCAAAACGATGGAAAACCCCCACAAGTGACCCCATTTTGAAAAGTAGACCCCTTAACGAATTTATCTAGGGGTACGATGACTTTTTTGACTTCACAGTTTTTGAATGAATCTAAGCCAAGCCAAAGGAAAAAATAACAATTTTCATTTTTTTGGTAATTCTGTCATTTCAAAAGCAGTTTTTTTTGTACAACACATATATAAATGAAGCCTTGCACCCCAAAATGGGTACCCCTATTTGTCCTGTGCTCAGAAACATACCCATTGTGGTCCTAGTATTACGTCTGTATGCACAATGTGGCCTGAAATGAAAGGAGCAACCGGTGGCTTTCGGAACAGAAATTTTGCTTGAAGGAGATTTAGGCCCTATTGCACACTTGTAGAGCCATTGAGTGACCAAAACGATGGAAAACCCCCACAAGTGACCCCATTTTGAAAAGTAGACCCCCTAACGAATTTATTTAGGGGTATGATGACTTTTTTGACTTCACAGTTTTTGAATGAATCTAAGCCAAGCAGAAGGAAAAAATTATGATTTTCATTTTTTTGGCAATTGTGTCAATTTAAAAACTGTTTTTTTTGTACAGTGTACATAGGAATGAAGATGTTCACCCCAAAATGGATACTCCCATTTGTCCTGTGTTCAGAAACATACCCATTGTGGCCCTAATCTACTTAAAGAAAACATGGCTAGGCCTATAAAGGAAGGAGCACCTGTTGGATTTCAGGGTACAACGGAATAAATTCCAGGCCCCATTGCCCACTTGTAGAGCCATTGAGCGACCAAAACAATAGAGAATCCCCACAAATGACCCCATTTTGAAAACTAGACCCCTTAACGAATTCATCTAGGGGTGTACTGCGTATTTTGACCCCACAGTATTTGAATGAATCTAAGCAAAGCAGAAGGAAAAAATTAGGATTTTCATTTTTTGGCAATTTTGTCAATTTAAAAACTGTTTTTTTTTTGGTACAGTGTACATAGGAATGAAGACTTTCACCCCAAAATGGATCCCCCCGTTTGTCCCGTGTTCAGAAACATATCCATTGTGGCCCTAATCTACTTACAGGACACATGGCTAGGCCCATAATGGAGGGAATGCCCGCTGGATTTCAGGGCAGAACTGAATAAATTCCAGGCCCCATTGCCCACTTATACGGAAAAAAAATTGACTTCCTAAAAATAATCCCCCCCCCCCCATTTTTTGGCATTCCCTAAATATTAGATAAAAGTAATAATATAAACTGCGTTTTATGTCCGAAGACAGGGGTAATTACGGAGGCTGGTTGGGTTGGGCACATGGGGCAAGAAAACCGGGTATTCCCCTCCTCTCATGCTTTTTGGGGGGTATTTCGTGACCTCAGCGGTGGGGATGGGGTGTAAAAGGTGGCGCTCTGTGAGGCTTTGTAATCTTGCTGTGGTGCAGCGGTCTCGCACAGAAGGCGCTCCACAAGCTGCTCCTGGAACTGCATGAAGGCAAGCGTTCCAGGGGCTTCTTGTAAATTACGGATTACAGGTAGTAGTCTGAATAACCCCAGGTTCACACGGCTGTATGCGGAATCTGCTTGCAGAGGCCCGCAGCGGATTCCAGCTGTGAGCCCGGCTGTGACCCTGCGTACGGCCGCGTAATTTACTGCGCATAACTGTCTACTCACACAGGCGGTCATGCGCAGTACACTGTTGTTTGTTTTTATTTCCCGCGCCGTCGCTTAGAGATGACCCGGGTACCCGCAGCCCGTTCACAATGTGTTTGCATATGGGCTGCGGGTATATCCGCGGTCATAGACCACAATGGGCTCTAGGTCGCGGATATCCGCGGTAAAATATAGCATGCCGTGTTCTGTTTCTGCGAGTAGATTATGTAATTCCGACCCACTAATTGGGGGGAATTGTGTAATCCAATGCATGTGATTGATCCGTGGATTACCGCTGATCAAGCGCATGCAGAACCCGTAATTCCTCTCCGGTCATGTGTGACCGGCCTAATGTTAGATCGCTACTTTATCACGTGACCGGGGACCGCTCAACGAGGCCGCCGGTCACTGCTCCAAGCACTCAGCAACCGTTGGTTGCTGGGAGCAAGGAGATTTAAAATTTCCTGGGCTCCCCGGCTCCTGCGAATGTGTCTGGCATTTTGCCGGCGGGCGCATGCGCAGCAGCCGGAAGGGTCCATGGAGGATAATCGCATCTGGATTCAAATGCGGAAGCCTCCGAGAAGATGTTTCA
Organism: Eleutherodactylus coqui; assembly: GCF_035609145.1. Classification (NCBI taxonomy): domain Eukaryota; kingdom Metazoa; phylum Chordata; class Amphibia; order Anura; family Eleutherodactylidae; genus Eleutherodactylus; species Eleutherodactylus coqui. Next base: position 87,390,807 of record NC_089840.1, on the reverse strand, counting down.
TCTCCCCCCACCGATCGCATCGGTGAGGGGAGATGAAACGTCCACTTTTTCAAGAACTTTTACGTGATCGCCATTATGCATTGGATAACGGCGATCACGTGACCAGTAACCGCCCCGTGACATCTCCAGGCTCTTGGCTCTGGGCAATATTTCACTTTTGCGCATGCGTCCGCCATCATGCTGACGGGCGCATGTGCAGAAGCTGGGGTAAGGTCCGCGGATGAACATCCCATCAGGGAACAAATCTGGGGACCTTGGGTACGTAATTTCATCCCCCCTTACGGATATGATCCGTAAGGGGAGATGAAACTTTAACTTTATAAACGTTTAACTTTTTTTTTTATATACTTTTTAACTTTATATGATCACCGTTTTCCGATGGATAACGGTGATCATATGACTGGAAACCGCATACAGCGGTCCCCAGTCATATCTCCCTGCACTCGGCTAACTGTGACAGCCGGGTGCAGGGAGATTTTGAATTTGCCGGGCTCGCCGGCCTTCTGCGCATGCGTGCCACATCGGCACATCGCAGAAGCCAGCGGGGGGTCCGGAGACCGGCCGGAGGACATGGAGGAAGCGGGGTGAGTATTTTCACCTTCCCTCATGGATCCGATCCATGAGGGGAGGTGAAACTTTACTTTTTAAAAACTTTTTAGCAGTTTTCCGCGATCGCCGTTATCCATTGTATAACGGCGATCACGGTACCGGGGACCGCTCACCGCGGTCCCCGCTGACATCTCCTGCCTCCTGGCTACCTACAGGAGCCGGGAGCCAGGAGATTTTAAATTTCACGCGCCGCCGGGCCTTCTGCGAATGCGGCTGACGTAATGCCGCCTGGCGCGCATGCGCAGAAGGACGGCTACGGGGCCTGGAGCATCGGGAGAGCGGGGAGCAGCGTGCCGGACCCGGGTGAGTAATTTCAGCTGCCTGGATTGATCCCGATCCATCAGGGCAGCTGAATATGTCACTTTTTTTCAACTTTTATTTACTTTTTTGCGATCCATTGGATAGCGCCGATTGCAATGCCGGGGGGGGGGTCCGTACAGCCCGGGATGACAGCTCCATGCTGTCAGCTATCTGCGGACACCGACAGCATGGAGCTGTCACGTCCAGAGCCCGAGGGGCTTTATTCTCTGCAGGACACATGTTTTTACGTCCTCAGAGAATAAAGCCCACTTCGGGAGGACGTAAAAACACTATGGGCTGGTCGTTAAGGGGTTAATTTAATTCGCATTAAATGTGAAACACATGGTGTTTAGCAAAAGTGCAACTGAGTTAAGAGTTCCAGCGTATTGCGCATCATGTTGTGGATTGCGCACCCCTTTGGTGCGCAAGTATGCAGGAAAATAGAGTGGGTTCTATTTCTTTGCGTGCAAAACACACGCGCTAAATTGGGAAGGGTATATCAACCTATTGACATAAATGGGTTTGATTGTCTGCATATTGTGAATGTAAAAACACACACAAATATTCCTGTGTGAAGAACCCTTAGGGCTCCCACCCACTGGCAATATTTTCTCCACTGCGATGCGATTCTAAAGTTAAAGTCTCGCATCGCAGTGCGAGAAAAAAAATCGGCATGACACCGCCATATCGCAAGTCTTTTCAATGGGGCCAGCGGCAGCAGCGCTAGCCCCATTAAAAAAGAAATGGAGAATGCCGGGATCTTCTGCCACAGCTGTAACAGCTGTGACAGCTGTGGCAGAAGTCTCCGGCATTCTATTCCATTGCTTTCAATGGGATCGGCACAGCGGCCGATCCCATTGAAAGCACTGCTTTGGCAAGCCCCGTGGAATGATTATCGGGGAAGGGCTTTAAATATAAGCCCTTCCCCGATAATCTGCCAAAAGTGTGAAAAAAAATAAAAAAGATTATAGTCACCTCTCCTGCTCTCAGCCGCGTCCTCCCGCTGGCTCCCCGTCACTGTTATTGAGCTCTTTCAGCAGTCGGGGATTTAAAAATCCCTGCCTCCTGAAAGGGCTGTGCAGATTGGCTGAGGGCTCAGCCAATAGCAGCTACTGCTTAGCTATTGACTGAGCGCTCAGCCAATCACACATAGCCCTTAGCTATTCATTCATGAATAGCTATATTCTGTTCACACTTCCATCTGGATCCATCATATAACAGACACAGATGGAATCGATGGACTATCAGAGTTTCCATTGTGGAGTCCTTCATTTTACCAGAAACAATAGCGCATCACGTTGCACTATTTATTTAAGATAGAACCTCCAAACAGAAGTGTGAACAAGAGCCTAATACAATATAAATCACATAATCACAAGATCTGCAGAGGGTAGCGCAAACAAGCAGAACCATACAGTGGAGACGTGTTAAGGGTCAGGTGTACGCGACTGGGTTGGATTACGCATGCAGGAGCCCACAGCAGAATCCGACTGTGTGCCCAGCCGGCATCCATGTGTATCTGTCTTTACTACTTCTTTTCTGTACTGCGGATGGTCCGCACGGCAAGCCGTGCAGTAAAAGTTTAGTTTTTTTTAACTCCTGCTTTCCCTGCGTCATTGCCTGGCGATGACCCGGAGTTAGACATGAGCGAACGTACTCGGACACGCCCCTTTTTCACTCGAGCACCGCGATTTTCGAGTACTTCCGTACTTGGGTGAAAAGATTCGGGGGGCGCCGTGGGTGAGTGGGGGGTTGCAGCGGGGAGTGGGAGGGAGAGGGAGAGAGAGAAAGTTCCTCCCTGTTCCCCGCTGCTACCCCCCGCTCCGCCATGCCTCTCTCCGCCTTCCGGCGCCCCCCGAATCTTTTTACCCGAGTACGGAAGTACTGGAAAATAGCGATGCTCGATCGAGTAATTACTCGAAACGAGTATATTCGCTCATCTCTACCCGGAATCAGCGACCTTTCCGCAATGTCAATGTCAAGGGCCACTGGTCGGATGGTTTCCATTGACTTCAATGAAAGCTGTCCCTGCGGAATCTGCTTAAAAATAGAACATGCTGGGGCATGGCTATCTGCAGAGCCGGGAGGACGCACGCTGCTGGAGCTCCGCCAAGGAGCCCTGTAAAAGGACAGATTCAGCCCAAAGAAAGGCATAAACCTGCAGCAATTAGCACACCTGTACACCCCTCAGAGACGTGCGGTGCACGAAGTTGAGGGTGAAACCTCCCGAAAAATACTGGCGGACGTGCGGCCTACATCAGGGCCCGGATCCTCAGACTTGCCTGCCATCCACCCGGTGGTCTGGATGGCCGTCCAGCGGGCTTCTGCAGGGGTGCCGATGAGGAAGAGGCTTCGGCGCTGGTCCCTGCTGATGACAGCTACAGACCCAGGAGCAGAGCGGTGGCCTAACATCAGACCTGGACCCGCGGCCTGAGGTGCCTGTTACCAGCGGTAGTTCTCCTGGAGCAGTACCGGCAGATGCATCATGCCTAATTCCATCACCCCCCACCTGAAGATCAGGGGCCGGAGGGGACTTGGGGCCTAGTGACAGGTCTGAGGCCTCAGCCTGGATTTTTGCTGATCAGCCTAGAGGCCGTGTCCCTGGCTTGTCGTGTGAGCCCACCAGATGAACTGCAGGCTCTGACACACCAGCGGAGGACAGCGCAGCGGGGAGCTCAGCTGCAGCGTCCTGTCTCTGTGCCTGGGATGGTGAGTGCTGCCGATTCCCCACGGCTCCCACCTATGCCCAACACAGAACGAAAGCAAAAGGACTGGGAGAAAAGAGCTAAAGAGAAGGATAGGGGAGAAAAGAAAAGGAGACAGATCAAAAACTGACCTCACAAGCAGTCGGGCCGTCCCCCACACCAGATCAAAGGGACTGTCAGCACTATCACACTGTCTCCTTCAAAGACACTGCTGTCATCTAGTGGCGAAACACAAAAATGCATCTTCATTTAACATCTCTCTAGAGCACTGCTGACATCTAGTGGCAGATCTTAATATTGCATTTACAAATGATCTCTTTCAGGATGCTGCTGCCACCTAGTGGCAGGTTCTGATAATACACCCTTCTATACCTCATATATATTCTACAGTTCCTGTACCGCGCTTTTTGCAAGAAGTGTCTTGGAAAGAACCACAACCAGCGGAATCCGCTCGAGCCCCATACTCGCTGGCCAATTCAATTTTCCATTCCTAGCTATAAGCAGCAGACCCACTAGGACCCCTCCCCCCGCTAAGCCGGTACGGCACATACATGGGCACGATGTTTTTTCTTCATTCGTGACCTGTGCTCTACCCCCGTCCTAGGTTTTTCAGTGAGAGCCAGATTGAAGCTACGCCATTATGACAAAGAAAAACAGCAAACAGAATAAATCCCGACCTTCTACATCCCAGAGCACGCTCCCAGAACTATTCTCAAGCCCCCAACCCAGCCCCTCCAAACTGGTTCAGGCTCCAAATATGGACAATCAAACATCACCACTGCTAGGAAACCAATCGGCTCTCCCACTGTCAACATCAGAAGACTCCTCACTCTCTGCCTCCGATACGAAGCTTTTTCTTCATATTCAACGTCTCTTTAAAGCAGAACTGCAATCTGCACTACGCGATATCAACAGCCAGATACATGATCTAGGACAACGTACTGTGGACCTGGAACACAAGACAGATGATACAGTAGATGCCCTGGATCAGGAACGAGCTAGGAGTGAGGATTACTGTGAGCTTTAGAATTGAAATGTGAGGATCTGGAAAACAGAAGCGGAGGGACCAATATCCAAATCAGAGGTATGCCAGAGGCTATCACTAACATCCGTGAAGCTGCAACTAATTTCTTCTCTGTGCTACTACCATAGGTCTCCCGAGAAAGTTTGCGTATCATCCATATCCACCGTGCTCTGAGCAGACCTAGCAACCCAGATCTGCCAAGAGACATTGTCCTCAAACTCCACTATGGCGAGATGCGTGATCAGATACTAGCAGCCACAAGAAATCTGACCGTGCTTCCTGGGGTCCCGACGTCTGTCCAGATCTATGCGGGTGTTGCCCAATCTCTCTGGCTAAAAGAACAAGCCTGAGACCCCTCACTCAAGCTTTACAAAGAGTTAATATCCGTTACAGATGGAACTCCCTTTCGTATTGAGCGTAAAGATCAACCAGTGAATTTATAATTTTTGAACCCTGGATGAAGGAAGACGTGCTTTGGAAGAAGAAAGAATTCCCCTTGATATTCCGAATGTCGTGACTCCTAGAGCCCAGCAGCCGACGAGAACCTGGTCAACGACTGGATCTCTATGCCGAGATCAGCCCTCCCAGTTATGTGGTACTCCATTCAACTACAGGATTATATGGTACTTTTTCATATATACCACAGCGTCACCCGGGGGGGAATTATAGGGAGGGGGCTGTAATAGTGAAATTTATTCATCTATAAGTCTTTACGACACAGCTTTCTGACCCCCAAGCAAAAGAGACACTTCAAGATATTCCTTGTCCCTGGGGCTATCCCGGGCAATTAGCTGTTCAAGTGCTACTCTGAAGAGTACCGCGTGCCTTGATTTTTAGGTTTGGTTGCTCTCGGAACCTGCAAGACACACAGTTTGACTGTCACTGAATATGGTTAATGTTTAGAGTATGGGATTTTGATCTGGTTTTTCCCCCTTTCTTCTTTAGCTAGCTTTAGCTTCAGGATGGATTGGAAGTATTTATTGCCCTTTCCGTCCTGGACCTCGTGGGTGTCCCACATATTATTGGGGGACGCGCCCGACATCTGGACCACTCTGGGCTTACAAGCCCAATACACTGTTGTTATGTTTCTGTTAGTTGTAAGTTTTCTCAGCTATGTATTTTTTTGTAAGGTAATATCCACATGTAAGCACTATATCTATCTGCTCCAATTTGTAGTATTCTCTAGAAAGGTTCCCCTATGGAAAGGCAGTAGATCAGGACCTTCTAGGCCTCGAACGGGTGGACTCTCATCCAATGTCTGAGATATCATTGGTGAATAAACAATCAGCAAAATGGTAGTTATCATATCTTGTAACGTTAAGGGGTTTAATTCGCCTCTAAAAAGATGCAAAGCTCTGGCCCAATATTTGAAACTTAAACTAGATATTATCTGCCTGCAGGAGGCTCACTTCTCCTCCTCCTCTTCACCAAAGGTTTTTCACCCCCAGTACTCTAAAATATATTCCTCAACAGCCCCTAAGGAAAACCTGGGTGCTACTATCCTCGTGCATAACTCTCTCCCCCTGATCGTCACCCATACGGAAGTCTATCCACAGGGCAGATTCCTTAATCTGCAGGGCTATCTCTATGATAATAAAGTAACGATAGTTAACTCCTGTGCTCCCACCACAAATCCACATAAACTCTTTTCCACGTTGGTCAATAAACTCCGAAACATTCGAGATACCCACATTTATTGGATGCGAGATTTCAACATGTGCAGTCCTCTTATATAGATCGCTCTTACTTGCGTCCAGATAGACTAAGTACAGCGCAGCCAGTCTCATTGAGGGCTGCATTGGTGGATTTGGCAATAGCGGATGTGTGGAGGGAGAATCATGGAGCAAGAAGGGGATACGCCTTCTTCTCTCCGCCCCACAAGTCTTACTCACGCATAGATTGAATCCTAATATTAGGAAAACATATACCTGAGGAATTCTTAGATGCTCATATAATAGTAATTCCTAAACCTAATCAGGACCACACCACCCCATTTCCCTCTTAAACCTGGATTATAGAATTTTTACTAGTATTATTGCCAACCGGATAAATAAATATCTTCCCGTCCTGATCCACAAGGACCAAGTGAGTTTTATACCTGCACGACAGGCCACTGATAATGTTAGAAAAATTCTGAACCTTGTCCACATTGCACAATCCCAGAATTCACTATTGCGTCTTCTAGCACTCGATATAGAAAAGGCAATTGATAGCCTGTCATGGGACTATCTATTTACTGTCTTAGATAGAATGGGGGTAGGAGGCCCATATGTGCCGGCCCTGAGATCCTTGTACTCCCGTCCTTCTGCCAAGCCAAAGCTCCCTAGCTCAGAGAACCACTCAATTCCTATCCGGAGAGGGACGAAACAGGGATGTCCACTGTCCCCGACCCTATTTGCATTCGTGATAGAGCCTTTGGCTTGCCTGATTAGACAAAATCCAAATATATCAGATCTTGCTTGTGGGGATAGAGAATATAAATTGAGTCTGTTTGCAGACGATATTTTGCTCTCTCTCACTAGGCCCCTGACCTCGTTTGCCAACCTGATTAAAATCCTTGACTCCTTCGCTGAGGTGTCGGGTTTAACGGTCAATACGGACAAGACAGAGGCTCTTTATATTAATTTCCCCAGTCCAATGAGAAAACTGCTAGACCTCAATTTTGGGTTTCACCCCCCCCCCACACTATCATACATACTTGGGCATAAAACTTGCCCCTAATCTGGCCTCTCTGTATAGGTGGAACTATCACCCATTTAAATCCATTAAGGCAGACTTAAAAAGATGGAACCAACCCGCCCTGTCCTGGATTGGACGCATAAAAGCTATTAAAATGACAGTATTGCCACGGCTACTTTATCTTTTCCGCTGCCTCCCCGTCAACATCCCAATGGATGAATTGAAAGATATTAAACTGGCAGATTTCTAATTTATCTGGTGAGGGAGGAGACCAAGAATCCGTCGAAACATTATGTACTATCACAGACGGGTGGGAGGGTTGTTTGTCCCCAACTTCCAAAAGTACTTTTTGGGGGCCCAACTATCTCAGATCCCTCCAATGTTTGCTGGGACTGGAGCACCTCTCTGGACAGAACTGGAGTCCTCTATGATAGCCCCGGTGGTCCTTCATACAGTTTTCTGGGACAGGAGCTCCAAGGTATTTGCCCTGCGACTATTGTCCCCACTGACGACCCACCTTTTTGCCATTTGGAGAAAGACTAGGTTCAAATATTCTTTGATGACTGATCTCCCTCCCCTTCTGCCTATTATCCCTAATCAGGGCTTCCCCCCGAGTACCTAGCAGAAGACCTTCTGATGGTGGAGGAGCAGGGGCATAGTACATGTAAATCCCTTCTTGCAGTTCCAAAAACTGCTTAGTATCCCTCAGATTATCGAGAAATATGATGTCCCTGACAACCGATGGCTTGAGCTTAACCAGATTTACAGTTTTGTCAGATCACTGCTGCCTACGCCGATTTCTATATCCAATAATTCTACATTTGAAATGTTATGTCTTTGGACCCCCCTTCAATCGGGGATTATTTCTTATCTTTATGCAACTATGAATTAACCTCCTCTAGATGGCAAACTTCTGTACATGAAAAGGTGGGAACGAGACCTCGGTATATCTCTCTCTCTCTGCCAAGTTGGCATCATTGTTGCACATTCACATCTAAGGGCAGCCACTAGGTAAGATTGGCGAAGACCTCAATTAAGATTCTCCACAGGTCCAATTTATCCAGAACCGCTCATCGTCCTACTTTTGGGGATGTGCTGAATTAGGTTCTACTGTGCACACCTGGGGGACCTGCCCGAAGGTGAGAACACTCTGGGGACAGGTCGCTGGCCTTGTCTCCTCAGTGATTGGCAAGCCCTTTGCCCGCGCCCCAGCGACGTGTCTGTTAGCGGATAAACAGTTAGGCTTCAACAATTAGCAACATAAATTGGCTCAAAATATATGTACGGCCACCAGAGTTTATATAGCGTCACAATGGTTATCGCCTGTACTGCAGATTGGTCCGGTCAAGGCTAGAATCTCCCAAATGATGGTATACAAGAAGCTTTCAGCTATCAGGGAAGATAATATGGAGATGTTCCTGAAAACGTGGTCTGACTACCTGGGAGCTCTGGGTCTTACAGAGGCCCTTCAGCGGTGAGGTGGGTTGGTGGGATGGTGGTTTGGATAGGGAAGGGAGGTTTACAGAAGTCCTACGGAAGAAATAGAGGGCAGCAAATTTAACCTGAAGACATATGTGATACAATATATGTGGAAGTTATTGCCCTGATTGTTCGATAATCCTTACTATGTTAGGTTTTGTTTTATAAATTTGTATTTATGGAATCCCCCTGCGCGGGGTATATCTTTGGCCAATATACTGCTATTTTTTGACAAAAATGTATAAAATCATTTGAAATAAAAAATAGGGCATGCTGCGATTTTTCCTCCGTGCGCAGAAAATTGCAATTGATTTCCACTCGTGTGCAGGAAAAAGCGGGTTTCGATAGCATGTTATGGGCGGTATTTGCTGCGAAATCCAGAGTCAGATGCCCGTTTTGGATTCTGCAATGCAAATATGCCCGTGTGCAGCCGGCCTAAATGTTCTGCATGGCTGGCATGGATGTATTGGACTTACATGTTTGCACAGTATGTTATAACAAAGTATCCGCAGGGGAACAGTAAGGAATGTAAGTATGTGCTGTACAAATGAAGAATCGTAAATGACATAGTCACAAGATGTAAAGTAAATAGTGGGGAGGTCAATAAAAACACAAGGCATTGAAGTGTTTTATTGAACTACATGACTGGGATGGATTGATTAAACTGTATGTAAGGAACACCATGAAAACTATAGACTAATCAGGGAAACAAATGTACTGTACAGCAATATACTACAAATAATGGAACAGTAAAGAGAAAGGCAATGGAAGAATGCTGCAGTTTATTATTAGTGCCATCCTCCATCGGGATAGGCATGTAATCAGAACATGCTTTCACAAATACAGTACATATCTCATTAGGAAGAAACCGGGAGGGTTATATAAGAGGAGTATGGGCATAGAAGGGAGGTCTGGTAAAACAGCATGATATATAAAAGCCTAAAGAATTGACAAGAAGAGAGTGTTTGAAGAAGCATGTAAATGAAATAACTGCGAGGAAATATTGTCCGGCGGTGTTTTTATGATAATGATATAGATAATAATGATATGATATCAATGATATAGAATACTACAAACGATGGCGCCCTGCAGTGATGACTTACAGATGTCCAGCCTCAAGGCCACTCTAACAAGTACACTTACCCTGAATGTTGTTATACTCAGGAACGAGTCTATGCACCTCTGTGCTTTTAGCATAAAATAAACCCTGGGGCACAATATGGGGCACTTTTTAACCCTATTATTTTTATGTGCCTGTGACTGTCAGCCCTAGTCTGTGCTTTTGCTGCAGGCTGTGATGGGCTGAAAAAGCTATGCCATACCTGTTACACTTCCTGTTCATCTGCCATGAGACACAGAGCTGTGATTTATTGCAGATGCATACCCGTGGCCATGAACAAATGCTCTGCTCTAACGGCTTAACAGTCTGCCTTGATAATGCTGCACTATGGGCTCCCTCTCCACTGCCGGAATGAGATTTGGCATTGTAGCAGGGATCAAGGAAGGTGACCACTCAGTAATGATCTGATGTTTTGCTGTGGGCTATGTGACGGTCCTTCTGCAAGCACTGCATCATAAAAGCACTCATATGTCTCAAAGTGCTTACTAAGGGTGATGATCCACATCCCTTGAGGTCAAGCCAAAGAGTGTCCTAGGGCTGGTCCTGCCATCCATGTACAATAGCTAGGGTAAGTGATGGATGGAAGCAATGTTGTGAATGTCCCTCAGAGGTCTTACATCACGTCATGGGGTTCATAGACAGTAAAAAACATAAATAAGTAAAACAAAATTACAGATTAAAACAACAATATATACATAAGAAATTAAATAACCCAAAACCAAAGCCAACTAAAACCGTCGCTATAAGTGCCCTGTAATCCAAAACATACATATTATATTTCAAAACATCCAAAACAAAATGAGGAACCCATTCCCATACTTTATTTTAGAGTAAATAAACAAATTTAAAAAAATAAATAACTAGAAATGTTAAAAAAATAATTTTCTTTAGCCTTTTACCCTCAATAAAACTAAAAAAACAGAAAAAAGGTCAGTGAAAAAGATATAAAAAAATAGTCCTAAATGTCACAGGAAAAAAAACGCAGCAAAATTAATTTTGATAGCTAAAAGAAAAAATATAGGGCAGTAAAACAACTACATGGGTAAAATCCCTAAAAAGTGTCTGGTCCTTAAAGGGGTTGTCTCGCGGCAAGCATCAAAATTTAACATTACCCCATTCCCCCTGTCACCCCCCTGGCATAAAATAGCAAATTAAAGCGGTTTTTAAACCGCTTGCTATTCACCGATCCGACGAAATAAGGAGTTTAAAAAATCTTCTCCCTAAGATGGCCGCCGGTCCTTTCCCAGGGATGTACTGCAGTTTTCTCCCATGGTGCACCGCGGGTCTTCTCCCATGGTGCACCATGGGCTCTGTGCGTTCCATTGCCGATTCCAGCCTCCTGATTGGCTGGAATCGGCACACGTGACGGGGCGGAGCTACGATGACGACGCGGTGACCAGCTCTCCGGCACGAGCGGCCCCATTCACCAGGCAGAAGACCGCACAGCGCAAGCGCGTCTAAAAAAGCAAGAAGCCAGCGAAATTAGACGAAGCCATGGAGACGTGGACGCTAGCAACGGAGCAGGTAAGTGTATAACTTCTGTATGGCTCATATTTAATGCACGATGTACATTACAAAGTGCATTAATATGGCCATACAGAAGTGTATAACCCCACTTGCTGCCGCGAGACAACCCCTTTAAGGTACAAAGCAGCCTGGTCCTTAAAGATGATGTCACTAAAACAATTGTCTTTACTAATTGTTAGAAATCCGTTGTTAGCTAAAAATGTCAAAAAATTCCCTGCGCTCACGGACCCCAGGAATACACTATAGGACTCCTGAAGAGGGCAAGACTACCAACTTGCCGAAACGCGTTGTATGTAATAAAAAGTACTGTTACATGGACTGTGGAGTCCTATAGTGTATTTCCGGGGTCCGTGAGCGCAGGGAATTTTTTGACATTTTTAACTTGCGATTTGGTACTACAGCCCGGTGTGGGCTGTATCCCGTGGTCGGCTCTCCGGCATCCGGATTTGGAACCCAGGGTGGTTACAGGCGATCGTGGATATCGGGTGCTAGCGGGCTCTCAGGCCGGGAGTTCCGCTGAGCACCAGGTGAGTTTTGCATAATATTCACTGATGTTTGAACCCATGAAAAATATGAGGCACTGACACCCAATTTTCTAGAAATCCGTTGTGATTCTGTTACAATAGTTTATGTTTCGCTAAATGGACGAAATCCTTGGGGATGGTCATAGTAGTTTTCTTAGTACAGTTCTATTTCGATGATGTCATTTTGATAAAAGTGTTTGTCCTTATTCCTTTTCAGCCTTGCAGATAATTGTTTTTAATATGTTCTTGTCTGCCTGTCTATTTGTGAGATCTTAATAAAGGATTTTGTTGATTAGGTAATTAATATACCAGCGCACATTTGCATTTGTCACACACTTCTTTTTGTTTGTAACTGCATGAGTGTTATTTTGCATCTGGCAGATTATGCACAAATTTGTATTTGAATGGTGCCTCCCTACCGCATTGTGATGATATGGTGTTTGCCTTTATTCCCATGAATCCTTGTTTCTTCAGTAGTTATTTACTGTATAATCCTTTAGGACAAGGTATGTTCCTTCTGTGTCTTAAAATATGTAAATCAAGTATTTTTTTATTTTCTTCATACTTTACTTAACAGGTTCTACCATCCCATTTATGTCTCTAGGATATCACAACTGAGTGTTTTGCCTTTTATTCTGTATATAGTGATTTAGCTTCCCCCCCACCTGGCCATACATTTCCTTTATGCGAAAATGAAAAGTAAAGATTGCAATTAGAGATGAGCGAGCATACTCGCTAAGGCAAACTACTCGAGTGAGTAGTGCCTTATTTGAGTACCTGCCCGCTCGTCTCTAAAGATTTGGCTGCCGACGGGGAGGAACGGAGGTGAGATCTCGCTCTCACTCTCTCCCCCCCACTACCCCCTGCTCATTCCCGCAACTCACCGCTCACCCGCGCCGGCAGCCGAATCTTTAGAGACGAGCGGGCAGGTGCTCGAATAAGGCACTACTCGCTCGAGTAGTTTGCCTTAGCGAGTATGCTCGCTCATCTCTAATTGCAATACATTAGTACCTCAGGATACAGTGGCCTCATGTTACAATACTTTCAGCATTCAATTGTGTTTTCTGGGACACAGTACTTAAATCCACTTTTAAGATACATAGTAACACAGTATGTAAGGCTGAAAAAAGACAAGTGTCCATCCAGTTCAGCCTATTACCCCTCAATGCTGATTCAGAGGAAGGCAAATAACCCCAATGAGGTAGAAGACAATTTTTCCCATTTAAGGGGAAAAATTCCTTCCTGACTCCAATCTGGAAATCATAATAATCCCCGGATCACCGACCCTTCTGAAGTTATAAATGATTATAACATATAATATTGTATTGCTCAAAAAAGACGTCCAGGACCCTCTTGAACTCTTTTATCGAGTTTGCCATCACCACATCCTCAGGTGGAGAGTTCCATAGTCTCACTGCTCTTACAGTAAAGAACCCCCTTCTATGTTGGTGTAGAAACCTTCTTTCCTCTAGACATAGAGGGCGCCCTTGTTACAGTCACAGTCCTGGGTATAAAAAGATGATGGGAGAGAGCTCTGTATTGTCCCAGGATATATTTATACATAGTTATTAGGTTGCCCCTCAGCCGGCTTTTTCTAAGCTAAATAACCCCAATTTTGATAACCTCTCTGGGTATTGTAGCCCACTCATTCCATTTAATACTTTAGTTGCCCACCTTTTATACCCACTCAAGCTCTAATATGTCCTTCTTGTGTACCGGTGCCAAAAACTGTACACAATATTCTATGTGTGGTCTGACCAATGACTTGTAAAGAGGAAAGACAATGTTCTTATCATGCGCCCCTAGACCTCCTTTGATCCTATTTGCCTTGGCAGCAGCTGCCTGACACTGGTTGCTCCAGTTAAACTTACAGATAACTTAAATCCCCCAAATCCTTTTCCATGTCCTTTTCTGATGGGGAAGGGGGGGGGGGGGGGCTTCAGGGAGTGGGCTGTAATTGTGGAGTTCACTCAAGTACGAGACCTTACAGTGCTCTTCTCCGACTCCCCAAGCATTAAAGACACTGCACTATGTTCCTGTGCACCTGAGGCCCTATCAGGTGATTAGTTGTTCAAGTGATATTCTGAAGGGTCCTAAGTGACTTGATCTCTATACTAGGTTAGCCCTGGAACCTGCGAGTCACACAGTTTGACTAATACTGAATACAGTTTATGTTTAGAGTTTGTGGTTTTGATCTGGCTTATAATGTTTTTTTTTGTCTCTAGCTATTTCTAGCTCCAGGACGGAATGGAGGTATTTGTTGCCCATTCCACCCAGGACCTCGTGGGTGTCCCACATACTGTAAGGGACGCACTCGACATCTAGACTACTATGGGCTTACAAGCCCATTATGTTGTTGTTGTTTTTTTTTGTTAGTTGTAAGTTTCTCTAACTATGTCATTTTATCCAAGGTAATATCCACATGTAAAAACTATGTACACCTGCCACAATTCGTGAGACTTTCCAAGGTTTTTTCACCCCCAGTACTCTAAAATATATTCCTCAACAGCCCTCAAGAAACATCAAGGGGTCACTACCCTCCTTCACGACTCTTTCCACTGACGGTCACCCTTGTGGAAGCGGATCCACACGGCAGATTCCTTATCCTACATGGTTCTCATTATGACAATAAAGTCACAACAGTAATCTCCTACGCTCCTGCCACAAATCCACACAGACTCTTCTCCTAAGTAGCCAACAAACTCCGAAACATTCCAGATTCCCATATCTATTGGATGGGAGATTTCAACATGGTCCAGTCCCCCCCTCTGGACTGCTCCCACTTGGGTGCAGACAGACTAAGTCCAGCACAACGAGCCTCTTTGAGGACTACAGTGGTTGATCTGGCAATAGCCCTTACTTGATCTGGCAACAGCGAATGTGTGGATGGAGATTCATAGAGCAGAAAAAGGATACACATTCTTCTCTCCATCCCATAAGTCCTACTCACGCATAGACTTGACCCTCGTGTCCACATCGATTCTACCAACTGTGGCCCAAGTAAGGGGTACTAATGAAAAACAGCTGGATAGTCACATTTCTACTAAATCACATGACTGTGTATAAAAAGAGCATGTTAGAGAGGCAGAGTCTCTCAGAAGCAAAGCTAGCCAGAGGTTCACCAATCTGTGAAAAAGTGTGTCTAAAAATTGTAGAACAATTTCAGAAAAATGTTTCTCAACATAAAATTGGGAAGACTTTGAATATCCCACCATCTACAGTACATAGTGTTATCAAAAGATTCAGAGAATCTGGAGAAATTCAGGTGTACAAAAGAGAAGTCAACGGTTAATATTCGATGCTCAAGATCTATGGGCCCTCAGGCATTACTGCATTAAAAAGGTATGGTTCTGTAATGTAAATTACTGCATGGCTCAGGAATACTTCCAGATATCATTGTATGTGAACACAGTTTGTTGTACAATCTACAAATGTAAGTTAAAGCGGCATAATGCAAAGAAGAAGCCATATAGCAACACAACCCAAAAATGCTGGCTGAGTGAAAACGGAAAACTGTTCTGTGGTCAGATGAATCGAATTTTAAATTTTTCGGAGGGAAACCACAGACACTGTGTACTGTGGACTGAAGAGGAGAGGGACCATCCAGCTTGTTATCAGCGGATAATTCAAAAGCCTACATCTCTGATGGTATGGGGTTGCATTAGTGGACATCGGCAGCTTACACATCATGTAAGGCACTGTCAATGCTGAGCAATATATAGAGGTTGTAGAACACCATATGCTCCATCCAGACAACGTCTCATTCAGGAAAGGCCTTGTATATTTCATCAAGACAATCCTAAACCACATACTGCATCCATCACTACAGCATGGCTTCACAGAAGAAGAGTCCGGAGGCTGAACCGCCACCTGCAGTCCAGACCTTTCACCAACAGAATTTGGTGCATTATGAAACGAAAACATCTGGTAAAGAAGACTGCTGAACAGCTAGAATCCTGCATCAGACAAGAATAGGGACAACATTCTCACCCAGAACTGGTCTCCTCACTTTCCAGATGTTTACAGACTGTTGTAAAAAGAAGAGGGGTTTCTACATGATGGTAGACACGGCCCTGGCCCAACTTTTGTGAGGTGTGTTGCTGCCAACAATTTCTAAATGAGTTAATTTTTTAAAAATGAAATGCAAAACTGTCTCGCTCTCACCTTCTGATGTGTTCTATGTTCTCTCGTAAATTAAATATAGTTATGTGAGATTTACAAATCATTGCATTCTTTCTTTCTTTACATTTATTTATATTTTACACAGCATCCCAACTTTTTTTTAGAATTGTGGTTGCACTACATCTAGCAGCTATTTCAGACTTTTATATGTAACTACTTGCTTTGCCTGTACTAGTTACATGTGTATTTGCCTACAAACTAGCTATCCATAGAGTTATGACTAGAGATGAGCGAGCATGCTCTTCCGAGCTTGATGCTCGTTCGAGTATTAGGGTACTCGAGATGCTCGTTACTCGAGATGAACACCACGCGGTACTCGAGTCAATTCCATTTCCTTCCCCGCATGTTAAGTGCCATTTTCTAGTCCAATAAACATGCGGGGAAGGCATTACCACTTCCTGCTGTGATGTGCCAGCCCTCCCCCCCCCCCCCCGCAGTAGTGAGTGGCTGGGCCGATCAGGTGACCGCCGAGTACTTAAAGTGGTCCCACCCGTGGCTTGCCTCAGACGCATGCTGGCAGAGGTTAGGGAAAGTGCTGATGCTTATACAGGGAAAGTGTTAGAGTAGGATCCTGTTGACAAGAACCCCAACGGTCTTTCTTAGGGCTACTGCTCATCGTGTGCATTACAGTTGTGGCTGGCTGGGAGCAGTAGTGCACCCTTTTTAAAAAAAACAACAAACATCTAGGCCTGTGCAGAGCATTACAGCTATAGCATTCTCAGTCTGCAGTGCATTAGGCAGAGTTTAGGGAAAGAGCTGCTGAAATAGGGAAAGTGTTACAGTCACGATCTTCTCTACAAGAACCCCAATGGTCCTTCTTAGGGCTACTCCTCACCATGTGCATTATAGTTGTGGCTGGCTGGGGGCAGTAGTCCCCCCCCCCCTTTTTTAAAGCATCTAGCCCTGTGCAGAGCCTTTCAGTTATACCGTTCTCAGTCTGCAGTGCATTACGCAGAGTTTAGGGAAAGAGCTGCTGAAATAGGGAAAGTGTTACAGTCTCGATCTTCTCTACAAGAACCCCAACGGTCCTTCTTAGGGCTACTCCTCACCATGTGCATTATAGTTGTGGCTGGCTGGGGGCAGTAGTGCCCCCCCCCCCCTTTTTTAAAGCATCTAGCTCTGTGCAGAGCCTTTCAGTTATACCGTTCTCAGTCTGCAGTGCATTACGCAGAGTTTAGGGAAAGAGCTGCTGAGATGCTGAGATAGGGAAAGTGTTACAGTCTGGATCCTCTCTACAAGAACCCCAATGGTCCTTATTAGGGCTACTCCTCACCGTGTGCATTATAGTTGTGGCGGGCTGGGAGCAGCAGTGCACCCTTTTTTTTAAGCATCTAGCCCCGTGCAGAGCCTTTCAGTTATACCGTTCTCAGTCTGCAGTGCATTAGACAGAGGTCTCACCGTGAAACAGTACTCTAATATTTCCTAGGCCACTGCAAAGTATTTCAGCTCTGCCACTGTGCAGAGCGTCTCACAATACCCTTTCCTTGGGGGGGTTGAGATAGCCCTATCCACTGGCTTTAGAGTCTTCTCCAACTCCATACAGCTTCTCTTATCTACAAGTCTCTGTGAACGGTAAATTACCCCTAGGTATCAGGGCAAGACAGCGGGTTAGTTTTTTCAAGTCACAGCATAGAGCCTCCGCTATCTACAAGTCTGTGTGCGGTGAATTAGCCACAGTTGTCAGCGCAGTATAGTGGGGTAATTTATTTGGGCCCTGCTCTATCTTTAATTCGCCATGATGAGGAGTAGGGGTAAGGGTCGAGGACACGGACTCGGGCATCCAAGTGAGGGTGTGGGCACAGGCCGAGTTCCTGGGCAGGGTGAATTACAGCCGGCTGCTTAGGGATTAGGACAGAGGCAAGTTTCTGGGCTCCCCAGATTCATATCACAATTTGCGGGGTCCACGTGGTAGACCTTTATTACAAACAGAGCAGTGCGAGCAGGTCCTGTTGTGGATGGCAGAAAACGAGTCCAGCAATGTATCGACCACCCCGTCTTCTACACAGTCCACTACTCCCAGCCTAGGGACTGCAACTCTGAATCCTCTGGCTGCTCCTCCTTCCTCCCAGCTTTCTCACTCCATGAAAATTACATATTCTGAGCAGGCAGACTCCCAGGAACTGTTCTCGGTTCCCTGCCTTGAGTGGTAAAAAATGGTTCCTCTCTCACCTGAGGAGTTTGTCGTGACCGATGCCCAACCTTTGGAAAGTTCCCAGAGTCCTGGTGATGAGGCTGGGGACTTCCGGCAACTGTCTCAAGAGCTTTTTGTTGATGAGGATGATGAGACACAGTTGTCTGTCAGTGAGGTAGTAGTAAGGGCAGTAAGTCCGAGGGAGGAGCGCACAGAGGATTCGGAGGAAGAGCAGCTGGACAATGAGGTGACTGACCCCACCTGGCTTGCTAAGCCTACTGAGGACAGGGCTTCAGAGGGGGAGGCAAGTGCAGCAGCAGGACAGGTTGGAAGAGGAGTGGGGTGGCCAGGGGTAGAGGCAGGGCCAGAGCAAAGAATCCCCCAACTGTTTCCCAAAGCACCCCCTCGCAGCAAGCCTCAGTGCAGAGGGCTAGGTGTTCAAAGGTGTGGATGTTTTTTAATGAGAGAGCGCGGACGACCGACGAACTGTGGTGTGCAACCTGTGTCATACCAAGATCAGCCGGGGAGCCACCACTAACAGCCTCACCACCACCAGCATGCGCAGGCATATGATGGCCAAGCACCCCACAAGATGGGACGGAGGCCATTCACCGCCTCCGGGAGACACCACTGCCTTTTGCCCTGTGCCACAACCTGCCACACAGATCCAATCCCCCTCCCAGAACGCAGGCACAAGCGCCTCCCAGCCTGCACCCACACCCTCACCTCCACGGTCCTCCACTCCATCCAGCAATGTCTCTCAGCGCAGCGTTCAGCTGTCGCTAACACAAGCGTTGGAGCAAAAGCAGAAATAAGCTGCCACCCACCCGGATGCACAAGCTTTAAACATGCACATTGCCAAATTAATCAACCTGGAGATGCTGCCGTACAGGCTTGTGGAAACGGAGGCTTTCCCACGCTACTCAGCAGTCCCGTGCTACTCGGTCCCCAGTCGCCACTATTTTTCCTGGTGTGACGTCCCCATCCTACACCAGCACGTCTCCCGCAATATTCACTGTGCCCTCACCAACGCGGTTACTGGGAAGGACCACTTAACGACGGACACGTGGACAAGTACTGGCGGGCAGGGCCACTATATCTCCCTGACGGCACATTGGGTGAATTTAGTGGAGGCTGGGACTGAGTCAGAGCCTGGGACCGCTCATGTCCTACCCACACCCAGAATAGCGGGTCCTTCCTCGGTGCTGGTATCTGCGGCGTATTATGCCACCTCCTCCAAAGCCCCCCCCCCTCCTCGTCCTCCACCACCATCACCTCTCAATTAAGAAGTGTGAGCACGTCGCCAGCAGTCGGCAGCACAGCGGTGGGCAAGCGTCAGCAAGCCGTGCTGAAACTAATCAGCTTAGGTGACAAGAAGCACACAGCCACCGAGCTGCTGCAGGGTCTGACAGAGCAGACTGACCTCTGGCTTTTGCCGCTGAGCCTCCAACCGGGCATGGTCGTGTGTGACAACGGTCGTAACCTGGTGGCGGCTCTGCAGCTTAGCAGCCTCACACACGTGCCATGCCTGGCCCACGTCTTCAATCTGGTGGTTCAGCAGTTTCTGAAAAACTACCCCCACTTGTCTGACCTGCTCGGCAAGGTGCGCCGCATCTGCGCATATTTCCGCAAGTCCACCACAGATGCTGCCACCCTGCAACGTTGGTTTCAGCTGCCAGAGCGCGACTTCTGTGCGACGTGCCCACACGCTGGAATTCTACACTGCACATGTTGGCCAGGCTGTACGAGCAGCTTAAAGCAATAGTGGAATACCAGCTGCAACATGGGCGTTGGAGAGGTAGTCATACTTCGCAGTTCTTGATGGCAGACATCTGCCAGGTCCTCAGAAACTTTAAGGAGTCTACCCAAATGGTGAGCGGCGATGCGGCCATCATTAGCGCTACCATCCCGCTGCTTTGCCTGCTGAGAAGTTCACTGCTAAGCATAAAGGCCGACGCTTTGCGGTTAGAACAGGAGATGGGGGATGACAGTATGTCGCTTGATAGCCAGAGCACCCTCATGTCTATATCTCAGCGTGTTTTGGAGTAGGAGGGGGGGGGGAGGAGGAGGGAGAGGGGGATGAGGAGGAGGAGGGGGATGAGGAGGAGGAGAGGGAAGAGACTGCTGGCCACACTGCAGATGGTACTTATGCTGCTTCCCTCTCATCTGTTCAGCGTGTATGGGCTGAAGAAGAGGAGGAGAATCCTGAAAGTCATCCTCCTAGTAAGGATAGCGATGTGTTGCATACTGGGACCGTGGCACACATGGCTTACTTCATGTTAGGCTGCCTTTCCCGTGACCCTCGAGTTAGATGCATTCTGGCCAACACAGATTACTGGATGTATACCCTTCTCGACCCACGTTATAAGGAGAACCTTTCCACTCTCATTCCCGAAGAGGAAAGGGGTACGAGAGTGATGCAATATTACAGGGCCCTGATGGAAAAAGTGATGCTAAAGTTCCCATCTGACAGTGCTAGTGGCAGAAGACGCAGTTCCGAGGGCCAACTAGCAGGGGAGGCGCTGGGATCAGGCAGCATGTCCAGCTCAGTCAGGGGAACACTCTACAAGGCCTTTGCCAGTTTTATGGCTCCCCAGCAACACTGTGTCACCACTCCCCAGTCAAGGCTGAGTCAGAGGGAGCACTGTAAAAAGATAGTGAGGGAGTACATAGCCGATCGTACCACCGTCCTCCGTGATCCTTCTGCTCCATACAACTAATGGGTGTCAAAGCTGGACACGTGGCACGAACTTGCACTGTATGCCCTGGAGGTGCTGGCCTGCCCTGCCGCTAGCATCTTGTTAGAGAGGGTGTTTAGTGCAGCTGGGGGAATCATCCTGGAAAAAGCGTACCCGCCTGTCAACTGCCAGCACCGACATGCTTACACTCATAGAGATGAACAAAGGCTGGATTTCCCCAGACTTCTCTTCTTCACCGGCGGAAAGCAGCGGAACCTAATGATTCTTTTCACTGCAACAGGAGAAAAATGCATCCTCTATCACCGGAAAAAAAGGGGGAATTAGCTTCGTCAATCCCTCTTGGATATTTTTACTCCTCCTCCTCCTAAAACAGCATGTCATCACACTGAACTGCCATTTTTTTTTTCTGCTGCCCAATAGGCTCTGTTTAAAAGTCTTAGAATTTTTTAAAGTTTCAAAAGTTTTTATACTTTAACTGAAACCAATTTTTTTGGAGGGCTGCCTCCAGGCACAAATTAAGCAACAACGAGCTGTATCTTTAAAAAATGTTTATGGGTTTCACCTGCCCTCGCGGTTCAGCAATTTTTCAGGGGTACACTTGTACCCTTGGTACACCAATTTTTCAGGCCCTTGCCTATACTGTTATCAAACTAATTTTTTCAGCCTTCGAATACACTCTTGGTAACTAAATTTTTTAAGGTGTTTGCTTATACTCTTGGTACATCAATGTTTCAGGCGTTCGTCTACACTCTTGCTACAGAAATGTTACAGGGGTCCGCCTATACTCTTGCTACAGAAATGTTACAGGGGTCCGCCTATACACTTGCTACTGAAAGGTTTTAGGGGTTCACCTATACTCTTGCTACAGAAATGTTACAGGGGTCCAACTATACACTTGCTACTGAAAGGTTTGAGGGGTTCACCTATACTCTTGCTACAGAAATGTTACAGGGGTCCGCCTATACTCTTGCTACAGAAATGTTACAGGGGTTCGCCTATACTATTGCTACAGAAATGTTACAGGGGTTTGCCTATACACTTGCTACTAAAAAGTTTCAGGGGTTTGCCTATACACTTGCTACTAAAAGGTTGGAGGGGTCCGCCTCTATACTTGCTACTAAAAGGTTTGAGGGGTTCGCCTATACTCTTGCAACAGAAAAGTTTCAGGGGTCCGCCTATACTGTGGGTGCACAAAGGTTTCCCATAGCGGTGTTCAGCTGTCTGACACATACACAGAATTAAGTGTGTGGGGACACATGGATTTCCCATAGCGGCACCTTGGGTCACACAAGGTGAAGGCTGGGACCGAGCCTGACCCAGGGCCCGCTCACGTACTTCACTCACAGAGTATTGCGGGTCCTATCTCGGTCATGGTTTCTCTGCCTTATTATGCCACCTCCTCCTCCTGCTTGGGGTCTGGGGATCAGTGCTGGGCAACATGTATTTGCTCTCGTGTTACCACAGTTATCTGAGACACTGGTTTGGACCAAACAAAAGAAGCGTTACTGAATTAATGAGACGTTCACAGCTGTACTAGCATCCGAGTCCACTTTAGACCCACGATTACTGAGGGTGTGGGCAGAGGCCGAGGTCCTGCGGGGAAGAATCAACTGCCCCAGGTTTTGCCTGTGGAACTTCTTTGTGATTCATCCAGTCTTTGGAGCGATGAAAGCAACCGTAACTGATTTAATGAGACGTTCACAGCTGTACTAGCATCCGAGTCTGCTTTATGCCCACGATTACTGAGGGTGTGGGCCAAGGCTGACGTCCTTGACGGGGTGAAACTCTGGTTTCTTTATGTGTAATACTGTCTTTGAGTTTCATCGGCTCGCCTATGCTGTGGGTGCACAATGATTTCCCATTGTGGTGTTTTACCTATCTGGCACAAATACACTGAATGACTAGGGCATAAGTGTGGGCCGAGGTCCTGGGTGGGTTGAAACTCTGCCATGTTTGGGCACTCTGATTTTTTTATGTGTAATACTGTCTTTGAGTTTCATGGGCTCGCCTATGCTGTTGGTGCACAAAGACTTCCCATTGCGGTGTTTCACTTACGGCATCTTGGGTCACACAAGGTGAAGGCTGGGACCGAACCTGACCCTGGACCCCACCCTGGGCCTGCTGATGTGCTTCCCACACAGAGTTTTGCGGGTCCGACCTCGGTCATGGTTTCTCGGGCTTATTATGCCACCTCCTTCTGCTTGTGGTCTGGGAATCAGCGCAGGGCGACATGTATTATCTCTCATGCTACAAATTACCACAGTTATTCGAGATACTGGATTGGAGCGTTCACAGGATGCAAAACGGATTTCATGAGACTTTCACAGGGTCACTGTACACCTGTGGGGGCTAATTTTGTGACACCTCTGGCTTCAAACCAATATTTGGTGTTAGCATGTGCTGCTGCATTGTGGAAATGTGTAGAAGTGCTGGCACCTGAGTCCCCTTTATGCCCACGTTTGCAGCTCCTGACAATTTTGAGACGGAGGTGGCACGGGATTGGAATGATGATCGAATGTCAATTTATCATCAATTCTCATCAGCATTGTGGGCTATTCCCCACACTTTCAAAGAGGGTCGCTACCTGGCCCTGCCAACCCTCTGCAGTGTGTGTCTCCTCCTCATCACAGACGCACTTATAAATCGACATGAGGGTGGTGTGGCTATGAAGCGAGCGTGTGGCATGAGACCAGCTGAACGCTGCGCAGGGAAAATTTTGTGTGCGCTGTGGACGCAGGATTGTGCGGGGGGGGGGGGGGGGGTTGGACAGCAATGCCAGCATGTAACCCAGGAGAAGAGGCAGCGGTGTCACGTGCAGGCAGTGATTGTCCTTGGTTGCAGCTAGTGTGGTGCTTAGCTAAGATGTGCCAGTGCATGTGCCTTGCTGCTTATAGTCTGTCCCAAGTAAATTGTTAGGGGGGTGACGCCAGACTCTTGCCCCCATTTTGGCTTAATAGTGGGATCTGGGAGCCTCAGATGCAGCCATACATGCTGCCCCTGCCATTCCCTATCCGTTTCTGTGATGTTTCCATGACTTTCTGGTGATTTCAGGTGTTTCACAAATCATCCCCTATGCGGAGCATCAGTCCCATACAAAAATGCTCAAGTCCCCCATTGACTTCAATGGGGTTTGTTACTCAAAACGAGCTCTCGAGCATTACGAAAAGTTCGACTCGAGTACCGAGCCCCCGAGCATTTTGGTGCTCGCTCATCTCTAGTTATAACCTCAATGCACAACAAATTAATATTGTGCTTTATTTTATTTTCAGTTGAGGATGTATTTAAACGAGTTGTTTTTGTGGGGTTTATTGTTTGTATTTCTTTATAATGGCAACAAAACTGTGGTGGTTTTTACAAAATGGCGCTATTTTACAGGTGTTTTGCATATTGCAAAAAAAAAAAAACGAGTCAGAAACTGCCACAAAAAAAGCGACAGCTTGTAAATACACCCTTAAGCTTTTTAGTGGTTGAATCACTCATTGACAATAATGTGTCCAATGATTTGATGACCCTTCACATGCTAAGAAGGTAGCATAAGGTGCTTAATGAGGGACAGATTAGGATAATCTCACTCCCATGCAGCGCTTTTCAGCACAGATATTTCCAAGTGAGAGAAAAATGCATTTCCATAGAGGGACATCACTACTCTTCATTCTATTTTGGCTGGAAGGTAAGAGAATCTCCTGCTGAAAGTACATAGTAACTCATCAATCTTTATAGGAAGCACTAGGAGATGCTGAAGAACAGTGCTAATTAGCAATATAGGAAATAGCTCCTTGATTTCCCTTTAGTTTTCACCTAGAATGCTCTGACATACCGTCAGACACTTTTTGTTTCACAGTTTATCATCCATCAGTAATTTCTTCAATTAATTAAACACCAACACAAACTCTTCAATATAACTCATAGGGCTGTAAGAATAATCTGCCATAGCATAAAGTCACTTTGCATTTGACTGCATTAGCCTCTGCTAGTTCCTGCAATCCATTCTACAAGATAACACATACATAGTCAGTGACAACAATGGGAAATGTGATTTTCCCAAACAAATAGTATTTGAAATTGAATTAAAGCCAGAAGTTTAATTTCCATTTAACAATACATGAAAGAGTATTCGCTTACACTGATTGGGTAGCTGAAGGGTTTCAGAATTCCTCTAATTCCTGGCCCTTTTTGACTTTTTCCTACTTTTATTTTTACGAATGTCTGAAGCCAGAGGGACTTTTGTTACCTGCCAATTGCAGTCAGGAAAGCTTAATGCTTCTTTTAGACAAACCAATTCTTGTTTGAAGGAGCGAAAAAGCGAGTAACGTCACTGTTAGCTTGTTCCCTCTCGTGCAGCCTGTTTGGATAGACAGACACATCGTTGGCTCGTTCAAATGAGCATCATTTGGTATTATTCAATCTATTACATTCGCTCTAAGAGGGTTTATTCACGGGAGCATATATTGGCCACCGTTTTCACAGCCAGCAGATATACGCTACCATCTGATGCATTAGATCACACAGGTGTATTTCCGCGGCGTAAAAGCACCCAGCCGGCCAATATAGCGCTGGGCGCTTTTACACCGGGCAGGAAAGTTAGTCCTGGAACTATCTTCACAGCTGAAATACGTCAGCCGCTGCATAGACTCCTGTGGGAGCCAATGACAGTGGCCAGAGATGGGAGGTAGGAGGGAGTGTAGTATCATGACTGCTAAACTGCCTCCCCCTTCTCTCCTTCTCTCTCCTCCACTCCGGCTGTTTGCAATGGGAGGGGGCAGGGCGGGGGCAGAGCTAACTGCCACCAGCCCGCCCCTCCCATTGCTGGCTGCAGACAAGGGGCGGGGAGGAGGCAGGAGTTTAGCTCCTCCCTATCCCGCCCCCTCCCATTGCAAACAGCTGGAGGGGAGGAGATAGGCAGAGAGCCGCCAAGGGGGAGGGAAGGGGGAGACAGCTTAGCAGAGTTAAACCGTCTCCCCACGCCTAACAGCATTGCGGCCTTGGCATATATGCGCCGGGACTGTGCGGTCTGAGCTGGCGCATAAATGGGCCTACGACCACGGGAAATAGCCCTGAATAAATGAGAATGGCTGAACAATGGCTATTTAAACTAAACAATAAGTGAATGAGCAAACAATGATTTTTATGCCTGCATAAAATGAACAGCGAGCGAAAAGCAAACGATTCTTGTTCGTCGTTCAGTCGTTGGCTCACGTTTAGACCATACTCTTATCGTTCAGTTTCGCTCATTTGAATGATTTTCTGAACAATAATCGTTCCATCTAAAAGCACCTTAACACTTTATTGGATGTGATAGATGATAAATGGTGAGACAAGAGAAAAGGAAAAACCAAAAAAACACTCCCCAAAACAGCACTGTGTCTGTTGAAAGCCAAAGAATCAGCAGTTCCTTCATTCATATCATTGCTGATGGTCTAAGCAGATAGAACTACAATACATCACATATTTTTGGCATATCTCAGTGTCATCAATTACTATTAGTATGGAACATTTTAAAGGGGTTTTCTGGGCAGAAAATATTGATGACCTGTTCTCAAAATAAACCTAGAATTAAAATAGCGCTCCGTTATAGGCAATAAATAAATAGATACACCTTTAAACTAAAGGGGACCCACTAGCACCTATTCTCCAGGCAGGCATATAATCATAAGCCCCATCCATAATCCAGCCAATCACTGGAGAGCAAGCTAACATCCACCAAGATTCCTCACAGGGAGAAGACCACTTAAGCATAAACGATAAGAACAAAAAACTGGGTGTAACGCTCACAGGTTTCGGGTATAAAATTCAGGGATTGATGAGAATAAAGTATAAAAGTCCCATCTTTAATATCATGCTACGTGTTTTGGCTATCAAGCCTTTTTCAAGCAATCAATCATTGCTTGAAAAAGGCTTGATAGCCGAAACGCGTGGCATGATATTAAAAACAGGACTTTTATACTTTTTTCTCGTCAATCCCTGAATTTTATACCCCGGATCCCATGAGTGCTATACCCAGTTTTTTGTTCTTATGGTTTATGCTGTTCTCAAATAGGTCATCAATAGTTAATCGCTGAGAATCCCCGGCAGTGAGCTAATTGCCCAGCCCACTGTCAGTGCAGTTGGACTGAACGTGCATCATAGGGGACGGGAGAAGAATTGTCCTAGCTGGCTTCACTCCCACTGAAAACAATGGGAGCTGAAACCAACTATTACACTTCCGGCAGTGGGGATAGATATGGAAGTGTAATAGTCACTTTAGCTCAATGGGAGTGAAGCGAGCTAGGGAAATTCCATAAAAGTTTGAGGGTAATCATTTACTTATATAGCACCCACATATGTTGCAGCACTTTATAATTGAGAGGATACATAGTTACAAACTATTCAACAATTCAAACAAAAGGAGTGAGAGTCCTCGTCTCAAAAGCTTACAATCTATGAGGAAACAGGGGTGACACTAGATGATAAATAAATACAGGAGGGTAAAATACATATGGATGAGGAAAGAATTAAAAGTAACAATCTACTTAAAGTATAAGTGAACATAGCCGTGTAATGAATGGTGAACTGAAATGACCATATAAGCAGTTGGAAGAGAGCCAACAAACATGTGAGCAGTGCTGGTCAATTAGGGTAACATAGACTACCGATGCACTGAGTAGTCTAAGAAGTGACATGGCCATGTTGGGAGACGCCAAAAAACCCCAGGAGAAGACGGATCCATGGCACTATGCACATAGAGAGGGGTACCAGGTAATGTAACTTTGCCACTTTGATGAGTGGACAAATTTTGCCCTGGGGCCGAAGGTTGTTTGTACAGTATTTGTGGTTGCTTTACTCTCTTATATTGGATAATGATGAACAGTTGGACATCTAAAATTGGCAGACATGATAGGCTTCTTTTATGGGGTAACTTATTACCAAAATAGCCATAGCCCATAGTTTAAGAATCCTACGACTCCCAATGACAGCTATTTTTCATTATCTCTATATTCTATCAATTATGCAATCCTATATATCTCCTTATCAGTGGTCTACAACTGCATGCTACAGTATGTAGTCCTATTACACTTTGCAGGTAGTGATGACATAGCAAATAAGCACTAAATAACATTGCGAATCCCCCTCGGGGTCCTGCTTGTACCTTACAAGCCCTTCCAAATGGTTGTTAATTCCAGGGTTCATACTCAGGTTATAATAATGAATTAAAGCTTGACTCGGTCCAGAATGCTTCTAAATGATCTTCTCAAACATTATTCGAATGGACATTTGAAAAGTAGTAAAAATATGAAAATATATTTAGCATAAGACAAGCTGGTATAAGGTGGCTACCTCTGTGGAGAGATGATTAGCGAAGTCTATAGACCAAACCTATTTTAAGAAAATGTGTTCTTTCCACCATATGATGAATAGACTTCATTATCTGGCTATTTTAGAGGACATTACACTGTCTGTAATGAACAAACATGCTATTTGCTTGTCAGACGCTTCGTCAAAGATTTACGTTGTGCCTCGCTCTATGAGGCAGCAGATCTCTGCATGACGTCCAATCAGCAAATCTGCAGCTCCATGTATTATAGGTGAGTCATGTGAACCCCATACATTTATATGCTATGTTAGGGAGTAAAACTACAAGGCCTACTATTAGCTGAGTTAGTCTAATTATGCCCAGGTTGCAGAAAGCCTGGAGTGCACATATCTCAGGAGATTGTGGAGATCCCTTTCTGTTACTTTTGCCTGATGCTTTCTGTATGACATTTGGCTAACAATTCCCTTCATCCTGCAGTGGCTCAAGGTGCTAAATCTTGGCAAGATGATTCACCAGCTGATGGTGAGAATGACACATCAACAAAAGGTCTGGTGTTCCCAAGGGTCCATTACTGTATCCATTGTTATGCAGGAACTGTCAAATATTTGCTTTCCAAGTGTAGCTTATTTAATGCTGTCTGTAAAGAAAATTAGCACTTTAGCTTAAGACCCTGAATTAACAGTCAAAAGTTTTTTAAATATACTTTTTGGATGTCTCCAACTAATGCAGTAAACTGGGGTGTACAAAGAAATCATGGGGCCCTATCGCAAAACTAAGAATTGTCCCCCCATAAAAAAATTATAATTATCTTAGATGCAACGTATCTGTAACATGCTTTAGATACAGCGGTTCAACTCTAGGACACCTCTAAATAATACAACCACCATATAATAATCAAATACCAGTTCTACACAGTGATAGTGATTACAGTGCAGTTACCTCCAAAGATCACTAGTGGCATCTTCTGATTGGTGACGTTCGTATTCCTTTTTGTTCCTTATCTGCGTCTAGATGACCACGAAGATTTTCTCTAGCCTTGACTCGACTTTGCAGACTTTTACCTTTCCGCCCTTATCCCTAATAAACTTCTCAATAACTTTCCCGTACTTCTAGTGTTTTCTCTGTGCCTCCCCTCCACATGGTACTAGTGCCCCCTCTGTGGACCCCTATAGCACTGGTATTCTCCTTCTGTGGCTCTCATAGCTATGAAGTTCCGCTTCTGTGACCCACATATCTCTGGAGTTCCCAATCTGTGCCCCCTTCCCCAATAGCTCTGGAGTTCTATCTGTGTTCTCTTCCTTCCCCTGAATGTCCAGCAACACAACTCTCACTTACATTCTTACTACTCGGGATACTGCACTATCAGTCAGTGCAGGATGCTCCTTCCCCCACTCTCAGTAGCACTACACTGACAGCAGTAAGGATGGGGGAGCAGTCTGCACTGACTGACACAGCAGTGTCCTGAGCAGCCAGAATGTAAGTGATACTTGTGCTGCTGGACATTCAAGGGAAGGTGAAGGTGAGTGAGTGATGGAAAAAGGGGTGGAGCCATTCAGCCCCCGGGCCCCCCCTGTCTTATGGGCTCCATAACAGTCAGGTAGTCTGCCTACATTAGCAGCATGCTACCAGGAGTAAACCTGCTGCTCATAATTCCCTTATTGGATAAAGCTACAAGCTGTAACTCTTTATAAGCTATGTACACACATAATAAAGAATTCTCCTCCATACCAACTCCTTCAAGTTCTCTGATGCCTCTTCATATGACGTTCCCACCTTATTTATATAATATTTCACATAGTGCAGCATTGCTATATTCTTTGAATATTATCTAAGACATTCACTGTCAGAAATGTACTGCAGATAATGTTGTAAAACACTGTTGAACTGGTAGAACATGCCTTCACT
Organism: Eleutherodactylus coqui; assembly: GCF_035609145.1. NCBI lineage: Eukaryota > Metazoa > Chordata > Amphibia > Anura > Eleutherodactylidae > Eleutherodactylus > Eleutherodactylus coqui. The sequence continues at coordinate 87,360,632 of NC_089840.1, read as the reverse complement.
TCGTGAACGTCAAAAGTCGAACTGCTTAGGTTTCCACTGACCTGGAAAATGAAGGGGCCACCTCATTAGTTTAGTACTGTGTCCCCTTCAAAGTTTTCCCTGCACCACAGCACTTCCAACCATTGGCTATGCAGCAGACTACAGCATCGCCCCATTCACTTGATTGGGCCACACTGTAGATCTCTCCTGAGTGGGGAGGCCAGGAGAAACACTGTGTAGGGAAAAGCTGTGAAAAGGATGTAGCACTGCAGCACCTACATACACAAGACTGATGGGGGACCCAACAGCTGGACCCCACCAATCATAAAGTCATGGCATATCCTAGCAATATGCCATCATTTTTAGGAAAGACCCTTTAAAGAAAATCTATGGAAGACATTGTTGTCCAGTACTCACTAAAATAATCACTAATGACATAAGTAGATTGAATAGATAATGGGTTAAAAACCATAATAGCTCTTAAAGGATTTTTTTTTGCTTTAGAAGAGTCCCTTGGTAATAAGCTGATCTCAAACTGTCTTCTTGCTGGGTCTCCTAGTTGTAATTTGTGGGGAAACTTGACAGCAAGTGTTCAGTTTCTCTGTAGCGCCATCACAGGTGAAGCTGAATATTACATAGTTCCCAGTAAGATCAACTGGCCGCTTGTAGTGCAGGACAGGACAGGTCCTCCAGAGTGAGGACTCTCATTGTGACTGCTCTCCACTTGGGGCAAGACATAAGGATCCCGAATAGAGGAGCCCTCTTCATTAACTCAGAATTCCCAAATAGGATTAATGAAAATGTTTTTTTCTAATGACTTTAATCATAGCATGTCTAATAATAAAATCAACAGTTGCTCCATTAAACTATTTTCATATGGAAATAGATCCTTATGAAGTGAATGCTACCTTTTAAAGGGGTTTTCCAAGATTGATAAAAATGGCCAGAGGGCAGATAACTGTAAAGCAAAGACAAACCCTTGTAAATGTCCTATTTGCTATGGTCCTGGGAGCTCTTGCAGTGGTCATATGCTAGTTATCATTTTTGTGGCAGATACAGCTAAATACTGGCTTCATTCACACTGAGGCGGTGACCGATGAATAATGTGTGACCACTCAGGAGTTTTCATGATGGGCGGCATTGGAGTAGCAGGACATTTAATAGGCAAGTCATGTTTTTTTTTAAATCCTGGAAAACCCATTTAACACCATTGTTGTTCTTGTGTCCCAGCATTTTGTGCTCTGTCTTTTGATACAAAACTCTTAAACTCCTACATGGATTGTAGGATGTGTTAAATAAAACTATTCTGGCAGCCTGCATGCACCACTAGGTGGAGCTTATGAGCTGACAGCATAAACATAAACAGTATGCAGTATTCTTGCAAGCTCCCACTGGTTGTAGCTGAGAAAAGACAGAATTTTATAATTTAATTACATTATGGCTACATAGTGGAGTTCTGTATCAGAACTCTATATTAGAGCTACAACATAGTTAATTAGCACAGTAATTAGACGTTTATAAACGAACAAGAAAAAATAAAATAATGTACAAAATTGGATGTCTACTTCAACAAACAGTGCTTATATAGTCTGTGTTATGCAAAGAAGTGGATGCTGTTGTATATGCTGTATATACCACGCCAAGCAGGTTCACATGATTATCTCAAAAACTTTTTTAGGAGATAGTGTCATGCAGCTGGTCAGGTGACACTGTTTAACCCAATAGAGAGAAAGATGCAGTTAAATACACTGCAGATAATTCTTTGCGCTACAATTACTTTAATTGACTTTAATTATGAGAGGTCTGTCTTAATAAGGGCCTATTCATTCCATCAGAATTTATGTCTAAGCCCCCTGTTATGGAAGCCTGCTGTAATAGAGATCTATTCCTCTCAATTCCTGTAGATTTAAACAACAGAAGAGATAGCTTACATCCTGGTTCCATTTTGGGGTTTTTTTTAGATGTAAAGTCCAATGTAAGCCCTGCAATCAGAAAATAACAAGATGTGAACTAGCCCTAACAGATTACCTTAAATGGTCACTATCGTTTCAATAAACTTATAAAGCCCTGTCCTTCTATAAACTTGTTATGTATGTCTGCTGGACAGCTGCTTGTTAAGGCCCTTTTACATGCAAAGATAATCTTTCAAATGAATGAAAGATTGAAAGATTTAGTGATCTATTTGCATAAAGTGTTAATGGCCATTAACACTTCACCATCTTCATTTGCATGTGAAAGGACCTCCAGGAGTTGTTTGCAGAGCTCAGCATGTGTTTAAACACACTCCCAGGTGTGTAAACAGCTGCCAACACATTCCATTGTTCTCCTCAGGGCTAGTATAAACATGCTGTGGGGAGAACATTGTTCAGTCTCTTGAAAGATGAGCAAAATACATTCAAATGAAATGTATTTGCTCAGTCTTTCAGTCGCTGAACGATCGATTTTAAGTGAACAGAAATCCATTGTGCAAACAAAAAATGCATGATGCCGCATTTACATGTAACCATTATTGCTCATTTTCGGCCATTTGTATGAATTTTGAGTCATAATCGTTGCGTGTAAAAGGGCCTTTATACTTCTGCTAGTACTGCAGCTCTTACATGAGTTCCAGCACATTACATAGGCAAAAGTCACAGATTAAACTACTAACAATCTTGGCCTATTCCATTACTTAGTGGTCAATTAATGAGATCACTGACAGTGTTGCAGTGCTCGGTACTCAGATAGTGAATAAAGTGCATGACTCTTCATCTTAAGTAAGAGTCAGCTTCTAGCCTAAGGGAGAATTTTATATCAAATTGTTTTCCCATGACAGAGACAATCATTCCATTGGTTTCTTTTTTTTTGTTGTTGTCCATTTTTAGTTTCTGTGCTCCTAATAGTTTTCTTCCATTGCAAGCAAAAATTTGATTTATTTCCCTAAGCCTGTATCTAAAAACCCTGGCAAAGTCAGAGAGGCTTCCAGAGTTTATACGCTGCCTAGCATCCAGCACTCAGGGCTCAAGCTCTACCAGCCCTTCTTCTAGCTATGGCCCCATGTGGACTTATAGTCTTAAAAAATTAAGAATTTATGCTACGTGGTTTGACCCACTGGCGTTACTATAGAGGATGCAGGTGATGCGCTTGCACCTGGGCCCAAGAGCCTTAAGGGGCCCATAAGGCCTCTCCTCTCCATATAGGGAGCCCAGTGCTATGAATAAACCATTATAGTTGTGGGGCACTGTTACAGATTTTGCATTGGAGCCCAGAAGCTTGAAGTTATGCCTCTGGTTTGACCTATACCTTCTCCTGGTTCAGATCAAGTAGAAATGTACTAAATGTTATCACTACAGACAGCAATGTATCTACCATGAGGCAAGTTAAACCACTAGCCTCAAGCGGCATCCTGCAGCTTCATAGAGGGGACAGTATTACACTTAAGAGCTACTGGCTGAAGGATCTGAGCTTACCCGCAGCTACTGTAGAAGCCAAACCTGCTACCTTAAAAAACATGCTTCTTTAACCCCTTGAAGACGTTAGATTTTTTTGTTTTTGTCTTTCATCCTCGACTTTCAAGGTCCATATTTTTCCAACCTAGTCATAGAAGGGCTTGTTTTATTAAGTATTGTATAACTTTTAAAAATAAAGTGGACTGCAATCACAAAAAAATTGCAATTGTATCATTGTTTTTTGGGTTCTATTTTTATGGCATGCGCAGTACAGTAAAAGGGGGATGTTTCTTAAATTCTGTGAGTCAGTATGAATATGGGGGGTACTAATTTTAGTGCTTCAAAAAGCAAAAAAAAACATTTACTTACAAAATTGCTTTTTGCCTCCATATTCTAGGACCCATAACTATTTTTGATTGTTCCACTGATGGCTCTGCATGAGGGCTTGTTTTTTTGCAGAGTGAGCTGTAGTTGCTGTAGGTACTATTTGTGGATACATACAAATATTTGATCACTTTTTATTCATTATTTGGGGGGCCAAATTCTGGCATTTACGGTAAATGTGGTACCATTTACTGTGCAGGATAGATAATGCAATATTTTAATAGTTTGGATACCAATGATGTTGTTTATTTTTTGCCTTTTTATGCATATACTCGGAAAATGCTCAGCGTTGAACTTTTAATACTTAAATATTTTTTTCTGATACTTAAAAAGCTGAATATTACATAGTTCCCAGTAAGATGAACTGGCTGTCTGTAATACAGGTCAGATTCTACAGAGCATAGAACCTACCTTGTGACTGCTCTGCACTTGGGGCAAGAGATGAGGACCCTGACCAGAAGAGTCCTATTCATTATTCAAATTTCCAAAATAGGGTTTGTGAAAATGTTTTTATCGAAAATGGACAATGACTTTAATCATAGCATGTCTAAGAGTAAAATCAACAGTTGTTCCATAACTATTTTCATGTGAAAATAGATCTCTTTGAAGTGAATGCCTATCTTTTAAAGAAGTTTTCAAAGATTAAAAGAAATGACCAGAGGGCAGATAATTGTGTAAAACAAAACAAAAAATGTCTTATCTTTTAAATGTCCTACTGCTCCAGTCACTTTTTAATATTTTTTAATACTTAAATAACTTTATTAATTGTATCTTTATTTTAGCTCTCGTAGGGGACTTGAACTTGCAATCTCCTGATTGCTTGTACAATATACTGCAATATTTCTCTATTGCAGTATATTATACTTTTATTTTGGACTGAAATACATGAAATAGGCCCCAGGCTGCCATTGTTACCCATATATAGCACTAAGCACTCTGTACATGTGGCTAGTTCTGGTTGGTTGCTTACAAACAGTTCACACTAACACTTCCCTCAAGATGGCACCCCTTCTTCCCTCAAGATAGCACTACCTGAGGTGAGTGGCTCAATTCACCTCATGGCAGACACACCCCTGGATGAAGCAGGGGTACCTTTCTGTAGTTTGTCTTAGGCAGCAGGCAGGCTAGATTCACTCCTATCCACAGATAATTGGGTTGCAGTGTAGTTGGGTGAGTATCTTTTAGGCTCAGGTATAATATATAGTTTATATTATAAGGTTTTATGTTATTGCTGAGAATTTTAATTACTTCAGGACCACCCACTTTATATGCATCCACATTTACCGGACTTTGTGCAGATGTATAGTTATCTCCAACATTCCGCTGTTGATTGCCCCCACGCCCCCCACTTCCCTCTACAGCAGCCCAACACACAAGACCCCATCTCACTGAATGTCCCTTTACAGGGGACTACTATCAGGCGCATTAGCATCTGACAGCCGTCTCAGCGACTATCGCTCCTATGCTTTTACACAGGACCGATAGTCATTCTGTAAATAGAGGAGGAGTGGGACGGGCATCATTCTGGGCCATCCGCCTCCATTCACAGTAAACAGGTAGTCACTCAAAAATTGAGCAACTTCTTTTTACACGGCCCAACAAATGCTTGATTTTAAGGTGAGCTAAAAAGCTAAGTGGCTCCGACAAATGATCGATTTATTGGCGGTTGCTTGCACATAGGATAACTATTACTTGAATTAATTGCTTCCAGCGATAATTCTGGTGATAATCGCTCCATGTAAAGCCAGATTAACAGCCCCTGGCCTAATGATATCTCCAGGACCTTATTGGCTCAATCACATGATCACTATAACAACCAATCATGGCCTTCACAGGAAAAATCGTGACAGTGCTGTGCTGTAAAAATTCTCCCTCTGCTCCCATTTTTGAGGAGAGAGGAAAGTGGTTACACAATATAGACACAGATTTTACTGAAATTAACTATTAACTCCTTCTTGTCTGTCTCACTTAGATTAATGGTCTAATGGTGTAGTCTTCCCTATTTTATGTGCTCTATATTACTACACTACTCACTCTTGTATCAACTGGACTGAACCGAGAGAACAACCCTGTACTGTGACGATGAGGGGAAATATATTTTCCTTGTCTATAAAACGGCTGGAGATACCATTTGTATCAAACTAAAATGGGGGACATAGAACGCGAATATAGTCCTGTATGAAGATGTAGGGTTATATTGGCGTCATATGTTAGACGATGTACACATGTTTGACATCGCTATGCACAGGAGCTATGAGCACCACACAAGTAATGGCTTTTGTTTGCACTTTATTCACTCACCCCTGAATCCGATCATAAAGACTCACCGCCTCCGGGGAATCTTCTATCTGAGATGCCATGGATATTGTACATATTGCTGTTAGCCGCCTGTTTATCCATAGTTTTAAGTATTATACTTTTTGATTATGATTACCATAGATGTGGGTCTAAATAAGTACAATGTTACAAATCTATATATATATATTATGTTATAATACATGTGTTTTAATGTAATAATTGTGTATATAATTACTTATTTTCATATTTTGTTTCCACAGCCTTGGTTTCCAATGAGGTAAGAGCTTCTATGACAACTTTTTCATTTCTGTCCCTCTTCCTACAATAACCCTAAAAACACATATTCATAATGTCTTAAGAAGGTGTTAAAAAGATGAAAGATAAGTATGAAACATGCATACGTGACTACCCACTAGCGTTTTTTTTACTGCGAAATTCGCAGCGGTTTTTTTTCCTGCAGGGCTCTTTGGGCTATGGGACATGTAAAGCTAAAATCGCGATATCGCGGTAAATAGCGATTTTGCGTGATCGCGATTTTAACATTACAAGTCCCATAGACCCCTGCAGAAAAAAACACGCTATTTTCTTGTGCTATTCCTCTTTCACATGACTGCAGGCATTTTTACGTGCGCCCACTGGCGCTGTAAAAACTCGTGAATGGGCGCACAAATCTAATGTTTATGTGCCCGTTCAGACAGCATGGGCCCCGGCGCATATAGCCGAGACCGCAGTGTCATTCTCTCACCCTTGCTAGCTCACCTCCTCTCTCCTTCCCTCCGGCTGTTTGCAATGGGAGTGGGCAGTGGTGAGCTAAGCACCCGCCCCCTCTCTGCCCCTTGTCTGCAGCCAGCAATGGGAGAGGGAGGAGCCTAGATCCACCCCCCCCGCCCCCTCACATTGCAAACAGCCGGAGGGGAGGAGAGAGGAGGAGAGAAGAAGAGGGAGGGAGTTTAGCAGTCACGCTGCTAAACTCTTTCCCACCTCCTCTCTCCAGCCGCTGTCATTGGCTCCCATAGGAGCCCATGCAGCGGCCGACGTATTCTGGCCGGAAAGATAGTTCCAGGACTATATTTTCACCCCGGTGTGAAAGCGCCCGGTGCTATATTACATAGTAACATAGTATGTTAGGCTAAATGAAGACAATTCCATCTAGTTGAGCCTGTTTCAACACCTAGTTGATCCAGAGGAAGGCAAAAACCTCAAAAGGCAGAAGCCAATTATCTCATTGGGGGAAAAATCCTTCCCGACTCCGTAATGGCAATCAGAATAATCTCCGGATCAACCTTTGATAGTTCCTACCTAAATATAAGACCCTGAACTACAAACCCACGGGGCACCTAATGTCTATATCCTGTAATATCCTTCCACTTGAGAAAGACGTCTAGTCCCCTCTTAAACTTCTCAATGGATTTTGCCATCACCACGTCCTCAGGCAGAGAGTTCCACAGTCTCACTGCTGTTACAGTAAAGAACCCCCTTCTGTGTTGGTGATGAAACCTGCTTTCTTCTAGACGTAGCGGATGCCCTCTTGTTACCGATGCAGTCATTAGTATCAACAGATCATGGGAGAGATCCTTGTAATGTCCCCTAATATATTATATACATTATTTGATCGCCCCTTAGCCGTCTTTTTTCCAGGGTGAAGTCCTAATTTTGATAGCCTCTCTGGGTATTCCAGTCCTCTCATTCCATTTACTAATTTAGTTGCCCTTTTTTGAACCCCCTCAAGCACTGCAACATCCTTCCTGAGCGCCGGTGTCCAGAACTGTGCGCAGTATTCCATGTGGGGCCTGACAAGTGCCTTATATAGTAGAAGAATAATGTACTCGTCCTTCGCCCCTATACCTCTTTTAATGCACCCCAATATTGGCCCAGCCGGGCACTTTTATACTGTGGGAATACGGCCAATGCATTAGATCATAGCGTATATTGGTTGGTCGTGAAAATGGCAGCCGATATGCGCTAGTGTGAAAGAGCCCTAACAATGTCAGTCATTGATCAGATAATATACAGCATAGCGATGGCTAATTGCTACTACAATCGTTCATCTTCATACATCTAGACATACATATCTTTTTAAGCGGCATATAATATCGGCGACCGATGTGCTATTTTGCCCGATGCGATTCTTTTTTATGTGCCAAAAAATCGGTTATGTGAATGAATACATTGGATTCCAATGCTTCACATGGTCTCGATTTTGGGGCAATTTTTAGACACCGCTAAACAGGTGGTGTGAATAAGGCCTAATTCGCACTGCTACAAAAGTTGTGATATTAAAAATAAGTCATTGACAGAATGCCAACATTATCTATTTAACTGTACCGAATGTTAACAAAGGTTAATTGAGTACCATTTGTTGAAGCAGTGTGAACAATAGAACAATCACTGTCTACAAGGAGTAGAGAATTTCTACAAATAATGTTTTCTAATAAATGAATAGAGGGCATTTTTATAGTTTCTCCTAAACATAGTAGTAATAAGTAGTGCATCTAAAATCATGGTACATAGCAATACTTTACATTTTACCTAAATTTGTTGTCTGCAGTGGCTTACGAAAGCATGCAAATGTGACTGCCAGGGAGGAAGTGGATCATCATTATTTACAAGAGCAACTACATTGGAGTGTATGCCAGGTAATGACTAACTGAAGTGTGCCAAACGTTCATTAGCTGAAAGCTTTGTGATGGGTCGTCAATAGATAGTCAATCATTCTTGACCTCAGAGTTTGCTTTCACTACAATTAATATCATGCGTAAACCAGCGTGTCACTTTCCTCAATCTGTTTTATTTTACAATTAAAGGAACTTTATTGTTTCATGTAAATGAAGCACATTAATTTCATTAATTGCTGTTAGCCAATTGCATCTTTAGGAGCTACATCTACAAGCTTAAAAACTATCCTGATTTAGGCTGCATTGCCACGAATGTATATCGGCTCGGTTTTCACGCCGAGCCGATATACGTCGTCCTCATGTGCAGGGGTGGAGGATGGAAGAGCAAGGAGCAGGAACTGAGCTCCCGCCCCCTCTCTGCCTCCTCTCCGCCCCTCTGCACTATTTGCAATGAAAGGAGGCGGGATGGGGGCGGAGCTACGTTCCGAGAATTAGCCCCGCCCCTGTTACACCTCTCCCTGTTCCACCTCTCCCTGGCAGATGAGGACAACGTATATCGGCTCGGCGTGAAAACCGAGCCGATATACGTTCGTAGGAATGCAGCCTTAAGGTGCTTTTAGATGGAACAATTATCGTTCAAATGAGTGAAAGTGAATGATAATCGTCCAGTCTACATGTGACCCAACGGCCAAATGATAAAGGTAATCGTTCACTTTTCATTCGTTGTTCATTTTATGCAGTCATAAAAATCATTGTTGACTTGCCGACTTATCATTCGGTTTAACCAGCGCTCGTTGAGTCCTTCTCATTCACTTATATGTGAAAGACTGAACGATTCTGAATGATTTCTTTTTTGAACAAGCCAACGATGAATCCGTTAGTCTAAACAGGCTGCACAACCGAACGAGCTACTGATGACATCACTTGCTCGTTCAACCGATAATTGGCTTGTCTAAAAGCACCATTAGTACTTCTCACGCAGGTGCATGACTCTTTACAAGGGAGAGCTCTAACTGTAATGACCTGTGTACCTGTGTCTATTGGAAATAAGGACAAGAGTTCTGTAAAGAAGGATATTTGTGTATTCCACTATCATGGGCCAGAACAAGGAACTGCTCGGCATGAGTGTCTTCTGTTCCAGTGGACTCAAACTACCCTTGGGTAACCATTCCTCTGATCTGGATGCTATAGAGGAAATGCCTGACTGTCTTCCTGGCAAAATCAGCCGTTAGACGGGTTCTAGCAACAGGACTTCGAGAGATAGGTTGATCACCCAAGCAGTCACATTTTGAAAGAGGTTATCTTTGATGACACAACCTTAAACATTCTTTTTTGCTTTGCAGTTGCCGTGTACGATATAACTGGCCAAATATATTTATTTCCACTTTTGTCTCCCACATACACATAGTCTTGATGTTTCTGTTCTTCAGAATGCCCTTATCATAAGCCTGTGGGATTTGAATCAGGAGCAATCACATCAGAACAAATCACTTGCTCCAATCAGGATCAATACACAGGCTGGTATTCATCCTGGACTCCAAACAAGGCACGGCTTAATGGCCAAGGATTTGGGTAAGCAAGTCTATTGATGAGCACACTGTGAAGTTTGACAAATATAGAATCATTTAGACACACAGGAAAATGGTCCCTTGACGGTGGGGGATGTGCGACAGGATGCATTTCAAGTACATTGAAGAGGATTGGATTCTACAATATTTGTAATGGGGAAAAAGAACATGATTTTGAATGTTGGATTTGGTGTAATTGTTAGTTTTTCTGCTGCAAATAAAAAGGGAGACATTAGTCAAAAATATTAACATTGTAGTAAACTTCAATAATATTACATACAAAATGGAAGGAGCTGAACATCACCAGATGGAGTCCATTGATTATAATGGGGTCTGTCCACTTTCTGCCCAGCTGCCCGGCTTTTGGACGGAAGAAAAGGGCAGGACTTTGAGCCAGATCTGTGACGGAACCTTCGCCTGGAGATTCTGACGCAGATATGAAACCAGCCTTACACGCTCACGGGACTTCAGTGTTACTGCAGTTACATTAGAGCTGGTTCACATCACCATTAGGGCTTATTTACAGGGACGATTTTAATGTCCGAGTTTGAGGGTCACTAAAGATGGCCATTATTTTGTCCTGTTTTGCAGGCATGAAAATCCCATAGATTTCAATGGTTTTGTTTTGACTAGCAGGATTCTTGCACGATATTACTACACACGAGAAAAGATAGGACTTGCCCTATCTTTCTTGTACTTAGTTATGTTCGAGTAAAGATATGGCAGGACCCATCTCCCTGCTTTTTCTTTCAAACTCGCACGCTATAGCTTGGAGCTTGAATATTCAAAAAATACACTTTGTGAGCTTATTTGCGCATGCGCCCATGTTTTTAGGCTTCGTTTTTTACTACAACTGCCATTCGTGAAAAATGGACCAATTTTGTGGGCGATTCTCATGCGTTTTTCACGTGTGTTTGCTTGTTCATGTGCGAGTGTTATCTGTTTTTTTTTCTGGAAGTGGCCCTAATTATGTTATTTATGTCCTTACCCTCAAAGCATTTGCACTGAGACACTCTCTGCCCAAAAGTTGTGTAATTTTACCTTTCTGGTGCTATTATTTTAGCCTGAAACAGATGGACAAATAATGTGCTGTGATACAGTTTACAGTCTTTACTTCCTGGCTCTGTGCTTCTTCTTATGGCAGAAACACACGGGTGTATGCGCAACTACCCTCGCCGCATGAACCAGGGATATTTTTTCATTGGACAACTCAAACTCCACGTATGGCACACAAGTTTGAAAACAACAGTGGGAAGCTAGGTCCTGCCCTATTTTTTCTGTGCATAGTATTAAGAAAATAGAAAGACAGGGCAAGTCCTATCTTTTCTCGCCTTTACTATTAGGGTGCCTACCCACTTGCGATTTTTTTTCCTGTGATGTTTTGCGTTTTTTCTCAAGAGCAATTAGTATAGAATGTGTTCTTGTCCATCTGGTTTTTTTTTTTCCGTTTCGTGGGGTTTTTTCACATAGGAACTGTCAGTTGCATATGTCTCCTTATTTTTCTCTTAATGCACCCATGATTGTCAATGGAGGGCTGCAAAAAACGCAGCGAAAAACGCGCAAAAAACGCCACGGAAAACGCGCAAAAACCACGCAAAAACGCCGCGTTTTTCACGCGCGAAAATCGGCAACACAAGTGGGTAGGCGCCCTTAACTGGCAAGAATACCGCTAATGAAAACAAAACCATTGAAATCAATGGTTTTGTTCCATTATGTGGCCGTGATTATCACATCCGCATAACGGAACCAAATCATGCCAATGTGAAGAAGCCCTCAGATATAGAACATGCTGCATTTTATTTTTTAGTCGACTGTCCGTTTGAGTAAAAAAATACTCTTGAACAGAACCATTGAAATCAATGTGTTCTATTTGCTTGTGAATATGATGGGCTTAAAAATTGGACTGTGGTAGCACAGAAAAAGTGCCTTGTGAATAAGCCCATTTTTCTGTTCCGTCATGGGCGGGAAAAAAAACCTCTCCGTTACCACCCTGCTAACCCCATGGCCACTCTGGTCCAACAGCACTTGATTTACTCTTTGTTTGCAGCGGTTATGTGGTTGTTTACCCACATGCCCGCTGCTGCCAATAGGAGGCCCGACAGGGATGTCATGTGTGACATCCGTAAATTGGCCGGGCTTCTACATTAGAAGTCCACATGACAGGTTTACTGGATATCACCAAGCCAGAAGACCTGGTGACATCCTCTGTCAGAACTCATGGCGCTGGCAACCCCGAACCGGAGCTCCAGCACTACGTTCAGTATATTAATGAAGCATAGTTTGGGGCTGGGGTACAAATGTATGATGAAATAACAACTCAGACAACCCCTTTAAGGGTTTTCTTGTGTTATAAATAGAGAGAGCTTAATTATTACACTGTATGAAAAAGTTGTATAACTTTCTAACATACTTTGTGTTTTAATTATCTTGCCATTTTTTCTGCTTTCTGCCAATGAAACACAGTTTCTTGGCATCAAGATGTCATCAAACATTCTTTGATGACATCCAGATGCCAAGAAACTGTGCAGATATGATAATTCTCATAATTGAGAATTTGACTAACAATGCAGTGTAATTTACTGCAGTAGCAACACTATGGTAAAACTGCCATGGGGGTCACATGACCTTACTCGATGGGCAATCAGTGAACAACCTATAAGAGAAAGCATGTATGCCTTAAATAGGGAAATACAAAGGAAAATATACATTCAGCATATGCAACAAATAGTGCAATGCTCTCTTCTCTTTCTCTATATGAAGGTGTGCATGGTTATCCAAATTCCAAGATAATGGGCAATGGCTTCAGATTGATCTAAAAGAATTAAAAGTTATTTCAGGCATCATGACACAAGGAAGATGTGATACAGATGAATGGATGACGAAATACAGTGTCCAGTACAAAATTGATGAAAGCTTGAATTGGGTTTACTACAAAGATCAAACTGGAAACAATCGGGTAAGTACGCACTACTGTAAGTAGAAAACAGGTTATGGACTAGTGTGATGCTTCATAACTGTAGAAGTAAAGACAACCCAGTATCACCCAGTAAGCAGTGCCAAGAGAGCTTGCTGCACTTCTGATCCATGCCCATGTTGTGCTGCCCATTTAACCAATTCAATGCATGGTTGGAAGCAGATGGCATCTCCTCATTAAGAATAGAGGAAGAACTAAATGCTCACCATTCATGCCACTTATTTAAAAAGTAACTTTCCCAAGACAGACCTTAAATAGCTATTGATTTTAATATTGTTATGTTCTTTTTAAGATTGCTGTGAACTTTCCATGCATAAACATAGCAACAATATATAGAGTATAATTCTCTTTCTTCCTAGGTTTTCTATGGAAATTCGGATCGAACATCTACAGTACAGAGTTTCCTGCGACCACCAATTATGTCCCGTTACTTAAGAATCATCCCATTAGGTTGGCATGTCCGCATAGCTTTACGGATAGAGTTGCTGGAATGCATGGGCAAATGTAGCTAAACTGCTGACAATTTCTTATGTAAACCATATTACTGAAATCTAAATAATGTTGGAACAGGTCATAAATAGAGATGAGCGAGTATACTCGCTAAGGCACATTACTCGAGCGAGTAGTGCCTTAGCCGAGTATCTCCCCGCTCGTCTCTAAAGATTCGGGGGCCGGCGCGGCTGACAGGTGAGTTGCGGCGGGAAGCGGGGGGGGGGGGGGAGGGAGAGAGAGATCTCCCCTCTGTTCCTCCCTGCTCTCCCCCGCCACTCCCCGCCCCCCGCCGGCCCCCGAATCTTTAGAGATGAGCGGGGAGGTACTCGGCTAAGGCACTACTCGCTCGAGTAATGTGCCTTAGCGAGTATACTCGCTCATCTCTACTCATAAAGTTTTAGTTGCAACTATGTCACTTGAAGCATTTGTTTTGTGGCTGGCATGTAGATGTGAATAAAATGTTCACTTGAAGATAATCAGTATGAATAAATGTTCATTGCAAATAGTCAAAATATTTTTCCACAAGCCGAACTTGCAACAAAAATGCAAGTTTTGTGCTCAGCTTTTCATTTGATAAATTCTACCATTGCGTAGACGCCCTTCACATCAAACCAATCAGGATGTAGATATTAAAGTGACTGATGGTTTGGACTTACACTGTGCACATTTTTACTGCAGCATTAGTCTACAGATGTAGCAATCATTACCAAAGTTCAATCAGCTCAGAGATGCCCTTAACCTCATTGACTGGAACAATGTCCTGAGAAATAAGAGTACAGACAATAAATGGGAAATGTTTAAGACATCTTAAATATTTTCGTAGAGCGGTTCAGACCTTACAGGTCTTAGAGGTAAAAGGGTTAGGAATGGGAGAAAACCAATGTGGCTCAATAAAGATGTGAAGAGGGCAATAAAAAACAAAAAGGAAAGTGTTTAAACTACTAAAACAAGAAGGCTGCAAAGAAGCACTAAAACCCTATAAGGAAGAAAATAAATGATGTAAAAATCGGATAAAAGCAGCAAAGATGGAGACAGAGAGATGTATTGCCAAAGAGAGTAAAACTAACCCTAAACTGTTCCTAAATTATATAAATAGTAAAAACATTACTACTGAAAGTGTTGGACCTAAATAATGTGGGAAAAATTGTACAGGGTGATGAGGAGAAAGCAAATCTATTAAAAAAAAAATTTCTCCAGGGCATTCACCACGATTTCACTGTGTTAATTACTAGCACTGGTGACTAATTAGGGTAGCCCATCTACTAAGTCGGCTGGCACATCTACTCATTAGACTGCCCCACCTGTTCAATTATGGCGCGGGTGTCCCATGCCGATGTGAACAGGGCCGGCAGCAGGGCAAAGTTCAGTGAGGAGTGTCAATCCGCTAGCCAGAGGACGTGATCAGGCTCCAGTCAGAGTGCAATCATGTCCTCTACTCGCGACCGTGAATATGCGTACGCTCATGTGAAGGAGGCCGTAAACGGTTTATTTGCATGTATAAACTGGTTGAACAACTAAGCAAGTAAACTCTGTCATCATTTGCTTTTGCAAGCAATTTCTCTCTCCATGTAAAGGCAAAAACACATGGGCATGCGCGCAACTACGTTCGCCACTACGGAACCTAGTTGCACAAGAACCAAGATTTTTTTTATTGGGCCATTCAAAATCCGCGCCACAGAGTGCGAGTTTGAAAAAAACAGCAGGAAGATAAGTCCTACCCTATCTTTCCTGCAAGTAGTATTAACTAAGAGCGAGAAAGATAGGGCAAGTCCGCTAATGAAAACAAAATCATTGAAATCAATAGTTTCGTTTCATACCCGTTATGTGTCCGGGTTATCATAGCTGCATAATGGGACTAAAACAAGTCCATGTGAAGAAGCCCTAAAAGGGCCCATAAGGTCTATAATTGAGGGCTTAAACAGGTAAACATTAGAGATGAGCGAGCGTACTCGGAAAAGCACTACTCGCTCGAGTAATTGGCTTTATCCGAGTATCGCTGTGCTCGGGTCTGAAGATTCGGGTGCCGCTGCGGCTGATAGGTGAGTCACAGCGGGGAGCAGGGGAGAGCGGGCGGGAGAGAGGGAGAGAAAGATCTCATCTCCGTTCCTCCCCGCTCTCCCCTGCAGCTCCCCGCTCCGTGCCGGCACCTGAATCTTCAGGGACGAGCACAGCGATACTCGGATAAAGCAAATTACTCCAGCGAGTAGTGCTTATCCGAGTACGCTCGCTCATCTCTAGTAAACATGTTTGCGGAGGTTTTTGCGCACATGAAATTCATGCCGTAACATGTGACAAAGCGAAGCCATTGATTACAATGGTTTCGTTCTCATGAGTTTGTTTCTCATTTGCAATTCATACATGCGAGAAAAGATAGGCTTTGACTTACCTTTCTGCTTTTTTTTTTGTGCATACAAGATTTATAACTTGTTCATGCGCAAATATGCTCTGTTGTGGCAAGTGTATTTGCACATACGTTCATCTGTTTGAGCCTTAATAGAGCCATATAGAGAGTAAGGGCAGCTTCACGTGGGCGTATGCACTTTTGCATGCGCCTCAGTACAACGTACATAGCTAATGAACTCTAGCGGTGTTCTTTTTCCTGTGGAATTGCGCATCCCATTGCGTATTGTGTGCACATTTGCGCACCCCCCCCCCCATAGACTTCTACAAAAGTATAGTAGGCTGCTTTTCTTTCGTGCACACGAAATGGCTCGGAACAAAAACAAATGAGAACAAACCCATTGAAATCAATGGATTCTCTTCTCTGCATATCGTGCACGCAAATACACATGAATACTCCTGTGTGAAGCCGCCTTAATTGTCAGTATTTAAGGAGTGACGTGTCCGAGCATGTCAAAGCAGTCATACAAAGCAAAAAGGATGGCCAGATGCAACACAAGAAAAATAACTATACTTTTTGCAGATAACATTTTAAATGTTCCAATTATAGTACAGTGTATCGTAATAATAGAGCCGTAGGCCAGGAGGATGTTTGCGAAGGCCTCTTTCAAAAGAACGCTATTGCGAACATTTTTATGCGCAGAAAATCAGCCGCGAGAAACACAACTTTTAAAATCCATAGGTTTCAATAAGTTCACTCAAACTGGCCAATAACATCCTGAACTGAAATCCACGACATGCTCTATTTTGGTTTTTGGTCCGCATGGTGTGCAAATGCGCCCTTGTCCCAAACAAAATTGTGCTATCCTCAACGCAATTTTGCGGTGTTAATCGATAACACTGGGGACTAATTAGGCTGGCCCGCCTACTAATGAGAATGATCCGCCTCTTCAAACATGGCACAGGTGTCTGCCTTTCCAGATGTGAACAGGGACTGCAGCGGGGCAAAGATCAGCAAGGAGCATGGATCAGCTTGCCAGAGGACAGGATCGGGCGCCATTCAGAGCGCAATCACATCCTCCTCTCGTGAGCATGATTACACCTATGCTCGTGTGAAGGAGGCCTTAATCAGACAGTTGGTGGGCTAAAAATACTACCAGTATGATCACATTTTTGACAGTTAAAACTTTTTTTTTCAATCAATTGTTGTCTAAATTGGCCAAAATCAGCCATTTTGAGTTACTTCTCACACCATGCGTAGATCTTATACCATGCTCATTGAAAAAATGACCAAATATGGGATTGACAAGGCAACTGTTAGGTGGATTCACAACTGGCTGAGTGATCGTACTCAAAGAGTGGTCATAAATGGCTGCACATCCAAATGGAAGGCATCACAGAAGGGGAAACAAAAAATTAAAAACAATCACAGAAAATGGCCGTTACTTACTGGGTGAGGAGTGCATATAGATGCATCCTCCTCTCACCATGCAGGTAGCTGACTACCAAATGGAGGAGCCAATAACACCTGTGCAGGACACCGATAAAACAACCACTCACACTGCCTCTTAATAATGAGGGGGGTGGATGCTTGCTGTTCACTCCCACACATAGTGGATACAGGGTGCCAGACCATTCTGATATATGTAGTTCACCATGCAGATCAGCAACCTATTAATGATGCCATGATAATTTGGCGGGTTGCCCTGCATTTCCAACAGTGAATCACATTGGTACTGCCAACCTGGGCTTCCCCTGGAGTCTTAAAGCCACACTGCATGTGAATGATAGATAATAAATGCAAGGCATTGGTTGGATGTTGGCCAAGATACATGAGCCCACTAACCACTTCACGGTTCCTTGCGTTGTAGTGGGTCCCAACACTAATATAAATGCATCACAGAAGGGGAAACAAAAAATTTAAAACAATCACAGAAAATGGCCGTTACTTACTGAGCGAGGAGTGCATATAGATGCATCCTCTCACCATGCAGGTAGCTGACTGCCAAATGGAGGAGCCAATAACACCTCGCACTGCCTCCTGATAATGAGGGGGGTGGAAGCTTGGTGTATACTCCCACACATAGTGGATACAGGGTGCCAGACCATTCTGATATATGTAGTTCACCATGCAGACCAGCAACCTACTAATGACGCCATGATAATTCGGCGGGTTGCCTTGCATTTCCAACAGTGAACCACAATGGTGGAAGAATGTATCAAGTGGGGTACCACAAGGCTCTGTCCTAGGCCCAGTGTTCTTTAACATTTTTATAAATGATTTGAAGGAAGGAATTGATGGGAAACTGATCAAATTTGCCAATGACACAAAGCTAGGAGGCATAGCTAACACTAGGGAAGAGAGAGAGTATTCAAAAAGATCTAGAAAAGCTTGATCAGTGGGCGGTGACTAACAGAATGGTATTTAACAAGGAGAAATGCAAAGTCCTACATCTGGGCAAGAAAAATGAAAAAAAGCCACGTACGGAATGGGAGGAATTGGTCTAAGTAGCAGCACATGTGAAAAAGACTTGAGTATACTAATAGATCATAGACTGAACATGAGTCAACAATGTGATGCAGCAACCAAAAACGCAAACACAATTCTGGGATGCATTAAGAGAAGCACAGAGTCAAGATTACATGAGGTAATTATCCCCCTCTACTCTACCTTAAGGCTCCTGCACACTTGCATTTTTCTTGCGCGTTTTTTTCAAGCGATATAGCTGCATTTTTTTTTTACACGATTGTCAATGGAACTTTCTAATGTTAAAAACGCATCGCAAGTAGGTGCTTTGCAATTTTCGTGCGATGCGTTTTTAACATTAGAAAATCCCATTAAAAATCGCATTAAAAAAACGCAGCAATATTGTGTGAAAAAATGCGCAAGAAATGCAAGTGGGCAGGAGCCCTTAGTCAGACCTCATCTGGAATACTGCGTCCAGTTCTGGGAACCACACTTTAAAAAAAGACATAGACAAACTGGAGCAAGTTCAGGGAAGAGTTACCAAGATGGTGAGCGATCTGCAAATCATGTACTATGAGGAACGGTTAAAGGATCTGGGAATGTTCAGCTTGTGGAAAAGAAGGCTGAGAGGAGACTTAATAGCTGTCTACAAATATCTGAAGGGCTGTCACACTGCAGAGGGATCAGCCCTATTCTCATTTGTACAAGAAAAGACAATGGGATGAAACTGAAAGGGAGGAGACACAAATTAGATATTAGATAAAACCTTCAGACAGTGAGGGTGTTCAATGAGTGGAACAGGTTACCACGGGAGGTGGTGAGTTCTCCTTCAATGGAAGTGTTCAAACAAAGGCTGGACAAATATCTGTCTGAAATGATTTAGTGAATCCTGCACTGAGCAGGGGGTTGGACCCGATGACCCTGGAGGTCCCTTCTAACTTTACCATTCTATGATTCTACTTTAATTTCATGTGTATGGGAACCTTAATCCAATGTCAGGAATCCTATTTTAATGTGTTTGAAATGGGAAAGCAATGCACTCATCCATAAGATGTTTATTTCCATAATGCTCCATTCTCCAGATATTGCAGCTATTGATTCCTCTGCTGTCTGGTTGTTTACTGATCCTTGCCAGGGAAAGAAATAGCATAACACAGCTGTAGCTGGTGTCCGAGCTGAAAGGTAGTGTGCATGCCCTCCTGAGATCCATTACATTTAGGTGAAAGAAGTGCGTAAGTGCTGGCCTCCTCTGCTATTTTTTTCCATAGGAGAGGTGGTCTATTTTCCAGGCCACCAGCAGTAAACAAGCAGAGGACAGAGGAATCAATATCTGGAGAATAGAGTATTTTGGAAATAAACATCTCATGGGTGAATGTATTGTTTTGCGATTTCGCACATACAACATCCTGTACTTGGCTATACAGGCATTCATTAGAGCTGCTCCTGTTCTCTCTTCCTGCAGGCTGTCATACTCCTCCTCCCTCCTCCACCCCCCTCAACTAGCGACTAAGGGCAGACACACAGGAGTGTTGCGCAAATACGCTTGCCGTAGCGCAGTGTATTTGCACATGAATGGGGTTTGGAGAGGGCTATAATCAGGGTTTTACGCACGTCTGTGTATATTACTGTAATTTTTGCTCACGCAGGGCCAGTTCGCACGCATGCATGACACAGCACTTACTTGGAACTGAACGGCTATTAAAGCCTAATAAGGCCAACTGTCCTATTTTCCTGCGTCTTGCTCAGTGTTTCACACTTCCCTTTGAATATTTGCACACCTGCCATAGACTTCTATGGCAGTTTCGCTGTGAAAAACACAGAAAGAGCAAGTCCCATGTAAACAGTCCCATTGAAATCAATGGGTTCTATTCTCTGTGTTTAGCTTGCGCTGATTTTGGGTGCACAAAAATGTGCACAAACACAGCCATGTGACGCCACCCTAATGAGCAATTTTTTTGCTCAGTACCCTGTCTGATCTCATGTTTACACAGGGCTAAAATCATTTTGATTCTTCGGGCAATCATTGTCCTATGAAGTCACCCTTAGGGCTCCTTCACAAAGGTTTATTTGCACATGTATATGCACAGAGAATAGGACTCTTTGATTTCAATAGGTTCATTGTCATTTCCTCTTTTGACATGCGCATTTTTTGTGTGCGCAAAAAAATAGAACATGTTTTAGTTGGTGCTCATTTGCAAACCAAAGGGCCCCATAGGAACCTATGGCAGGAGTGCAAATTTGCACACTATATGCAATAGGATGCAGGAAATACAGTACAAACTCGCGGGGAAAAGAACACATATGGACCTCATTAGGCTGAATAGCCTTTAAAATCAGGGCAGGGGGCATTCCACGCCTATGTAAACATGCCCGGTGTGCGCCAAAAGTACAGTAAAATACGCTGATGCGTGTGTCAATCTACCTTGTTTAGAGATTCTTCAGATGAGCATGTTTAGGGATCGTTTTGCAGGTGTGTAAACCACACCCACAAAATATAACAAAGCAAAACCATTGATTGAAATGATTTCATTTTCACTAGTGTGATTCTTGCACAACATTACTACATGCAAGAAAAGACAGGCCTTGCCCTATTTTTCTCGCACATAGTTTTTATACATGCGAGATAAGATAGGGCAGGACCTATTTTTCTAAATTTTTTCCATGCGCAATAGCGTGAAGTTTGGACGGGTTCATGCTTAAATACGCTCTGTAGCGTCAGACGGATTTGCGCATGTGTCCATCTGACGAAGCCCTCATAGTGCAAATACGTTGCACTGAAGAGTGCGTAATTGCACATAGGCTTGTGATCAGGAGTCTTTAAGACCATTTTTGGCCTCCTTCACACAAGCACTTTTGCACACTTTTTGTATGTGCAGCGTCTGAGGAGCGGGCCCACAGCCGAGGAGACAGCAGAATAGAGAAAGGCCTTGTGGCCCTATCATCTCCTCCCCTGGGGGTAGCTCGGAACCCGACCACGTTACCGCTGGGGAGATCATAGGGGTAGTAACCGAAGGTTACCTTAAGTCCAGTTGTCATTCGTGATGCCAACGTTCTGCCCACTGTGACGGATCTCTCAGATGCAATAAAGTAGTCCACACACAGGGTAACTTTCTGAACAAGAACCGGGAATGGTCGGTTCTGCTTGTTTACTGTAAACTCTTGAACTCAAATCCACATAAACAGTCTTGGTACAGAAACAACAAGCCAGAGTGGTGCAACAGGGAGGATTCTCGGGGTAATCGGATAACCACAGTTCAAGTTATCTGTGAAATTCCTCTCCTGGCAAACTCTCTCTCTCTACACTCATTCTCTCTCTCTCTACACTCATTCATAAATGCAGGTGGGCTTCGGCCCACACTGCATGCCCCAACCTGACCGGGGTTTTTAATTCATAGACACAGGCAGGTTTAACTCCCTATTGTGAAGTCCCTGTGGACCGACAGCATGGGTGGGTGCCAGGAAGCCACTGGCGGTACATAAATATATCCCATTGCATTGCCCATCACACCTGAGGTAATGTCATGTTTAATGCAGGTGGGCTTCGGCCCACACTGCATGCCCCAGTCAGACTGGGGTTCTTTAGAAGTGGACACAGGCAGTTACAACTCCGTGTGGACCGACAGCATGGGTGGCTCCCTGGAACCCACCGGCGGTACATAAATATATCCCATTGCAGTGCCCATCACAGCTGAGGTAATGTCATGTTTAATGCAGGTGGGCTTCGGCCCACACTGCATGCCCCAGTCAGACTGGGGTTCTTTAGAAGTGGACACATGCAGTTACAACTCCCTGTGGACCCACAGCATGGGTGGCTCCCTGGAACCCACCGGCGGTACATAAATATATCCCATTGCAGTGCCCAGCACAGCTGATGTAACGTCAGCTTTAATGCAGGTGGGCAAAAAATTAATTGGATTACACTGTAGGCGAGGGCCCCAAACAATTGGTGTACCAACAGTACTAATGTACGTCAGAAAAATTTCCCATGCCCAACCAAGAGGGCAGGTGAAACCCATTAATCGCTTTGGTTAATGTGGCTTAATTTGTAACTAGGCCTGAAGGCAGCCCAGTTAAAATAAAAATTGGTTGAGGTGCAAGTTTCAACGCTTTAATGAGCATTGAAACGTATACAAATTGTTTACAAAAATTATATGACTGAGCCTTGTGGGCCTAAGAAAAATTGCCCGTTCGGCGTGATTACGTCAGGTTTCAGGAGGAGGAGCAGGAGGAGGAGGATGAATATTATACACAGATTGATGAAGCTAAAAGGTCCACGTTTTTGATGGTGATAGAGAACAATGCTTCCATCCGCGGGTGCAGCCTACGTATTGTTTAGGTATCGCTGCTGTCCGCTGGTGGAGAAGAGAAGTCTGGGGAAATCCAGGCTTTGTTCATCTTGATGAGTGTAAGCCTGTCGGCACTGTCGGTTGACAGGCGGGTACGCTTATCTGTGATGATTCCCCCAGCCGCACTAAACACCCTCTCTGACAAGACGCTAGCCGCAGGACAAGCAAGCACCTCCAGGGCATACAGTGCGAGTTCAGGCCACGTGTCCAGCTTCGACACCCAGTAGTTGTAGGGGGTAGAGTCGTCACGGAGGACGGTCGTGCGATCGGCTACGTACTCCCTCACCATCCTTTTACAGTGCTCCCGCCGACTCACCCTTGACTGGGGAGCAGTGACACAGTCTTGCTGGGGAGCCATAAAGCTGTCAAAGGCCTTAGAGAGTGTTCCCCTGCCTGTGATGTACATGCTGCCTGATCTCCGCGACTCCCCTGCTACCTGGCCCTCGGAACTGCGCCTTCTGCCACTAGCGCTGTCAGATGGGAATTTTACCATCAGCTTGTCCGCCAGGGTCCTGTGCTATAGCATCACTCTCGAACCCCTTTCCTCTTTGGGTATGAGAGTGGAAAGGTTCTCCTTATACCGTGGGTCGAGCAGTGTGTACACCCAGTAATCAGTAGTGGCCAGAATGCGTGTAACGCGAAGGTCACGAGAAAGGCATCCTAACATGAAGTCAGCCATGTGTGCCAGGGTACCTGTACGCAACACATGGCTGTCCTCACTAGGAAGATCACTTTCAGGATCCTCCTCCTCCTCCTCCTCAGGCCATACACGCTGAAAGGATGACAGGCAAGCAGCATGGGTACCCTCAGCAGTGGGCCAATCTGTCTCTTCCCCCTCCTCTTTATCCTCCTCATGCTCCTCCTCCTCCTCCTCAACGCGCTAAGATATAGACAGGAGGGTGCTCTGACTATCCAGCGACATACTGTCTTCCCCCGCCTCTGTTTCCGAGCGCAAAGCGTCTGCCTTTATGCTTTGCAGGGAACTTCTCAAGAGGCATAGCAGAGGAATGGTGACGCTAATGATTGCAGCATCGCTGCTCACCATCTGGGTAGACTCCTCAAAGTTTCCAAGGACCTGGCAGATGTCTGCCAACCAGGCCCACACTTCTGTAAAGAATTGAGGAGGCTGACTCCCACTGCGCCGCCCATGTTGGAGTTGGTATTCCACTATAGCTCTACGCTGCTCATAGAGCCTGGCCAACATGTGGAGCGTAGAGTTCCACTGTGTGGGCATGTCGCACAGCAGTCGGTGCACTGGCAGATGAAACCGATGTTGCAGGGTGCGCAGGGTGGCAGCGTCCATGTGGGACTTGCGGAAATGTGCGCAGAGTCGGCGCACCTTTCCGAGCAGGTCTGACAAGCGTGGGTAGCTTTTCAGAAAGCGCTGAACCACCAAATTAAAGACGTGGGCCAGGCATGGCACGTGTGTGAGGCTGTCGAGCTGCAGAGCCGCCACCAGGTTACGGCCGTTGTCACACACGACCATGCCCGGTTGGAGGCTCAGCGGCGCAAGCCAGCGGTCGGTCTGCTCTGTCAGACCCTGCAGCAGTTCGTGGGCCGTGTGCCTCTTCTCTCCTAAGCTGAGTAGTTTCAGCACGGCCTGCTGACGCTTGCCCACCGCTGTGCTGCCGTGCCGCGCGACACCGACTGCTGGCGACGTGCTGCTGCTGACACATCTTGATTGCGAGACAGAGGTTGCATAGGAGTAGGAGGAGGAGGAGGAGGGTGGTTGAGTGGAGGAAGCATACACCGCCGCAGATACCACCACCGAGCTGGGGCCCGCAATTCTGGGGGTGGGTAGGACGTGAGCAGTCCCAGGCTCTGACTCTGTCCCAGCCTCCACTAAATTCACCCAATGTGCCGTCAGGGAGATATAGTGGCCCTGCCTGCCTGTGCTTGTCCACGTGTCCGTTGTTAAGTGGACCTTGGCAGTAACCGCGTTGGTGAGGGCGCGTACAATGTTGCGGGAGACGTGGTCGTGCAGGGCTGGGACGGCACATCGGGAAAAGTAGTGGCGACTGGGAACTGAGTAGCGCGGGGCCGCCGCTGCCATCATACCTTTGAAAGCCTCCATTTCCACAACCCTATACGGCAGCATCTCCAGGCTGATAAATTTGGCTATGTGCACGTTTAACGCTTGAGCGTGCGGGTGCGTGGCGGTGTACTTGCGCTTGCGCTCCAACATTTGCGCTAGCGACAGCTGGACGGTGCGCTGAGAGACATTGGTGGATGGGGCCGAAGACAGCGGAGGTGAGGGTGTGGGTGCAGGCCAGGAGACGGTAGTGCCTGTGTCCTGAGAGGGGGGTTGGATCTCAGTGGCAGGTTGGGGCACAGGGGGAGAGGCAGCGGTGCAAACCGGAGGCGGTGAACGGCCTTCGTCCCACCTTGTGGGGTGCTTGGCCATCATATGTCTGCGCATGCTGGTGGTGGTGAGGCTGGTGGTGGTGGCTCCCCGACTGATCTTGGCGCGACAAAGGTTGCACACCACTGTTCGTCGGTCGTCTGCACTCTCAGTGAAAAACTGTCAGACCTTTGAGCACCTCGGCCTCTGCAGGGTGGCATGGCACGAGGGGTGCTTTGGGAAACAGTTGGTGGATTATACGGTCTGCCTCTACCCCTTGCCACCACACTGCCTCTTCCAACCTGCCCTGCTGCTGCACTTGCCTCCCCCTCTGAAGACCTGTCCTCAGTAGGCGTAGCAAACCAGGTGGGGTCAGTCACCTCATCGTCCTGCTGCTCTTCCTCCGAATCCTCTGTGCGCTCCTCCCTCGGACTTACTCCAATTACTACTACCTGAGTGATAGACAACTGTGTCTCATCGTCATCGTCCTCCTCACCCACTGAAAGATCTTGAGACAGTTGCTGGAAGTCCCCAGTCTCATCCCCCGGACCCCGGGAACTTTCCAAAGGTTGGGCATCGGTCACGACAAACTCCTCCAGTGGGAGAGGATTCGGAACCATTGCTGCCCATTCTGGGCAGGGGTCCGAGAACAGTTCCTGGGAGTCTGCCTGCTCCTCAGAATGTGTCATTGTAATGGAGTGAGGAGGCTGGGAGGAAGGAGGAGCAGCAGCCAGAGGATTCAAAGTTGCAGCCGTGGACGGCGCAGAACTCTGGGTGGTCGATAGATTGTTGGATGCACTTTCTGCCATCCACGACAGGACCTGCTCACACTGCTCATTTTCTAATAAAGGTCTACCGCGTGGACCCATTAATTGTGAGATGAATGTGGGG
Organism: Eleutherodactylus coqui; assembly: GCF_035609145.1. Classification (NCBI taxonomy): domain Eukaryota; kingdom Metazoa; phylum Chordata; class Amphibia; order Anura; family Eleutherodactylidae; genus Eleutherodactylus; species Eleutherodactylus coqui. The sequence continues at coordinate 87,334,509 of NC_089840.1, read as the reverse complement.
ACGTCAGAAACGTGCCTCTCTCCTAATCCCGCAGCAGTCGGCTGCGATACACCTGGATCAGGAGCTCAGCCTGTGCCCACACCCTGACTTGGGCCTCCGCGTCCTCGCCCGCGTCCACGTCCTCTAGGCCTACCCCTACCCCTCAGCATGCTGTATTACCAGTAGTGCAGAAACAGAACGCTGTAATTAAATGTGCCGCTTATTGGCCTGTGGTTGGAGGCTGACTTCGCTTACGGAACGCACAGCAGAGCCAGGAAAGAATTTTGCACAAGCCTGCTGTAACACTTAGCTGACTGCGTATGAATTAGGACAACTACCCCCAGCAGAGCCGCAGTACACTGAGGACGGTCACAGGCAGACCAAATAGATTTTTTTTCCCAAATTTTTTTGGAAAAGCCCACTGCCTATATAGACTGTATATGTCTTTCACTGTCCCTGCCTCACCACCACTACTGGCCCTGGACTATGTAAAATTACTGCAGACTGTTTCACTCTGGACAGGATGACAGCGGTGATGTAAGAGGCAACGCAGAGCCAGGAAAGAATTTTGCGCAAGCCTGCTGTAACACTTAGCTGGCTGCGTATGAATTAGGACAACTACCCCCAGCAGAGACGCAGTACAGTCAGGATGGTCACAGGCAGCCCAAATAGATTTTCTTTCCCAAATTTTTTTTGGAAAAGCCCACTGCTTATATAGACTGTATATGTCTTTCACTGTCCCTGCCTCACCACCACTACTGGCCCTGGACTATGTAAAATTACTGCAGGACGCAATGCTCTGGACGCAATGCTCTGCACGGCCGATATACAAAAAAAAAAAAGTGCAACACTGCAAAAAGCAGCCTCAACAGTACTGCACACGGTCAGATGTGGCCCTAAGAAGGACCGTTGGGGTTCTTGAAGCCTAAAATCAATCCTAACACTCTCCCTATAGCAGCTCCGGCATCAGCAGCACTTTCCCTGATCTCTGTCAGAATGCATCTGTGGCGAGCCGCGGGAGGGGCCGATTTAAATACTCGGGTGACACCTGATCTCGCCAGCCACTCACTGCAGGGGGGTTGTATATGGCTTGAACGTCGCAGGGGGAAGTTGTAATGCCTTCCCTGTCATTCTATTGGCCAGAAAAGCGCGCTAACTCCTCAGAGATGAAAGTGAAAGTAACTCGAACATCGCGTGGTGCTCGCCTCTAGTAACGAGCATCTCGAACACGCTAATACTCGAACGAGTATCAAGCTCGGACGAGTACGTTCGCTCATCTCTAGTCATCATGCTGTCAGCGATGCAAATACACAGAGGTCAGAGGGGAAGCAGTGGAAGTCTCTGCGCCGATCTCTGTGTAGTGGCCGGAGCTTGTAACTGCAGGCACAGCTCTCATTGATTTCAGCTGCTGCCTCTCTTGGACCCCCAGGAGAGTTAGTTGTTGGCATTTGACAAGTAGCTTTGTAAGAAAATAGAAGATTGACATTCCAAGTTTGTATTACATCATCACTTCCCTTTGTTGTAACTCTTGCAATTTTTACTCGTAAGAATTTAAAGATAGCTTGTTATTTGCCTAGATTACTTTTTATAATAATATAATATACAGAAATTAGTGGTTGGAAACCAGTAGAATAATTGCCTCATCAATCACTTGGGCTGCTATAAAGTGACAGAAGAGAAGAAACTGTGCTCATTGCAGTTATATAAACTTATATAAATAGAATTTCTTACAACGCCTGAAAAGTGTCATAATCTTGGCTGCTTTTATCCTCCTTCCTCTATGCACTGCATACCAGTATAGATATTGTTACATTATTAATATCCTCCTGAGTTCTAGGCTAACCATTCCCATAGAACTGCAAAGACTACTGGGCTATTACCCCATTCCCCCACTATAATCTACCCCTGCTGTCTTCTACGATACTGTCTACATATGGTGTATATATTTATAAAAATGCCCATGCCACCCTGCTATCAGGAAATGCTCGGGTCCTCGTTATTCGAGTTGAGCTTTTTGTAAAATTCGAGAGCTCTATTAGAGTAACGAACTGCATTGACTTTAATTGGAGACTTGAGCATTTTTGTATGTGACCCGCTGGTTGTTGAGCTCTTTTTTTTCTCTCTCTATCTCTCTCTCTCCTCCAAGCCAGCCACAAACTAGCGTTGACGTCCGCAGCGTCGCAGCGGGGAGGTGTCAAATCTGACACAACTGAGGCCGGGTCGAACAGGGCGTTATGCTTGCTCAAGTAGCGAGCACCATCGAGTATGCTAATACTCAAATGAACATCAAGCTCGGCAGAGTACATTCGCTCAACTCTATTAATAACATAAATACAGCACCAGAACTAACTTCAATATACATACATAGAGCACCAGGACCAAATTAATAACATAAATATAGCACCAGAACTAACTTCAATATATACATAGAGCACCAGGACCAAGTAAAAACATAAGTACAGCACCAGAACTAACTTCAGTATATACTTACAGCACCAGAACCAAGTTAATACCATAAATACAGCACCAGAACTAATTTTTGTATATACCTACAGCACCAGAACTAACCTCAATATATACATACAGCACCAGAACCAAGTTAATAACATAAATACAGCACAAGAACTAACCTCAATATATACATACAGCATCAGGACCAAGTTAAAAACATAAATACAGCACCAGAACAAACTTTAATATATACATACTATACCAGTACTAGCTTCAGTATATACATACAGCACTAGAACCAAGTTAGAAATATAAGTACAGTACCAGAACTAACTTCAGTATATACTTACAGCACCAGAACCAAGTTCCTTCTTTTATTATTGCTACGGCTCAATTTATATTGTTAAATAAACAAATACATTTCTAGTATGCGCAGTATATGCATCCTTATCATACTTAAGAAAATATTCCTGGAAAACTGGTGCTGATAACATCAAGGTCGCCAGTATGGATTTCTTGTCACCAGTTGCTTAATAACCAAGGTTTTCCACCTTTTCGTCAAAGCTCAGATATTATGTCTGGAAATGCTCTAGTTATGGAAAATTACAAGTTTATGAAATGCTAGACTGAAGCATTTAAGGTGGATACAAGATACAAAATAGATACATAGTTGCTGCCCTAACATTTTCCCCCCTTTTTGCGAACATTTTAATGAAGTCTATCACAATCTACACACGTTGGAGAAGAATAGCTTGTGTAAGGTTAGTATATTCTCTATTGTTAGGAGCAACTATATGCGAGAGATTTGTATACCCTCTTGTGACAGGTGGTTGGTGGTTTTTGCACATAAGTGAATACAGCAGAAGATCAAATGGATAATAATATGAATTATCAGATGTATTAGCAGGACCTAAAAAGTCCACTTATTATCATTGGTTAAACACTCAGCAAGTGCAGTGACATCTGTCTGAAGACAAAACTTCTCTCAGGCTGATTGAAGCTGTTTCTCACGAGACCTCTGTAAATAGCCTTGAAAACGGCCGTGCAAACCTGTAATTTGACATTAGTTATTGTTAGTCCATAGATCCCCACTATTGATGCTCCCAGAGCTATTACTTCAGTATTACTCAACAGTGTAGGAGGTCCTTCACGGGTTTCATACAGCTGACAGGATTCTCTTTTTGCCCTAAATTGTTATCAGGTGTAGGATGCATGAGAATAGCTAAATGTAAAAAAGTATAAAACATACTGGCATATGACACTTTTGGGCAGCTTTAAGGTAATTAGCACTATTGTTCTTTGATTAGTAATAATAATCAATTAAGCTTAAATTGCATTAGCTTGATTAGCCAGCCCTACTACTGTGAAACTTTGAAAATCTAGATAGTCTGTAGCTTTCACCAACTAATCCCCATTTATAATTATGAGTGGGCAAAGAAACCATGTTGTTAAACATGCCCATATACACTACCCGAGGCGTACCATTTGGCCTTGCCCAATTATGTGCAGCTCTTCAGAAGAGTGTATGTTTAGTGCTTACCATTTATGACAGACTATCGCGTGATAACACAAGGATAGCATGGCTACCACCGTGTGATCTAGAATGCAAGACAACTGTCATCCAAAGCTCAGGACATCCTATGTTGTAGTCCAATTTTCTAACTTCTTACCATTTATGTTGTCCCACGCATTGTACACGTTTATTAGGTAGCCCATTGTAATCCCCATAGGGGATGAGTCTTGGAAACAGAGTTGCCTCATAATTTGGAACCTCCACTCACGCACACTTAGTCCAGAAGGGATAACAGTCTATAGTGAAGCAGAGCTGCTCTGTGTCCGAACTTTCATTGTGGCTGCTTTCATGTGTCACATAGAGTGGCATGTCACCAATGTAGTCAGACCATGCAACTGCTATGCGGCCAATAGGACAAGGTCCCATACAGTATGCAGTTTGATCAAATTGTTAAAATAATCAAGAGGCGACTGCATATTTTATATAAGGATCCTTTCATTGAATAAGGCAATATCCATTCTGTGTTGTGACGAGCTTCAACCATAGGTTCTATATTATCAAATGCCCCCCCTTTTGCAACTACTCACTGGGCTTTCCACAAAAATCTGGCCAGTAGCACACGTTTCCTTGTAAGCTAAAAGTCTTGTTGGTCAAGAGTAGACGCTGCTTTGCTCAGTGCAAAGTTTTCCTCCTTCCCCTCTCTCTGGCAGTATTATACTGAGAGCAGAGGGGAGGAAGGGGAGACACAGAGCAGGCTGAACACTAAGTCTCAAGGGCACAGAGGGAACATTATGACTTTGTGGGGCCACAGAAGGGGCACCAGTGCTGTGGGTGGCACTATAATTTTCAGAAGCCACAGAGGAGGCATTAATACTAAGGGGAGCACAGAGAGAAGTATTGGGGTAGCAGCAGGAAGGGAAGAGCGTGCAGTGAACAGTTGTGGTTAAAAAAATTATTTATGACGGACCCAGATAAAGAAGAAAATTGTAAACGGACATTACTTTTCAGAGAATATGACACCTGTTATCAGTGAAAACAACTGCGCTGTAATGACTATCACTTGAGGTAACTGCATTGTGATCACTATCACTATGTAGCACTGGTATCTGTTATATGCTGACTGCATTATTTGGAGGTATGCTAGAGCTGAGCCGCTGTATCTAAGTCCATCACGTTATAGATATGCTGTCTCTAATATAATTTCTTTTTGTGGAGGGGCCAATTCTGAGTTTTGTTATGGGGCCTCATAACTTCTATGTAAGCCACTAGTCCCACACCTTTCCATTTGAAAAATAGAAATTGAATCCTAGATGGCGGCATTGAAGATGTTGGTTATATGACCTAACAGGTTCCCTTGCCCCCCCACAGTTTTTGTCTAGAATTGGAACAAAATCTACCAAACAGTTTTCATTTTATATGGGTGTTTCTTTGCTTTTTAGACACCATGTAAGTTGATTCCATTCTGTATTCATACTATAAAGATAAAATACATTTTAGGTCATCATTTCAACAGTACCCCCTCCCTCATGCGACAATCATTGCTGCTATTAGAGGCTCTTCTTGAGTTTTTGAGTATATATTATGTAATTTTGGAAGGTATGTCACATAAGGTACTCCAAGTATCTGTTACATTATAATGAATATGCCTTAGGCTGGCTGCACACGAACGGGTTGGATTCCACATGCGAGAGACCCTGCAGCAGAATCTGTCCCTGACCGCAGCCTGTGTCCAGGTGTATTTGTCATTTTTCTTCTCTATCTGTACTGTGAATGGCTGCAGGAGCCGTCATCAGACATGAGCAGTACAGATTTTTTAAACAATGTTTATTTTTCCCGCGCCTTTGCTAGGCAATGACGCGGAATTCGCAGCCTTTCTGTAATGTCAATGGAAGCTATCCGTGTGGAATCTGCACTAAAATAGAACATGCTGTGATTTTTCTTCTGCTCGCGGAAATCGCAAATCGATTCTGTGAGTGTGCAGGAAGAAGTGCTTTGGCACTAAGGCAAATCCATTCGTGTGCAGTTGGCCTTACTCATGGCATCCAAAAGCATATCTTAGTTTACCTTGTTGTCAGAGGCGTAACTTAAAGCTTCTGGGCCACAATGCAAACTCTGTAATGGGGCCCCCCAACTATAATGCTTTAGTCATGGTACTGGGCTCCCTATATGGAAAAAAAAACCTTTATGGGCCCCCTAAGGCTTCTGGGCCCGGGTGCAACCGCATCCCCTGCATCCCCTATAGTTACGCCCATGCTTGTTGTCATAACACAGTGCATGGACTCCAGCTCACTAAAACATACTCCTACTTGATAACAGCGAGCACAGACCCAAACCTGAATGCCAGAAATGCCAAATCCAATGAAGATGCAAAAAGACAGTCCAGCATCCAGCGGTGGGGAAGTACGGGGAGCTTACAGGGGAACGGGCCATGAACTTTTTACAGCACATCATGATTTTCATCAAATCAACTTTTGGATATCCGTTTGCCAGGTTGTGGTTTTCTGGGTGGAATAGTTGCTCGTCTTTATACCAAATCTATGTCATCCAATTCAATTCTTGTTGCTTCGTCCTTTTTTATCCGCTGTTGAAAATATTCCTGTCAATGAATTGATCGGAACGAAGCACAATTGCTCAAATGATGTTATATACTTTATTGAAGAACGAGTTCACTTCAATGGAAGTGTTCAAACAAAGGCTGGACAGACATCTGTCTGGGATGATTTAGTGATCCCGCACTGAGCAGGGGGTTGGACCCGAAGACCCTGAAGGTCCCTTCCAGGGTCATTCCATCCGTTTTGTGTCCTGATGAGCTCCAACCATAGGTTGTAGATTATCACCAAGTATTTTCCTTTCTCAGCCCAACCTAATTTGCCAACACTTATCCAATGCTGAGAATTCATTAGCCGTCGACGTGTCTGCTGCCGCTAGACATTTCTCTACAGTTCATACATCCATGTCTTTATTTCAGAGCACTAAAAAATGTGTTTAGACCTAAAAGGAGCAGCAACCTCAAAGTCTCCTGTAAAACCGGGAAGCCAAACTGATTTTCATATTACAAATCCGTGCCCTCACAGATATGAACGTACAAGATATTTCTTTGCATTATGAATAACTTTTTGTGCTGCATGCTGCTCTTCAGAAACTAGTCACTGCTTTTTAATCACTGATTTTTTTTTACCAGTTTTTAAGTTGTTTTGCTCACACTTTTGCAACTATTGGACTTTTACCATGTAATCTACTCCAGGTGACTATTTAATCAGTGGATTAGTTCAGTTATTTCAAGCTGTGAAGAAGGTTTTGTACCGAAACGCGTAGCTGTCACATTGACACATGCTTTTAGATATTTGCTGTGCGCTTTTAATTACGTGCCAATAAACTAGCAGTTTTACTTCCCCACCACAGGATGCTGGACTACCTTTTGGCATCTACATTGCTGTTACGGTGCAGGTGTAGCCGATTGCTTATGCTTCAGGTCCCTGTTAATAACCTTCTCAAATTGATAGAATGCACCAAAACCATCCGATTCTGTATGGTCCACCAGCTCACCTGTGCTGCTGCCTGTATTCCACTCCCAGCTGGCACTTTGCTACCTGCATGCATTGACTTTCGATCTCTTAGAGGCTCAGTACCTACAAATTGCTCTTGATTTTCGGCTAATACCAAATATCCCAAAATTTTTGAAAGGGGTGTTTCCATCTTGGCCAAACATGGGCATGATGGAAGCATTGCTTTGTGTGAGGTGGCTGGGTGGTTGGGACTACAGAAACAACCAAGCACAGTTGAGCTACACTGTTTTTTTAACTAGTGGTGTAGCTATAGGGGTTGTAATTGCGACTGCGTTCCTAAGTCAGGGGAGCCGAAAGGCTCTCTTCGCCACCATGACAGAAACAGCTATCATCACTGAGGCCCCCCTTGGTCCCACATCTACATGGCAACTTAACTCACACTCCTGCCAGTATCTAGACTCACATTGACTTCTTTACAGTTACACTGCTGCTGACTGAGTGGTTGACTCTTCCTCCCAGTCTCCTGTTCTTTAGTGCAGGATGAGCCAGGGGAAGAGTCGGCAGTGTGAGTGACTGTGAAGAAGTCACTCTGAGTTAAGATACTGGCAGAAGTCTGAGTTGAGTTGCAGTACAGGGCCATAAGGGGGGGTTATAGTGGCTCTGGAAGGAGTTTGGATCATGTATAATAGCTGTTTATATGCAGAAGACCTGCGGATGAACAGTATACAGTACTATGGTCAATAGCATAGCCTCAGGGGTAACTGTGAGGGGCAAACCGAGGGGTGCATTGTAAATATGGGGGGCATACAGAGGGCCACATTATCAGTGAGTAGGAAACCTTGAGAGTCATTGTTAACAGCAGGATAGGAAGAGTGTGCAGAGCTGAGTGGTGGCTGGAAGATGTCATGGCTGTAAGAACGAAAATCAGAAAAGGACGACGCCATTCAAAGAAGACATCACTTGCTATCACTGGAGGTAACTGCACTGTAATCACTATCACTGTGTAGAGCTAGTATCTGACTATTATATGGTGACTGCATTAATTACCATAGCTGAGCCACTGTATATCAGTCAAGCATGTTATAAAAGTTGGAAAGTTTTCTGTCATATGTCCTCAATGCTTTGTTTTTAATCTGTGGCTTGGGGTAATGTATGTGTTTTAGAGCTTGCGTCCCTTATCTTTTAAAACTCTAGAAATGTCTCTGGCTACTAGTGCTGCATCAATGGGCAACTTATGAAACCCAGCGATGCAATGGAATATTTTGGGTGGATGACGGCCAGCAGATGAGAAGAGCAGTAGGGAGAGAGACCTAAGTTGAACTTTGTACCAGGACCAGGAGCTTTTAGCTATGTGCCTGTCTGTAACGTTCGTAGAAATCAATCGGTGTCACACAAACAGCGTAGCACAGCTAGCTACATTGTTTCCATAACTTCTGTAATTCTGACCACCTTTTACAACTGGACCTGTGACAGTGGAAGTCAAGCTGGAGATAGGTGCGGGTCGTAGAGGTGGAACCCGCACCTATCGGAATTTTATAGCATATCTTGTAGACCCTTTAAAGTCTGTTCCCAATTTCTTTTTGCCTGAGCAGTAAGCTTCATTAGGTTCCTGTTGTCGGCAAAGGTATTTGTTTCTAGTTCTTCTTTTACCAAACCAACTTGTATATTTTACTTCATCCACCCTGCTGCTGCCTTTCTTGACCTCTGTCTGACTACTGTTTATGACCAAGCTTTGCCTGCCTCAACCTATGCACTGACTAGATTTCCCGCTTGCCTTGATATCACAAACACTCTTCTCATCTACATGCCAGCCATGGCTAATGGAGACTACTCCACGGATGGTATCCTCGGCATTCCCTTCAAGAAAGTCCAGAACTTTTTTCAGGAACCAAGGGTGATGAACGTACAATCCCTTATACTCTTCTCTTTAATTGAGCCCTAAACCAAATCTATTAGTGACCCAGTTGGTCCACATCCGTTGGCCATGTTACAAGCTCAACATTTAGTATGTCCATAAAAGTGCACTTAGGTTAGCTGTGTATTACTAAGCTCTACCCCCATATGAACAGGCATGAAAACATATGACAATGACGCACATAGAGTACAGTATGCCTTTATTTTCATATTTCTTCACTCCCAAAACTAATATTTGTAGTGTAAAACAAGGAGAACACAGAATGCAGCAAAGTGTCCCTTTTAGTTAAACTTGGTGGAGTGATAAGTAGGAAACACATAGAAAAATGCAGAAAGCAAATGACATATTTTCAAAGCTTAAATTCCAGAATGAATGGATGTAATTTCAGCCAGAATACTTTTTTGAAAAATAAAGAACTTGCCCGTTTTTCTGAATGAATCTTATTCTATGCCTGGTTGTGTGATTGTCATATACTTCCTCCAAGAAGGTTCTGTGAAGGTTTCCACAAACACGTACATTTTATCGTAGACATATATAGATGTTTCAGTCTATCGTCACATTTTATGAGTTTATGACAAAAGAACAAAATAAGGGTGATATGCAGATCAGCGACTGCAGTAACTTCATCTTGTATGTTTGTGATGCATATAGTCAATGTACCACAATGAATCTGGAGTAAAAAAAAAATATAAGAAAAACAGAATTTTAGGCTGCGTTTGACCTTAGAGTATGAGGTGTGACTAATAAGGCTCTGTTTACATCTGTGCTGGACACTCCGTTCAGAGCTGCCGACAGCACAGAATCCGAAAATTTGTCCACTAAAATGTAGCATAATTGCAACTGGACATAGTCTTTTACAGCAAATGGGGTCTGTTGAGAAGCATGAACGGCATCCATGTATCGGATCTGGCATTTTGGTTATTTTCCCTGTTTGGCTGCTGTTCTGAACAACACAGATATTAGTGCAGGTATGAAGGAGGTCTGAAAATCACAGCTGCTCTGTCAGTCTATAATTGTAGTAAGTTAAAGGGGTTGTGTAAAGTTATAATGTTATCCCTATTCAAATTGTCATATCAAGAACGGGATGGAACAGCTAATTTTTCACTACGTAAAAACTGAAACCAGAAAGCAAACTTGTACTGCAGAATATAGACTGGCAGTTTCCTTTAAAAGGTTTGTATCGAGTTATACAGTTACCCCTATACACAGGATAGATGATAACTTTATGATTGATGTAGGTCTGACCGCTGGGACCCCTACTGATCCTGAGAACGGGGGTCAAGTTGGCAATCTCTGGCTCTAACACTGAAGTGAATGGAGCAGCAGCGTACCTATGCAACCTTTGCTCCTTTCATTCGGGGACCAATTGGAGATCATTCTCAGGATCAGTAGGGGTTCCAATGGCTGGACCACCATCGATCATAAAGTTATTCCCTTGGCAAAACCCTTGTAAGGAAACATCCAGTATGTTCTCCAGTACAGGTTTTATCCTTAAAGGGTGAAGGGTATCTAACCACTGTGACCCCCACTGATCACGAGAACGGGGGCCCAATTAGTTCCTGAATGAAGGAAGCGCAGCTAGGGCAGTGTGGGAACCACAGGTTGTATGTATACATAAACATGTGTGTGTGTCTTTTGGGTATATATGTAAATATATACACTCATTGTCATGAAAAATCAAAAACTCAACACCCTTGACAGACCAGCAGTAGAGAGGATTGTCCGACAAGCATTAGTAGATCCAACTGTTTTATGGTCCGCCATCCAGTGACAGGTGGCGCCATCATTACAGGCTGCTGTGTCTGTCGGAACCATTTCCAGGTGCTTGGCTGAAAGACATTTGGTCTCACAGTGCCCATTACACATACTGTACTTGCTTTGACACCCACCTTCACCACCGTTTGTTGTTGTGTCATGAACGACAAAACTGGACTGCTATGGAGTGGATACAGGTTCTCCATAGCTATCATGTTTGGGTCCAGAGAACTAGGGGTTTGCGGTACAATCCTGTCTTTGCTGTAGAGCAGCACACTGGCCACCTGCTGGTGTGATGGTCTGGGGGGCCATCACATTTGTCAGTCGGTCACACCTAGTGGTAGTACAAGGGATAATGGCAGCTCAGCGATATGTTCAGGACATCCTACAGCCACATGTGTTCCTCTCATTAGGACTTCCAAGAGGCATTTTCCAGGAGGATAATGCTCGGCCGCACACAAGGATGTCATAGGAATGTCCCCACAACATTGTCACACTTCCGTGGCCTGCCAGTCACCAATAGAACATGTATGGGACCATTTGGTATGCTAACTTCAATAGCCTATGAGTTTGCATGATCTGGAGACTCAGATCAAATATGGACTGATAAGCCACAGAACACCATATAGAACCTGTATGCCCGACTGTAACATATCTTGCATCCAAGCTAGAGGTGGTAGAACGGGGTACTAGAGTCACCCTTCAAGGGGCCATTTTTCTGCAATAAATGATCCTTTTGTTCTGATATTGTAATCACTCACTTATATCAACATTACAATCACACAGAGAAAGTTTTGTCCGATTCCACCAACTTCTAGGGGCTTGATTTTATTTGACAATGAATGTATATACCGAAATAGTTGGAAAAAAAAGAAAGAATAAAATTAAGAAGAAGCGGGTGACAGCTGGAGTAAAGACCGGGCAAAGCATCACCAGGCAATAAAACCATTGTCTGAAAATGTCTACGTATGTGTGCTTAAACCTCAGCCAATTATTGACTTCAAAGGATATGCAGCCATCTATTATAATGACAATTTATGATTATGTTGACTTGTCAAATTAGTTTTAAGTTTGTGTGTACGAGGAGGGGGGTATAAGACAATGACTATATTGTCTGCACTTTAATATGGTGTGATGTATGGCTAAACTAACAATATCTTGGTTAATTTCCAAATATTTATGCACCCGACTGCATATAAAGTGAGCTGCAGACCAAAGACTGGAATTTTCCTTTAAAGTGTACCTAACATTTCAATTGACTTTTCAGAACAAGCTGTCATGTGTGTTCATAAGGAACAACACTACTACTGAACATTATAGGAATTATAGGACTTGTATTCTGCATTTTTTCCGTTTTCCCCTTGCAGGCTCCAATTCTAATTCTCAGCTTTCCCCAACTGTTGGATGGAGATTAGCTGCTATGATGCCTTCCATACATTGCACACAGAGAAGAGAAGATTCTCTATCTCTCATATACAGAGAAGTAACAGCATTGTAGAAGGCATTATAGAGAAGTACTGAGCAGTGTAGATGTGATTTCAGTAGCTGTCAGTAAAATAATAATTATTATTAGCTGCTGCAGCATCTTTATGTATAGCTAGCTGCTTCTCTCTCACTCCATTCGGTGCTCTTCCTCAATCCATAATCTTTTATAGGCAGCATGTGATCTGACCTCTCAGTGAGCTGTTAGTCAGCCTTGTGTACCAAAAGGGATTTAGGAGTTTTATGTGAACAGCTTAGGAGGAAGGGGGTGAAAAAAGGAGCCTGTTAAGTTGAGAAGGAAGCATTTTCCTGTAAATATGCTATATTAAAGCTATTGTCTATCCACAAGATAAAGAATAACTTTAGGATCTGGAGGGGAACCGCACAGATGTAGAAAACGGAGGTTCAGAAGGTCCCCCGCATTAATGAAACAGAGGACATGTTAACACTCTATTAATTTCAATGATAGTGCTGGAGATTACAGTTCACTTGTACTAGGCAATTTTTAGTGCTCCCATTGCAATGATTGGAGCGGTGGCCATTTATGTGAGGAGTGTTGGGAGCCCATTCTTGGAAATGGTGGGGTTCTCAGGGGTCGGGTCTCCCTGTGGATAACTTTATAACATGGCACAAACCCCTTTTCAGGTTCTAAGAGGCTTTACAATGTCATTGGCAAGTTCTCCATCGAGCCAAGCTTTCACAAGGTGACCATCATCTTTATTCTTTATTATATGTGCAGAGAACAGTAGAGATGTTAGATCACCATTTTCATGCCCTAACCTGTGCTTGCGGACACATAGCTAGAACCTGATTGGTTGCTGTGGGAATCACCTCTAGTTTTGTCTGCATAGTTTCCACTTGTACCCATCTGTAACACTGTTTGGTGTTTTAATGATACAGCGTTAGATTTTTGGATCGCAATAGGGTTTACCTTTGGTTTGGTCATAAATCTGCTTAGAAAACTGTTCATGAGAGAAGAGAGAGGGGCTGGAGACTGTGCCATCAGACAAGCGCTGGCAGAATGTGCTGTGAAAAGCATTCTGCAGCTTAGTATATAATTTGATACATAGCAGCTGCAGAAGCCAAATGGTACAAATGTTTATTAAAAGCCTCTTGAAAAAGTGCTTTTCAGCCCAAAATACATGCACTTAAGTTAAGAAAAATGCTCCCAATCGTTTCCAGAACCTTTAAGACTATGGTCACACAGCGGATTTTGGTGCAGGTTCCTTGCCAAAATTTGCACCGCAATTTGCACCAAATGCACACCCCATTCATTTGAATGTGGAATCCGGATTTTTCAGCTGAGGGTTTCATTGCAGAAAAAGTAAAGTGCCATGTCCCTTTTTGATGCAGATTCCATGCCTTATGTGATTTGGGAATTCCACACCTGCCCATTGATATCTGCTAAATCCATGTTCTGTACCTCAGCCTTACATTTGGATAGCCATGGCAAAAATCCACAGCTGAGCAGTAGATTTCTGCCATGGTTTTTAGAGGCATAATCCACACAGACAAATCTGCCTTGTATTCCGCCGTCTGGACATACCATTAGGGTCTACGTAGTTTTTCCACACAGGTATACATGAAATTGAAATTTTATGTTTAATAAATTACTGCATTGTCAATCAATTAATGTGTTTTCTTTTGTTCAACTGCATCACTTTTATACTTATAGACTGAATGGAGATCAAACATTGATACGTTCACATGTTAAAAAGTAAAACTTTACTCACTTTTTTACATGACTAAGTCTGTAAGATAGATAGATAGATAGATAGATAGATAGATAGATAGATAGATAGATAGATAGATAATAAAAAGCATGGGTCTCTCTGTTTAAAGTGACCCTCCAGTTACAGAAAAAAATTCTGTCCTGGGACTCGAGCGGGTTTTACCTGCCGATTCTGGGTCTTATTCTCAGCTATCCAAGTTGGTCATCACAATTTTCTAACTACCTAATGCACACTGTGCATTGCTCTCTGATTGGACGACACTGATCACATGAGCAGCCCTGGCCTATCAGAGAGCAGGTATAGTGCATTAGTAATGTAACACTACCAGAGATGAGCGATCATACTCGCTAAGGGCAATTACTCGAGGGAGCATTGTCTTTAGCGAGTACCTGCCCGTTTGGAAGAAAAGATTCGGGTGCCGGCGCGGGTGAGTGGTGAGCAGGGGGTAGTGGGGGGGGGGGGGGGAGAGAGAGATCTCCCCTCCGCCCCCCCCCCCCCCCCCGTCGCTCCCCGACCCTCGAATCTTTTCTTCCGAGCGGGCAGGTACTCGCTAAGGACAATGCTCGCTCGAGTAATTGCCTTCAGCGAGTATGCTCGCTCATCTCTAAACACTACTGATACACTGTGGGGATTAGATAGTGTGAAGATTGCATCGGCCATCTTGGATGGCCAAAAATGAGAAGTGGAATCGGGGGAATCGGAGGTCCGGCAGAGAACAACAACTGCAATAATATACACTCCTCCTCCTATTAGAAATTTCTCCAAAAACCGGAGGGTCGCTTTAAAGGTATGAAAAATAGCATAGCGGTTAGAACTGGATAGGGAGATACATAAATATAAGATAGGCTAATGTCAAAAAAGATAGATAGATAGATAGATAGATAGATAGATAGATAGATAGAGAGATAGATAGATAGATATGAGATAGATGATAGATAGATATGAGATAGATGATAGATAGATAGATAGATAGATAGATAGATAGATAGATAGATAGATAGATAGATAGATAGATAGATAGATAGATAGATAGATATGAGAGAGAGAGAGAGAGAGAGATAGATAGATAGATAGATAGATAGATAGATAGATAGATAGATAGATAGATAGATAGATAGATAGATAGATAGATAGATAGGAGATAGATAGATAGATATGAGATAGATGATAGATAGATAGATAGATAGATAGATAGATAGATAGATAGGAGATAGATAGATAGATAGATAGATAGATAGATAGATAGATAGATAGATATAAGGCAGATAGAAATACATATATAACAAAATAAAAAGCTTCTTGGGTTTTCTTATCAGACAATACTATGCATTAATGTTACAGTTACAGAAAATATATATTTTTTGGAAATGCCAAATTTTCTATATAAATTTCATAATTGTATTCAATATCTTTGGTCTACATCCTATGACATGAGAAAAACGAATATTGGTTAAGCATTTGTCACTTTGTACTGGGCAAAATGCCTTTGAAGCTGAGAGGAAGGAATATCGTCCAAGGTTGGGTCGTTGTGACTTTCAGTCAGTTCCTCAGCAATAACATAGGCAAACATCACAAAAACACTGGTGGGCTTTCCCAAGTAACGTTCAGACCTGCTCTTGTATAGTCAGACAAGATTCACACCGCTGCAGGCACACTGACATCTCTAGTTTACTCCCTTTTATTAGAAGTACATTAATACTGCACAAATGTATAAAAATATGGCAGAGTTGTCATCGTAACAATACTTTCTTCTCTATATGCTTGTATTATAAAAATGACAGTCATTTAACATATAAACAAACTACACACACAAATGTCTGAGTGTGCAGATAATATATATATATTTTATATATAATACTCTTAATGCAATATATAAATGTTATACTGTAGGTTTTCATATAAACTACTTTAGCTGTTGTACGGCTTCACAATGTTTTTTTTAAACAGCTCAAAATAACTTGACATTGTAACAATGATATGACTTCATGATAATAATCATAAATAAATATTACAAAAAATATCAAATATGGAAGTGTTAGTTCCTTAAAAATCTCTTAACTCTGGATAAACCCACTTTTACAGCATTAGGTATTTAAAATATTGATTTATTCCCTGGATAAGGCTATTCGTTCATGACGTATAAATATATTGGCGCCATTCTTTTCGTTGTGTAGTACTGGGGAGATCGCTTGGATCTTGACAATATCTTTTTTTATTGCACATTCTAATGTCACAAGGAAACTGGTAGCAGGTAACCGGACAATCAACAAAAGTATTAGTGGGTGGGTTTGCGGCACAGTGTAACCTCACACAAGCATATTGCACATGATCAATATAACTATAGGTACTTGCTTATACATCCTTCGAAGCTCCCGCACCAAATCTGCATTCACCCAGAGCTCATTTCATGTACACACTGCCTTCTGCACACGGGTCAACTAAAGAGCTGTCTCTTTTAAGTCATTTAAATTTGGCAATCTGGTTCTTTTTGTCCGGTTAAAAGGCATCCCGTTCTGGCCGGGTTTGGAGGCCAGTTGGTCAGGGAAAGGAGCTCCCTCGTTAGTTCCTCTGTTTACTGGGGAGACATGCCACAGGGGCTCTGGTTGTCCTGGGATCTGCAGTCCGGATCGACTTTTTGGCTGTGGCTCCTGACGATGGACAGAGCTGGAAGGCTGACTCATTGCATGTATTCTGGCCTCTGTAAAGGACGGTGTTTTAGGTGGCTGGTTTGGTATTGGTTGGAATCTTGGATCTGGTGGTACTGAGTGATTTGAGGATGAAGATGGGTGCAGAAGCTTCCACAAGGACCTTAACGGTTGACTCTGAAAACAGAAGTGGATATATGGGTACCAATATTAACATGAATGTATTTAAATTCAGTTATTGTATCACTTTTGATAGTTTCCCTTCAACACAAAGATTAGTTTTAGCCCACCTCCATATGTCTACTAAACTGGTGATCTCCAAGTATCAACCATACCGTTTAAAGGTCATTACCCACATCAATACCACTATGAATAGGCGTCTGTTAGACAACATGCATATCCACAGTTTTGCAGATTGTGGGAAACTTGGATGAACAGCTCCTACTTTTTCACTGAATTATTTATGTTATAGGAGATAAGCAGTCATGGAGTTTTCATTGTTAACTGGTTTAACACTTCCCAATCCACTGTCTGACATCTTCAAACATTCTGATTGAAGGCTATACAGCTTCGATGTTGGGAGACATCCGTCAGGGTATTCTTACTTTATATTACTGGCCGCTCTGTTGTCGGGGGCCTCTCCGGCATGTCCCATACCACAGTACTGGCTGTAACTAGCAGATGGCGCCATTGTATAATAGAAGAAGGAGAAAGCCCCCTAGGAAACCCTGAATCTAAAATTGGATTGCAAAGGGTTAAAGGTTAGAGATGAGCGAGCGTACTCGCTAAGGCAAACTACTCAAGCGAGTAGTGCCTTATGTGAGTACCTGCCCGCTCGCCTCTAAAGATTCTATTAGACTGGATTAGTAATTTTGTCTCATAGTCACTATTATATCACTGAACAGTTATAGCACAGACAGATGGCAAATTTAGTAACTGATTAAATGACATATGTGGAATTTATTAAAAGATGGTTTGAGTGCAATTCCAACTTTGACCATTTCATCCTTCTCTCTACTGACTGGGGATTTCTGCTTCCCCTTACACATAATAAAAGGATACTGTCATTAAATTAAAGGGATTCTCTCATCAGGTTCATACTGCCTTAACCACGGGCAGCATGAACCCCCTGGCTGTTTTATTCTGAAACATTATGGCATTTAAGAATACAGTAAACGCACTTAGAAATTTGCGTTGGAACTCCAAGTGAAGGGGCGGGCCGCATCGGCCTCTCTCTTTGCCCGTGTAGCCTGGCCCCACAACTCAGAGCTTGGCTCTGAGGCAAACTTCAGAGTGTATTCATTCTGAAATTTCGCAGCGTTTCAGAATAAAACACCTGGGAAGCAACAGTCATCCCTGTCCTGGGCTCATGCTGCCCATGGTTCGGGCAGCATCAGCCTGATGACAGAATCACTTCAAAGAGATATGTTAGAAGTTTCTACTGATGGCTGTCTGGGCACCGGGATACCCACTAATTTTTAGAAAATATGTGCTTAGCTGGGTAATGTGCCCTTTTTGACTCCTAGCAGCATTTCTTGCTTCTCTTAGAGGTCAAGTAAGTTGCAGAAGGCTAGCAAACTATTAGCCCATTTTCAACTACTCACCCATACGTGTGGGTCAATAAACGTTCTAATGTGTCCATCTTGGTGGCACAACAGTGAGGCAATCAGAAGTGGAGTCCAAACATTGTATTCTCAGATATAACCCTGCCTACAACACAATACTTACATGAGAGTGAATTTCTCCAATCCTGTCTGGACGCCACTCTTTGTGGCGGCTGCTTTTGTGACTGGATGAGTGGGCGCTTTTCTGTATGTTGAGATGATCTTGACCATCTGTATTAGGCATCTATATCACAATAAAATACGGGGTTCAGATATGAAAAGGAACAAATGCAAAAGCAGCAGCATTGTTTGTGGTCCTTTGGATCAGTTCTAGTACTTAGACGCAGTAAAGGATTCCTGGGTTGTCAATGAAAATAATAGGAATTACTGTATGTCTATGTATTGTGTTATTTTCTCTTAAAGGGCCACTCCAGTGATTTTTTTTTCTCATTCATTATGTACAGTAGCCAGTCCCCCAGTATATATAACCTTGGCCTGTAGGGAAATTATATGCACTGTTCCGCATAGGCTTTTCATTGGGGGGGGGGGGGGGGGGGGGAGGCAACTCCAACTTCCTACTAATAATTAGAAGCTCCTGTCACACAGTTATAATGAAGGACATGACAGCTCATGGTCTTTAGTTTATTTAGGAGAAAATAGAGAGTAATGATAATCACACTGTCCTCCCAGCAAGCAGAGACGGTACTGGCTCTAGCTGGTCATGTGATGCTGCGCTGATGCATTATGGGATGGCTAGTACAGCACAGAGGAGGAGTAAGCATGGAGAAATCTAAAAATCAAGATGTCTGATAAGTATCAGACAGAAGGCTGAAAAGCATGAACGTGACTGTAATATACATAAGAGATGTCCGGAGTGTGACAGACAATCAGGTGAGTGGTACAGTAATGAAAAAAATCTCTTTTCACTGGAGTGGCTTTTTAAGCCTGTAGAAGGCCGAAGTGCATGACAACTGGGCGTTCAGCCATTCAGGTCAAGTAGAAACATTACTTTTGAAATCAAGACATTTCAGTTGTTTACTAGATAATTGTTCTTTGAAGGATGCCATCATGACTACAGAAATGGTGGCACTAGATCCAAAACTAGCCAGCAAATAACACTACTGCAATGATACAAATTGGTTCACAAAATAAGCAGCTAAATGACCAAAAAGATTCCCGTCAGGTAGATATCAGCCCATATATTGTTCATCCTTCGGAGTACTTTCCTGTATTCGGCATGCAGATTTCACCTTTTCCCAAAGCATTAACATGCTGTTAGTTCTAAGCAAAGGAAATAGTGATTAAGAAGAAAATTGGACACTGCTTTATGGGTAAAATAAAAAGTTTATGATAAAAACAAGTATCAAAATCTGAACTTGGATAGGAATGACTTTCCAAACAATAATGTATTTCTTGTGTTCTGGCCAAGTAAAACCTTGCCAAGCAGTTAATCAAAGAACACATTCTGCCCGGTCCTTTTCATGTTGACCTGTTTTTATAACTATATGATAATATATATATTTTTTTTACATTTTTTCTCTTTTGGCTAGATGTATAAATCTATGCTGTTTGCCATATGTGGAATTATAGTGTATTTATGTATTGGAGGTGCACAGGCTAATAAGGAATCACAATTCCATGAGACAGTCTCACTTCTATCCCAAAGCTAGAGTTGCAATTTAAATACCCTGCTGCTCATTAACTGCAGATATTCTCATTACTGTATATGTACACTAAAGACCACCATATGTGGCATCCTATAGCTAATAGGTGGCTATGACAGTAATCCTGATTTTTCTACGGCTGACATTATGTATCTTCAGAGCAATTCTGCCAGTAAAGTTGGCCATACACTTGAGAACAAAATTGTCTGAACCTGTTGATTTCGATGGCATCAGCTAATGATCTCATCTTCACTATCCACCAATGGCAGTTGTCAGGAAGAAAGGGATTCAGCGTATTGTACTTTGTATTTCAACATTCCTAACCCTTTATTCCCATAGGAGAATTCTATTCCACTGCCAGAGGTATCAGGAAATACTGTAATTTATTCTGCCCTCCAAATTCAGATAAACATGTACGCTAAGCAGACCACTATATTAAGTGTATGGCCAAAGTAGAGTATACTCCAGACAACACATCTACCTTATATGTTAGCATGTGTACCTCCAAACTAGGCATATACTTTAAGTGTAGGGATGAGCGAACGTGTCCGTTACGGACACATCCGCACCCGGACACCGGCTTTGCCGAACACTGCAGTGTTCGCGCGTAAGTGTCCGGGTGCCGCTGGGGGGCGGGGAGATGCGCGGTGGCGCGGGCGGCAGTAGCGGGGAACAGGGGGGAGCCCTCTCTCTCTCCCTCTCCCCCCCACTCCCCGCCGCACCCCCCCGCGCTGCCACGGCGGCCCCCGAACTTTTTCGCCCGAACACTGAAGTGTTCGCAAAGTTCGGTGTTCGGGCGAAAAAGGGGCGGAGCCGAACGTGTTCGCTCATCTCTATTTAAGTGTAAATATATCTAATGCACAAATATAGAAGAAAAAAGTACATTCTTATCTGAAAATGATGCTGCATGTACAGCTGACCGTAGAAATCGATTCACCATTATCATAAATATAATGACAAATGTTTCCTCTCTACATGCATTATCTGCTTAATGAATATGTAAGGCATATACCCATGCTGCATTACAAAACACATAGACTCATATAAACAAAGTTAATTATATAGTATATAATTGTACTAGTAGGCTAAAGCAATTGTGTAGCCCATTGAGACAGTTAGGGTACTTAGGAATACCACAGTACTGTTCATTTTTATTAATTAGGTGCCAAAACATTTTTTGGACAGTTGCTAAAATATATTTTAAAACTGAATGGAATGTGGCCGGGGTGACGTCAACGCACATGATCTGCTCGTCGGCACATGCTCATTGACATTTTGGTGCCAGGCACCAATAAGAGCATTTCTCCAAATGTGCATGAGCAGACTGGTTGGTTGGGGGTTGGAAAAGCCCAGCCAATTAAGTGCCATTAGCTTGTGTACCTTCATACCAGCCCCTTCTCACACAGGAGGCCTGTTAATCACTCAATCTGCTTTGATCTTTCTGTCTGGTCTAATCACTTTGTTGGAAGATCTGGTTTAGTCTAATTCACTACAACCCGTTATACTCCTGCTTGTCTGGGTCCTGTCTGATGCCTGTCTGAAGGGATCCAGTCAGCGGTTCTCGATTCTGACTTGCAGATTAGTTAAGGTAAGTCTGTCTGGTGATTACTTATTATCTGTAGTTTTATACCATCCTATCACCTGTATTTCTGTGGGTTCTACATTTGTGTTACATCTAAACTTTGTCACATTCACTGTCACCATCTAGGGAGAGTCAGGGTCACCCAAGGTTCCTTACATGAGGCAACCATTAACGGAGCGATCACCCTCCTTATAAGGTAGGGTTCCCTATTTTCAGAAGGTTAGGGTCAGTTTCCCTGTTTCCTCATTTACATTTCCTTATACTATTTTTGATGTCCACATTTTTTAGAGTCAACATATTTACTTCTGGGTAGGCCGCTAATGTTACAGGCGTAACACACAAGAGTGATATCTGTGACTTCCTAATAGCTCTTGTAAAAATTGGAGGGGTATCAGCAAGCAAGATATGTCATATCCTCATCTTGATGGACATATACAAATTTGGATGGTTCTCTTATCTAGAACAAGTCTAAGAAAAACACTGGACCTTCTTCAAGAAGGTAAAGGAAAGTATACTATGCACTGAACACTTCTTCCCCAAGATGATGGTGGGGGGTGTTTAAATCAACTGAAGACACTATGCTGCCCTACGTCTTGTTGGAAAGATCAGGGCACAGGATTATTTTTGGAAGCATTTTTAAATTCTCTCTTGTAATATGCTTTAAAATCTCTGAATTGCCTATATATTCAGTAAGACTCAAAAAAACAATCTTTTTGGTTTTGACATACAGTTTCCAATAAGTAGCAATTTAATTACATAAATAGTGAATCTATTGCACTAAATGAACAGGTTGAATATTTTTGTACTGCAGCATGTTAATATTCCAGGGATGTTATGTAAAAAATAATGTAATGTGCTTGGTGGCAAGGTACAGGAAGTAAGCTGCCAATTGTGGTGACGCCATGAAGATGGGCATCTCTTTTTTTGTTAATTAGTTCATCTTCCTCCATCTGGTTCTGTAAAGATTCTATTGAAATGTGGTAAGATCAGGAAGTTGGAAAGAGAAAGAAACCCTCTTGACAGCCCAAATCCATGCTGTTTCATGTGATGGGAGAGTATTAATGCTTTATTGCCAGCGTATTTAAAGAAAACAATACCATCGGCAGATTGACTACAGGCAGCTTTTTCAAAGAAGAGCTACGCTTTAAATTGTTCTTTGAACTAAAAAGTGGGAAGAGGCTTTTCTTGATGTTCGGTTTTTCAGGATCTGTGGATTCTGTCTGCAATATAAGACACAGATATACCAATTGCATGGATGCAGCATAAGTACTGATGCTTAGACTCAATAGGTGATGACGACCTCTATTGCATTTCATGAGTTGAAGGTTAAACAAGAAATATTTGTCCAAGTGAGAATTGGTCAGTGAGAAAGCAGTTTTTTGCCAACTTAATAAAGATAGACCAGTTTGAACCCCTTTACCAGCCATTTTTCAGGTTTTTCTTTTTTCATCCCTTTCAAGAGGCATGAAATTTTCTGTTGACATAGCAATATGAGGACTTGTCTTTTACAGGACAAGTTTAGTGGTGTCACATAATGTACCATGTAATGTATTGAAAAACTTTAAAAAGTTTTTTTTTAACTGAGGGGAATTGGCAAAAATAGCAATTCTACTGGTATTTTTTTGCATTTTGTTTTTAAGGCAGTCATGGTGCAAACAACGATGCTGAGGATTACGGAAATACCAAATTGATATATAGGTTGGCGAGACCCATAACCTTTTTCTTTTCTTTTTTTTTTTTACAAGAAAGAGCTCTGGTTTTTATTGGACCTTTAAGAGGTACATACATTCTCTTGATCAATTTTATTCAATTTTTGGGAGGAGACGGGGTGACTAAAAAAGTGCAATTCCAGCCTTGTGTATTTTTTCTTTATTGCAACATTTACCATGTGGAGTAAATAAAGCAAAATTTTACTAGCTCAGATTTTTACGGATATGGCGATACCAATTACTTTTATTTATTTTACGGTTTTGATTTTTTTATTGGAAAAAAGTTAGAAAAGGGGTTTTCTTCAAACTTTCAATATGTTTAGATTTTTATTAAATGTTATGTAACTTATTGTTATGCTTTCTTCTAGCCCTACTAAGGGGCTTGACTACATTGTACTTTTCAAAGTTAGCCACAGACAGGGCTGAATAGGCATCAGTACATGGCAGACCTGGAAGCCTTTACTTGGCCATGGCAACCCATCAGCACCCCATGATCATGTCCAACACTCTACTTCTCACTGCTAACAGTCTAAATGCCATGTTCAGCATTGACCACAACATCTAAGTGGTTAAACAACTGCAGTCTGAGTTGTCTCTCATAGTGGCCACTTAGAGCGGCCGTCAGCCGTGTAACACAACTGACATCCATCAAATCCCGAGTCTACTCCATACCTACAACCTATGATATACATGTATGCCATAGGAGGTTAAAATGTATTCAAACTCATAACAAAGAGTTAGGCTGCTTTCAAACCTGCATTAGGGCTCAGTTCAGGGTTTTGATCTCTCTGCTCCGTTTTTGGAGGGAAGAAACTGTTTTATATCAATTTCTCTCCTCCAAAACGGAGTCGAGAGACTGAACTGAGCCCTAACACAGGACTGAAAGCAGTCTTAAATGATGAGAGTAATGGGACGTGGATTTGCTAGTAAGCGACTTGAATTGTGTGCAGATTCTGCATCAATCCGCTGTAAAATTCCCTCATGTGAACATACCCTTAGAGTCGTAGTACACGCTGAGTATCTCCATCTGAAAACAAAGGTGGAGAAGCCCTGATTGCTAGCTGGCACCTGGACTCATGAATTCAAGCAATATGATGAGTTCAGGTACCATCTGACAATCAGTAGAGCTCTGCCTGCACGGCGGAGAAAGTTTAATGTTACTAGCAGCCTTATAATCAATATTATTAATTTTTGTATAAGAACGAAACATGAATTGATTGACAAAAACATGACTTCACAGACGTGAAAGAATCCAAAAACAATACGTTGCGTAATACACAACTCTTAATTCACTCTCGGTTTTAGGGTCACACGCCCACTGCTAGTTTTAGCCACAAATAACTTTTTATATACAAAGAAAACAAGTAACACAATTCATTCAACTCACAGCTTGGGACTTCTTCTTTTTCTTCTTTATGACTCGAAAAAAACTTTGCTTTTCCTTATCTTTAACTTGTTCTGAATGGCTTTTGTCTGTTTTCCTATAGAAAAAAAAATTATATATTAAATTACTTATTCTTTTACCACTTCTTTGTGTTCCAGAATCAAGGAGGGCTTTTCAATCACTTTGATTTATTTACATTGGACCCATTATTGAGAAATTTCTATAAATCGCATTGTTTCATATTTCACCCACTCAGACTGTCCTGTGTATAAGAGATTCTTTTTTTCAGCATTTATTTACAGTGCAGATTTAGTTTTCAATCACACATTTTGGTAATAATGACAGATTTTGCACACTACCCTACCAAAAGTAATTGGACACCTTAGAAAAGATCAAAAGTAACATTTATGTACATGTGTTAATAATTAGTGGGTCCGCCTTTGGGCCTAATGCTATTGTATACTTTCTCCTAACCTCTGATACAGTTCAGCTGATATTTCCCTCCATTCATCCTTCAAATCTCTGGCGAGTTCTCTCAAAGAAAATAGACTTTTTATATTTCCTGACCCGACTTTCCAATGCATCTAAAAAATATTCAATTGGGTTCAGATGGGGACTTTGTGCAGCAAGTCTAATTGTGGAACGTCCATATCCTCAAACCAACATAAAACGGCATTGGATCACTGACAAGGCGCATTGTCTTGTTAGAAGTATTGCTGACATTCCTAGTCATTCATAGTTTCCATTTAATAAATATTTATGGGGAGAAAACAAAATATAGATTACTACCGTAATAAGTGAAGAGAAGTGAGATGGCCAACACACGCATCCATTTGTGCCAAATAGGTAGTACAGATCTTAAAGTAAGACTGGTAAAACTGACACACTGGAGCAGATATGCTAATACTGTCTAATAGAGAGTGCATACATAGTCTCCTGAAGAGTTCAAAAATACACCAATTATCACCGTGGCTCATGCTGGACAATAAATTTGGTCCATCTTTTGAGACCTTTGAGTAACTTCATACCATCTATTGATTGGCTAAGTTTGCAACAAAATTTTGTCACAAAGGTTTCCCTTATAGTCAAGCCCTTTGTCAGACAAGCCATGCACCCTGTTGCATGAGACGTAGAAAGTATCTAAAGTATATAATAAATATGGTGTGAGGCATACAAGCTAATTTTCAGTGTCATTTGATCCAGAAGTCTGGCGCATTTACTGTAGCTTAGTAAATCTCCCCACTGTGTTATGTCTAATGCTGGACCTGAGGGGGTAGTGTATGATATAGTGGTGATTTCTTAAGCATTTCTTGATTCCCAGCATTATGCACCGCGCCCTAATGACCCATTTATACTGGCTGATGCCAATTATTGGGCCTGAACGTTCCTCAGAACACTCATTTGCCTGACAATCGGGCAGTGTAAAAGGGACGTACAATCAGCCAAAGAACAAGTAAACACTCGTTTATTGGCTGATTGTCTCGTTTACGTGTGCATAAAAATATTAGCATAAGGTCCTGTACTTGGAATAACTCAATGTATATATTTTGCCTTAAGCGTTCTTTAGCACCCAATTTTAGCTATAATTACTTATGCAGAAAATTGGTGTCAGATTCTTGCCAATGATTGACTGCTATTTCCAGAAGACCATTCGAAACACCATTCAACCTAAAACTGGTGGCGGAAACTTGGTAACTGTTCTATTTTTTTCCATCTATAGGATCCATTCATGATTCAGGAACTGTAATACATAAGAAGGCCCTTGTTACGGCACTCTGACCCCCGAGCGCCAGGTGGGGTGCCCAGAACTTCCCGCACCCCACTGTCCCTGCCTACTTGCCTCGGCCCTGGCTAATCCCAGGCGGACAACTGGACGGCGGTCCCTGCGCTGGCTAGCGACCTGGCGACTGACAAGAGAAACTAACTGATGGGGGGACAGAGTGCCGACAGAGAGGCAGATGGAAAAGACCAACAGAACAAACAAAGCTACAGGCAGGCTGAAGGAAACTGACTGGCAAACTAGGGCTAGCTGAGGGTAGCTGCAGACAAACTAGCTAGTAGCAGACAGAACCAGAACAGACTGAGTAAAAGGCACACAGGAAAGAGACTGACTAGCAACTAGTACTGACTGACACAGGCAGAACTGACTAGTGGTTAACAGAACCAATAACTGGCAGTGAGCTCAGGTCACTGCCAGCCTTATAAACGAAAGACTCCGCCCCAGGGGCAGAGAGTGGGAGGAGCCAGCTCTCCCACTGCTGCATAAGAAAGGTGGATGAGTGCGGGCGGCACCCTACGAGCGGACGCGCCCACGCCGCCGCACACCAGCCGCTCCAAGTCGCCGGGAGAGCCCCGACGTCAGGGCTTCAGGACGCCGGAGCCGACGCCGGGATGGCGCGCACTGACCGCGGGACCCTGCGCCGCCCTGCATGGTAACAGCCCTACTACTCTACTGTAGATGATATGGTGTGGAAAAACGACTGGAGCTACCTCAGTGGAGGTCCTGTGCAGTGGTGATGAATAGGTCATCGACCTCATTAGGTATCCTGATGAGACAAAAGGTTTCGATAACAACTTATGGAACACCCTGCGAACCCTCCTTTTGCGATTTCCAGAGGACCAGTACACCTTATTCCCACCCTGTACGGCTCAGATACAGACAGACTCTTTTGCACTTCCTCCCCCCTGCAGCACATCGGTGGCGACCTAAGCAGCAGGACAGGCAGACGGGGTAGGAAGGGAAGTCAGACCACGGGGACTGAACGTGGTATCAACTGAGCAGAGAGGAAGGGGAGCAAGATGGCTATGGAAGGATGGTCCCCCCTGGGTCAGCTCCCCAGTGGCCCAATCAAATTGGGGGTTGTGCAACGCCAGCCATGGCATCCCTAGTACCATGTCTACCGACATTTTCTCCATCACCAGGAAAGACAGTTCTTCCGAGTGGTGAACCCCCACCGTGAACTGCAATCCTGGGGTCCTCCGTCGCACCAGACCTGTAGAGAGAGGGGTAGCATCAATGCTGGTAAAGTGAATTGGCGTCTTCAGCGCCACAAATTCCGCCATCAGGGAGCGGACAAAACATAGACTTATCAAGTTAGCGGCTGCTCCGGAATCAATAAACGCCCGCCCTGATCGGGAAAAATCCCGGAATCTAACATGACACGGTACCAAAAGTTTAGGAAGTACCTGAAGTCCTAGGCGATCCTCCCTACAATCGCCTAGGACTCAGAGTTTTCCGCCGGTTCCGGCTGCGAGCGTTGAGACCTCAGGGGGCAGGTTATCACCCGATGTCCAGCTTTCCCGCAGTAGAGACAGAGACGATGCAACAAACGAATCTGGCGTCGCTCCTTGGGGTCCAGCGGGTCCAGCTCCATAGGCTCGGGAACAGAGACTGGCACGGAAGAGGAGGGAACAGGACAAACGACCTCCCTGACTCTACGAGACTGTCTATCTTGCTTCCCAGCCCTGAGCCTCCTATCTGCCTTCACTGCTAGCTCCATAGCCTCCTTTAAGGACCCGGGAACGGGATGGGAAATCAATAGTTCTTTAACCGCGTCCGAGAGGCCCTGCAGAAAAACGTCTTTCAGAGCGCTATCGTTCCATGCAGTGTCACCCGCATAGCGTCTGAAATTGGAGCAATAATCCTCCACAGAAAGCGACCCCTGATGCAACACCAACAGCCGAGAAACCGCCAACCCCACACGGTCCGGTTCATCGAAGATACCCCCGAGTTCCTAGAAAAAGGAGTCCACTGACTGCAGGCAGGGGGAACCCTCGGGAATGGAAAAAGCCCAGGTCTGGGCAGAGCCCCGCAGCAGGGACATTATCAGCCCGACCCTCTGAGCCTCTGACCCGGAAGAACGGGGACGCATCCGAAAAAACAACCGACACGCCTGTTGAAAAACAAAAAACTTGTTCCTCTCCCCAGAGAACACCTCGGGAAGAGGGCACTTGGGTTCAGGACTGGTTGAGGTGTCCCGCCCCTGCGACAACGCCCACTGCTCCTGGGCCACCATGCGAGCTGATAAATCCTGGATCACAGGCACCAGGGCTTGCAGCTGGGTTGTGAGGGAGCTGATCGCCTCCATGGAAAAAAAAAAACAGTTTAAAGGGCCAGTTATTATGTTACGGCACTCTGACCCCCGAGCGCCAGGTGGGGTGCCCAGAACTTCCCGCACCCCACTGTCCCTGCCTACTTGCCTCGGCCCTGGCTAATCCCAGGCGGACAACTGGACGGTGGTCCCTGCAATGGCTAGGGACCTGGCGACTGACAACAGAAACTAACTGATGGGGGGACAGAGTGCCGACAGAGAGGCAGATGGAAAAGACCAACAGAACAAACAAAGCTACAGGCAGGCTGAAGGAAACTGACTGGCAAACTAGGGCTAGCTGAGGGTAGCTGCAGACAAACTAGCTAGTAGCAGACAGAACCAGAACAGACTGAGTAAAAGGCACACAGGAAAGAGACTGACTAGCAACTAGTACTGACTGACACAAGCAGAACTGACTAGTGGCTAACAGAACCAATAACTGGCAGTGAGCTCAGGTCACTGCCAGCCTTATAAACGAAAGACTCCGCCCCAGGGGCAGAGAGTGGGAGGAGCCAGCTCTCCCACTGCTGCATAAGAAAGGTGGATGAGTGCGGGTGGCACCCTACGGGCGGACGCGCCCACGCCGCCGCACACCAGCCGCTCCAAGTCGCCGGGAGAGCCCCGACGTCAGGGCTTCAGGACGCCGGAGCCGACGCCGGGATGGCACGCACTGACCGCGGGACCCTGCGCCGCCCTGCATGGTAACAGCCCTACTACTCTACTGTAGATGATATGGTGTGGAAAAAAGACTGGAGCTACCTCAGTAGAGGTCCCGTGCAGTGGTGATGAATAGGTCCTCGACCTCATTAGGTATCCTGATGGTGGAGTAGTAAGAAAGTTATACGCTCTTGTACCGCGATTCATGAGCGCATGCCCCCAATACTACTGAAGAAGAAGCATCGCATTGTTTCGAAACGCGTTGCATTTTTTAAGCTGGTTTTGCCGAATAAAAACTAGGAAACTTTAATGACAAACACCTGTGTATGTGCATATCCATTTAGGATTTACACCTTATTCCAAATCTTTTGGTTTGTCCTATTTTGTACTCTACTGCAGAGAAGACGCTCGTTCTACTAACACACTGGACTATTGTTTATGCGGTACAAAAAAATCTAGAAATGTTTGGTTTGTGGAAAACATGGACCTTGTTAGAGGTCTACGTGACTGCACCTTTAAGCACTTTAACAACTTGACTCTGACTTATTCTGGAAATATAGCGGAGTTTTAGAAATGATAGCATGTTCAATTATTCACAGCATTAACTCAGCAGCTATAGCAGGAATCCCAAGAGTAATGACTGCTAAGAGTCACAACCAGTGACCTCATTTTGAAGCTTCCCTTCCTAACACAGGGAAACACACTGATTAGCTTATCTCTACTTGTTTAAATTCATCAGGCGAGTGCGCGGCGCCGTGCAGAGCTGCAATAAATAATAAAGCAGAGAGCAGATGTAGGTAGCGCACCTTTTTGTCCAACTCCTCAGAGAGCTGCTATTATGACTTGTGATTTAATAACGCCGATGAATTTCATATAAGAGAAGGCAAACTGTTAAATATTTGTCCTATATCAAATGACGGATTGAGGCCTCGGTCAGACGACCGTTTTTTGCCGCGATTTGCGTATCGCATGACGGATGCGCATCCGCAAATCGCGTGACCGGGGCCGACGATTCGAAACGGGCCCGATCAAAGGAGCCCTGTCTGCCCATTGAAATTCAATGGAGCCGGCAATACAGCCGGCTCCATTGAAAGCAATGGGCTGCCGGCGAGCGCAGGATGAATTTTCGGGAAGGGCTTAAACATATAAGCCCTTCCCTGAAAACCATCAAAAAATGTGTAAAAATAAAAAAAATATATATACTCACCTTGTCCCTGCAGCCGGAGTTCAGCCGCAGCCGGCCGGCAGTTCTCCTGAACTGCTCTGTGTAGTATTCAGCAGGCGGGGATTTAAAATCCCCGCCTGCTGAATGGGCTGCCTCTGATTGGTCACAGCCCTCACCAATCAGAGGCAGCTCTCACTCACCCATTCATGAATGGGCTGCCTCTGATTGGTCACAGCCCTCACCAATCAGAGGCAGCTCTCACTCACCCATTCATGAATTCATGAATGGGTGAGTGAGAGCTGCCTCTGATTGGTGAGGGCTGTGACCAATCAGAGGCAGCCCATTCAGCAGGCGTGGATTTTAAATCCCCGCCTGCTGAATACTACACAGAGCAGTTCAGGAGAACTGCCGGCCGCGACTGAACTCCGTCTGCAGGGACAAGGTGAGTATAATTTTTTTTTTTTTACACATTTTTGGATCGTTTCCAGGCAAGGGCTTATATTTTTAAGCCCTTCCCAAAAATTCATCCCGCGCTCGCCGGCAGCCCATTGCTTTCAATGGAGCCGGCTGTATTGCCGGCTCCATTGAATTCAATGGGCGAACATCGTTCTTCTCTGCCACAGCTGTTACAGCTATGGCAGAGGAGAATGATCTTTATAGTATATGTTCTCAATGGGGTCGGCGCTGCTGCCGCCGGCCCCATTGAGCACATATATAGAACACAAGGAATTCGTCGTGTCCTATAATTTATCGCATATCCGCATAAAAAGCGGACATGTGACCGATCCCACTGCAAAGCAATGGTTCTATATATGCGCAGATCGAATTCGCATGCGCAAATTGCGCAAAAAAACACTCATCTAACTGAGGCCTGAAAGAGGTCACAACTTCTGTACTCAGCTGTGCTTTACCAGCTCACCTAGTCACATTAAATGGGCTCTCAACTCTTTTTCAAAATACCCTAAAAAGATATTTTCAGTTAACAGAAGAGTTTCTTATCCAGGACCTCCATCAATTAGATGCAGCAGAGATCAGCAAGAAGGAGAGAACCAGGCATGTCCGTGCATTATATGCAGAGCCCAATTATTTTAATGGGCGCCGTGTAATGCACCATTTCCCCAGTCCATAGAAATTGCTTGGTTCTCCTGCAATGGACAGCAGGTCACTTATTTTTAGGGCACTCTTCTAACAAAAAGGGATTGTAAAAAGTATATTCCAGAAAACAACACAGAAGTACATATAAAGTCTATGGATACAATGGAACAACAAAGGTAGCAGAATGTCCCAGCAAATTGTAGTCAATTGTTCGCATCTATTGTATTTGTGTGCCTGCAGTGAAGAGAGAGATGGAAAACTACACCCACTATTACCGGTGATTAAGGGATTTATATCTAAGTCAACAGTAACAGAATGGTAATAATGTGGAATATAAGTCTAAGGGAACACGTAAGCATGTGCAGCAGATGTTACAGTGAGTCACATCACCCTAAACAGGAAGCTCAAGTTCATCAATTATCAGAGAACTATATAACAACAGATTCCAACCTGTAAAAGATGGAACAATTGATTTAACAACTAACATATCCAAAGTGATTACATTAGCAGAATATTCCATCTTTAGGGATAGAGGGCAGATCCTTCTAGCACGTGCCTCCCTACCCCCATCACCTCCCCCCCCCCCCCTACACACACACACACTCTCAGGGAAGCCCTCTAACCATGCCCCCCTCTCTCACCGCTGTGGGAAATTCCTTTGGGAACGTGATGCTGGGGAGAGAGGTGGAAGGAGTCCCCTACTGCCCCCCCGCTACTGGGGAATTGCCCAGCGGCAGGGTTGGAGGAATTCCTCACTACTTACAGCGGGACATTTAAAACTTGCTGCCCAGAAGCACATTTTAAGTGTCCTGCTGTAAACTCCTGTTAGTCCCAGCAGGGGAGATGAACAGAACCCTCTGGACTTCCCCTTATTCCCGTGGGGGCTAACAGGAGTTTACAGCGGGACATTTAAAATGTGCTTCTGGGTGTAGCGGTGCCGCTGCTGTTTGGAATTCCCTCAGTTAGCAGAAGTGTCATGTTTAACACATCATGTGTAATTACATTTAAAGATATCAAACCAAGAAATTAAGTATGGACAATTGAATTGTGATGTCATTAATGACTGCATGAACCACTGATACTATCTGTTAGCAGTCCTATAGTAAATGTTTTGTTATCTCATCCCATTGCTGGATTCACATCTACACTGCTCAATACTGGTGAATAATGTCCTCCATGATGCTGCTGTTTATGAGTGAGACAAAGATAGGGAAGCAGGATCTCCACTTCCCTCTGGGTGTCTTCTACAGGAGACAACATATAAACTAATCTCCTGCTACCTCCTCTCAATAGAATTCTATAGACAACTATAATCTGATCTCTCAGTAAAGCTGAAAAGCTGATTCCTTTCCAGAGACCTATTTTTATCACAGAATTCAGAGTCAGTGAAGAGTTAACAGCGGCTGGGTGAGTGTAGGTAGGAAAGGAAAAGAGTATACTAAGTGGATAATTCCTCACTTTTCTCTAATTATATTATAATTAGATATATTATAAAGTTTCTCATCTTTGCCTATAGTATTGATTTGTTGCAAGCTGTTTATATTTGTAGGTTCACCTTACCACGGTCCAACCCTGTCCAATCTCTGTCAGACATCTCACTTGTGTTAGAGTGATTTGCTCAATTATTCCCCAGGATGCTTGGATGAAGATTTCTCATAATGTTGGTATTTATATGCATAAGCTTAAAATGTTAAGGTTTAGTTAGTAACCAATAGGAATCTTATCTTGTAAGGCAGTATGGAGATTGAACAAACTTGACAACACATTTTATTTGCAGCACACACAGAGATACTCTGTTGGATTCTAGTGCAGTTGTATTACCGCCTCGTCAATAACTATAAACAGTTAAAAATGAACGCTCCTTCTTACCAGTGATCAAAAGTGGACTGTCTCTTTGAGTGATTTGTTCCTGCACTGCTGTCAACTGGATGTGAAGAACTTCGGTTTGACACGCTATTTTCATGAAACGTTCCCTCTGGTCGAGGTGATGGAACTGTAGATGAAAATACCATTAGCAGAGCAAAAGCATCAGAGAAAACTCTTCACAGAACCTTCCAATCTTCCTTCCAATGTGAACCATGATGTCCTTACTATAAGACAGCGAGCAATGCTGTAATCACTTATTGAGACCAACTCTATGCATCCATATACTCGAAGCAGATTTGTAGAGACACGAAAGCTTTTACTAAGGTTCCCAGCTGCTGAAGTATAGAAATAGACTTGGGTGGACATGAGTCAAAAGCACATCAAGAAGAGTTAAAAAGCCCCTTAATGTATCATAGAACACCCACACTCCATGTATTTTATATTTCCTGTGGTTAGAAATACGATTTGTGTTTAAAAAAAAAAAAATAAAATGTGAATTGACAAGAAAACTTTTTGGGGGTGAAAGTTAATAGCAACTGGGCAGTGGAAGGCGAGAAATTGCTTCTTCCTACACACTCGCGGAAACCACAATTGGATTCTGCGAGTGTCCAAGATGAACCAATTTTCCAATGGCATGCTTTGAATGGTATTTGCTGCAGATCCGCGGTGCGCTGGAAAAATTGCAGCACGCTCTATTTTTGTGCAGTGTCCGCACGGACCCACGGCCCATCTGCAATTGACATTGCAGATTGGTTGTGCGTACCTGCGGCCTAGTAACGGTGCTGTAAAAACAATTAGAAAAAAATAATCTGCACTGCGCATGTCTGACGGCAGCTTGCTGCAGCCATCCGTGGTACAGAAAAAGAAGAGAAAAGTCTGGTACGCAGGATCGCCAGCTGGGCAAAGGGTCGAATTCCACTGCCAGCTCCCGCATGTAGAATCCGGTCAATTTGTGTGCAGGCAGCCTAAAGGCCCACTTACACAGAGTGATTATGACTCAAAAATTGCTAACAAGTGATAGATTGAGCGATAATCATTGAGTCTAAATGCGCGGACATTGTGCACTTTTCGTGCACTGCTAGCTGATTCATCCTCCAACCTTATCAACAGTTCTCCTGGGGTAGTGCTGATAGCATTGTTTCTCGCTGGAGAAAAGAAGAACTGAAAGCAGATAGGAGCCCTTGGGCTATTAACTGCTTTCAGCTAAAGGCTTCATTTGCACATTTAATTGCTGTTGAGTAGCTGCTTAAAGGTTTAGGCAAAATGATCGCTTAAAGCTGTCACTCAAACTGTCGTTTGAGCGATCATCGCTCCGTGTAAATGGGCCTTAAGTATGGATATCTTTGACACAGAAATAAACCAACAGACATAATGCTCAATACAGGACTAGGATTCTTCTTAGGACTTGTTCATATCAGTGTTAGGGGTTTCCGGGTCAGTTCCGGAAACTGGAAAATGGCAACTCCTGGCATAAAACTGTCCTATGACGAAACCAAATGGCACTGAATGGACGATATTGACTATAATGGGGTTCGTTCAGTTTTCCGTTTAGCATTTTGTCTGATTTGATAGGATTCACACTGTTTCGTCCTCTTTTTTAGCGGAAATCAGCGACTAAGATTCTGAACGGAAGCTCTGATGCTGATGTGAACGCGCGCTTACAGTGACTGCACAATAATGACTAGTAGTTTACCTCTGTAGAAGCTGCCAACTCGTCGAGGGACTGTATCGCTGTATATATGGCGGTTTTCTTTGGAGGATGGATCATCTGGATGTGTGTCATGATAAGGTCCTCCCTAGAATTTAAAAAGAGAACACAATTATTATCATGTGTTTATTGATGTCACATCATAAAATATGTTATATATGTGTTAAACGCGTATAGGACACTCAGGCATCCAAATAAATAATGTAACACAACATAATGCTGCAATCAGATTTTAATTTTATATGCAAATAAATGCCCATAAAAGGGTTATTCCATGAAGCTAATTTTTTTTCAATAAAGGTAAAGTCCCCTGGTGCAGGCACCGAGTCATGACTGACTCCTAGGGCAATGTCACATTGTGACGTTTCATTGGCAAACTGTTTTTGTGGGGTGGTTTGCCATTGCCTTCCCCAGTCATCATTTTACTGACCTCAGAAGGATAGAGGGCTGAGTTAACCTTGAGCCGGCTACCTGAACCACGGGGGGATTGAACCTACAACCTTCAGGTTGTGAGCAAGCGCTTAGGGCCGCATTTCTGCTGCTTTAACACTCTGCGCCATCCCTATCAATAGGATAAGCAATTAATGTTGGCTCAGTGGGGTCTGTCTGATGTGAGCCCTATTGATCACTAGAATGGGGGGCTCTGGCAATCCTTCAGTGGATGGCTGTGCTGGTGGGGAGTTCTATGGAACAATGACCAAGCATCTGCATGACCAGCTCCATACAAAACTATCGGAAATATGGAAACAGTTGATTTAACTAATTTAATGGGTAAAATTTACAGTTTCATCTAAAAAGAAAATATATCTTAAGTCCTCAAACATACTGTAGCTAAGTGCAAAAATCAAATAAGATCTAATGTCTTATAACTAAAACTATGCTAACTTGTTATTTTCCAACAATCTCTGTGCTCAATGGCTGAAAAGTGTCCCCAAATACAGTTCTAAGAAGTAAAAAGTCTAAGAAATCCTTGGAGAGTGAAGAGGCCAGACCATTCGTTTCCATCAAGATATAAAAAAAACCTTTATGAATACAAAGATTAAAGTAGCTCAAATTAATCTCTCTAAGTGCTAAAAAAGTCTCTAATAAATGTAACTAGAATGAAGATTAACACCATTTCAATAGGTTCTCTGGGTTATGGTAAAGAAAGCTTTGTAAAATAAGTACTCTACATACTCATTGTTTGTATTATATACATTTTACTAATTTGGACACCAAAAGGAGATCTCAAGGACTCTGGATATATGAGCTGCGCTATATGTAGTATGGCCAGAATTCCTCCTGCTTCCCTGCTGGGCAATTCCCCAGCAGTTGTGGGCAGTAGGGGACTCCCCCTACCTCTCTCCGCAAGGGATTTCCCTATTGCGGGGAGAGAGAGGGGGGTGGGGTAACAGGACTTCCCCCGAGAGCGTGGGAGAAGGGGTTGGGGCTAGATGTATCACCCTCTAGCCCCGCCCCCTACAGTTTGCTATAGGGATTCTCTCAAAGAATCCCTATAGCCCCACCAATTCTTTCAAGCCTCGTCCACTCACTCTCCGCTATGGGGATATCTCTTGGGATTTCCTAACAGCAGTGAGATTTAGGACCTATGGGGATTTCTGCATAGCAAGGGACAGAGAGCGGACCAATAGTGGATTAACCCTTCGCCCCACTCCGTCTCTCTGTGCTGTGGGGAACCCCCCCCCCCATAGCTCCGCTCACTCTCCGAAGCCCTGCGGGGCAACTTCTCTCTCCTCCTGGAGCAGCTGCGCTTCTCCAAGCACCGCAGCTCCAGTGAATGGGCAAAGTTTCATGTGATGTACATATGAAACATTGGCCATTCAAGCACAAAACACGCTCGTCTGGCTGAGGCCTAAGGCTGGCTTCACATGAGCGTATGTGTACTTGGGTGCACATGAGCACAGTATATTTGCGGAATGAATTATGATTTTTTTGCGCATGTATTTGCATAATTTACTGTATTTTTTCTGCACAGAAGGCCATCATGTGCATTTGTGCGTTGGAAAAATGTTAAGTCTAGCGGCGATGTTGTGCTTCAGCTAACAGCGCCGCTAGGGAGAGTCAGGGGTCCTTCACACTGGCGAGGGTGAATCATGGCCCGATATCACCCTTGCAATTTATGCGGAAACCCCTGGATGCAGGGCTGGAGGAATCCCCCAGGGCGGCTGTCAGAGTCGCAGCAGGGGATCGCAGTATTCTTCCATTGTTTTCAATGGGTTCAGAGTTGCTGCCGCCGGCCCCATCACAGACAATGGGTGATATCGCAAAAAGAAAGGACATGCTTCCATATGTTTTCCTGTATAGCATCGCAATGCCGCGCCATGCAGGGAAACATCGCTAATGTGAATGATCCCATTTTATGTTTGCTTTGCGAACATGACATCAATCTAGTTCTATAAAGTGTTCTATTCTTATAAGGTCACTATATGAAGGTCACTAGTGTACAGTATACACTTGTATATCTTTACACAGTGCCCACTGAAGCTATTTTCCAGTATACCAGCATAAATCGCTGCATCTGTTCCTTTCTGACAAGATGTACCAGTTTCAAAGACAGAAAGCTTTCCCGTTGGAAACACAGATGTGACCCATTTTTACAGAACAACTAATGAACATTTAAAAGTGCATCTGTCACCTACAGAGAAGGGCTATTTTATATTGGGATCAGGTTAATAGAGCTTATAAATTACACAGAGCAGCTGTAGCCCTATGCTGTGAGATGAACTAAATATTCATAGATTCAACCTAGCAATGCATCAAAAAGCCATACTTCTGGGACTGATAAAATATATTCTTATGCCTAATGGTTCAATCCACTTGTTAACCCCTAATTTATACAGGAAATCTGTTCCCTTGGTATTACACATATTTAATGCAATGCCAAATTTTCTTTAAAGGGGTTTTCCGGGACTTAAAAAAAAAAAAAGGTTAAACGGCTTTATAATAAAGAAAAATTGAATACTCACCTATCACAGCCGACCCCCATCGAGCCTTGCAGTGCTTTTTTTAAGTCCTGGAAAACACCTTTAAGTTTTACATTAAGGTTTGTGGCCTATTTTGTTACTCCCAGCATACTAAAAGGTGGCTATACACCTTCAAAAAATCTTCTCCGCCAGCTACTGTATTCATCCCGATCTCCACATATAAATGCACGCTTGGTTCCGCTAAGCATGCCTGTGTCCTTCTACACTGCAAGATAATTTGGAACATGCATGCGACCAGCATTGACATAGCAATCATGTAGCATTCGCTAGGCATGCATTTATACTGAGCAATACTTGAGTATTTTCGATCGTTCATTGGAACATAACCGCGCCTCTAGTCAACCCTTCTGCCACTGTCTTCTATTCGGAAAATCGTTACGATGCCCGTTTATATCAAAGGGTTTGCAGCAGACGAACAATGATTTTTAGGTTCGCATGAAACATCCAATCACCAATAATCTAGTGATTTATCACCTAACAATTATCATGCAAATCACTCGGTCTAAGAATTATTTGCATGGTAATCGTGCTGTATTAAAGGGCCCTAAGCTACTGTGAGACATTTCTACTGGTAGTGTAACTCTCTTAAAAACAAAAGGCCTGGACCTTTAAAATTCAGTAAGCCCCATCCTTTTTACCCGAAATCTGCTGAACGAATGTTGAACATCTAATCCATATTAGGTGGTTGTCTAGTCCTGCCAAAATTGCGGGTTTGATTGACCTTGGTGCACTTGTCACCTTAAGTGATGACTGTATTGTCACCTTAAATGATGGCTTATTGCGTTAACGTACTAGGAATTTCCACTGCTATTTGATGCATAGAGATCTAACTACACCAACCGTTAAAAAAACCCAAAATGAGGGTAGCCCTTTATATTTCTTGTGTGGGCGGCACCACTGCCGAGTGCAATGCGATTGTGTTTCTGTTCTACCCTCAATGCCTGTTGGGGAGCAGTGCTGTACCGAGAAATCACAAGATGATGCATGAGTCTCAGTCGTCGGACCTCCACCATTCAGCAATATCTCATCATTTAAAGACTGGTGAATAAATCCTAAAATGATTATAATTAGGATCTGCACATTTAGTAATGTTAGTATAGGAAGCACCCCCCGTCATGTCATTTGTCATAATATGCCGATGAGCGTATTAATGGCTGTGTTGAATGTTAAGAGGAAACCATCTCTCACCATTGCTCTCCTGCTTCTTAGGGTCAGATTCACACGCCCATATTACATCCAAGAATCTCGGGTTCAACAGCACATGGATACTTGTCCTTGTGCTCTCCGATCTTCATGGGCGCAGCACATTGCATGTCCTATTCTTGTTTGTGAAAACACAAGAATAGGACATGCAGTGATTTTTTTTTTCACATCAGTCCACATGAAAAATCACTCCTATAGCCTCATAGGTTATAATAGGGCTGTGTGCTGTCCGTGAAATCATGGCTGTCTGAATAAGCATCGAGACTAAATTTGATTAGTCGAACCCGCTGAATTTTGTGAATTCTGCCAATCATGTAATGTGTATAATGGCCTCCTGCTGTTCCCCCGATGGCAGATATTAGGGGAGATAAGGACTGGGCTCTTGGATTTCAACTGCCCGATCCTTTTACTCTGGGGACATAGACCACTGTCAGACATCTGGTAGCAATATATTGCCCTACATATCATGTCGTGCCGAGCATGCATGTGTATGTAAGGATCAGGAAAGATAGGTGTTGACCAGCTACCATTTGGCTTACAGCTCTCTCACGTGTATAGGTGGTTTTAGTTTTTTGGAACCTGTAGCTTCAATCAGCATCAACAGCCACATGTAACTACTGTATGACATTTCACATCTGAATTTTGCTATGTATTGTGGTACTGCCTAATTGCAACATTGGAATTAATGGCATGAGTACAGTCTAAGAAATGTAGAAATGCAGGTAGAAATTTAGTTTAGACTTACTTGGTTGTATCCTCTCACTGAGTATACTGCACTCCAGAAAACCCAAACATAGCATGATCCTATTTTTTGCTTTTATAACCCATCTTAGGAAAAAAAAAATTTAAGTTGGAGGTACAACATCTGGGATCCCAACCACTATCAAGAACAATGGGCCCTAAATCCCTATTCTTGGCCAGAGTACAAGAGAAATATGATCCCGTAGCTTATGTGGCTGTTTTTATCTCTTCTATTTACTATAAGCGTGACTGTCTCAAACAACAAAAAGAGAGCAAGACAGCACATGGTCATTCTGCTTTTTGGACAAGAAGGTAGATTTGGGGCTCTTGTTCTAAGCAATCCATAAAGATCGAATTCTTCCCAAAGCTTAACTAGTAATTCCTTAATGCCTAACTTAACACTACATACACTGAATGATCACTGCATTAGGAACAGCTGGTCCATGACATCTTGTACCACATCACTATCTGCTCTCAGATAATGTACGGACCTCTGCTCTGCTCAGCAAAAGGTAATATTAGGCAGCCATGGGTAAACATACTTACTTGAGTGACTTTGACTGTGGGCAGATTGTTTGTGCCCAGAGGTGTGATGCCAGTAATTCTGAAACAGTCGCACTTGTTGGCTGTTCCTGAACAATGGTATCAAGAGTGTACCAAGACTGGTTGAACCATAGACAGACATCCAAACAAGAACAGACAGCAGCAGGCTGCATGTTGTTGATCCTAGAGGAGAGCGTCAGGTGACACATCTGGTATATCAGAAATGACGTGCCACAGGGGACTAACTGAAGTTTGACAAATTTTCACAATGATCCTATGGTGTCCCATGTATTGACTGGGGTTCAATAGCCAAAAACTGACAAGGGTTCCCCTGATGACACTGTGTCATTGCTAACAGCACCTAACATGGGCCCAGGAAAAACCCCAATGGACCTTGGGCATATGACAGAATGTCATCTGGAGTGATGAGTCCTGTTTCTTGTTGAACCGTATAGATGGCCAGGTCCACATCTGGCCTAAATAACATGAAGCAATACCTCATGGGCACACCATTGAAGTTCAACAGGCCAGTGGTGGCAATGTCATGATCTGGGGAGTATTTTGCTGGCATAGCCCAGGACCGTTGGTCATCATATCACAATCCTTGAATGGTGACTGCTGACCATCTGCACCCATATCTTCAGACAGTCTTCCCCAACCACAGTGCCATCTTTCAACAGGACAACACTCTGTGTCATCAAGCTGGGATCACTAGGGAGTGGTTGGAGGAACACAACAATCAATTCTCCACATTGCTTTGGCCACCAAACTCACCTCACTGGACTATAACCACGGTGAATATGTCTAGGATATGCGGGAAAGAGCTGTGAGATCTGCTCCCACTTATCCGTAAAATGTGTACCAACTAAAGGAAGCTGCTGCAGAGAGCACGGGTCAAGTTGGGTATGGAGGATGTTCGCCATCTTGTGAAATCTGTTTCCCTAAGTCTGAAAGCCGCAAAGACCCAAAAAGGTGCACCAAGTCTTATTGAGTAGGTGTTTCTAATGCAGTGATCATTTAGTGTAGTTTGTAAGGCTGAAAAAAGACACGTCCATCCAGTTCAGCCTATTATCCTGCAATGTTGATCCAGCGGAAAGAAAAAAAAACACCCAATGGGATAGAAGCTAATTTTCTTCTTTTTAGGAAAAAAAATCCTTCCCAACTCCATATCTGGCAATCAGAATAATTCCCTTAATTTCCTCAGAGTTCCTACTGAGTAAAACTAAACTATAGACTTCCCTATGAGGTGATATGAAATAATTTTGGATTGGGGAATATGGAATACGTTTAGAAAGAACTTAGTGGACATTAATTGGAAAAAAGGACCATAACAACAGACATCAATAAAAGCAGACAGTAGCGATAATAACTACAATAAAACAACTAACACTATCTACTCTGCACTATGGATAGAAGAAGAAACCGCACTATTGTATGATGATTAATCGGGGGCAGGCCTTAGGGCAACAACCTACTGTCCCATCAATATAAAGAATTCCTATTCAATATGTATTATTACATCTGTGTGCCTATTCCCAGCTATGTACAACGCACTGTGTCTTAAGTATAAAGGCTCTCAGACAACATCTTTTGAAGCAGGGCTATTGTTTCCAGTGAAGACAGAAGCACGGTAACATATTACAAAGGCTCACATATCTTGCAAGGCAAGCAAGCATTTATTATGTTGCATGCAAATGAAGAACAATTAGAAAGCAAGCTAGGGCACTGCAAATTCTCCATTCATTTTTCTAAAGAGGGTAAGTTCCTACTGAGAATCTTTACTGACGATTATAGAAATATTCTCATTATTATACAATTGAAATGGTTACATTCCATCAATTTGCCTAATTTTACCCACAATTGAAGACATTTTTCATACTAGTTAGGGTAAGGCCACATGGAATAGCTACCGGGCAAATGAAAACATGCTATATGGTTTTCATATTGACTGTTTTGTGGGTAAAATTGCTGTGTGCCTGCAAAAGAAGTGTGTCAATTAATGAAAACACCGTATGAGGGCCAATGATTCTGTAGGTAAACAACATTTTTACCTACAAAAATCATGCATTAGTAACAGGCAATTTCAAAGCATTACTGTTAAAGGGGTTGTGCCAAAATTAGACATTATCCTCCATCCACAGGATAGGGGATTATTATCTTATTGGTGAGGGTCAAACCTCTGGAACCCCTACCCATCATGAGTATGGGGCTCCTAAAGGTCTCAGAATGAATGGTGCAGTGGTCAAGCATTTGTGCTGTTGCTCCATTTAGTTCAATAGGACTGCTATATGGACCAAATAAGGTGCAAGCCCTGCACTGAAACATACTGCCCTGTATCCCTAG
This sequence comes from Eleutherodactylus coqui, assembly GCF_035609145.1. Lineage (NCBI taxonomy): Eukaryota > Metazoa > Chordata > Amphibia > Anura > Eleutherodactylidae > Eleutherodactylus > Eleutherodactylus coqui. The sequence goes on along the minus strand of NC_089840.1, from coordinate 87,291,191 downwards.
TGCTGCATTTATTGTCTGTTCTTCCTGTAATTATCAATACATTCTTTGGATTATTATAGCCGACTTCTAGATTGGTGGAATTCCTCATGGGATCATTGCTATATTATATGCTAACCTGGATTTTGGAGGGTAATATTGGTATCCATATTCCCCCCATTCAAATAAGTATTTTTTTAAATTTATTTTGTATAACTTATTTATGGCTGGTCCATATTTTTTCTTCCTATTATGCCAATATGACTACTGGAGATAGCATACTGCTTGAACTTGGTTATTGCATCTCCGCTCCGTTGAAGTTCCGTTGAAGTGAATGGAGCAGTAGTGCACATGCTTGACTGCTGCTCCATGCAATCGGGGGTAGGCGGGACCCAGAGGCGTGACTTGAAGCTCCCGGGCCCCGATGCAAAACTTGTAACAGGGCCCTTAACTATAATGCTTTACTCATAGTACTGGACTCCCTATATGGAGAAGAGAGGCCTTACGGGCCCCCTAAGGCTCCTGGGCCGGGGTGCAACTGCATCCCCTGCATCCTCTATAGTTACGCCTCTGGCGGGACCCCTGTTCTTGTGATTTCTAATCTTTGCACAACCCCTTTAAGCTAAAGGTAGCCATAATTGCAGTTCCTTCCTGGGCTTGTTTAGTGATGTGGCTAGTTTCTCCACCTACATTTACTATTAGGAAAACATGGTTCATGTGATACTGAGACTTTTTTCCCATCTCTGTCACTAGTTCAGTGATAATTCTACCTTTGGCTGAGAAATAATTGGCTAAAAACTAGGGACACGCTGTCTGACAACCCCATTAACAAGAAGGTGGTTGATAGGCACCTTAATCTCTAACAACCTAAATGACTCTGCACCAATCTGGATCGGCATTGTGCTTATAGGAACAAAGTGGGGGCAGGTAAGGCATGCCAATCTCCATCTCAGGTGGTGGTATTATAAATACATTTCAGTGGAAAACTTTCATATTGGGCACTCAGTGCAGGAAAGGAATCTATTCACTAGCTAACTCAAATGTGGGTCTACTGCGGCCCTGATCTCTACGTAGGTTGGTAGGGTTGACTTAGAGTACCATGAGCTGCTGGATGCCAGGCTACTTTTCAGTGGCCCACCTTGTATTACAGTAGGACATACTGAGGAGAAAGTACTCTTTAGTATTATTGTTAAGCAATGAGACCTGAATTTACAGATCTATGCTGCAATATATACAGATATTGGTGCCCCATATTTGGCAAAGCCCAAATTTTATTTTGGTTGTTAATACTGTATCCCTGTTCACGTGATTCAGACCTCAGACTTTTGTCGCGTATGAAATGAAGCTGCACCATCTCTGTTGGGCTCTTTAGCTAGAGGTCTTGAGTGGATGATCCCTTCTGATGGAGCTGCGTCAGCCTGCTAACAGCAAATAAAACAAATGGTTCATACAGTTTGTGAAACAAGACAACACAAATATTACCTGGTGAACATGGTAAGACATATTACATATATGCACACTGCACAAAGACACACGAGACACACTGACTTTTAGGAAGGGGTTAAACAACATTTGTCATAAAAGAGTCCTCCATCTTAGTAATGATCATTTTAGCATAGAAGATAAATATGTTTAAAGCATCAATACGGTGTTTAATAAGTTAAAATGCATTAGTAAATAATAGGAACCAGACATTTTCATATAACCGATAAAGTATTCCTTCGTCAAAGGGAAATTGGTATGATTTGGAGCTGCCATCTTGCCTTACCTGTCCATGGCTGGCGCCACGTTCTAATTTCTAGTCAGTGTCTCACTGAGCACCTGCTATTCTGTCCCCCTCTAATCTCTAAGCAACACTGGGTATATCAGACACCTTTTTTCCTTAAAGGGGTGCCTAGCTTTATGTCTTCTGGATCAATTACAGGTGATGTTTGTTTCTTCAGACGTCCTGGTTGTGATTCTGACTATACCGGTTTCCTCTCCACTCCTGACCTCAGCTTGTTTACTGACCATTGTTCTGTCTACTGCCTGCCATGACCCCTGGCCTGTTTATTTTGTGTTGAGCCTGTTCTGTATGCCCTGACCTCCAAACTGTTCCTAGTTGTGTAGTCAGAAGGAGTATAGTTTTTCCTTGTGGAGAGCACCTAATAGGTGTCAGGAGACTTATAAGGCTGTGCATGCCTCTGGGAAATTTGTATCCTGGTTTTCCTAGGGGGCTTACTCTTTTTCTGGTGTTATACAATGGCGCTATACGCTGACTAAAGCCAGTACTGCATAAAGTGACACATTGGATAGGCTTCGACAGCAGAGAGGCTGTCAATATACAGTAAGAGAACCCCGACGGATGTCTACCATCATCGGAGCTGTACAGCCTTAAATCATAATGTCTTTAGACATCAGACAATGGATTGGAGAGGGTTAATATGCAAATGGTAGATGGTACAATGCCTCTACAGAGCCACCTACTAGAAGACAACATTCTTGCCAGTCAATGTCTGACCTTTTTCTTCTGAAGAAGACACTGTATTTGGCTTATATTCCCAGTCATTGTTACAAGGCCTGTTAAAAGGTCGGACATTGACTTGCAGGAATGCTGTCCTCTAGCAGGTAGCACTGTAGAGGCATTGTACCATCTCCCATTTGCATTATGCTGTGTAGTTTTACTGTCTGCCTTGATCCACATCTCCCAGACTACGTCTCTGTACACATGATCAGGTACTGCATCTTGGTCTATTGCAGTGCCAGCTGCCACACTACAAGAATCCTACAAGTGTATGGTTCAGCAAATTCACTTCCACCAACTTGGACAGAAATAAGCAAAAAAAGCACAACTTATCAATATAACTACAGCTTGTACCACCCAGGTCACTAGCTCATTTTTCAGCTCGGTTATGGCATGGGCAACATCACCACTTTTATTTGTACAATTTTTCCCTCACTAACCACAGATTTGTTGCAGACATTTCTGTGATAAAAATGAAATTTCAGCAATAAATTATGATTAGAGATGAGCGAGCATACTCGTCCGAGCTTGATGCTCGTTCGAGTATTAGGGTGCTCGAGATGCTCGTTACTCGAGACGAGCACCACGCGGTGCTCGTCTAGATTAAACGAGCACTGACCATTGAATTCAATGGAGCCGGCAATACAGCCGGCTCCATTGAAAGCAATCGGCTGCCGGCTAGCGAGGGATGAATTTTCGGGAAGGGCTTAAATATATAAGCCCTTCCCTGCAATTCATCCAGAAATGTGTAAAAATAAAAATATACATATATATACTCACCTGGTCCCGGCAGACGGAGTTCAGCTGCGGCCAGCTGGCAGTTCTCCTCAACTGCTCTGAACAGCTGTGAGTAGTATTCAGCAGCCGGGGATTTAAAATCCCCGCCTGCTGAATGAGCTGCCTCTGATTGGTCCCAGCCTGACCAATCAGAGGCAGATCTCACTCACACCCATTCATGAATTCATGAATGGGTGAGTGAATGCTGCCTCTGATTGGCTCAGTGCAGCTCTCAGCTGAATGACAGCAGTTCAGCACCACAGTGCAGGGGACAGCAGGAGAAGACGCGGCTGTGCCCCGGCAGCTGAAGGGAGGTGAGTATCTATTTTTTTTGTTTATTAAATCACTTTTAATTCATTTCCAGGGAATGGCTTATATGTAAAGCCCTTCCCTGGAAAAGAATTCAGGTGTGCCAGCAGACCATTGTCTTCAATGGAGTCGCCGGCAGCAGCAGCGGCTCCATTGAAGAGAATGTCTGCATTTTTATTCTTTTTTACACTAAAATCTTTCTTTTTCAGGTAAGGGCTTATATTTTTAAGCCCTTCTCGAAAATTTATCCCGCGCTCGCCGGCAGCCCATTGCTTTCAATGGAGCCGGCTGTATTGCCGGCTCCATTGAATTCAATGGGCTAACATCGTTTTTCTCTGCCACAGCTGTTTCAGCTGTGGCAGAGGAGAACGATCTTAATGCTGACATAATTTTTTTTTTAATTTTTACACATTTTAGTATGATTTTCAGGTAAGGGCTTATATTTTTAAGCCCTTCCTGAAAATTCATCCCGCGCTCGCTGGCAGCCCATTGCTTTCAATGAAGCCAGCTGTATTGCCGGCTCCATTGAATTCAATGGGCTAACATCGTTCTGTGCCAGTGGAGAACGATCATTATGCTGACAGTGGGGGGGGGGGGGGTCTCACTCTTGCCACTATTGTGGCTTAATAGTGAGACCTCGGAGCCCGAAATGCAGCCCTGCATGTTGCTCCTCGCCTGCCCTATCCATTTCTGTGTTTTTTACATGACTTTGGTGATTTGCTAAGATTTTCACAAATGAAAACCTTAGCGGAGCACCAGTCATATACAAAAATGCTCGAGTCGCCCATTGACTTCAATGGGGTTCGTTACTCGAAATGAACTCTCGAGCATCACTGAAAGTTCGACTCGAGTAATGAGCACTCAAGCATTTTGGTGCTCGCTCATCTCTAATTATGATGTTAATTGTGGCTTTAGCTACCAAGATAATATCACATAAATACACAAATCACTGCGCCCAATAGTGTTCTATTCTCATTCCGTCTGACAACTCAATCAATATCCCCTTTCCGACCTCTCTAGAAAATTTATCTAAGCTGAAACCCTCCCAAAACAGGACATAGGATGTCAACTTGGTTTAAGGCCCAATGGCACAGTCCAATGATCAACTGGGCAACTTTTGTACCCAACCGTTGCCCTGTGCCAACAGCATAGCGATCGCTCGTTTGGTGGCTGAAGGTACTTTTATGCAGACATAAACATCACTGAACATCTTCCCGTATAAATAGGGAATGTGCTGTTGGCAATAATGATGCCCACTGTATGGGGCCAAATGATTTTATTGTCCCCTTAAAGCTTGCATACTCACAATGCAGAAATAAGCCCTCTCAAAGAGTGGCCACTGGGACAATCAGCTGGTTATCTAGGGTCATGTTCACGGCAGCACACCTGATTTTATCAGGGGAAGTCGAGGTCGGCCAGCACTTCTGCTGCATGATAAATGTAGTGTTACATGAGGACCATTTAACTGAATGACTCTGATGTAACACAAAGAATGATCAATTCTAAGAGAGCTGCTTAGAATGATCATTCTACGATCATTCTTAGAATGATCATTCTAAGCAGCTCTCTGCCCAGGCTCATAGAGGAGGATTCCAAGTGGGACATAGGGTACATTGGCAGGAACTGGCTTTAACAAGCTCTTTATTGATTTCCGAGGCTACATAAATGTATGATTTTATTTTACAATCAGATACATTTACCATGAGACTTGGTCTATCTGGGTGACCTCATTGCTTTGGATGGTGCATCAACAAAGGGAATAATTAAACACCATAGTGGGTTTTAATGTGAATAACAATTTGTAATGCTTATGGTCAAAACAGGCATTTAGTTCCCTTTGAATGGTGAGGACTAGTCTTGATGTTTAGTCATTCTACTGCTCAAGGCAGCAATAAAGTTACCTTTAAGTCAATCCTAGACATTGTAAATGTCTTGAATGTAAGATAACCTCAAACATATAACCTCAATTAATGTGAATAATCGCCTTGATTTCTATGGAAAACTAAAACATTCTTAACAATAACAATGTTATAAAGTAAAACTAAAGTATTTTCATTCAAAGCCAATGTCAAGTATTCTGTAATTATTGGTGAGACTACTAAAAAAGGTACGCAAGTTGTACAAGTAATTGGAAAATATTTGCACAACCCACACACTAACACCTACTCTCACACACCAAACACTAAGAGTGTTGCTTATTACCATAATACATTTGTTTCTGTTTTAAGCATTACAAATGGAACAAATATAGAATGGCAAAGCATAAATTGAAGCAGAGCATACAAAAAGCACGATTATCGAATACTAGGCTGAAGCTCCATTATAAACTAATTCCACCGAAATACAAATTATGCTCAGTGGTGCAAGATAATAGAGGTGTTTTGTGGCAGCAACGTCTGCTTTAATCTAAAATTAAATTATTATACTCACTGGAAATGAGGGATCTTTAAAGGGAAACTATGTCCTAAAAGTATGATAATGTAGTATTGAGATAACGCTGCAATTTACTTAGATGCAGAGATATGAATGATTGGTAATATGATGCATAAATATGCTCAAGGATAATATGCTGCAAAAACATTTTGAATACTAGGAGATATGTATAAGGATTGGTGGAAAGGAAAAATGAAAAGAGAATTACAAAAAAAATTTCATTATTGGCTAAATATTTCGCAGGGTATCGAAATAATGGCCAGAACACCTGGACCCAGTTGCAGTTCCCCCAAATACCAAAGAGTCATCTAAATTCGGTTAATTAGAACCCCAGTGGTCCATAGTTATGACTGTAATACTGACACTAAAATGAATCTGTATAATAGCTCCGTAAACCGGCTGTCAAGACTCAAACCCAGGCGCTCCTGTACTCCAGGCGGCGGCCCTTCCTGCTGAGCTATGCTGAGAGCTAGATAGCTCCTTTGCTGAACATTGTCCTTGTTCTTTGCTCCTGTTAATCAGTTCCTGTCTTCCTGATTGGCTCCACCCTGCTTCCTGATTGGATTCACTATATAAACCTGGCCTTGCACCTCCTTCCCTGCATGATTATTATTTTATTTTTTTTAAGCAAATTTTTATTGGTATTTATTTTTAATCCTGCACAATAGTATTTTCGTACTATATGAAAAAGAACATATTACATGTACATTAAATCCACATCATACTCGGCAAAGACCGTAGAAAATAAGACTTAGCCCTAACATTGGACAATTATTTAACAAGAACTCCCCCCCCCCCTATAAAACTTCAATGAGATCCTTATAGTCGAGATATAATCAGTGAAGTACTAACCTTAGAACTAAAAGGAAACAAAACAGGCGGGGTGGAAAGTAGATTTAAGAGAATGAAGGAAATAGGGAGGAATGGGGAGGGAAGGGGCAAGGGAGGATAGGAAGGATGCAGGGGAGAACCTCCCATAGGGGAACAATCCCAGCATTAGGGATGTTAGTTTATTTCGTCCAAAGGAGTCTGCGGATCTCCTCAACCAATCATTGTCATTTCTTAGGTCACGCCAAGGGCTCCAAATCTGTGTGAGTTTGCCATGAGAGCCTCTGGTCCAACTAGAAAGCTCCTCAAGTTTAAAAATAAGATCAACCTTTCCAGCATGATTATTGTGCTCTAAGCCTGTATTCAAGCTCCACCACCTGCCTGCTCCTCTGTACTGCAACTGATATTCCCATGTACCGACTTCTGGCTTTCCCTTACTACACTACCTGCCTGCTCCCCTGTACTGCAACTGATATTCCTGGCTTCCCCTGACTACGCTTCCTGCCTGCTCCTCTGTACTGCAACTGATATTCTTGTGTACCGACCCCTGGCTTCCCTTGACTACGCTACCTGCCTGTTCCCCTTGTACCACAACTGATATTCCCGTGTACAACCTCTGGCTTCCCCTGACTATGTTACCTGCCTGCTCCTCTATACTGCAACTGATATTCTTGTGTTCTGACGTCTGGCTTACACTGACTACGCTTCCTGCCTGCTCCTCTGTACTGCAACTGATATTCTCGTGTACCGACCTCTGGCTTCCCCTGACTATGCTAACTGCCCACACTGGTTGCAATAAAAGGCTCCAAACCAGAACTAGAATTGTGACACCGGCCTTACTATGACTTATCATCATGCTTCTTCTAAATTTGTACAGGAACCATTAGCAATTGAAAGGCTAACAGATTTATTTAATGACAAACTGATGTAAGTATGACATGAACAGAGGTAAATCAAGTAAAAAAAACAATTGCCCATCTATGCGGAATAACAGTAACTAGATGGATTGTTTTATACTGTCATACTTTATACATGGTGCACACCCTGTTTCACCAAAATAAGAAAGTGTCTTATATTAATTTTTATACCTCAAGCATCCTCAAAAATCCTGAAAAATCATTACTTATAGTGACATAAGTTTAAAAAAATACACAGGCCCATCAAGTTCAACCTTTTGTTCCATTATATATCATTATTTGCTACAATACTTAAAACCCTCAATGCCATTAGTTATCAGATAGGCATCTAGCTTTTTTTGAATGAAATCATTGTCCCCACCATTACTTTCTCTTGGGGTAAGGCATTCTATAGTTTGACTATGCGAAACTGTAAAGAACGCATTCTTAAATAGATGCCTAAATTGCTTTTGCTCTATATGTAATGCATGTCTCCTGGTCATTTGTACAGTCCTTGCAAAGAATAAATCACATGCCAGTTCTTTCATAGGAGAAACTATTACCTTGTGGGGCACACTTATTTGACTGTATTTCATTGTTAAGTCAGTAACTATACAATACTGACAGACAATGCTAATAACTGAACCTCTAAACATATTATTAATGGCTTACAAAAATCTAACTGATGCCCCTTTCCACCACTGCACTAGTTGATGTAACAAGGACCATATAAGCAACCATTAAACAATTATATGGCTGCTTATTTAGAACCCATCTAAACTTGTAGTAAAAAGTTAAAGGTGGACATAAGATCAGTAACATTTGTGTTTAAAGAATTGTGAGGCGCTATTGAATAATTGTCTGCCCCAAGTATAAAATATATCTATATGGTTTACCAGTTTTGAATATTACTCAATTTGAGAATCAAGATACAGTGTATGGTGCAATAATTAATGATACTTCTTAAAAATGTGAGTGACTAGGACTTCAATCACTAAATCTAATGAGAAATCAGATAATCAAAAGGACAGATCAATTATATACTAATATTATAAAATCAACAGTAAAAACATAAATGTATGAAAATATAACCCACCCTAGTAGTATCTTCTGTGCAATCTTCACGCGAAGAACCAACAGATCTGGTCAATGTACGATGTTGTACCTGAGGAGATAGCAACTGTAGACTGTTGGCCCTAGCTGCCATGCCTTGCCCAACACTTAGTCCTTGGTCATTTCCCTTAACCCGCACTCTGTCCCGACTCACATACATGGAATGTCTGTGAGGGCGTTGCTGGGAGGAGAAAGGACTAGTGTAACCTAGGCCATATGAAAAAGATTCATGAGGGGCGGACAGTGAGTGAGTGTGACTACCATCCATCTGATCGGGAAGCTTCAGCTCCTCCATAGTTCTGGAATGTCTTGTGGTAGGTCTCCTGGTTTCCAAAGTTGCTTCTTTCCTATTAGTCCTTCCAGAGGGGCTTAACATACCTCTGTTGTCCCCATGCCTAGGACCAGCAGGGCTAGTTGGAGAATTTAAGTCATGACAGCTAGATGGAAAGTATCTACTGTTAGGCTCCAGTCCTTGTCCTCTACTTTCACTCAGATTTCCTACTGACTTTGAATCTGTCAGAACGCCATGACTTTTTGAATAGTTCATATAAGAACTGCTTTTCCTTGAAGATTGTGGGATGGTATCAATGTAACTATGGCGAGCATGCTTTTCACCGGGTTGTAAGCTGCCAGTTTTACCTTCCATGAATGAATGCCTGTTGTGCTGGGAACGTGAACTCGATTTCATATATTTTGTTCCTGGCCCTTCACTGCTCTTTGGCTCAGTACCAAAATCAAATTCATTCTTAGACTTTGCATCCTTTGGACTAAGGAGGTGTGGCAAATTGTTATTGGATAGATCCTTGTTGCCAGACCCGCTTTGGTTGCTCTTTTTTGGATGGACTGTTGGACTGTGAGATCCTGCTGGGTGACTTCCGTTGATGAACGTTTCATTTGGTGGATGAGTTTCCTCACTTCTCTTTGGTCCAACAGAGAGAGTCTGCACATCTTTACTGTTTGATCTGTGATGTGGCTGAGAGCTTTTAGTGGACAGCTTCCTGCAGAATAAAATTCACAATGTGACTGAGGGAGAAGAACTAGCTAGTGATCACTAGATGGCTGTTCAGAGTTATTGCAAATAATGTTCCCAATTTGAAACCCTCATAACTCACATTTAGTGACACTCAGATACATAAATTAGATATCAATGGAAATAGAAACTCAAAAATTTTCATTTAACAAAACTGTCTAACAGCAACCAATCACAGTGCAGCTTTCATTTCTCAAGCTGCTGAGGTAAAATGAAAGATACGCTGTGACTAGTTGCTTTGGGCAACAAAGACAATCTTACTGTTAGACAGTTTTGCTAAATAAGGCCCAAAAAGTTTTATTCTGCTCTAGTCGTCACTAGAGGGCTATAAGCCAAAATTGCTGTCAAAAAAGAGAGGAGAGCATTTTCAGGTCCTCAGTGGGTACACAATTCATAAGTGGTACTCCAATTTTAAAGAAAAAGGTTTTATCTGTAAACGACCGACCACCAGTAAGTGTAGAAATAGTGCAACTCGTCCGTGCAAGTTTCACATAAAGTCCTCAGGAATCCACCATCAGAGCGAGCAGAAAATTGGAAGTCCCACTGCCGACTGTGTGGAAGATTCTATGCTATCATTTACAATGTTATTCCTGCCAACGGCAATTGTTACAAGCTCTGAAACCGGACAACAAAGCGAGGTGACATTCTTTCTGCGAGAGTACATCAACTCTAATGGAAAGTGATGGTCTCATGGAGTCTTTAGTGTTTAGTCATGACGTCGCCTTCTACCTTTTGGTACAGCTACCAAATGTAATGTCAGAATCTGGGGGAGGGAAAACCCACATGCCTATGTAGATCATATGCACGACTTCCCCAAGGTGAATGTGTTTTGTGCTGAAACCTGCAGGAAAGTGTACAGCCCCTTCTTTTTCCACGAGGAAACAATCATGGGGATTTTGTCAATTGCTTCTGCCATAGAAGGATCAGGTAATCCCAGAATGGGGCACCCCCCATTTACACAAAAAAGTAAGAAGTCAGCTCAACTGATGACTACCAAACAGATGAATTAGCCGTGCAGGTCATGATGATAGCAGACTTCTTTCTTGGCCTCAACTTTCACCGGACCTCATGTATTGAGTTTTTTTTATCTGGTAGAGTGTTAAAGTCTACATGCCCCTCTTACCCCGACCATGCATGATCTGCAAGGACAAATCACAGAAGCCATTGCATCAGTCAATCATGAAATGCTTCAAAGTGTATGGCAGGAACGTAGCTACAGGCTTGATGTGTGTTGGGTGACAAAGGGAGCTCACATTTACCACCTCTGATGTGGAAAACATTTTTGATGTTGTGTAACAAAACTTTTTGAATTTCTGTTTCTATTTATATCAAATTTATGTATCAGAGTGTCATTAAACGGGAGTCATGATAGTTTCAAATCAGGAAGGTCATATATAATAACCCTGTAGTAAGACTGTGCCCTAATACATGAATCCCACTTTGAGTGATTTACAGGTGTAAATAACATCTCATAACATCTATAAACACTATAAACTCTTCTGTAACACTAGGTTTACAATATTTTCAGGAGATCCACTCTCCCACACAGTTTTTTAGATCAAAAGCAGGATCAGATCACGGCAAAAGTGGGAGGAATCAAATATCTTAAAATGTCTTTCAGGAGTGTTTTAACTCTTTGCAATCCAATTTTGGATTCAGGGTTTCCTAGGGGGCTTTCTCTTTCTGCCATTATACAATGGCGCCATCTACTGGCTAGAGCCAGTGCTGCGGTATGGGACATGCTGGAGAGGCCCCCGACAACAGAGCGGCCAGGATTCTACAGTAAGAATACCCTGCAGGATGTCTTACGACATCGGAGCTCTACAGCCTTCAATCAGAATGTCTTTAGACATCAGACAGTGGATTGGAAAGGGTTAACTCTCCACTATACTGAATTCTGATACCCCTCTTAATCTAAAAAGTATGGAAGAACGGATCTCCTGAACATGATGTGAACCTGGTCTTAAAGTGAAAACTAGCTTAAATACAGTAGTGAAAATCCACGGGAAACCTACATTTTTTTTTTACTGTACACATCACATCAACCTATTCCACAATACAGCCAATATATATATATATATATATATATATATATATATATATATATATATATATATATATATATATTCATTATCATCCTTCAGAAAGTCTATGACTAATAAAATAAATTCTTGAGGTCAAACGTTCTTCAAGTTCGTTCAAACCATTACTGAAGTGAATTAACAACTTCCTGTGCTCTTGATGTGTTTCAGAAGTTTTGTTGAAATCTTAAAAGTTTCACATCAAATCTTTATCTTGAAGGAAATAATTACATTGTACCAAAAAAGACAATGACCTGCTTGATGAGTTGCTGTCTGAGTGATGAGTTTTTCTCTTGGATGATCTCGAAGGCGAACTTCCTCCACGATCCAAGAGTCTCTGAGTCTGAAATGCCGGGTGGTTCAAACACTGTTCGGTCAAATATCTATCAGATGGATTTAGCTTCAATAGGTTCTAGAGAAAACAAAGTTTCATTTAGAATCATGAAAAGAAAGAGCTATACATGAAAGGTGCATGAGTAGAGAGGAAGTTTTGTTTGTATGTACAATAAAAATATAAAGTATAGCACATGTACAATGACTGGTGCAATTCAAAGCCACACAGACAGGGTTCACTGTCCATGAGGCAAGATGACCCTGTTGCCTCAGGCAGTGTCACCTAGCAGGAAAGGAAGACGATGCCAGGGTTTTCATTCATATTACTCACTGCATGTCAGCATATACTGGGGTAAATATCCAACCCAAGACGTGCCGCTTCTTAAGAACGCTGAGTGCAGCACGTCCTGGGATGGTTCTTTTATCAGAGAAGGAGGAGAGGCCCAGACAGGAGGTGTGAGCAGCATGGCGCTAGTGCTGCAGATACAAGGTACATCACATGATTTATGTTAGTCTACTGAAAGGTTACAGAGCATTCAGACACCATGTAGGCATAACTCCTCCTCCCCAGGCAGGTTCAGAGTAAAGCCCCATTTACACGCCACGATTACCACTCAAAATTTGCTCAAAAGCCATCATTTGAGTGATTATCATTGTGTTTAAATGCTCCCATCTTTTACTCTTCAGATGAACCATGATTTTTAGGTAAGCATAAAATCGATCATTCAGCAGGAGAGCTGATAGCAGGGACCGCATGCTGTGTTCTCCACAGGAAGCATTGTTTATACTGTATTCAGCTTGCAGACCTGCAGTAGAACAAAGGAACTGTATGCAGAGAACAGACCACCTGCTGTTCTCTGCATGCAGCTCCTGGAGACTCATTTACATGCACACTGAAGGTAATATGTTGCTAATAGGCATTAGTGCCTATTGGCAGCTTATGCAAAATGATTGCTCAAACTGTCATTCTCCGTACCTTTTGAACAAATTTTGAGTGATCATCTTTGCCTGTAAATGGGTCTTAAGTGCCTGCCAAGCTTTCAATTAGTAATTGCTACTGTCCAGAGATCTGTTTGCATGACACCTGCTCATCCATCATGTTTGTTCCAACTAAAGCAACAACCCATATACGCTGCCTCCTTGATGTCTCACACCAGTAGTGTAAGGAGAAACAAGTTCAACGTTATTTGGAAGTCAAGGTTTGCAGAAGACAGGTATCATATCTAAAAGGGAGTGTACCTAGTTGAAATTTTTAGCTTCAGTGTATTGTATCTATGCATTTGTTTGTTTGTGTACACTATATGCATTTGTGCAGTGTGTCTTTGTGTGCACACTGTGTGGAATGTTTATTAAAGGGGTGTTCCCATTTCAGATTTCCATGGAATAACCAAGGATATGCCATTAAAGTCTGAGAGATGCAGGTCCCACCAAGTCCTATTTCTGCCCCCAATGCTCCTGGCCAGAAGAATATAGTGGTCATGCATGATCCAAACGTACGGAAACAGTCGAGCAAGCTTCTCTATGCGGATTCTGCAGTTCCCATAGAAGTCATTGGAAGCACATCACAGTGAGCTACACTGTTTTCCCAGCTCCCAAGTTACAGAAACAGCAGAATTACGCCTGCTCAGCTGTTTCAATAAGTTTGGAGCACCCCCAGCCGCCCGATTCAGCTCAGTAGGGTGGTAAAGCTAGAGATAGATGCAGGTCCCAGATGGGGGATCCCCATCTATAAGACTTTCATATGGCATATCCTGTGGAAAGTCTCACATGGGAATACCAATATAAAGGAGTTTTCTAACATCTGTAAAAATTGTGCAGGAAGCAGATAAGTGTGTAAAACATAGGCAAAAATCTATACTCACCCTTTAAGGTCTAGTGCTCCAGACCCAAACCCAAAGGCTCCTGCAGCAGTCATGTGCCGTTCATTGTTCACATGACCACTGCAGTAGCCACTGGGACTGGAGAGGTGGTGCTGGAGTACAGGTACGTTAAATGGTGAATATAGATTTTTGTTTATGTTTACACACTTATCTGCTTCCTACACAAACTCTACAAATATCTGAAAACCTCTGTAATGCCTTCCCTTTTTGCCTTTTTTATTTTAATTTTTTCTTCCCCAGTTTCAAAAAATCATAACTTTTAAATTTCTACAGTGACATAGCTACATGCGTTTTTTGATAGCCTTTTATAATGTGATATTATTATAAAATTAACTTGATTAACATGAATGCAACAATACCATTTTTTTTTAACGTAAATTAGAATAAATGTGTTAGGAGGTCCTGCCCTTTCTAACCACTTCGGAAAAGTGATGCAAAAAGTGCAAAAAAGTCTCAAATGATTGAATGATTGTGGCATGTGCCTTAATTTATGGCTGTTTTTCCCCATAATAGTGGTGCACGGTCCTTTAATACATTTCCTGTCAATTTAAAGGGGTTGTCCCGCGCCGAAATGGTTTTTTTTTTTTTTTTAACCCCCCCCCCCCGTTCGGCGCGAGACAACCCCGATGCAGGGGTTAAAAAAACAACCCGCACAGCGCTTACCTGAATCCCGGCGGTCCGGCGTTTTCATACTTACCTGCTGAAGATGGCCGCCGGGATCCTCTGTCTCCGTGGACCGCAGGGCTTCTGTGCGGTCCATTGCCGATTCCAGCCTCCTGATTGGCTGGAATCGGCACGTGACGGGGCGGAGCTACACGGAGCTACACGGAGCCCCATTGAGAAGATAAGAAGACCCGGACTGCGCAAGCGCGGCTAATTTGGCCATCGGAGGGCGAAAATTAGTCGGCTCCATGGGAACGAGGACGCTAGCAACGGAGCAGGTAAGTATAAAACTTTTTATAACTTCTGTATGGCTCATAATTAATGCACAATGTACATTACAAAGTGCATTAATATGGCCATACAGAAGTGTATACCCCCACTTGCTGCCGCGGGACAACCCCTTTAACTATTGGATGGAAGGGGCTCCCTTCTTTAGTTCGCCTCAGGCAGCAGAGATGCTAGATTCACCTCTGCACACATATACATTATATACATCAGTAGGATGATGGGGTCACACACTTACCGGCAGACATCAATAGATTCCAAGTGAAACCCTTTAACAATTATTAAACTGAGCTGCTACTCTATCATCATACTTAGGAAACATAACTTTTAACATCCATTTTAACTGTCTTTCCAGCTTAATGGCCATTAAATTGCCTTGTTTCTGGCACGCAACCAATAACTGATAGACAATCTGTTGAAATTATGAGCCGTTGTATTGTATTTTTCTAAATTAATGAAAGGTGATTCAAAATTATATCATATATCATTAAAAAAAGCCTTATTTACGGATACCAAATCTGGTTGAAAAAATAGTTCCAAGCAGAATATAAATAAGCCATAATGTTATATGAGGGATGTTGCAAAAGTGCAAAAAACACTCACACTTACTATTCAGGAAAAGGTTATTAACCGCTTATACAGATAGGGGGTACGGAAAGTCTTCAGACCCTTTTTTATCTTTAGATTTTGTTATGTTGTGGCCTTATTCAAATATGCAAATTAAAAAAAATATTCACGTTTCTGCCCATCATTCTGCACTCAGTACGCCATAATGACAAAGTAAAAACAGAATGTTAGAAATCTTTGTAATTTTTAAAAAATGAAAAACTAGCATTTTGCATTGACATAAGTATTCAGGCCCTTTGGTATGACACTTGAAATTTAGCTCTGGGGCCTTCCATTTCTCCTGATCATCTTTGAGATGTTTCTACACCTTGATAGGAGTCCACCTGTAGTAAATTCAGTGGATTGGACATAGTTTTAAAAGACACACCCCTGTCTATATAAGGTCGCACAGCTCACAATGCATATCAGAGCCAAAATCATGCCATGAGGAGGAAAGAACTGCACGAAGAGCTGAGAGACAGGATTGTGCGGAGGCACAGATCTGGAGAAGGCTAAAAAAAATATTTCAGCTGCACTGAAAGTTCCCAAGAGCATAGTGGTCTCCACAATTCTTTAATGGAAGACGTTTGGAACAACCAGGACTCTTCCTAGAGTTGGCCGATCCACAAAACTAAGTAATCAGGAGAGAAGGGTCTTGATAATAGAGGTGACCAAGAGCCCAATGGTTATTCTGGCTAAGCTCCCATCTGTGCACATGGGAGAATCTTCCAAAAGGTCAACCATCACTGCAGGACTGCCCCAATCTGGGTCTTACGGAAGATTGGCCAAAAAGAAGCCTCTCCTCAGTAAAAGACACGTCAAAGGTCACCTGGAGTTTACCAAAAAGCACCTAAAAGACTCTCAGACTGTGAGAAACAAGATTCTCTGGTCTGATGGAAACCACGATTGAAACTTTTGGCCTCAATTCTAAGCATTATGTCTGGATAAAACCAGGCACCGCTCATCATCTGCCCAATACCATCCCTACAGTGAAGCATGGTGGTGGCAGCATCATGCTATGGGGGTGTTTTTCAGCAACTAGGACGTGAAGATTGGTCAAAGTTGATGGAAAGCTAAATAGAGTGAAGAACAGAGATATACTTAATGAAACCCTGACCCAGAGAGTAAGGAACCTCAGACTGGGCAGAAGGTTCACCTTCCAACAAGACAATGACCCTAACCACACAGTCAAGACAACACAGGGTGGCTTAGGGACAACTCTGTGAATGTCTTTGAGTGGCCCAGCCAGAGCCCTAACTTGGACTCAATCGAAAAACTCTAGAGAGACCTGAAAATGACTGTCCATAGATGGCTGCCATCCAACATGACAGAGCTTGAGAGGATATGCAAAGAAGAATTGCAGAAAATCCTCAAATCCAGATTTTTGTGGCATCATACCCAAGAAGACTGGAGGCTGTAATCACTGTCAAAGGTGCTACAGCTAAGTACTGAGTACAGGGTGCGAATACTTATGTCAATGCAAAATATTATTTTTTCATTCTTTAAAAATTATTACAAAGACTTCTAACATTCTGTTTTCCCTTTGTCATTTTTGCATATTGAGTACAGATTTAGACAAAAACTTCTATTTTTTTTCATTTACACAAGGTCACAAGACCTTGTAAAATGTAAAAAAAGTGAAGACTTTCCGGACCCAATGTATTTATTGGGGAATGTAGTGTGGTCTTGTGATCTTGGAGAGAATGGGGTGTCAGTACTTTCCTAATCTAATAGTATAACGTGACCAACAGAAGCCTTAGGGCCCTTTTGCACAGTATGATTATCGTGGGATTAATCGTTCGATCAAGTGGTTTGCCTGATAACTGTTAGGAATAAATACCTGCAGCGGCCGAATGATCAGTGACAAATCATTAGATCATCACTGATCTTTCATGCAGATCTAAAAATCATTGTTCATCTGCTGCCAATCTTTTCATTAATCACAACGATTTGCCGAATAGAAAGCAGTGGCAGAAGGGTTGACTAGTTGACTAGAGGCACTGTTAGGTTTGAATGAATGATCGAAACTACCCAATTATTGTTCAATATAAATGCATGCAAACAAATGATATATGATCGCTCTGTCACCGCTGGTCACATGCTCATTACAATTCACCTTGCACTGTAAAAGAGCCCTTATCTGTGCGCAGTTCTAATGATAAGCAGCCACCTCCTCATGGATGATAGGTGTGAGATCGGATGTTTCAGTATTTTATACCTATGTGACCTTCCTAATATAATAATGTGGTTACTTTGTATATTGCGGGAGACTGGTAATTAATCTGTCCTTGTATCAGTAAGTATAGCCTTTTTAAGTGATGTATACCGTATCTGTGACTCATAAGCTGAAGTCTATAATATGAAATGTCAATTAATGTCAGTCAGATGTTATGGAAAGTTTATTATTTTCTTACATGTTCAATGTAAATTAGATGTCTTTGACCAGTTTAAGCAATACTTCCTCTTTAAGTTGAAAGATAAAAGAGCCATATTAACAACAGCTCTGAAATGTGTAAGGTGAGCTGCTGTCTACGCTCATTAACTACATTTCTATCTGCTCATAAATTCCTAATATCTTTTCATTTATTAATGATATATTATGTGTCACATTCATTTTTACATAACAGACAATTTGTAAAAAGTTTAAAGGACATGCTCTCTCTCATATCTATCTATCTATCTAATATCTATCTCATCTCTATCTATCTATCTATCTATCTATCTCATCTCAATCTATCTATCTATCTGCCTCATATCTATCTATCTATCTCATATCTATCTATCTGCCTATCTCATATCTATCTATCTGCCTATTTCCTATCTATCTGCCTATCTCCTATCTATCTATCTCCTATCTATCTATCTCCTATCTATCTATCTCATATTTATCTACCTATCTATCTATCTCATATCTATCTATCTATCTATCTCATATCTATCTATCTATCTATCTATCTCATATCTATCTATCCATTTATCTCATATCTATCTATCTATCTCATATCTATCTATCTATCTCATATCTATCTATCTATCTATCTCATATCTATCTATCTATCTATCTCATATCTATCTATCTATCTATCTCATATCTATCTATCTATCTATCTATCTATCTCATATCTATCTATCTATCTATCTCATATCTATCTATCTATCTATCTATCTATCTATCTATCTATCTATCTATCTATCTATCTATCTGCCTATCTATCTGCCTATCTATCTGCCTATCTATCTGCCTATCTATCTGCCTATCTATCTATCTATCTATCTATCTATCTATCTATCTATCTATCTATCTATCTATCTATCTATCTATCTATCTATCTATCTAACTGACATTTGCAGCTTTCTTAGAATTTGCATATGGTTTTGAATATGTTCTTACCTTCATGAGGTCAAGTAACACACTACTTATGATTCCCAAGTATCGTCTTTCTAAAGACTGAGGATGATTGACAGCTGGAAACTAAAGGAAATAAGCAGATAAGAAGCATTACAATATACACTGTAATGTAACAAGCATAAATAACATTACATATTACAGTCTATGCAACTGAAACAATCTGGAGAAGGCTGCGGTATAAAATTGTACACTGGAACAAACAGAAAGAAAAAACAGCCCTGAAAACATGAAAACTTTTTAACTTTTGAACACCATCTTAATTAAATACAGTACAGTGATCCCTCGTCTGCCGTGGGGGTTATGTTCCAGAGACCGCCGCAATAGGTGAACATCCGCGAAGTAGCGGCGTTATATTTACACAAATCAATCTGTCGGGTGAACTGCCAAACAATCGCAAAAGTGAATAAACAGACCGATGCTACGATCAGTGAGCCAATCAACACCCGATACAGAACACATTCCATCAGCCAATAGTGTGCTGTGTACAATCTCGTGTTGGCAAGCGCTACTGGCGAACTGTATTTCCTGTATGTACCGCAAAATTCCACGATATAGCAAAAAAACTCTGCGAAAATAGAATTATATATGGCCTATCTAAAATCCGCGATGCACTGAGGCTGCAATCATTGAACCACGATATAGCGAGGGATCACTGTATAACCTACATATGAATATATACATAAAAGGGCCTTTAGAGCGACCATTTTTCCTTGCTCAATGAGTTTACTGAAGAGCAAACACAAGCTGTTTACTGTGTTGTAGGAGCTCATTTAACATGGTAGGGAGTTTTCTGTTGACAGGATTGTTGACTGTTTGGTCAGCTTGAAGTTGATGCTCCATGTTAATGTGTCTCCCGCAGTTATTGCCATTTACTCAACCACAGACAGGTTGCCATTGTAGTCTCATATTCTTAAGAGCTGTAACATGATATACAGTATTTTGAACTAGCATACAGTTGGTCGACGTCTGTGTCCACAAGAGTGAAACACATTGAGACATGAGTTTTGACTCTGCCTGAGACATTTATGATAGGGATTTATAGGGTCTTATATTTGTGGAAACTACCTCGGGGTCATCCTTGTCAGGGCGGTTACCCCACTAATCATCTCTTTAGGGTGTAATAGTCTAGAGCAGTGTTTCTCAACTCCAGTCCTCAGGACCCCCCAACTAGTCATGTTTTCAGGATATCCTATAGTAAGAACACCTGTGGCAATGTCTGAGGTACTGACAATAATTACATCACATGTGCAAGACTGAGGAAATCCTGAAAACATGACCTGCTGGGGGGTGCTTAGGACCAGAGTTGAGAAACACTGGTCTAGAGGGAATAATAGGGTGAGTTAAGGTCTCCCATTCCCTTTCTTTGCACTACACATTTTCCGACAATTGAACCATCATGTGATTGGATATCACGTGAAGCATATTTGGACTCTGTCTTGAAAGGTGAGATTGTTCTTATAATTTTTCACTTTATTTCATGTTTTACCTTATTTGCCCTTGTTTTGTCTGTGGTGAATGGGATATGCCTGTAATAAGTTTTGGACTTATGTTGGTTGGTCACAATTGGTGAATATGACATTTTATTTATGCACTTTTAAAATTACAGTAGTACTCATATTTTAATTGTTATAATAAAAGTTACATTTTAATGTTATAACCTCTCACTCACTCATTTTGTTAGTTTGCACCTAGTTTAGTTATTGAGATTTGGGGACAGTATACCTCGTTCTCTGATATGTTCTTACTGTTTTCAACAGCAACCAAAAGAATTGTGAGTGCTACTAAGGGCCAGAGTGAGAGGTAATACATTTTAAAATGATCAACACGTGAAGTAAAACTAAAAATTTCAAGTTTCGGTAAGCCTGTTGGATTAAAACAATGATTTATTTTCCAACATCTGTCTTTTCTTAGAGTCTCTTCCACTTTCTTCCTTTTTCCTACTCTACCTCATATTTGGCCAATACAGTGCCAATGATGAGACAAAGACATTGTTGGGCGAATTTGAACTCATGATATTATGGTGGGAATTTATTTAAACCGGTGTTTCAAATGACGATCTTAATGATTCCCAGAAGAGCAAGATGCGCCTAATGTATGAAGCGGCATACGCCTCTTCATATGTTAGATACAACTCAGGTAGACCTGTCTGCTGCATTTGACACTGTCGACTATGGCATCCTTTTGAATATGCTCTGCTCTATTGGTCTAAAGGACACTGCTCTCTCCTGGTTCTCCTCCTATCTCTCTGACCGCTCTTTTAGTGTCTCCTTTTCTGGCTCTATATCCTCTCCACTTCTTCTCGTTGTTGGGGTCCCCCAGGGCTCGGTCCTTGGTCCCCTTCTCTATCTATACAGCTCTCATTGGACAAACCATCCACAAATTCGGCCTGCAATACCATCTCTACGCTGACGACACCCAACTATACACCTCTTCTCATGAGATCTTTCAACCATTCCTCCAAAATATCAAAAAACTGTCTGTCCGCTATCTCTAATACAATGTCCTCCCTTTTTCTCATATTTAACCTCTGTAAAACTGACCTCCTCGTCTTTCCGCCTTCCAACTGACCTCCCCTCAACATCTCCATTCCAGTGTCTGGCACCATCATAACCCCCAGACAGCATGCCCACTGTCTTGGGGTCACAATGGACTCTGACCTATCCTTTACCCCCCACATTGAATCTCTGGCCCAAACATGCCACATGCACCTCAGAAATATTGCTAAAATACGTCCGTTCCTCACCACGGACACGTTAAAGACACTTGTGGTCGCCCTCATCCACTTCCGACTTGACTACTGCAACTCGCTACTCATCGGCCTCCCCCGCACTAGACTCGCTCCAATCCATACTAAATGCGGCAACTAGGCTCATTTTTCTATCTAGCCATTACTCAGATGCCTCTGCCCTATGCCAGTCACTGCATTGGCTGCCCATCCACTGCAGAACTAAATTTAAACTCCTCAGCCTCACCCACAAAGCTCTGCATGGCGCCGCGCCACCATACATCGCTTCCCTCCTGTCCGTACATCACCCAGCCCACTCACTCCAATCCTCTAACACACTCAGACTAAACACCCCTCTAATACGAACCCAGGACTTCACCAGAGTAGAACCCATCCTCTGGAACGCTCTACCCCAGGCATCCGGACAATTTCCAATGCATGAAATTTTAAAAAAATGCACCTCTTCAAGGAAGCATCCCAAATCCCCTGACCTAGTTCCCTGCCCCTCCCTATGACTCCCCACACCTTCCACCCTATCTATCACATACAACCTCTAGCCCTCACCTCCTTACCGCCCCACCCCGTTTGCTTTCTAATAACTGATTTCCACATGAAATCCCCTATTGCCTGTGTTCTCCATGCCTCGCTTCCCCCCCTTGTACCTTCTGTACCATCCCCACAGCAATTGTTTCAAACTGATTGTACCTCACATTGTAATTGTTGTCTTATTTGCATTTATCCATGCTTGAAAGCGCTGCGGAATAAGTTGGCGCTATACAAATAAAGATTATTACTATTATTATTAGGTAGTTTGTTTTCATAAAAAGAAATTGACACCAGCTACAAGCAGGAGATTGCTGGTATAATTTTTGTTAGTTTCTGTCGAATTGTGAAGCACCATCAATTTTTGGTGAGACACAGCTGGGAAAGAAGTTTTGTCAAAAGTTATTTGCTATAATAAGCCTGCCCATGGCCTTGAGTAGTAACCTCAGGCATGGGTTTGGTTAAATTAACTACTATGGGTGACAAATACTTGCCCTCATAGTGTGTATGTAAAATAATACTGTCTATTGTTAAATTTGTGAAGGACACGAGAACGGCACGCTTCATGGATGTCACCAACATAGCAGACCAAAATGTAATAAGCATCCTGAATGGACAAATATATACATATATAGTATCACCAAAATGCAGGGAGCAGAAAACATGGCAAACAGAATTCCAGGGATGAGAATGCTATACCTAACCAACTTTGGTAAGGCAAACCCTGCCTAGAAGCAGGGCGATCAACCCAAAGGGGATAACCCCACACCACGAAGCTAGAAGCTAGACAGATGGGCCATCTGTCCCTAGATGGAGGATAGAAAATATGTTTAATGCTGATGGAAAGTACTGTGTATTCAAATAGTATTAGGTAGAAGTGAATGAGTCCCAAACACAATAACCAAAGCACTTAGCTGATAGGCGTCTGCTGCCTCACCAAACACCTCAGGCATGGCAATAACTGGTGTCCATGTAGGACCATAGTAAATACAATTCCATTATGGTTGTTTGGCCAGCTAGAGAAAACACCTCGCTGTCAGCCAATGAGTCCATACACCAAAAGAGATGTTGTAGCAGAGTTGTGAAGAAGGGCCCAATACACAGCAAGCCCATTGAGGGATTTCTGACACACAGCAGGGGACCTCTGCAGGAAGACAAATGACAGGGTGCATGCACTGAAAGCACAGTCACATGGACCAGGACTGATGTTGTGACGTCACACCAGCTCCACATCCTAATTGCAGCCGATGCGTCACAACATCTAAATTTAAAAAACAAAGGAGTACCAATGAATGCCAGAAGAAATAGCCCCAGGGTTTATGATTATTCGTTTTGATCGTTATTTCATAAGACACCAGGCATTTTTATTTCTGCAGATCAAGGCTGAATAATGTTTAATGCTGTGTGAGTTAATGTTCTTTGATCATTAGATTTTGGGTTCGATTCAAAGGCATTCAGAGTCTCTAAAAATGTTTCTGCAATGTACTTACACAGGTCACAAAGCACCCAAATATACTAAAAAAATAGCCATTAGCAACATGTTAGCTGAAAGCTTTAAAAACACCTGTAGGCGTTCAATTCAATGATTTTGAAGACTAATTAACAAGGTAACCGCTCTCCTTGGTTCTGTAGATGATGGAGGAATTAGTGCTTTGCCTTAAAAGCAATAGAAGGTGTTATTATACATTTGCAAATGTATAAGTACAATGTTTCAGCCAAATGACCTTGGGGAGGATTGAAATTAAATGTGGGGAAATGGAAAGGAACACTTAAAGGAACACTCCATGAAAATGGATTCACTGACTGTATGATGCCTGTATAACACAGCATGCCATGAACCCATTGTGCCACTGACTGATTTCACTTTAGGCTACTCCTGAGGGCTACACTTAGAGGTCTCTGGCTTTCACCCTTTATCCCCTTTATTACAAGAATCTGGGTTTCATTGCAGGGAACCTCCGGGTTGCTTCCCCAGTACCAGACGTCGTCAATAAAGCGCCAACATATTAAGAAACACTTTACAAATCAGATGGAACATGGAAAGACAAAATTCACATATTACATACAATAGTAAACCAATAAACAATTTGAACATTAGGAGTGAGGACCCTCACAAGTGCATACGATCTATGAGGAAATAGGGGAACACAATACGTGACACAAGTGCTTGTTCTGTATAATGGCACAGTCATATGTAGTTTCAAATAGTTTTTCTTAATTTTGTCAGAATATAGCAAAATATTTACCAAAAATATACCCCACGCAGGGAAATTTCAGAATGAAAACATTTTGTAAAACAAAACATAACATAACAGAAGGTAATGATACATCCGCATTTAATATGTCACATGTTTCTTTTGATTAGTTCTGCTACTCTCCAATTCTTCCGTATGGCGTCCATAACCATTCTGGTTAAATTTGTTGATAATTTCAGCTACCATATAGGACCTGTGGAGAACCTTATTTGAGGTCTCTGTCAATGTCACCTGATGGCTGCCTTTTGATGTAAATGTACAACAATGGTGCCAGCGAGGTAATGAGAGATGTTAAGGTCTCGTACCCATCTTATCATATAGGAAGTTTGCCATCTAGGGGAGGTTGATTCATGGTAGCATAAAGGTAGGAGATAATCCCCAGTTGGAGGGAGGTCTAAAGACACAACCTCTCAAATGTGGAGTTATTGGATGTAGATGTCGACGTAGGCAGCAGTGATCTGACGAAACCGTGTATATGATGAAGTTCAAGCCATCTGTTGTTGGGTATATTATATTTCTCCATAATCTGGGGGATACTAAGCAATTTTTGGAATTGTAGAAAATGGTTTAAAAGTACTATACTCATGTTCTTCCACCAACGAAAGGTCTGCAGCTGGGAACTCAGGGGGAAGCCCTGATTAGGGATAATAGGCAGAAGGGGAGGAGGGTCTGTCATTAGAGAGTATTTGAACCTGGTCCTTCTCCAAATATCAAAAAGATGGGCCATCAGTGGGGATGGCACAGCCATATTTAAATAGGGTGGTATACATAAAGCTGTATGAGCTGGACCAGTCAGTGTCTGTTTATGCACAGATGTGAAGTGCACTTGGGTGTGTCTGATTACAATAGGAGGAAGGGGTCGGGTTCTTAAGAGGACAGTAGAACAGGAGTAAAAAGAGAAGAGTTGGATTAGGGAATGTGCTTGGCCTGTGCAGAAGTAATGATCATACAAGCACTCAAGAAGGTCCATATAGAAAACTTTATTCTAAAAATAAAAACATTTCCTGGATCCTAACAAACCGAAGCGTAATACCAACACGTTTCAGACTAACACAGTGTTTAATCCTGGTATGTACGACCTCAATAATACTACAGTTAATACCACAATAATACCACATTTTAGTGGAAGGGTGACTAATACAAGAAATGCCTCGGCTCTGTGGAAATCTTTATTTTATCAGCCTGTTTTGATCCACTGAGCTGCTCCGGCTAATGAACACAGGGAGTGCCTTAGCAATGTGTCTCCCATTGGCTGAATGTTATGTGTTACTCTATTGGCTTCCACACACTGTTTCTCCTATTGGTCTTTGCACTGATGTCTGTGCATTATGCGCAAAGCCACTATTGGTTAATTCATCCGTCTTTCGCACAGCTGATTTGTGGTGGGGATCATACTGATTCTGCCTCTTACTGATAAATATGTCTGTTACACTTGGGCGCTGTATCTATGGCCCATTTACCCCAGAGAATGCCGATTGTCTGGCGAAACATGTCAGGGAAGCGCTAGAGCTAGGTTTTAGTTGAATCTATGCTGTAGGCATTTATTTCCTCATTACTGATTGTGGTGCTTTCAGTATATTAGTACAACTGATACCAGTCAGTGACTAGTGTTATATATACACTAGTCCAGATGGTTATATTGGTTTCTATGACTTTAAGTGCATAAGTCATTGTGTTGGAGTCGTTGGAGTGAGCGCTAGCTCCACTGTTCCTAATAAAGTATAAATACACCCAATGTATTTAGTGAGGCAGGTAGTTCATACGTTCAGACTCTTTGAGTCTGTATAGTCATTTTTTCTGCTGCTACAGCATATCTGTTTTTTATTTTTTTGAGGTGAAATTTTATATGTGAGTAATAAAAGTTTACTTTTAAGGAGACCCACTCAGGGTTGTTGCTTTTGGCAAATATATTGGTTCCGGTAGAGAGTGGACATCATATTAGTGACAACGGACAGACAATCACTGGTGTTTTGTAGTAACAAGGGTGTGATGTCACAGGAAAAAATGTAAAATTGGGTGCCATCAGCGTAGAGGTGGTACTGAAAGCCAAATCTGCTAATAATTTGTCTAATAGGTGGGTGTGTAGATGAAAAAGATGAAAGTAACTAGGACCAAATCCTGAGGAACCCCAACAGAAAGAGGAGAAGTAGAGTCAGCAAATGATACACTGAACGAGTGGTCAGAGAGGTAGGAGGAAAACCAGGAGAGAGCAGTAGCCAGAAGGCCAACAGAGTAGAGCATACTGAGGAGAAGTTGGTGATTTATTATGTCAAATACTTCAGAGAGATCCAGGAGAATCACTAGACTAGTCGCCTTCCGATCTAGCCATCAGTATATAGTTTGACACTTTAGTAAGGGCAGTTTCTGTAGAAAGTAAACCAGGTTATTAGGCATCAAAAAGAGCATTATCACAGAGATATCTTATTAGAAGAAAGTAGACCAGGCATTCTAAGAGTTTGGAGATGAAGGTAGGATTAAAATCGAGTTGGTAGTTGGCAGCACAAGGTGGGCGGAGAGACATTTTTTAGAACTAGTTCACGCACTAGGCTGGAGCCTCAGGTATAGCACCCACAGGTCTGGAGAGTAGTCAAATGGAAAGCCAGGAGCCAGCATCAGGAAAT
Organism: Eleutherodactylus coqui; assembly: GCF_035609145.1. NCBI lineage: Eukaryota > Metazoa > Chordata > Amphibia > Anura > Eleutherodactylidae > Eleutherodactylus > Eleutherodactylus coqui. The sequence continues at coordinate 87,263,925 of NC_089840.1, read as the reverse complement.
CTTGGTATGCAGTACAATAGATAAGGCAGGTAACGTAGGTAGAAGGGAAGCCAAAAGTTGATAATGGATAATCACGGTTTTCAGGAGAGGAGCAGGTTTAGGAGAAGATGCTTGAGCAAGGCAATAGAGCATAATAATCTCACAAGGAAGGAGGGATCAGGGCGAGATTTATATAGCAAGCCTAATCAGGGACAGGGCAGAGACTAGATCACGGGAACAAGGAAAAGTTATGCAGAGAAACTGTCAAAAGGATAGATAGCTCAACAGGGAGAGCCACCAGCTGAAGTACAGGAGGTCTCAGGTTCGACAGTATGTTTTAAAGAAAGATAACAAAAGAAAGAGAAAGGTTAAATATTGTAGCAAGGTAACTAGTGACAGCTGAGGAGAGACACTGGACAATGTGTAAGGAAATAGGGTGACTAATACAGGTAGCAGGGATAGAAAAAGAACCTGGAGACGACTTCTTCAGTTGTTGGGTCAAACGCTGAGAGTAAACTTGAGGGTGTGCAGAAGGGAATGGGATCAAAAATTCTCAGGGATTGGGAAGCTACCGCTCTTCTCTAAGTGACGTATGCACACTCTATAATATAAATCTATGGGAGAGTGCGTGCACATTCCTCAGAGAAAAGTCATAGCTTTGTGCTCAGTGCGATCTTCACCGGTGGACACCAGGGAACCAGGGAGTGGGCGAGTATAAAAATTACATTCCCCGACACCAACAGGAACAGCACCATAACCTAATTTATGGTGTTGTTCCAACGTGACAGGTTCCCTTTAATGATAACAAGAACTTAATTAAAAACAAATTAAAGTAAGCATCCTCCCTGTTCTTTTACGCTTTTGCTCAAATCTTTGTGAAGAAGCGAACTGTATGATTGTGTACAAAATTTAGGAACAAACATAAGAGACTTTTTTGTAGCCTTATTATACAGTAAATCAGAAAAACTGGTAAGACTGTTCCTCGGCTCTATGTCATAACATGTAATCTATGGCTCATCCTAAAATAATAGGTTTGGAAGGCAAAGAAATGGAAAAATCGTGTATTGCCGAGGTCTACTTGCAAAAAGAGAACAGAGGCAAAAGCTTAATATGACTTTTAAAAAAAGCTAATCTTGGGTTTACAGAATGCAGAAAAGCACAGATTAAAAAAAGAAAATTCTGAGAGTATGGTGTCAATTCTTTGTTATACATATACAACATTAAAAAACTTGTTTAAAAAAAGACTTTAGTTGAGAAATACAAATTCACATACAGTCAGGGGCGTAATTATAGAGGATGCAGGGGATGCGGTTGCACTAGGGCCCAGGAGCCTTGGGGGCTTATAAGACCTCTCTTCTCCATATAGGGAGTCCAGTAGTATAAATAAAGCATTATAGTTGGGGGCCCCGTTACAGATTTTGCATTGGGGCCCAGGAGCTTCAAGTTACGCCTCTGTATGCAGCATTCACGTTAGTACAGGTAACTGTAGTGCCAGGCAATCCAAGGGTGATAACTTTCCAAAATGGGACATGTCTCATGAATGTGGGCAGTTGAGACTTAAGAGTAGATCAAGTTCATAACTTGCACAGCTTGCTTCCAACCTGCTTTATAGGTTGGCACATAAATTGGTATATTTGTGTTTCTTTTTATTTTAAGGACCTTACCTGACCGTATTTCACGATTATATATTATTTCAAACACACAGGAAATAGAACTGTGCCTATTACTATAGCTGGTATGGTAACAAGCACACATTGCCATACTGAAATTGGCCTCCTTCAGTGGCTTGGCAAGCTATCATATCCCGCAAATTTGCCCACATTGGTGTTTCTTCTGTTTTGCTACAGTTCTGGTATTACTGACAGCAGAGCCATAGCTAAAGGCTTATGAGCCATTGCCCCCCACCTCCCCATCCTTTAGGCAAAACCAAAACTGGTGGTCATGATTAAAGACATGAGGCACATTGGAAATGCATTGGAGTCATGGTCTCACTGTATCGTTTTTTTAATTTTAAACATGCTCTAGTAATATTCTAATACTATTCCTCTATCTAGACTCTGCTGCCCAAGACTCTGCTGCTCACATAAACTTGGGGCCAGTCCAGAATGGAGCTCTGGACAGGACAGCGGGTGCATGCTAACCAGCAGTGGCCACCTGGTGAAATTCATCTGGCAACCACTGCCATTATGCTTTGCCCTGTCTCTTTTCAGTTATGTCCCTGAATACTGTTGATCCTTATGGATAACATATACAACTGTACATGGACTCCTAAAATATATTTTTTTTTCGACCATAAGGATCAACTGTTTAAACATGGACATAACTGTACATGACAAACAGACTTCTCATACTCCAATACTTACTAAGTATACATGCATACATAAATAAATATAATATGTGTATGTGAACTTAAACGGGTTTTCTAGGATTCTAAAAAAAAAATACAAGCTTAAAATGGTGAAAAATAAAGAAACAGAGTAAATACTGACTCCAGCGACTTCTCGTCCAGCATTGGAGCCCTGATGCTAGCCACTCAAGACTTTGAAAGAGGGTTACTGTATAGGCGGTCATGTGAAATACATTGTGTGCATGACTGCTCAGCCAATTACAGGCTTCAGCGGCCATGGGAAGATCACCCCGGAAGCCTGTGATTGACTGAGCAGTCTCATGCATCATAAATAGCACATGACCGCCCACCAGCTCCTTCTGAGTTCCGAGCAGCAGACACCATGGTTCCAGGCTGGAAAAGAGCCTCAGGAGCAGATGAGTGTACTTTTTTTTTATTTTACACCATTTTAAGCTTGTTATTTTGTTGTTTTTTTTACAGTCCTGGAAAATCTCTTTATAGTAAAGTAAGGCATGAGCATGACAAATATGCGTGTCGATCCAGTAAAGGTAAAACATGTCCGTTCATTTTTTCCCCTTCAGCAAATCCTTGTGCTGAAAAATTCTCTCTGTATGAACTACAGCATGGATTTCCATTGAGCACAATGGGATGTGGAAACCAAGCAGATTCCGATACAGATTTTGGTATGGAAGTAACAAAACTTAAATAGTGAATAATGTTGCTTAGAAAAAAACTCTTTATTGTAAAAACAATAAAAACTGATGGCTACTGATGATTTTGCATCAGAATATATTGAGGCATTGTCAGATGTGGACTTATAGGGTAGCTGATATTTCAATAGTTGGTGCTGTGGAGGATTATTCCATCAATCACTTGACTCACAACAGAACCAATGATGGTAATATGAACACAGCCTAAAAGTACACACATGTATATAAAGGTAGAGATGAAAAAAACCCACCAAGAATGGGTCCTTAACCAATTCCCAACCACATCATGTAAATATACATTATGCAGTCACGAAGGGTGTATGAAGCAAGTCTGCTCTATACTCAGGGGCTATCCGCTTTAATTGACAGCTGACAGCCACCAGCAACTGCTGCGATTGGAGCTAGCTTCAATGAAGCCTGTCACATGAAGCCTGTCACATGTTCTTTCCTCTGGCGCTGCAGAGAGATGGTCTCCTTCCTGCAGTCACACGGGCGCATCGGCGCCAGTGTATGGATGCCGATGCACCCGTGTGACTAAGGCCTTACCCTGGCTCTCAAAAAAATTTGTAAAAAGTGATCAAAAAGATATATGTCCCCCATAATGCTACTAATAAAAATTACAGCTTGCCCCCCAAAAAAACAAGCTCACATACATGCCAATCGATGAAAAAATGAAAAACGTATTGGTCTCATAATATGGTGAAAAAAGCAATTTTTGCTTTAGAAAAAAAAGGTTTATGTACTTTTTAAAAGTAGTAAAACATGAAGAACTATATAAATTAGGTTTTGCTGTTATTGTACTCCTCCACAGAATGAAGTTCATGTCTTTTTTACCCTATTGTGAACACTGTAAAAACTAAACTCCCCAAAAATGGCACAATTGCATTTTTGTTTCAAAATTCAGCCCCCTTAAAAATTTGTCAAAATTTCTCGAAACATTAAATAGTGAGTTAAATGATGTCATTAAAATATACAACTGGTCTCACAAAATACAAGCCTTCATATAGCTATGTAGATGGAAAAATAAAAAAAGGTAATGGCTTTTGGGAAACGGGGACAAAGAAAAGCAAAATAATAAATGAAAACATCTCTGGTCTTGAATCTTTCACTCTCCAGCTTTTCCTATAACTCATTTCAAAGCAAGTTGTTGGATGAGGCCTCAGGTATTTGAGTTCCTGAGCCAGTACAATTTTATTAAGCCACTGGTCCCTTCAATCTGGAAGAAAGTACATTTCTATAAATTTAGGCTGGGCAGATTAAATATATTTTCTTAAATTGAAGAAACAGCTGTATTCCTACCAGAAAACCAACCAATAACTCTGCTACCAATATGTCGCAAGTAGAGTCCTCGATTCTACAGGTTCTCAACAAAAACTTTATAGTCTATCGATCAATAGCAATTGTACCTACAGAAGAGAGACTGAAGAACATAAAAAGTAAAAAAAAAGAAAAAGGTTTGGTACAGTGTGAGCCAGTAGAGCAAAACGTGATTGTTCCCAGAGATAGAAACCAAGTAATCTTGTAGATATGATACCTTTTGAAGGCTATTTTTGTTAGCCATTAATAGGTATCATCTCTACAAGATTACTTGGTTTCTCCTGCTGGGAACAATTACAAGAAATAAAAAGAAATGGTCAAGTTAATGGCAGACAATAACTAAAGTTATTGTCCAGTGGTTAAAACAAGCTGAAGATGTGCCGAGGAAGACCTGGATTATCAATGATGAGCAATGTTTCAACAAATCCAATGATCGAGCATAAACCTGGTTCAGAGCACATGAAATTTGTTTCTACTATTATAACATAAAGCAGAGTAAAGTATTCCCTTATTAAGAACCAACAAAACTATACAAATACATCTTTGTACTTATTCTTCGTACTTACCCGCATCCCATGGAAACGAGGGTTGCTGTAGAACAGCTTCATCTGCTCTGATGGGAGAGGTCCTAACACCTTCTGGATTGTGAAAAGTTGATCAATTTCACTTTCTCCAGGAAAAAGTGGCTGTCCATCACTCAGCTCTCCAAGGATACAGCCCACAGACCACATGTCAACAGCCTTCCCATATGGAGCCCTAAGTAAATGCACAAACACACATTAAGTTTACATACTACTATGATGAACCGGTAGTTTGTTACTTTTTAAAATCTAAAATGCCTCTAAGAGAAAAAGGAGAAGAATTTGGGATCCAATTTATTATGAGGCTTTTTCAGTCAATGTTGCTGGCAGCCACGTGGGCGTTATTTGCAACAAATTTATTGCAGTGTTGGACGCTAATCATAAATTAATCGCATTTCATATCAATATATCTGGAGATATGTAGTCACTTGTTAAGCCACCCACCTTCTGGAGTGAGATTGTGGCAAATTTTGTGACTTTTTAAAAATTTGAAATTTTTAAATCTGTCTTAAAACCTGACACAAACCAAGTTCTGTCTTCTATTCACTTGCGAAAAGTAGAGTGAAAAGTATAAAACTATAAAAAGGTGCAATTTTTTGAGCAATATCCCACTTGCACAAAAATTTGCAATCCACAGCTGTTGATGTTCTGTGGAGCGCACGCACAGATTGTGATGCTCCGATATTGACGATGACAGTTTCTGAAAGGAGTCATGTTTGTAATCAAGCCGTCCATTGTGAAAACCGTCCCTCACATGGTATCATCACCGTGAATGCTTTTAGTGTTGTCACTCCAGAGCTAACTAGTGTAATGAACGGCACAGTGTGGTGTTAAGCGACAAATGGAGATTCAGCCTCAGTGATGTGGCAATCGGACTGATCCTTCTGTGATTTTAGAGGATCGAACAGCTCCTCGATGTTTAGTCATGGTTTAGAGTGCCATCAGCATTAACAGCCGATAACCTGTACTACGCATGAAGAGCACATTGACAGCCTATCAAACTACCATATCTTCAGGGTGCAGCCAACACCAATTTACAGCAGGATAGCAAAGCGAAGCCCCACACAGCAACCATCAGCAGGCAAGCTTTGCAAGGTGTCCAGGGGATTCCTTGGTGCGATCCCCAGATCACTCTCCAATTGGGTATCTGTGGGACATGATTAAATGTTGAGGGAATCTTCCCCCACAGTCTCATAATGAAGATGAACTACGAACTATGGTCAATACTACATGGTCAAAACTACCCCAGGAAAGTATATATCAAGTTTAAGCACCTCAGGAGTGTAAAAATAACTTTATTCCACATATTCGATAATCAGAGTGTACAAACTGTGCATAGGATATGCAGCAGGCCTCTGTGTTTCGAGCATAGCTCTTCATCATAACATATATAAAAAAATAAAATCCAACGGTATTCGAGCACTAATTGAATCAGTTGCCCTATCAACTGTATCACCCAACACAGTGGCCTCACCCACTACTTGCTGATCATCCTGTTCATTGGGCCACAGGAGACCTTCAATTGCTTGAAATGCAAATTGATTGTTCAGACCTTAATTCTCTATCTGTGTTCATTTTTGTCTCATTTTGAGCATTTCTACATGGCGTGGCACTTTCTCTTTGAGGCAGTGTATCTCATTATCTTACTCACTGACTCTACTGGGTGCATTTAGCAAACCATCTATGCCAGTTTTCCGGAATATGAAAGTCACAAACTTTGGTGCAGGTATATTTATGCGAAATGTGCGACTTTTACCTTCTTTTCACAAGGGCAGAAAAAGGGATCATGCTTAGCAAGAGGGTGCGGCCTCCAATTGACCAACAATTTTACTGTCACTTTCAACAGAAATTGGCCTAAAATATAGCCCAAATCTCTGATTGCTCATAGCAAGTGTAGATTCGGTTTTCTGGCACACGGACCGGCAAAGACGTGCCAAATGTATTAAGAGGTGACTGCGACTTAATGAACTTGGCGCATCTTATTCCATCGTAAGTAGGTTTAAGAAGTGCCAGTTGTAGTAAATTCTCTTCTAGATTTCTATCTCTCCTTATTCCTTACTTTTCTGCCCAGATACACTAAAGCACAGAACTGGAATGTGACTTACATAATGCTCGAACTATTTGGCAAAACTTGGCAAAGACCTCAACCCAAAATAGTCATCTAGTGCAACTGTTATAACACAGCTTGTCAAGCTTCACACATGTATAGCAGAACAGAGTGTAAATGTTGCATCAGAGGTATGTTACTTAAGCCTTACTTTCAAAGGTTCTTAAAAAGGTCCAATTATACAGTATGTAAGTAACACTGAAGCAAAACTGGGTTAATTAAATTAGCCTATTCCTGCTTGAAGCAATGCTTGCTCTAGTTTCCTAAGAACTGTGGAAACATTGTTCTATCCCCCGAAGAACAGTATACAGGTGACTGCTTACCACGCTTCTCTACCATTCCTGATCTGTGCTATTAAGGAAGGACTCAATAAAGATAATGGGGTGAAACGTACTTGTGCTAAAAAGCAGACAAGCAGGAAGCAGCTTTTCACTATGAACGACGACAAACTCTAGATATATGCATTGTTACCAGCTATTGCAGACCCTCACAAGAGCTGCCTGCTATTATTCCATTACTTGCATTATCGCTGGTCTTTCTTTGTATACTGTGTTGTGCAATATTTTACAGAACATCAGGAGGCGCCTTACGGTTCTTTGCTTCTACCCACTAGAGCTCCGCTGGATATCTCTGCTTTCATATAGTCACCCCTTCTGCTACACTCATGTTTCATCAGTAAAAGACAATGGCAAATGGACCTTTATTCAATTGTTACCTTTTTCTTTTTAAGCATGATGATTAACATAGAATCACCTTGAAAACAAACACAGTTCATCACTCTGGAAATGATGTAATATGAAGATAGAGAAAATGCTAATTAATTTGCTATTCTTTGGAGAAATTCCCAGACTGAAATGAACAATGCTGGCAGAAGCGCTGGCTCTATTGGACGTGCCAATTATTTTAGTGAATATTAATATTCTCCTTTATATAATGATTCTCGAAGTGCAGGAAGGGAGCAGACCTCAGAAAGCCCGGTAAGAGTTAGTGCTTAATGGTCTGAAGCAACACAAGGAGCAAAGGGAAAATGTTAGAATAAGCATGAATATAAATAGGGATTATTTCGGATTCACTGAAAAGTCCTCATTTGCATCATTGGCTCAGATGTTCCAGATGTGTTTTTAATTAAAAGCCTGGTTAACAAGCATTCTGGGCTGCCCTGGTCTATTAGAGTACCAGAGGATCCTCTGGATGGCCCAGGCTCTCTCATTATCATTTGCACTTATACAACTGGAGTCCAAGGGTCCAGAAGATGAAAACTCCTTTAGGAGCCAATCACTTGTCAATTGGGTCCGTTTTTCATTAATTGATTCATAATAGGGGATTAAACACAGCGCTAGCCTTAGATTAGATGACATTGTGCAGAATTATTTTTGACGCTCCCCTATGCCCTTCTTTGGAAAAAAGAGTGATTCAAAAGTCAAGTCCATCTGGAATACCTTCTTAATGAAAAGCTATAAAAGTAGGAAACTTTGTAGAACATTTAGATAGGTGGGGGAAACTTTTTGGTGCTAAGTTGGTGCCTGTTGGCCATCTTGGTAGCAGCCATCTTGGATTCAGCCCAAGAAGCTGCCAATGAAAAGCGAGTCATGACTTTTGAATCACCCTGTATATTGCACTGATAGGCATTTGGACTGTGTTCTGTGTATTCTGCTTGTACAGAAAGCAGCAAGACAGCAGCATAATCACATCAGCTCAGTGAATACATTCTGTACCAGAAGCAAGCTTATAACAAAAATACAGGAGCAGAACTTAGCAACTGCATTACGGGGCCACCGATAGGCTAACAGAGACACCTCAGAACATCAGAGGGGAGAAGACAGAGCCAGCAGGAGGATAATTTATGTAGTTCCACAAGAAGCTGCTTCACAGAGGAAGAATCTTATCTGTCCGGGTAAAGCTAAGGAGGCAATTGCCCCCAGCCTACAACTGCCTGCTGTCCCCACTATAAGTTGCTTGGCCAATTCCCTATTTCAATTAATTTGAAATCGCAAAACAACGCACTGACCCATAAGATGTTTATTTCCAAAATGCTCCGTTCTCCAGATATTGATTCCTCTGGTTGTTTACTGCTTGCTGCCAGGTAATCGGACCACCTCTTCTATGGACAGAAATAGCAGAGCATAAGAGTAGCTGCAGGCCGGGCCGAAAGCTAATGCGCATACGCTCCTGAGATCCCGGCCATCAGATTTACATGAAAATAGTTCACAAAGCCAGCCTCCACTGCTTTTTCTTTCCATAGAAGAGGTGGTGTGCTTCCCTGACAACAAGTAGCAAACAACCAGAGGAATCAAAAGCTGCAATATCTGGAGAACGGAGCATTTTGGAAATAAACATCTCATGGGTGAGTGCATTGTTTCGAATTCATTGAAATAAGATTCCTAAGATGGAAATACAACTTTAAGTGAAATGAAAAATGGAGAAGCATATGTGTAGAGATTCATAGGGTCAGAGAATCTAAGTTTGATGCTACAAGCATTTATTATTGTGTTTATGTTGAAGCCACATATACAGGTAAATTTGTGCAATAGGCGAGAATAGAGAACCAGCTGATTATCTCATAGTAGATATGTGCACTTCACTGCTGCATAAGTGATGCTAATTTATTCCACACTCTACTGCAAAATGTAACTGGCTGTGAAAGTGTGAGGTCATCGTTTCTGGTCTGTGTACACACATCAGGGTTGTAATGCAATATCTGCAGCAAAACTGTTGTCACAAATTAGCAGAAATGTGATATAACAGTATGGTGTGACATAGCCTTGGGCTACTATTACACAGCAGCATTTCCACCCTGAAAACGCAGGAGAAGGTATGTTGATTGCAGCCGGCACCTGGAGATCTCAGTTCAGTGACTACGAGAAATCTAGTTGGCAGCTGCAATCAGTGTTTCAAACTGCCGACATCATACCATATTACAGAGCAGACTGATATATAGTTTTATGGGGCAAGATTTAGTATAACTTATTCATTTATATCTCTGCACATCCTGAGCTGAACAGTCCAATGGGTGGAGCTATCAGTGACTGACCGCTATCTGTGAATAACTATGCATGCAAAGGTAGCTGTCGATCACTGATGGCTCCGCCTATTGGACTCTTCAGCTCAGAAAGAGCAAAGGTTTAAATGAATAGAATCCAAGTTACACTGAATCTTGTCCCATTAATTTATATATCTATCTGTTCAGCTCCTCCTGCTCTACAACATCATGCCTGCAGTTTAGACAACATGACAGATTCCCTTTAAATTGACTGCTAAATCACTAGATCATGTAATTAAAGGTATCTCCGTCACTTCCGTAAGTTCTAAGTGTTCTTGGCATACTGATTCTCAGGACAGCTGATAATGTTGTCTCACGAGCAGTGCTGGCACCAGAAGTATAGACTTCCACATAAAGTGACTAAGTAGAATCCTCACCCGAGAAGTAGTTCAGGAGAGCGGTACCATCTGGTGGCCACGTATTCAGTGTAATTGGCATTGCTGCCTTCAGATAGATTCCGTGCAAAACCTGAAAGCATAAAACTCATACAGTAAATCTTCTCCTTACAAACAAGATTAAATGAAAACAAAAATCATCACCGTTTCATTATCTCGCTGCGTATTTTATGTTACTGAAAATCAACTGCATACATAGTAGACGAAAAGAAACATTTATTTACATTTATCCACCCCTTCTACAAGTAACATGCACAGCTGCAAGGAGACCCTATATATATGGGTTCAAATGTGGTGTAAAAGAAAACCCCAAGCAAATTCACCTTAAAATCTGTATATAATACATAGGGAATTTAGTGTGAATTTACCACGGAAATGCTGCGGATTCTGCTCTTTGCAGTGCAATATGCAGCAAATCCAGAGCATTTTCACATCAAGGTACGCATGTAAGACAAGCGGATTTTGCATGTAGCAGATTGCAATAACTTGTAAGTCGCAATATAACCACATTCGCTTGCAGGCAGGGTGACACAGCAAACTTTGGTCTTGCAACATGTGTCATGACCAAAGTAACCAAATAGCCATAGGCTTAGGTCATTCCTCTGTCACAGCCGAACAAGCAGGCTCACAGCTTCCAGAGCGACTCACTGGTGTCCCACGATTGTGTTGCAGAGCACCAATGGGCTGTCCCTACTTACTGCTACATCCAACAGGTTAAATGGACACTAACTTTTCATACAACTTATGTTCATCTAACAGCCTATATTTGTATCATCAATCTTGTAGTATATTTGCATTACATTTTTTTGTTTTACCACTGAAAATCATATTTGAAGTGGCTGCCACTAAGGATCTCCCAGCAGCTTTGCAATCCACTGCCTGTGGTTAGGCATTTGGCTTCTCTAGTGACAGGAGCATGGGAACACTGCCAGTACTACAAGAGAGGGGTGGGCATTCAGATGCTGCCTTGCAGATGATTGGAGCAGGGCTATGCTAGGCAGTATGGGAGGTGTGGGAGAGGAAGACCTATTCAGTAGAGTAGAATCATTTAATTGTTGAAATAGAGTTGGTAGGGACCTCCAGGGTCATCGGGTCCAAGCCCTGCTCAATGCAGGATCACTAAATCATCCCAGACAAAGGTCTGTCTAGCCTCTGTTTGAAGACTTACATTGAAGGAGAACTCCCCACCTCCGTGGCAAGCTGTTCCACTCATTGATCCCCCTCACTGTCTAATATCTAATCTGTGTTTCCTCCCTTTCAGTTTCATCCCATTGCTTCTAGTCTTTCCCTGTACAAATGATAATAGGGCTGATCCCTCTGCACTGTGACAGCCCTTCAGATATTTGTAGTACACTTTAAACATCTCGGATCAGAAGATCCTCTGATCCCAGTGTGAGGGTATATGTATATATTGCCATATGTTTTTAATGCTTTTATACCTGTATGCAAGTTCTATTCAATGCTAAAATGAGAAAAACTTAATATTTCGCCTTACATCAGATATTCCAAATGTTTGCAAGGCTGAGAGAGATGTGTCCAGAAATTCAGAGATGATACAGAACCGGATACGAAGGCCGTGTGCTTGGCTGTTTTCCCAGAAGCGCCGTATCAAGATAACGACTGTTTAACTACGTATATGACTATCACTGCCTCAAGCGGAACTGTGGACATTACATATATGGTTATGTGGTGAATTTGAGCCTATGAGACCCTTACCCATTCCTAGTGACGTGACCAAAGGGTATGAAGCCCCATGTAATCTGTAATAAAGTGTGCAGTTATGTCCCCGTGTGAGGAACTATACCAGACCTCCGTGTGTGGTGTCTCTTCTTTACCGCCGGCAGTGGGGCATTGGGGTGGGCCTGATTGGTGCTGTACGCGAAATTTCCTTGACACCAGCAGTTACAGCAGAAGCCTGGCTGTCAATCACATAGGCACAGCATAGTGTGTTAACTCCAGGCATGGTTAAAAAAGGGTTGTTTGGGATGTATAAATAAGGTTTAATATGCTTAAAAAGTAATATACAGTATTTAGCTTATTAACTCTTAAAATGTACATAATAATGTGATATTTGCATGAAGTGATGGCCATCAGACATGTGAAGTCATTCTGTACAGTTTGAACACACAATAGGCAGGATAGGCAACGATAGGTGGTTAGGTAAAAGGAGAGATTCATAATTATATGATCAAGACGAGTTTTCTGTTTTTTGATGAAAACAAGAATGTTTCCATTTACTGATACGGTAGTAAGCAGCGATCTCCAAAATATTTATTGAGGCACTAAAGTACAAAAAAGTTGTATTCTTCATTAGACTGTATAATTATCATGTTAATAAACATGACGCTATAGCATCCCAGCTGACAGCACTATTAAATAGCAGTTCTTCAATAGCCACATGGAAAAATATCTTAGCACTGGCCATATTTGTACATAGCTTGTTTTCCCAGATAGACTACAGCAAACTAATTTCCTAATAATTGATTGTAAGTGCTTTTCCTTGTACAGAAATATGCAAAATGTTTATGCTGCAACTTACCAAAATCACAGAGCTTTAAGATATCATTGTAGCTAATTAAGAGGTTTTCTGGTTTGATGTCTACAAGACAGAAGCAACAGATCACAAACCACAAAATAACATCTCCGTTATTTATGCAAAGATGAATATTAAAAACTTTTCTATCATATTAGTAATAGCATATCTTGCATATAAATAGGCCACTTTGATATCAGGCACTTGATTTCAAACATTACATGTGCTCATTAAAGCGAATGCAAAGCAAAATATCAAAATCAACAAGACTTCCAAATAGATGCGGGTAATGACTATCAATTCGCAGTGCAAGGAAACAAGCATCAGGTCTCCTGCACGTAGCCGTATGCTGGCACCGCATAAGCTCCGGGTTGTATGGAGCCGTAATACATTACTTGTTTCTGTAACAACATGATTGTAATCATTAAACAAAAACAATGAATTATTTGGAATGTCAATAAATCTGACAGATAAATTGCTGTTCCATGTTTGTTTGTCTGGAGGCTACCCCACCAAGAAGGGCATGGTACCACAACAATCTCTGTTGGACAAATGACAAGTCAGGAGCTGATTCAGTTTTCACAAGCTGGCACTGTTTTACTCAAAAATGTACAGGGTGGTCCAAAGTTATGAGGACACCTGAATAAATGGAAAACAGTGGTTTGGAACACCATCCTGTGTTTGGCATGTTGCTAAGCCAAAGAGGGCAAATCTGTAAAGAGGCAAAGTCGATAATGGTAGCCATTTTGAAAACCGCCATGTTGGAACCAAGTCGAGACTTTCAAATTGGAAGTGGTGCATGTAACATATGTATTTGATAGATAATTTGATGAAGAATCCAGTTCTGTACTTAAATGTAACACAACTGTATTCCTGCTAGAGTTATTATCAATTTTCTTTTCTTACAGACAAAGATGTGACTGTGAGATTAACAAGCAAGGATAGAATAGAGTAATTAATTGCAGCAGATTTAAATGTTTGGCATTCTAACAGACCACCCATCTGCCATAGCAAATTGCTTGCCAAATTTCGCCAAACAGGTTCTGTGTTGGACCTGCCAAAAAGTGGACATAACAAGACTGCCACAGACAAAGCAACAACAATGGCCGTCTTGGCGTCCTTCTGCAACAGACCCCATTGCAGTAACCGTGGGCCGGGGGAGTCGAATCACTATTGGGCGGATACTGGCTACGCATAAATTGCACCCATGCAAGATCCAGTAGTTGGTATACAAATAAGTCTTCAATGCGATGGATACATGGTAGTTGTGTTTAGCATATTCCAAATGTAACACCCAGATTGCAATCGATTCTAGTGAACATACAGCATCATATGGATCCATATTGTTGTAAGCTCGGTTCCGAAGAGTAGTCTTGGTGTTATATTTGGAATATGGATAGTTAAACACAGGTACAAAACACCCATATGAATGATGCCTAAGAAGGAGATCAGTGGTAAAAGTAATTTAATGCTAGTAGTAGACGAGTGCAAGAACACCCCGGTGTATCCATTTCTTACCAACCAAAAAACTGAAAAAGAATTTCACAAAGTTTGACGAAGGAGAACGGATTATATTATATGGTGATTTCTGGTGTTTGTATACTTTTTAGGAATGTAGAAGATATTTTTCCCAAAGAGCAAAGAATTCAATAATTGAATAAGTCTTGTAAAAATAGAAACAGTATTGATACGAAACCTCTCACCTCTATGAACAATGTCATTCTTGTGACACCAGTGAATCGCCTTGATGAGCTGATAAATGTAGTTCTTGACTTTTTCCGGAGGAACTCCATTTGGCATCTCTTCCAATAATTCAAGCATGTTCTAAATAAGGAAAAGTACAACAGGGTTCAGTGTTAATCTTATTACAATTTAACACGGCTCATTTCAGCTTCTTAAACCCACTCACAGCCTGGTTTATTTCCCAGCCAAAAGAATGATGCCAATGCAATCAAGCAAGCACAGCCATGGGTCACAAGCCAGTTTCGTACAATATAGCAATGCACAAAATGTTGATTAACTGTTCAAATTAGATGATACAGAGTTTTTGTTCTGTGTGGAATGAATAGGGCATTCAGGCAATATCTGAACAGCCCACCCATTGGAGACTAATAGTGGAAAGAATATAACAAAGCTAATTGCAAAATATGAATAAAGCCATATTCTAGTAAGAGTATTTCATTTGGACAGCAAATTTAAACCTTTCTGTAGAACAGTGGTCTTTACATCTGATACAAAACTACAGCTCCCAGATGAGAGACATGTTGAGGGACCATTAGTGCAGTAGAAGAGGTATTCCATCTCCTGGACATTAAAAAATATCCTAATTAGGGTGCATTCACCTGAGTGAGAGCGATATTCTTGAGTTTGACTCAAAGCATCGCACAGCATACAGACACTCCATCCATGTGCTGTGCAGGAGACGGCAAGAGTTGCATGAAAATGGAACATGCTGAGATTTTTCCGACCCACAACATAGATGCGAGAGAAGAAAAAAAAAATTGCGCATGTAAATCCACCCATTACAAATAATGGGTTGTATTTTCGTGCAGGTTGTGTGTCTCTCAACATACAAAACTCACATGATTATCTCTCCCGTGTGAATGCACCCTTAGGCCTTAGTCAGACGGGCGTTTTTTCACGCGATTTGCGCATGCGCATGCGTCCGGCGATTTTATAAAACCATTGCTTTGCAATGGTATCGGACACATGAGCGCTTTTTATGCGCTCGTCCGATAAATTATAGAACAGAAATCGCAGATCGCACCTATGTGCGATCTGCGATTCCTGTTCTCTTCTCTATATGCGCTCAATGGGGCCGGCGGCAGCAGCGCCGACCCCATTGAGAACACATAGAAGACAAATCATTCTTCTCTGCCACAGCTGTGACAGCTGTGGCAGAGAAGAATGATGTTTGCCCATTGAATTCAACTCACACCCACTGCCGGCCGGCCGCGCTGAACTCCGTCTGCCGGGACAAGGTGAGTATATATATATTTTTTTTTTTACACATTTCTGGATGAATTGCAGGGAAGGGCTTATATATTTAAGCCCTTCCTGACAATTCATCGTGAGATCGCCCGCAGCGCATTGCTTTCAATGGAGCCGGCTGTATTGCCGGCTCCATTGAATTCATTGCGCTGGACAGCGCTGGACAGCTCTGGCCCGTTTCTATTGAAACGCGGCTAGAAGCAGTTTTTCGGGCGATTTTTCGGCCCCGGTCACGCGATTTGCGGATGCGCATCCGTCATGCGATCCGCAAATCGCGGCAAAAAACGCCCGTGTGACTAAGGCCTTGGACTGCAAGGGGCAGAAGAAAGAGCAGATGCATTTTGGCATGCCAATTTGGATTGTTGTCTCCTAATTACAGTTGCCAATCTATACTTTATTTTTTTTCTCGACCATTTAGTCAAAACAAAAATGTATCATAAAAATTATAGTTTTAAATGTAATTATGAAAGCTCAGAATAGAAAAGAGAAAAATTATAAAAAGAGAAAAAATTCTACAGAAATGATATAAAAGCTCAGAATACTTACATGAATGGTTCAGTGATCATAACTATAGTGCGATCACAGTAACCTGCAACACCCACTCCCCCAAATTAAAGAAAGGCACAGACACCTCTAAAATTATAGATACTGACCTAGTCCACCCCCTTTACAGACTAAGATTTTATGGACTGTTGGTAACCATATACTGTAAATAATGACTAATTTAACACTGGATTTAGCTGGTTGATGCTTAAAAGACTTGTGTCAAAGTTACACAACATTTTATTAAACTACTGTAAAAATTATTTTAGGATTTTATATGAATAAAAACCCCACAAACTTACAGGATTGCAGCACGATGGCTCAGTGAATGGAGTTTGTATGATTTCTCTGTGTTTTCTCAATACTCTTTTTATTTTAATGATCAGAAAAGATAAAGTTGTACATCACTCAACACAAAAGATTTCAGGTGGTATCAAAAAAGAGAAACTAGTTGTAAACAGTATGATTATATATATATATATATATATACATATATACACATATACATACACACCTACATATAGATATATACATATAATGTGTATATGTATATCTCAATCAATCAAAGCACAGCTTTCATTTTACTAGAGCAGCTTAAGGAATGATGATTGGTTGATTTGTGCAACAAACTGTTCTTTTTACATTGTTTCAATAAATGAGGCCTATTGTATAATCTATGGTAAAATAAAATGCTTTATGATCCAGCATGGTGAATAATTTAGACGTGTGGTGGATCCGGAATGCCCCAGAAAAAAAACTAAAACCCATCAGACAGGTCCAACCAAAAGCATAGAAAGTAAAATTACTGTGAGCGAGTGAGACAAGCGAACAATGTGACCAATGACTTAATAATGAGCCAGGATATCAAGAGCTGCTGAGATTCTGGAACAACATGAGGCCAAAATTCAAAAAGAGAGAAAAAAACAGGACATAAAGGGCTTAAGAGTCCCCAACAGCATGAGGCCCGAATTCAAAACGAGAGGGGAAGAGCCAGGACATCAAGGGTTGCAGAGACCCCAGAACAACATCAAGCCCGAATACTATAAGAGAAAGACAGAGCCATAGCATAGGCAGCAAGCTATTTCAATATCTTGCTGGAAGGTTTTCAATATGATTCTCTCAAAGACTATGATCAACATCCGAATATTATTATTGGACAAATGGACCAAATATGTAGCTACTGTCACAACAAGAAATTTAATGCAGAGTCCCCTGTAGGGATTGAAACCTGAGCAATGACAGGTAAATAAGCTAGTCAATTTTTATAAGCCAGTCAAGCTAGTTATGTATGACCAGAACCCAAAATAGTAAAACTAGAAAATAATCTGAACTGAGGTAATGTTGGTGGGTGTAAGTACTGAACTATGCAGAAATGGAAGAAGGTGGCTAGGCGCTTGAGAACAGATGGCACCATAATGCACTATGACAAGACAGCAAGTCAGCAGAAGCTTGGCATTCATGTGGATGCTAACATGACGCACACCACATACCAAAGCATTACTGCAGAAACGTACAGCCTTTCATGGCAACAGTATTCTCTAATCGCAGTGGTCTCCTCCAGCGGGACACTGTGCACTGCCACATTGCAAAAACTGTTGACCAAAGCGATTTGTATTTTGCACACACGTTTCTCTGGCCGCAGCGATCTCTGGTTTAGTAACATAACTGAATCCCTTTGTGCTTATTTTACTGTTCTACTGGGTTCAGCAGACAAATTTTAAGACAAATCAATGCATTTTTTTAATACTTTGGTATGTACTACGACCGATGCTAAAGCCCAGACATCAAAGTTCTGACTGGTGAGGCTTCACAAGAAAAAGATTGAGACAATGGCCTAGACAATGGCTGTTCAACGATTGTTTTTGCAGCTGCCATACTATATGTCAGATAGTTACTACACCATAGGAAATATTTTAAAACAGTTTCCTTTCTTTATTACAGCATATAGCGATATGATGAATCAATGTAAATGGTCCTTTATCACAAGAACAGCAGAGTTCATGGTAAAGCTACCACAATTGTACTGAATAGTTTTGCATAATTTATCTGGCCATGGATCCATATTTCTCCATCAACGTGGATGGAGAAATTCTGTATTGAAAATGTAATCCATGAATAATACAAAATGGAAACTGAGTGTGAATTGTGTATATGATGTAGAGTAATTGTCTTCTCTCTAAGTATGTCCAAAAGTCTCACAAAATAGAGTCGAGTTTGTCAATTCCAGGCAGGGAAGGTAATTCTACATAATTAGGGATATATCTTAGCAGTGGCCATATCACCCAGACACTTATGCCTTTATTTCTAGCTTCTCTTAGAAGTGCTGGAAGTGGCCAGTAAGTGGTTGTTCTCCATTTTTCTATTTAAACACAGGGTTCGATAGCCATCTTTACAAAATATTGTGCTTGTCCAAGGTCACTTTAACCATATGGCAAATGATGCTCCAGCACCGGGCCACACAAACTGATTGTGTCCTTTGGATGCCGATACAATTAAAAACTATGATAAAGCAGGGAGCTATCAGATCACTGAACCATCATTTAGGCCCGATTTCCACGGGCCAATCGGATTCCGCATGCAGGAGCCCGCAGCGAAAACCACCCCTGCCTGTGTCCAAGGAGACTGCTTACCCGTCCGGGTCTTCTACATGCCTGTCCAGGTCTTCTATTTTCTTCACTGCGGATGTGTGCAGAAGTGTTGGCCAGCTTGTCGCCACACATGCGCAGTGGAGTTTTTTTTGCTTTTTTTTTAAACCTCATGCTTTACAGCGAAATCTGCGACCCGTCCGTGGATCGGATGGCTTCCATCGACATCAATGGAAGCCGTCCGTGAGGGAACCGCATTGAAATAAAGCATGCTGCGATTTGCTTTCGGGACCAAAGGGTTCGCAAAACAAATCTGCATGCTTTAATTCATGTGCGGACGTCCGTGCTTCTCTATGGGAGGCTTGATTTGCGGATCTTCCGTGCGGATTCCGCAAATCAGATCCGCCCGTGGACATTGGGCCTTGCTCTTGTAGCCAAAAAGCACTATAGGCCTGCAGGCAACTAGATGTACAGGACTTCATGATCCCAACATGGGCAGTGTGATAACATTGCTACATCACACTGCCTACACTATGCTGCTGCTGGCACAGGAGAGGTGAGGCTACTTTGCTCATCGTCTCTTCACAGTTATAGTATTGCCCTTTTTGTGTCCCACATAATAACCCACAGAATTAATGAACTCCTGTGTACCCTGCCCCCAGTGATCAGCTTTTATTATTTTTAGAGGAACAAAAAGTGACATTATGACTGGGGGACAGGGCACAAAGGTGTTCGTTAACGCTATGTAGGGCCTAAAAGCAGAAACTATTAGTATGTGGGGCCTAAAGTTGTTAATATTACTCTATGAGGCACAAAGGAGTGGAACACCATTTAGGCACTACTACAATGTGGGACTCCATTTAGGCACTATTATTGTCTTTAGTAGTAACTGGTCTTATTTTTTGGAAAACTATTATCTTTGAGCTGCTCTCTGTTTGACACTTTTGTTTATTTCTGAATTGCAGCATTTGGATGAATTTAGCAACATAGCAGGTACAAGAATAGAGCAGCAGGAGGCACAGTATTGAGGATAGGAGTAGGATGGCGAGCAAGGAGCCAAACGCTTACAGAACTAAAGCTATGCTTGGAAGACGACATTATGGTGATCTGGACCTAACAGAAAAGAAAAGACAAGGTAAAAGACTCCTTATATTATGTCTATAAAAATTGTCCCAAAATAGACAGAATTGTTTTTTGCAATGTCTAATCAACTATAAGGACATCAGAAGATAAAAGACAACGTTCAGAAACAAAGCCAACTCACAAAACCTTTGCAGTGGGCCCACCAATATGTTAAAACAGGCTTGTGCCTGCCACAGTTTTATATACACTGTGGTTGTGGCTATGGGGGCACTGGGCATACAAGGCAGCTACAAATCAAGGGCTTTTGTGGAGTACAGAAAAAAATTTAAAAATTTAATGTGTCATGCCACCACCTACCCCGCACGAAAGTGCCTAATGATGGTGAAATGGCACTTGCTTACATTTCCTGTAGCAAATATCATTGGTATGTTAATCAATCTCATAAATGAATATTAATTAATAATATTATTAAGTGGGCTGCCCTCTGCATTTCTCTTCGGTGTCCAGATATTGTAGTTACATCTTGTTGCAGCGCCCCCTCGTGTTCCTTTGATTTTCTCTCATAAAATTTATCTAATATCTGCTATTCTGCAGACCAGCCACTAAGAATCAATGCACTAGATGGAGTTTCTCACCAGAACTGGACACATTAAAATAAGAAAAAATGTTATGTTTTGTGAGATGTGAGAAATGTAATAATTTACCATATTAATGTTATTCAATAGAACCGTTCTAATCAAATTAGTTTAAAAAAAAGCCAAACTGACGATGGCATAAGGCAGCAGTTACGCTTCATGTCCCTTTAAAATGTTCATGCTAAATATCTATTTTCTGACTTGCATACAGCGTCTCCTAATTTGAATATGATTGCAATACGTAGCCACTAATCAGAACACTGTGTAAAGGTTTGAAGGCTACAGGGTTTCACAGTATCTAGGACACAAGTCACGTTGATTAGTGTGTAGGAAATAAAATGAGAGCAGCACAGCGCTGAGATCCAACCAAGGCTTCTTCATCTCCTGAAGCAGAACACTGCCATATGCCATCCTAATAGAAGACACAGAGAGGCTGGAAAATGCCTGTAAAACTGCAACTAGAAAACTGTTACCGTTTATTATATGAACGGGATCCAGGATTAAACTCTCATTAACCCCTTCACCATAAAAGACGTACGTGCACGTCCTCCAGGTGCTGGGTTAGTATAGGGTGGGATCAGGAGCCGAACCAGCTGCATGCATGGTGAGTGCTGACTGTCTTTGACAACTGACACCAACTCACAAAAGCCGTGATCAGTGGTGATCGTCATCGACGCTGTTAATCCTTTAAATGCCCCAATCAGTATTCGGGGGTCCAAAAAGGTCCCTGGCAATAAGCTTGCTAGGTGCCGTTAGTTATTTGGCAGCCCACGGTCTTCTGCCTATTAGTACGTGCCTGTGGCCTGTCCTAATAGAATGCGGGCAGAAATAGCATATATTGTAATAATACTAAAAAATTGGAGTATATGGAATAAGCGATCAAACAACCGCAAGTTCATGTCCTCTTTGGAATTGTAAAAAAGAAGTAAAACTAAGTGAAAATATTTTTTTATATTGTATAAAATTAAAGGATACTAAAAGTTAAATAAAAACACCCTTTTCTCATATTTCTAATCAAAACAAAAAAAACTTAACACATATTTATTACCGCCACGTCCGTAAAAGTCCAATCTATCAAAATTATGCACTGTGAACATTGTTAGAAAAAAGCACAATACCAGAAAACATAAGTCTTCAAAAAACAATACAAAGTAATCATACGGATTCCAATAGAAACAACAGATCGTCCTGTATTAAGGCCCATTTACACGGAGCGATGATCGCTCAAACAACAGTTTGAGTGACAGCTTTGAGTGATCATTTTACATAAAGTTTTAAGTAGCTACTTAAGAGCAATTAAGTGTGCAAGTGAAGCCTTAGCTGAAAGCAGTTAAATAGCCCAAGGGCTCTTATCTGCATTCAGATCCTTTGTTCTGCAGTGGGAAACAATGCTATCAGCACTCCCCATTGAGAACTGCTGATAAGGCTGACCAACACGTTTTAGGTTGGACTGAGTTTAAGGATCAGCTAGCAGTGCCCGAAAAGTGCACAATGGGCGCACATTTAGACGCAACGATGATCGCTCAAACGATCGCTTTTTAGCGATTTTTGAGCGATCATCGCTCCGTGTAAATGGGCCTTTGCACAAGCACTCACACAACTCCATTGACGGAAAGATAAAGAAGTTATGGCTGTCAGAGGATGGAGAAGGAAAATAATTTTTTATAGATATTTCCTTTTTAAAAGTACCGTAATACAGCAAAAAAATAAATATGAATAATAATTTTCATATCGTCCCAACCATACTGATCCATGGAATAAAATTATCATGTCATTTTTGCCGCAATATGTATGCAGTAAAAACAAGACCCCTCTGTTTTACCCTTTCATTCCACATCTATAATATGTCATAACTTTACAATCAGTGAAGGTCCAATCTCTGGGATCCTGACTAGTTCTGAGAATGAAGGGAATGCAGGCCTGGTTTAGAGCTACATCCCATTCATTGTTTTTCCACTGCACAGCATTGCCCACGATACTGGCTGTGTAGGTCACCACAGAAGAGCTCCATTCAAGTGAACAAGGGTGACTGCAGCTCCCTGCAGAGCCAGGGTGCTGCTGTGTAGGAAAAACTTAGAGGACACTATGCTAAACCAGATCATTTGGGGTATTGGATAACAGAACACCACCAATCATAAAGTGATGGCATATCCTAGCAATATGTCATCATCACTTTATAAGATGGAAAAAACCCTTTATTGGGAAAAAACTACAATATTGTATATGCAAAAAGACTCTTTAGAGGTGCAGTGAAATAACTTTATTCTAGCATTAAAGGGATTTTCTGAAGGTGTTGTGGCACTTGAGCGATATGGCCTATTCATTACATACCAATCACACCGCCGTACATAGTGGCTAGCCTGGTATTGCAAATCAATTCTGCTTACTTAAATGAGACTGAGCAACAAAAAGGCCATGTAACCGATGACATGGCGTCACAGGCCATAAAATAGTTGATTAGTTGGGAGGCCGAGAGTTGGAGCTTCTGATTCTGATATTGATGACCTACCCTAAGGATCAATATCTGAGTCCCAGAAATTCTTTTAAAGCAACCCTCCTGACTTGGAAAAGCAAAGATGGCCATACTGCTTTCCTAACCTCCTGATGCACGCTGAAACACACAGTAACCGTACTCGAGTACATTTTTAATCAGAAAAACACATAATTCTAATGCATATACCAGCCACATTGGAAAATGCAAGATTCTTAGTATATGGTTTGATCGAAACATGATCAAACTGGGAGATGAAGGACACCTAGCCGGGTTATGTCGATATTTGGGAGAGAGAAATAGGTAGAAGCTTTTCCATGGAACTTTGGCAAAAGGCCTTTTTCCTATCAAACCAATTAGCAGTAGCCTGTAGGCTGCAGGAGCTTAGCTTTAAGATTTTAACGAGGTGGTACAGAACACCGGAGAAACTACATAAAATGTATAATCAGCTTTCCCCCCTATGTTGGAGGTACTCTGCTGAGGTGGGCAACATGCTTCACATATGGTCGGAATGTCCTTCAGTAGCCAGTCTTTGGAGAGATATTATGTTCCTCTATAATCTAACTTGAAGTCTGTCTGCTGACTTGACTCCAGAGGCGGCCCTATTGTCAATGTTTCCCAGATCCATCTCTAAAACAAAAAAGGGTCTATAACGCTTCTTTGTCTTGGCAGCTAGACAGATTATTCCCAGGTTGTGGCGCACCATGACTGCTCCCGCTAGAGCGACATGGGTGGAAACCCTGAACACCCTCGTAAGATATGAGATGAGATCTGATGAAGAAAAATCTTTCTCCGGGTTCTGTGCCATTTGGTAGCTGTGGTTGCAGATTCAAACCTCACAGAGGTTTCAAATTTGAATAAGTCAGGGAGTGTATGGCCTATAATGGTTATACTCCATCTTAGGTTAAGAAGAGTTAGATATATCTAGATACTCTCCTCCCCTCTTTATTTGCTTTCACCCCTTCCCTCTACCCCTTCCCTGTCTGTTCTATAAAACCAGGGTTGTTTGGGTGTAGTTGACTGGTTTTTGTAACAGCACTTATTTTATACAAAACTGACAGCGGTGTTTATTTCTGTTCTCCAGGCCCGGTCCGGTCCTGGGGGATGTGTACTAAATTGTATGGTTTATATTCTTAATATATACTGTACATGCTTATGTCAAATTTGATGTTGATTGTCTAATAAAATACCTTTAAACATAAAATATGATCAAACTGTATACTAAGAACTTTTCTCTCAGAAAGTAGATGTAACATCAGCTGATCTTGCCTGTGCTATTGGTGGAATAAAATAATGCAGACTATCTATAAGCAGAGAGATGGTGAGGGAACACTTAGCTAATTTAAATGAATTCAAGTCTCCAGGTCCAGATGAATAACATCCTATGGTATTGAAGGAAGCAGCAGAGGTAATTGCTGAGCCACTCGCCATTATTTTTAAAAATTTCTGGAGAACATGAGAAGTCCCAGAAGATTGGAGAAGGGCAAATGTTGTCCCTATCTTCAAAAAAATGGAAGAAGGTGGATCCAGGAAACTACAGGCCTGACTTCTATATCGGGAAAGATCTTTGAACAAAATATTAAACAGCATGTATGCAAGTATTTGGATGAGAATGGAGTAAGTAACCAGAGCCAGCATGGGTTTGTAATCTAATTTCCTTCTATGACAGAATCACTGACTAGGTTGAACAGGAAAAAGGGGTGGATATAGTTTATCTTGACTTTAGTAAAGCATTTGACAAAGTATCTCATACCATCCTTATTGAAAAAATGACCAAGTATGGGATTGACAAGGCAACTGTAGATTCACAACTGGCTGAGTGATCATACTCAAATAGTGGTCATTAATGGCTGCACATCCAAGTGAAAGAATGCCTCAAATGGGGTACCACAAGGCTCTGTCCTAGGCCCAGTATTGTTCAACATTTTTATAAATACTTTAGATGAGGGAATTAAGGATCAAATTTTCTGATGACTCAAGGCTAGGAGGGATAGCTAACACTAGAGAAAAAGAGAAAGGATTCAAAATGATCTAGACAAGCTGGAACAGGGAGCGGCAACTAACAGAATGGTATTTAAAAGGGGAAAAATGCAAAGTCCTACATCTGGGCAAGAAAAATGAAAAAAGCACATACAATGAGAGGAATTGAGCTAAGCAGCAGCACATGTGAAAAAGATTTGGGTATACAGACTGCCTTTTTTGCTGCTGCTTCACAGTGTTGACTCATGTTCAATCACAATTCTGAGATGTATTAAGAGACGCATAGAGTCTAGATGACATGAGGTAATTATCCCCCTCTACTTTTCCTTAGTCAGACCTCATCTGAAATACTGTGTCTAGTTCTGGGCACCCCAGTTTATGAGGCATAAACAAATTGGAGCAAGTTCAAAGAAGAGCTACCTGGATGGTGAGCCATCTACAAAGCATTTCCTATAGGTAGGTAAAGGTAAAGTCCCCTGGTGCAAGCGCAGAGTCATGACAGAGTCAGCACATCAACAAAACCCAAATAGGGTAGGACTGGAGTAATGCAACAGCCACCAGGGAACTTGAACCAATGTTCCCAACATGTAACCAAAAGTTACAGCATAAGATGGCAGTATAAGTGGCTGCAAAATAGTAGGCAACTTTTATTTTTCCAAGCCAGAAAAGAAATGCTACATTTCGACCCTGAGGGTCTTTGTCAAGCCTTTGACAAAGGATCTGGAAATGTTTAGCTTGCAAAAATGAAGGCTAAGAGGAGACTTAATAGCTGTCTAGAAATATCTGAGGGGCTGTCACAGTGCAGAGGGATCAGCCCTATTCTCATTTGTACAAGGAAAGACTAGAAGCAATGGGAAGAAACTGAAAGGGAGGAGACACAGATTAGATATTAGACAGTGAGGGTGATCAATGATTGGAACAGGTTACCACGGGAGGTGGTGAGTTCCCCTTTAATGGAAGTCTTCAAACAGAGGCTGGACAAATATCTGTCTGGAATGATTTAATGAATCCTGCATTGAGCAGGGAGTTGGACCCAATGAGGAGGTCCCCTTCCGACTCTACCATTTTATGATTCTGTAGTATGCATTGGTAGTCTAAGACACTATGTGCTGATGAGACTGGTCAGCACTGCTCATGTGGGTAGCAATGGTTAATCAAAGCAGGTATAATGTCTTAGACTAACGATACATACTAAAAAAAACTGTGTGTATCAGGTAGTAAGAGAAGCGGTGCAACCATCTTTGTTTCTCCAGGACCAGAGAGTCACTTTAATGGAACCCAGTTAACTCTATGTGCATTAAAGTACAGTGGTGTGCCCTTCTCCTAGACTTCTAGGTGCATTAAAGTACAGTGGCGTGCTCTTCTCCTAGACTTCTAGGTGCATTAAAGTACAGTGGCGTGCCCTTCTCCTAGACTTCTAGGTGCATTCAAGTACAGTGGCGTGCTCTTCTCCTAGACTTTTATCATAGATAATTGTGGCTGCATAAAAATATTGTGATTGCAAAATTTTCTGACCGTTTTTTTTATTATTCTTTATTATTGAATTACATTTGCATGGTGCTGACTGCCCCTATATGAATAAATGTAATGTGGAAATGCAATTCTTTATCTTTCCTATCAAGTCAATTTTATTTTAATCATATGTTTGAAACACAAGAACTATTGTATAATAAATTGTATTACAGATTGGTAATGTGGAACTTACCGCTGCAATGCCCTCTGAGCTGTATACACCTATGCTTGTATTAACTGGCTGATTTGGAGTAAGTCCCTGGAAAATATCTTAAATATTGGCAACTATGACAAGTGAATTTCAGTTGTTTTCATGTGCATTTCTAATAGTTCTGGCAGATGTAAAGCCCTATGATGTGAGGGGCATTATAGTAAGTAGTGTTCTGCTATTAAAGGTTTGGTGCTGCTGATGGGTCTCATGTAGAGATGAGCGAACACGTTCGGCCCCGCCCCTTTTTCGCCCGAACACCGAACTTTGCGAACACTTCAGTGTTCGGGCGAAAAAAGTTCGGGGGCCGCCGTGGCAGCGCGGGGGGGGTGCGGCGGGGAGTGGGGGGGAGAGGGAGAGAGAGAGGGCTCCCCCCTGTTCCCCGCTACTGCCGCCCGCGCATCTCTCCGCCCCCCGGCGGCACCCGGACCTTTACGCGCGAACACTGCAGTGTTCGGCAAAGCCGGTGTCCGGGTGCGGATGTGTCCGTAACGGACATGTTCGCTCATCTCTAGTCTCATGGCAATTCTCAGAAAGAAGATGACTTCGGCACAAAACACATGTAGCAAAGATGCTCCCCTTTTTAGTTGTTCTCAACACTGTGGTTGGTACAGCAGGTTGTCTGGAGATGGCATTTGTCTAAACTTTGCCATAATGTAGAGAGAGGTTATACTTAATACTCGCATACATACCTACTAACTGTCATACGTTTTGCATGTGGACGGGATTCATGCTAATGTACGCTAAAGTACCATTTCCGGGCAGTGTCACAACTTTGGATTCAAATAGAAATATGACTATAGTGGGTGCAGAAAATGTGGTCACACCTGAGCCCTAGAGTCTTAGATGGCCTATAAGGTCCCTTTTCCCTATTTAAGGAGACAAGTACTATGAATGAAACTTTGTACTTGGCGGCCCTATTACAGATTTGGGTCCAGCAGCTTCAGTTTAAGCCTCTAGTTTCAATATATACAATAATTGGCAATGGCACACATATGCTATATATTGTAAAACAGAAGTATTATAATAATACCAGTTGTGACTTAAAGAGGTTTTCCAACTACAGACATTCATCGCCTATCCATAGGATAGGGGTTTAATGTCTGAATGCTGGGAGTCTGACTGCTGGAACCCCCAGCAATCCCAAGAAAGGTGCATCTTTAATGTTAATGGAGCAGTGATGTGCATTCACGAGCATTGCTCCAATCACTTCCATGGGACAGAAGGAGTTTTACGAATGAATCAATCCCCTCCTTTCCCATAGACGTGAATGGGGGGATGGTTAAGCATGCGCACCGCTGCTCTATTCATATAGGGCATTTGGTGTGCGCCGTTCTTGGGATCGCTGGAGGTACCACAAGCAATCAAAAATGTATTCCCTATCCTATGGATAGGGAATAAATGTCTTTGGTGGGAAAACTCTTTTTTGAAGCTCCAAAATATGTAACAAGGTTTTCCACTGATAATGTGCTATTTACAATATTGGTGTCTTTTGGTCTCCTCAGGCACCTGAGCTGGTGCGCTCCTGCTCTTTGCATCACTTATAGCAATGCTTTCCAAATCCCATATGAGAAAAGCAGAAAGACTCCAAGACCTGTTTCATTTGTTGCTAGCATTGTAGTGCCCAAGGGCAGGGGGAGTACTGTGCAGGGTGGGCTCACCCTCATGACCGCGGCAGCATAAACATATCCTGACATTGGAAACAAATCCAATAAAATAGAGGAAGACAGCACATCCAATAAGTGAAGACTAGAGTTGAGCGAACATACTCCGCCAAGCTTTATGCTCGTTCGAGTATTAGCGTACTCGATGGTGCTCGTTACTGGAATGAGCATCAAGCCGTGTTCGACCCCGCCCCAGTTTTTGGCTCCTCCCCGCTGTGACACGCCTGTTTTGGCCCCTCCCCGCCGCGATGCAGCGTGCGTCATTGGCAATTTTTTTTTGTCTGGCTGGCAGGAGAGAGAGGGAGAGAGAGAGACGAACCTAGGGAAAAAAGCAAAAAAAGCTCGGGACCCGGCGTCCCACATACAAAAATGCTCGAGTCTCCCATTGTAGTCAATGGTGTTCATTACTCGAGTAGAGCTCTCGAATTTTACGAAAAGCTCGACTGGAATAACGCGGACCCGAGCATTTGGGTGCTCGCTCATCTCTAGTGAAGACCTCTTTATTTCCCCTTTAGCAACATTTCAGCTCCCTTTAGCCTTTCTCAAGCCAATCCTTAGTGCAAATGAAAAAATCCATACATATAAACAAGTGATAAATAATATAATTAATTATCCAATCCATGATATTACATAAAAAATTCTTTAACATGCATTTCAGATCATATAAATATTCTTAACCCCTTCATGACATGCCCTATTTTGGGCTTAAGGACGCAACAATTTTTGGCGGATTTTCTTCTCCGTTTATCAAAAGTCATAACTTTTTTATTTTTCCGTCGACGCGGCCATATAAGGGCTTGTTTTTTGCGTGGCGAACTGTAGTTTTTATCGGTTCCACTTTTGGGTACATAGACTATATTGTAAGACTTTATTTTTTTTAAATTTATGATAACAGGGAGAGAAAACGCATCAGTTCTGCCATAGATTTTTTTATTTTTTTTTTACAGCGTTAATCATGCAGCATAAATGAGACATTCCATTTTTTCTGCGAACCGGTACGGTTACAACGATACCAAAATTCTTACATTTTTTTTAGGTTTTCCCACTTTTCTGCAATAAAACCCCTTTTTTTTGGAAATCTTTTTTCTATTCTAAATTGCTGCATTCAAAGTCCTGTAACTTGTACATTTTTTGATGTACGGAGCTCTATAAGGGTTTATTTTTTGCGAGACGAGCTGTAGTTTTTACTGGTACCATTTTGGGGTACATACGGCTTTTTTGATCACTTTTATTGCGTTTTTAGTGAGGCAAAATGCTAAAAATTAGCATTTTGCCTCAGCTTTTAGTGTTTTGTTTTAGCGTTTTTTTCTGTGCACAGTCAAAGCATATGCAACTTATTATACGCATCGTTACGGACGCGACAATACCAAATATGTGGGGGGGGTTTTTTAGCCTTTTTTTATGCTAATCTGAGAAAACCGGCCGGAGACACAGAGGGAGTCCGCTCGGGGGGCGCATCTCCGATGCCCCCCCGCTGTTGCAGCGGGACGCCGGCTGTGACTGACAGCCAGCTCCCGCTGCGGGATAGCGTGGGATCATATGTGATCCCGCGCTATCTCCAGGACGTAAGTTTACGTCCTGTTGCGGGAAGTACCAGGCTGCCAGGACGTAAACTTACGCCCTGCAGTGGGAACGGGTTAAAACCAATAGAAAATACGAATAAATAACAAAGACACGGAATGGAAATCAGAGTTAAACTTATAATATCCACAAGTGTCAATGATGTGCTGAAATAATCATCACCTGATACAATGTATCGTGATTGGTTACGGAGCGGATCATTAGTGGCAGGAAGGTAAGGACCTTTTTAAATGGACCGATCATCGTTCAGTTTCTCGCTGGATCATAAGAATCTGAACGATAACCATTCAATGTAAATGTCTACAGTGAATGAATAACAAGCCTTCTTTTGTGTATACAATGCAAGCCAGCACTGCCAACTAAATGTGCTATACGTTTACCAAATGTCTATGCCGCCTAGCTATATAAGTAAAAATGCTGGCCCTCAAATGTTTGCAAGCATCCAAGGGTAACTGTGCTATGTGGTCCCAGCCTACTACACATGTGTATAGAAGCATTAGGAATGCTCATTTTAGATGAGCTGAGGGAGTGACGTCATCGGTAATTCGCTCACACTCATGCAGTCTATTTAGACAGACAGAGCATCGTTAGCTCTATTATCGTTCAATGTCACTCGATGTTTAAACGATTTTTTGAATGATAACCGTTCCTTCTAAAAGCACCTTAACCTAGACTCCCCTTTACTCGTACTCTAGAAATCTTGTGATGACTTCAGTCTTAAAGCCCTTTTACACGCAATGATTATTGCTCAAAATTCGTCAAAAGGGACAAAAATTAGCGATAATCGTTAAATGTTAATGTGGGCATTGTGCTTTTTTCGTTTGAACGATGGATTTTGGTTCACTTAAAATCCATCGTTCAGTAGTTGAAAGGCTGAGAAAATACATGCAATTTGAAAGCATTTCATTCATCTTTTAATAAACTGCAGGATGTTCTTCCAGTGGCATGTTTATACTAGCCCCGAGGAGAACAATGGAATGTGATGCCAACTGTTTATGCAGCTGGGCTCTGCAAACAAATCCTGGAGGTCCTTTCACATGCAAATGAAGATGATAAAGTGTTAATGGACATTGCATGTAAAAGGGCCTTTACTCAGAGTTGCATAAAACCATGGTATTTTACCATCTGCCAACATTACTGTGAAACAGTGGGAAGGAGAGGGATCTGATAACTCGGTAGCAGTCCCCCTTTAAAAGGGGTCTCTCATAAAAATTGGTCCCTGAAAGTTAGAGATAGTTACCAGAAGAAATTTTTGCCATCTATATGATTATTCTAAAGAAAAACAACACATTTGCTGCATGCATGTCAGAAGCAATTGCAGAAATAGCGTTTCAGATTTGCAAGTAGCATTTATTCACAGACGGACAGATTCCAGGCGCAGGTGCTTGAACCAGATTTCTGGATGACATTTCTATCCACTTACCTTTTCAACATATTCAAAGACTAGGTATAATTTTCCTCTTCTTCTAAATGCTTCTTTCAGCTCAACTATATTTTCTTGCTTCAAAGTGCGAAGCATTTTAAGCTCTCGCAGCGTCGTCTCCTTGACTTCTTCATTTTCTGACAAAGCACAAAAGGGAAAGGGACAAAATTAGTGGTGTAGTAACAATACTGCTCTTTGACATATGTTATTTCGCTTTACGTTTGTGCTCTTCCCCCATTCTTCTTTCTTAAAGAAGGCAGAATGAGAAAAAACATCTTAATTGCACATTTTCAAACTTTAACTTTAAAGTGAGCCTAACTTTTTATATGACTTTTCAGAATGAACATTGGAAATAACACTGTTTCCGGCCATTATTCTATCATATTTTTTCCACATTTTCCCCTCTGCAGGGTGTATATGTAATTCTCAGTTCTCTCAGGACTGATGGGATGAGTCTGCTGCTGTGCTGTGATCTATAGACTGTGCACAGAGAACTGCAGATCCTGCTCTCTAAATGTCTGTAACACACACATAAAATCATCCAATTAAACTTGCTCTTAACAACAGCTGCTCAGAACACATACATGACAATTGTGGGTTTGTAGTCGAAGGTTGTTTAGGCTATTCTTGGCTTACTCTATGTGCCAGCATTAATTGCAGGGCTTGATGAAGAAGGTAAATCAAAATAATTATATAAAAATGATGAAATTTAAATGTATTCAATTGCTTGTAGTCATGGGGGCTTAGTGGTTGGCACTGATGGCTCAGTGGTTAACACTGTTCCCTTGCAATGCTAGGCCTTGGTTTGAATTTAATCAAGGGCAAGAATTGCAATAGTTTCTTTGTTCTCCTCATGTTTGCATGGTTTTACTCCAATTATTCAGGTTTACTCCAACCCTTGCAAAATATACAGCTTTATTGGTCCTAGTATGTACCTGAAATAGGGAGATAAGAATGGAGTGATGTGAGGGACAACAATCTCTGTACAGTAGTGCAGAATATGTTGGTGTTACATAAGCAAAATGATTTAAATAAATTACATGTTTTTAGTCATTTCTATGACATGGATAGATGACACCCACTAATGCGAGCCATTATAATGCTCATGAGTATTTTTATGCAACTTTTTTAAGACCCTGAGTACATCCCCTAGTCACCAGTCTCTGACTGGTTTGACTATGGAATTGTCAATCCTTACTGTATGTCTAGTATTGCATTAATAAAACAAGAATATCAGAATGGACAAAGCAATAGGCCTGACCCAGATAGACGGGTGTAGCAGTACAAGTAAGCAATGCTGGGCTTCTAACTGCAATCAATGAAATCACCCTGAACATATAGAATCAGTGATGAATATGACAAAGACTTGAAAATAACCTATAGTAGCCCAAAAAGTATATTTCCTGTACTCTGCGTGATTGGTTTAGTTAAACGAAGTAAACATTAGAAGATCTGTTCATTGCATCATTTGCCATAACAATAACTGTGTGGATATAAATGAAGAAAACTTGGGATAGAAAGATGCAAATCTGTACCTGTTACTTTGTGTAAAATGTAAAAAATATGCTGAGTCTGGTTATAAATAATAACAATCCTCCTCCAGAATGTGCTGACAGTACAGATTCTAATAAAGTGACTGACATTTAAAGATGCTGCTTAAATTTAAATCAATTTAATTTTCAATGGACTCTCATTTTTTAATATCTCTACGAGGCATTCAGAGTTAAAGGGAATATACCATTAGAAAATGACCTATTATGTAAATTAGTTTTTTTATTTTAAATATTTTTAGCAAAATTTTGGGGATTTTTTCCAAGTTTTCAAGTTAGGATCTATAGTTAAAAAAAAAATCTAAAATACTGTAGTCATCAAACTGACCAGTATGTCTAAAAGCTTGACACTTCCTGTTCTGTAGGGAAAACTTTTCAGTAGTCAGGTCATCTCATTATCATCACAGGTAGGAGTATAGTGAAAGGTTACATATATATATATACACTACCGTTCAAAAGTTTGGGGTCACATTGAAATGTCCTTATTTTTGAAGGAAAAGCACTGTACTTTTCAATGAAGATAACTTTAAACTAGTCCTAACTTTAAACAAATGCACTCTATACATTGCTAATGTGGTAAATGACTATTCTAGCTGCAAATGCCTGTTTTTTTGTGCAAAATCTACAAAGGTGAATAGAGGCCCATTTCCAGCAACTATCACTCCAGTGTTCTAATGGTACAATGTGTTTGCTTATTGGCTCAGAAGGCTAATTGATGATTAGAAAACCCTTGTGCAATCATGTTCACACATCTGAAAACAGTCTAGCTCGTTACAGAAGCTACAAAACTGACCTTCCTGTGAGCAGATTGAGTTTCTGGAGCATCACATTTGTGGGGTCAATTAAACGCTCAAAATGGCCAGAAAAAGAGAACTTTCATCTGAAACTCGACAGTCTATTCTTGTTCTTAGAAATGAAGGCTATTCCATGCGAGAAATTGCTAAGAAATTGAAGATTTCCTACAACGGTGTGTACTACTCCCTTCAGAGGACAGCACAAACAGGCTCTAACCAGAGTAGAAAAAGAAGTGGGAGGCCGCGTTGCACAACTAAGCAAGAAGATAAGCACATTAGAGTCTCTAGTTTGAGAAGCAGATGCCTCACAGGTACCCAACTGGCAACTTCATTAAATAGTACCCACAAAACACCAGTGTCAACATCTACAGTGAAGAGGCGGCTGCGAGATTTTGGGCTTCAGGGCAGAGTGGCAAAGAAAAAGCCATATCTGAGACTGGCCAATAAAAGAAAAAGATTAAGATGGGCAAAAGAACACAGACATTGGACAGAGGAAGACTGGAAAAAAGTGTTGTGGACGGATGAATCCAAGTTTGAGGTGTTTGGATCACAAAGAAGAACGTTTGTGAGACGCAGAACAAATGAAAAGATGCTGGAAGAATGCCTGACGCCATCTGTTAAGCATGGTGGAGGTAATGTGATGGTCTGGGGTTGCTTTGGTGCTGGTAAGGTGGGAGATTTGTACAGGGTAAAAGGGATTCTGAATAAGGAAGGCTATCACTCCATTTTGCAACGCCATGCCATACCCAGTGGACAGCGCTTGATTGGAACCAATTTCATCCTACAACAGGACAATGACCCTAAACACACCTCCAAATTGTGCAAGAACTATTTACAGCAGAAGCAGGCAGCTGGTATTCTATCGGTAATGGAGTGGCCAGCGCAGTCACCAGATCTGAACCCCATTGAGCTGTGGGAGCAGCTTGACCGTATGGTACGCCAGAAGTGCCCATCCAACCAATCCAACTTGTGGGAGATGCTTCTAGAAGCGTGGGGTGCAATTTCACAAGCTTACCTCAACAAATTAACAGCTAGAATGTCAAAGGTGTGCAATGCTGTAATTGCTGCAAAAGGAGGATTCTTTGACGAAAGCAAAGTTTGATGTAAAAACAATGTTATTTCAAATACAAATCATTATTTCTAACCTTGTCAATGTCTTGACTCTATGTTCTATTCATTTCACAACGCATGGTGGTGAATAAGTGTGACTTTTCATGGAAAACACAAAATTGTTTGGGTGACCCCAAACTTTTGAACGGTAGTGTATATATATATATATATATATATATATATATTTTAGATAATATATAACACAGGATCCACCATTCATGTCACAGTTCACCTCTTCCTCCTCCCTGCACAATGACCTCTGCACATGTTGCAGGAAATACCTAGACCCATATCTCATAGAAGTCAATGGGTCATGTCTCGTTCATTGTGTCTCTGGCTCATGAGGTTTCTGTAAAACATAGCTCTAAATACTGTTAAAGGTAGCTCAACAAGCTGGTCTCCTTCATAGTCATGTACAGACAATGGAGTACAAAAATCTACAATCAGAAAATAAAAGCAGTTCATGTTTCCATTCATTTCAATGGAAATTTGGTTTGCAATATGAAGGTGGACTGCCGCCGCAGGATCGGGACTGTGTGCAGCTGATTCCCGAGTGTCAGACTCCCGCTGATCTTCTATTGAAAGCCTATCCCGAGGATAGGCCATCAATAGCTCATAAATGGACAACTGCTTTAATACAGTAGGTTAGACTCTCCCGAATATAAGAGGAAGATAGAATTGTGAGATATGAGCTAGTGATGAAATGTACTATTACAATAAATAAATAAGTGTGTCATAGAAATCCTATTAATAAAGTGGAGGAACTCAAGAAATTGGTTTCCAAGCTGACAAAAGTTCCTTTTTCACAAGTACTAAAATGTCACATAATACATTCAGAACTTGGAACATTTTGTCAGGTCCATTCTGGTTACGCAGTTGTCAAGCTGTCACACAGAAATAATGGAATTGCTTCCCAGAACAGACATTTCCTTCCATATTATAAGTGATAAATAATACAGGCTGCAAAGCATTTATCTTCAAAACTTATGCTCAAACTTTCTATTTTTCTGTATGTAACAAAAAGAATGGAACCGTCCCAACGAAACGTCAGCTATACTATCCATTCTAATCAAAAATACAAGATGCGTCAGAGTTGGTTTCCTACGTGTCTGAAACGCGTTGGTGCTATTCTAAGAAACAACTGTTGTAGCTTGGAATCTCTACATGGGCTAAATAGGATTATGACAATCCCATACTGATGGAAATGTTTCAATTTTTAATGTAAAAATCTGGGACTTTGACTTCCTTCAATTTATATATAACATTACATTTAATTTTAGACTGCTGAACTATAAAGTAGGAGGGCGCTGTGTCAGTATGCTGCGGGACTGCCATCAATACATTGTGATAATTATATAGGATACAGCAAATGTACAGGTAATATTTCCATAGGCACCAGTAGAGAAAGTCCATTCGTAATCATTATGTACACGAGTAAAACTGAGTAGTTCTGAAAACACTTCTACTTATGGGTCTGCACTACATTTCTACTAAAATCAGTCTACATATTGTTGATAGGCACTGCTGTACAGGCAGACCATACTGCAAGTGAACGATATGAGAAGACCTGTGTGATTGGGCTTTAAGGGAAGGTTGTTAGTTGATGCTATGGAGGGAAGAGTAAGATATGGTCACAGTGAAGCTAACCCCGGCAACGTCAGCACTCGTGCAGTCATTTAGCCAAGTGTTGTCCCGTGTAAAAGGGCCTTTAGGAGCCCTATGTGGGGCAAAAGTTTTCATTCACTCTATTCATGGGACTGGGATGGATCCTTCATAGCAAGTTGGGTGTTCTATTGGCATGGTATTATTGTACTATTGGTATTATTGTCCTTGTTACGGCAGGTGGGGAGGGGGCATTATGGAGTATGAGGTTCAAAGAGAATACTAGTGTACTTTGGATTATCTAGCTGTTCAGGGAGCTCCGTAGGGAAGGATACCTGGAAGTTGGTGTTTACAAATAAATGGCATTCCTGAGCTAGTAGCTGATGGTACGGGTAAGTAGTTTGAGTAGTTAAAATGTTGCAAGACGTTTGTAGCCTCAAGGACTTCTTCTGAAGAATGATTAGAGTAGTAGGCTTTAGATTAAAACAAGGTTAGATGGAATGTATCACCTATATTTATTTTACAAATTAAATCCAGCCACAGATATCAATTCTTTTTTTAATTCTATTTTCTGTACATAACTATGAGGGTGACGATGTTATCTGAGCTGCTGTTAATAGCATTCAGAGATTTGCCTTACAGGAGGCTCATAGACCATAGGAATCTATAGTATAGAGATGACTCTGACTTCTATGGGAGAGTGTTCTAGGCATGATCTGTGACCAACAGATGCAGTAAAGTGTAACATGATTCTTAATGCGTTATGATATATCGATGTGCTGCAGTTTGTTTACTCTTTCAATTACTTTACTAACGCATTTTGCTGTGTGATAATAAAGCAAAGGGTCGGTGATCCAGGGATTATTCTGATTGGCAGGATTTTTTCCCCCTTAAATGGGGAAAATTGGCTTCTACCTCATTGGATTTTTTTTTCCTTCCCCTGGATTAACCTTGGAGGGAAAATGGGCTGAACTGGATGGAAATATATATTTTTTCTGGCCTAACATACTAAGTTATCACAGACATGTTTCAGTCAGCTACATCTGTATACATGGAGGGTTGGGAGGTGAGTTGTGAGGATCACCTATTATAAATGGTGAATCCTGTGTTATCTACATGATAACATTGTAATCAACCCAGTGACATAAAGAACAGGAAGTTTCAGGCTGTTATTAGGCTTAGTAGCCAGAATGAAAATGGCAAGATTTGTGTTTGTCTATTTTAAATATGGATATTAAACATTTTTAGAACACATACTATAAATTCTTTAAAAAAATAAATTAAATGACAACTCATTCTTAGGTAAATTATTCATAACCCTCAATGCCTTTTATCATTAAATAAGCATGCAGCCCACTTTGAATAATAAAATCTGCCATTACTACCTCTTGTGGTAGGGTATTCCATAGCTTGACTATGCTAACTTAAAAAGACTGCTTTCTATATTTATTTCTCTACTTCTTTCAAGGCTTTCTACTCCTTAATTATCTAAGGCCTCCTTAACAGTTTTCAGTAAATAGTCAAGTTGTTCAACATCCTGCCTATTACAATGACTTTCATTGAGAAGCATAAGCTCTGTGTAACCTATAGGAATAGGTTACATAGGAATCATCTCAATTCTCAGTAAGTGCTTTTACTCGAAAATAGACATATATGTTCTAGAAAGCATCAGGTGAAATGTCATCAGCAAGAGTTATATAGACGTTGTGTTCTGACAGGGCTGGAATGATTCAGCAGGGTTTTCTGAGCAACTTGCAAAATCTAACCATAGCGTACAGACTTTCATGAAATCTTCACGCTTGGTTACACTCATCTATTAATAATTCAGTTAACATGCACTTGGGTAAAGATTCCACCTAACAACAGTTACTGATATGCAGAAGTAGATGAATAACAAAACACAACAATGCTTTGTCTTGTGTCAGGAGAGAAAAATGCAAAACAATCATAGGCCCACCGGGGATGGGATTCAACCCAGACCGGCTGTTTTATCAGAGGACAACTTAGGATTGCAAAAAAGTTCATAAACACAAGTAGACCATTTAACATTTTATAAATTCATGAAAAAGTAGCTCTACAGATATTGTTTTGCTATACCTGGGTGGTGGGCATGGAAATGTATGGTACACATACGAACAACCACAGCTCCCTGTAATAATGACAGCACAGCATCCCAATACCAATGGCAGTCACAACACCCATAACAATACCAGCTAGGACTATCCAAGGGGAACATATATTTTGAATTATCAATCCACTAAAGGACCTTATGCCTAATAAGGAGGCCCTGACAGGTACACTTTAGATTAGAGCATTTGTAAATACCCTATCAAACCAAAAAAGGTGGTGCACTAAAGCCCACTAAATTGCCCCTGAAGTACTAATAAGAAGGCCAGCACATCAAATAGTCCAAACACTCTAGAGAAACAGATCAACTTTGTTTCTATCGAATGATTGATACAAGTCTCACTAATGTTAAAAGAGAAAAATAATAGTTTATTATTAGAGATGAGCGAACACGTTCGGCCCCGCCCCTTTTTCGCCCGAACACCGAACTTTGCGAACACCTCGGTGTTTGGGCGAAAAAGTTCGGGGGCCGCCGTGGCAGCGCGGGGGGGTGCGGCGGGGAGTGGGGGGGAGAGGGAGAGAGAGAGGGCTCCCCCCTGTTCCCCGCTACTGCCGCCCGCGCCGCCGCGCATCTCCCCGCCCCCCGGCGGCACCCGGACACTTACGCGCGAACACTGCAGTGTTCGCTAAAGCCGGTGTCCGGGTGCGGATGTGTCCGTAACGGACACGTTCGCTCATCTCTATTTATTATATGTTGGAAACAACTGTACATTTCCATCTTTGCCACTTTTGACCCTAAGGGCTCGTGCCCATGGCGGGGTCGGATTCCGACAGCCAAATCACGCAGCGGAATCAGACCTGGTATTCACCAGAGACCCTATAGTCTCCTCTCCAGATCCTCAGCGAGCACCTCGGCCGGCGAGCGGCGTGCTACGCTGTGCAGCGGGGGATGCTCCAGCGCTGAGCTGTGAAGTGGATTCACGCGATACTTCGCAGTGCCCACTGTGTGGAATATCGTGGGATGGACAGCTTCCATTGACTGCAATGGAAGTCATCCGTCTGATTTTCCGCATAGAATAGAACACGCTGCGAGTCTCCCCTGCAAGCGGAAAATCGCTGTTGATTTCCGCTCATAGGCAGGGGAGAATCTGTTAACATAGCATGTCCATAGACGGCTACTACTGTGGGATTTGTGGCGGGCACTGGCCCTAACACATAGGAGCAAATATGTTCGAATTCAATGTCAGTAGGCATACAGAAGACATGAAAACTATGAAGGAACACATATTCAATTTAGTAAACAAAAGAGTGTTTTGAGGCAGAATGTTTTATATTTTAGATTATTTGTAGTAGCCCCCTTTTGCTTTGATAACAGTTTTGTCCACTCTTGCATTCTCTCAATCAGCTTCATGGTAGTCACTGGGAATGTTTTTCATTTAACAGGTATACCTTGTCAAGAGTTAATTTGTGGAATTTCTTGCCTTCTAAATATGTTTTAAACCATCAATTGTGTTGTGTAGAGTTAGGGTTGGTACACCATTTCACACAGTGTTTAAAGGAAGTGGACAAAAATATGGAAATGCCATACAAAATGTGTGCTCAATATTGAGTGGAGGTAATATGACACAGATGCTGCCGGGCAGAAGTGAACATCTTACCAAGCAACAAGGTTCCATTGGTCAAGGGTTTGAGCCACTTAGCTGCTGTTACCAGATGGCTCCCAAAACCACCCAGAGCAGGGCAAGAGGTGAAGTAAACACAAATTTGTTGGGAAAGTTCTCTGCCGAGCAGGAGTCAAAAGGGCAATTCGGTGCTAATGATTAAAATTCCATGCATTTTGTACGATGTTCCCATATTTTTGTCTACCCCCTGTATTGCTACTCAATTATTCTTCTAATCCACATTATGGAAAGGACCATTCAACTAAGTAAAGAGAAACGACAATCCATTAAGACATGAAGGTTAATCAATTTGGAAAATTACAGGAATTTCGAAGGAATCCTCCAGTGCATTCAAGAACATGAAACACTATGATGATACTGACTCTTATGAGGACTGCTGCCCCAGGAAAGGAAGACCAAGAGTTACCTGTGCTGCAGAGGATTAGTTCATTAACGTTACAGGCCTCACAAATCAAATTGCTGCAAAGAAGCCACTACTGAGGAACATCAACAAGAAGAAAACTGATTGGGCATTAGAGCACATAAGTTCTGTACTTTGGTCTGAGGAGTCAAAATTTGAGATTTTGGTTCTATGTCTTTGTGAGGTACAGAAAAAGTGAGCGGTTTCTACGTTTGTGGTTCCCACTGTGAAGCAAGGAGGAGGTGGTGTGAAGGCGTTTTGCTTCTGATATTGTTGGTGATTTATTGAAAATTCATGGCACACGTAACGAGCATGGCTACCACATGGTTTGTGCTTAGTAGGACCATCATTTGTTTTTCAACTGGACAATGACCTCAAACAGACCTCCAGGCCATGTAAGGGCAATTTGACAAAGAAGGAGAGGGATGGAGTGCTGCGTCAGATGACATGGCCTCCACAGCCATCTGACCTAAGCCTAAATGAGATTATGTGGAGTGAAATGGACTGCAGAGTGAATCACCCATCACACACCGGCAATGTGATTGCAGGATCCTGAAGGGGTTCTTATGGCAACCAGAAGCTTGAAAATGGCCTCCAGGTCTGTCAGGTACAGTGGT
The DNA here is from genome assembly GCF_035609145.1 of Eleutherodactylus coqui. Classification (NCBI taxonomy): domain Eukaryota; kingdom Metazoa; phylum Chordata; class Amphibia; order Anura; family Eleutherodactylidae; genus Eleutherodactylus; species Eleutherodactylus coqui. Next base: position 87,222,398 of record NC_089840.1, on the reverse strand, counting down.
CCAGGAGGTTTGGCCTCTGTATGAGGTTCATAAGCTATATAATACACTGCTATACTGCAGTAAAGCAGTGTAGTATAAGAACAATCAAAAGTGGGACAAAAGTAAAGAGAAAAAGAAAAGTTAAAAAAACCTGTAAGAACCTGTTATCACCATGCTTGTAATGGCCTAAGTAAAAAAGTTAGGACATTTAACTTACACACTGCAAACCATGAAAAAAATACAAAAACCATGGAGAAAAATGGAATAGAACGTGATCAAAAAGTCGTACAGATCAGCAAATGGTACCATTAAAAAGTACAACTTGTCCCGCAAAAAATAACCTCTTCACACAGCACCATTGACAAGAAAAAAATATGTTAGGGGTCTTTTAAATGTGGCGATGGAAAAAAACATTTTTTTGTAAAGGGGAAAAAAACTATATAAATTTGGTATCAACATAATTAATTGAACATATTATTTATACTGCACAGTGAACGCTTAAAAAAAAAAACGTCAGAATTGCATATTTTGTTATCTTCCCTCTAGAAAAAAAGCAACAAAAATTGATCAAAATGTTATATGTTCCCAAAAATGGCATCATTGACAACTATAGCTCATCCTAAAAAAGACAAGCCCTCATAGACCTCTGTTATTGGAAAAGTTAAACTTTTATGGCTCTTGGGATGCAGTAACACAAAAAGCACACCTTTAGAAAAACAAAAGTATTTTTAGTGTACAAAAATAGAAAAACATAAAAAACTGTATAAACGTGGTATCACAAGGATTGTGCTGACCCAGAGAATAATGTTATCACATTATTTATTCTGCATGCTGAACACTATAAAAATGAAAAAAAAAAAGGCAGAATTTCTTTTTTTTTTCAAATCTCTCTGAAAAAAATAAGCTAATACAAGTTTTAGAACACATTATATGTACCTCAAAATAATAACATAAAAAAATACAATTTGTACCGCAAAAAACAAGCCCTCTATTGACAGAAAAACTGAAAAGTTAAGGCTCTTGGAATGATACGAACCTGAAAAATTAGTTGGTCATTAAAGGGGTTGTCCCGCGAAAGCAAGTGGGTCTATACACTTCTGTATGGCCATATTAATGCACTTTGTAATGTACATTGTGCATTAATTATGAGCCATACAGAAGTTATTCACTTACCTGTTCCGTTGCTAGCGTCCTCGTCTCCATGGTGCCGTCTAATTTTCAACGTCTAATCGCCGGATTAGACGCGCTTGCGCAGTCCGGTCTTCTTCTTTTCTGAATGGGGCCGCTCGTGCCGGAGAGCGGCTCCTCGTAGCTCCGCCCCGTCACGTGCCGATTCCAGCCAATCAGGAGGCTGGAATCGGCAATGGACCGCACAGAAGCCCTGCGGTCCACCGAGGGTGAAGATCCCAGCGGCCATCTTCACAAGGTAAGTAAGAAGTCACCGGAGCGTGGGGATTCAGGTAAGCACTATCCGGTTTTCTTTTTTAACCCCTGCATCAGGTTTGTCTCGCGCCGAACGGGGGGGCTATTGAAAAAAAAAAAAACCGTTTCGGCGCGGGACAACCCCTTTAAAGCTTTGGTACTAAAGGGTTAACACTTTTTTGTCTACTGTTTAACCCATATATAATACATAGTTTTCATGTCTTCAATATGAATCTACAAGCTAATAAAAAACAAAACAAAACAAGAAAAGGCTTGGAAGGAAATGGTGTGTCCAAACTTTTGACTGGTACTGCATAATAAGGAATGAGTCTAATGAAATCAGCAGCGAAATGCTAGCTGTATAGCCCATCTCCTCTTCAGATTTCCACCAACATGAGAACTGCAATGTACGTGTTATGTGAAAAAATGTAGAGATTAGGCCAGGTTGATTTCCTTTTCCTAACCAATATACTTTTAATCCATTCCTGATCAGCATCAGCAGCACATTGTTACTGGAGTGAAGGCAAACCAGGACACAACTCACACTGAATACTTTAGAGGAAAACTTTTGCTTTCTGAAAATATGGGCAATTCTTCCAAGTTTCTCAAATTGCTCAAATGTTTTTTCTTTTTTTAGGTTTCTTTTTCAATTTCCATAAAAGCTAATCATATGAAGCCAGAAGATTTAAGACAGATTTTAAATTAGCCTTTCAAACTGTCAAAAATATGGTGTATTACCCCGAACTGCACATATCTCTTAGAAAGTTTTCTATGAAGTAATTAAAATAAAAAGTTGCCAAAATTCACAAAAATCTCAGTAAGTACAGAAAAGTAGACTAGGAAATATAAACAGCCAGGAACTAAATAATGCACTGCATGTTTCTGCAGCTAAAATATTAACTTTTTCAAATAAAAGTGGAGTGATGCAATGTGGATGCAAACAACATTGTCTGTAGACTCGTACACTCCTTGTCAAAAACAATCAACCACCTAGAAAGTTATTGGAATCGAACGAAACTTTATATGTGCGATTGTAACGTTGATATAAGTAAAGGTGCTTTTACACAGGCCAATAATAGTTTGGATCTCCACGATCCAGTGAGAATCTGAGTGATTATCGTTCAGTATAAATTAACCCTTTCAGTGGCGGGTTTCTTACCACCCTGTCAGACCCACCAGGGCAGGTTTTTTAAATGGGTCAATCATTTAATTTCAACTAATTTTCCAGTCGCATTCCAAGAGCCATAACTTTTTCTTTTCTCCATTGACACGCCCATGTGGGGGCTTGTTTTTTGTGGGACAAGTTGTATTTTTTGATGGCATCATTTTTGGGTCTATATAATGTATTGCATAATTTTTGTAAAAAAAATTTGTTGGGAGATTGGGGGGAAAAAAAGCAATTCTGCCATTAGTTTTTTGGATTTCCTTTTTTCGGCGCTTAGCATGCAGAATAAATAATGTGATAACATTGTTCTCTGAGTCAGCACGATTCCGGCGATACCAAGTTTATACAGTTTTTTTATGTTTTGCTATTTTTGTACATTTAAAACATTTTTTTTCTTAAAGGTTTGCTTTTGTGTCGCCACATTCCAAGAGCCGTATTCATTTTATTTCTCCATTGCCAGATCTCTAGAAGGCCTTGTTTATTGCGGGATGAACTCTAGTCTTCATTTATCTAATTTTTGGGAACATGTAAAATTTGGATAGCTTTTTATTCCATTTTTTCTAGGGGCAAAATTAACAAAATCTGTAATTCTAGCATGTTTTTTACTTTTATTTTTCACCACATTCTCTGACCAGTATAAATAATGTATTAAAATAATTCTACAGGCCAGTAAGATTATGCCAATACCAAATTGAAATAGTTTTTTTCTTATTCGCTACTTTTTCACACTTAGAGCTCCCACACACTTGCGATTGCGTTTTTTGTTAACGCGATTGTCAATGGGACTTTCTAATGTTAAAAACGCAACGCAATGCACTAAAAGCGCAGTTGCGTTTTTTTACAATAGAAAGTCCCATTGACAATTGCGTTAACAAAAAACACAATCGCAAGTGTGTGGGAGCCCTAAAAAAAAAAAGATTATTTTTGTTATCGCTGCATTCAAAGTCCCCGAAACTGTGTAAGGGCTCAGTCACATGGGCACATCCGGGCACCGATGCGCCCTGTCTTACTGCATGAAGAAGACGGCTGTCCTGCAGGTGCGGACAACTCTTTGCAGCGCCGGAAGAAAGAACACATGCGGCCGTCTTATCCTGCAGGAAGACAGGCGCATTGGTGCCCGGATGTGCCCGTGTGACTGAGCCCTCATGGTTTTTATTTTGCAGGATGAGTTGCACCATTTGTTGATCTGTGCAGCATTTTGATCACTTTCTATTCCATTTTTTGTATGGGGAGATAGGGTAAATTAGCCATTTTTGCCACATTAAAAAAATGTTTTTCTCCAGGCCGTGCACCCTGTAGATTAAATAATGTACTAACTTCCTTCTCTGGTACATTACAAACGCAGGGATACCACATGTGTAATTTTGTTTGTAATTTTTTACAAAGTAAGGGTGGGTTCACACGAGCATGTTTTGGTGCGTGCATACGCATGCACAAAAACATGATTGTATTTACAACAATGCATTCCCTATGGTGTGTACACATGTCCGTACTTTGCAGGTGCGTGCCTGCAAAGATAGGACATGCGTGCACCATACGGAATGCACGTATTGTTTTCAATGGAGCTGCGGCTGCTGCTGGCGGCTCCATTGAAGACAATGCTCTGCCGACACCCCTGCATTCTTTTTCAGGGAAGGGCTTTACATATAAGCTCTTCCCTGAAAAAGAACCATTTTAGTGTAAAAAAAAAAATACTTACATCTACGCCACTGCCGTGACCCCTGCGGGCATGAAGAACACATCTGCCGCATGCGGCAGATGTTTCCTTCACCCCCGCTAGTTAAAATAATTCCCTGCTGCTACATCTGCCATATCTGTGGCAGATGCAGCAGAAGAATTCTTCAATTCTCAACCACAGCTGTCACACATGACAGCTGCGGTAAAGAATCCTGCTGCCGGCATCCCCATCATCGGATTTCAGGAAAGGGCTTTAAACATAAGCCCTTCCCTGAAAATCCAAGAAAAGTAGTGTAAAAAAAAAAAAAACATACTACCTCCCTTCAGCTGCCGGGGCTCAGCCGCGACTTCTGGCGCTGTCCCAGCTTTTGTAGTTCTCAGCTATCAGCAGCCGGAGATTTAAAATCCCCGCCTGCTGGTAGCTCTGATTGTGATTGGCTGAGCACTTTAGCCAATCACAATCAGAGCTACCAGCAGGTGGGGATTTTTAATCACTGGCTGCGGATAGCTGAAAACTATAGAGCCGGGGACAGCGGCAGAAGTTGTCGCTGAGCCTCGGCAGCCATCAATGGCTTTTCAGGGAAGGGCTTCATAAGCCCTTTCCTGAAAATCCTGTTGAAATAGTGTAAAAAAAAAAATACTCACCTGCCGGAGCTCAGCGGTGGGTATTTACTCAGAGGTGAGTATTTTTTTTTTCACCATTTTATTTTTTTTCCACCCTTACCTTGTAAAAAAATTAAAAACAAAATTACATATGTGGTAAGTCTTTTCTAATATCTAATTTGTGTCTCCTCCCTTTCAGTTTCATCCCATTGCTTCTAGTGTTTCCTTGTGCAAATGAGAGTAGGGATGATCCCTCTGCACTGTGACAGCCCTTCAGTTATTTGTAGACAGCTATTAAGTCTCCTCTCAGCCTTCTTTTTTGTAAGCTAACATTCCCAGATCCTTTAACCATTCCTCATAGGACATGATTTGCCGACCGTTCACCATCTTGGTAACTCTTCTCTGAACTTACTACAGTTTGTCTATGTCTTTTTTAAAGTGGGGTGCCCAGAACTGGACACAGTATTCCAGATGAGGTCTGACTAAGGAAGAGTAGAGGGGAATAATTACTTTACATGATCTAGACTCAATGCCTCTCTTAATACATCACATAATTGTGTTTGCCTTTTTGGCTGCTGCATCACATTGTTGACTCATGTTCAGTCTATGATCTATTAGTATTCCCAAGTCTTTTTCACATGTGCTGTTGCTTAGCCCAATTCCTCCCATTCTGTATGTGCTTTTTTCATTTTTCTAGCCCAGATGTAGGACTTTGCATTTCTGCTTGCTAAATACCATTCTGTTAGTCGCCGCCCACTGTTCAAGCTTTCCTAGATCTTTTACTCTCTCTCTTCCCTAGTGTTAGCTATCCCTCCTAGCTTTGTACCACCAGCAAATTTGATAAGTTTCCCATCAATTTAATGTGTGAAAAATGAGAAAGTGTTGAAACGATGTTAATAAAACAATTAAATACTTACATGTACTGTAGAAAATTATAGATACCTTCTTCCAAAAGGGTGCTGAGCTGCAAAGCTGTGGACATGCACAGCACCATGTTTGAAAGAAAGCAGCCATGTTTTTCTAATTCTGCAGAACCCTTTTAAATGTGCTATGAAATTCAATATAGACTTCTGGACTTGAAGGTTGGTCTGTGCTGAAATGGTTATCAATGTGTTTTGATGCACCCTCTCACTTCTAACTGCATGGTATACAATTGCTTCACTGCTTGTAATCAGTTTCAACTGAATCACTGGGTTGAAGTGGGTGAAATGAACAATGCAGGAAACAGCCGGAACATTTTCATCTTAGATTTAATATCACACTCATTGTAGGAACAGCTGTAATACATGGCAAAGTTCTGAAAAGTAATATAAAATATAATACCAAAATTACCTGTAATTGACTTCACTGTCTGAGGAATATGACAATCAAAAATAAGGATAGTTGTGAGCATCTGAAGACATGCTGAGTCTCTTAATGTTTTTAGTCTGCCAGAAATCTCCTACAATGCCTGACTGAAGCATCCGTAATTAGTGTATTGTATGCTGTCAATACAGGTCTTTTATGTCAATGAACGTTTTGCTTAAGGCTATGTTCACACCAGGTTCGCCGCATATTCCGAAAGTCTTCCAGAAGATTATGTTGAATATGTCCATAATGTCTAAGAATGTTCTGAAATTATGCCAGAAGAGTGTCCTTTCAGCATAATAGGCTGGTATGCCTTTTTATTCACTCTATTAAAAAGCACAGCTGACTACATTTTTCAAAATAGCAGATCCCGCATAAAACGTATACCTGTACTACATTTTTTCACTATGATTGTCAAATGGGCAATATATGCAACTGTATGACATATAGCTGCATACATTCAGCGTATATATGTTGAGCGTGAACCAAAAACAAAGTCTGAGCAAAGCCTACACTATCAAGATAAATTATCTCTGCCTATATGTGTTTTAGTAGGGCACTTGATGAGGATATAGAAAAATAATTCTGTAGAGTACCGTTAGCCGGTATAAACATTCAACAGGCATCATGTTATAGAGCAGGAGAAGCCGAGCAAAAGCGATATATAGTTTTATGGGAAAAAATGTAGTATAGCTTGTATTTTATTCATTTACATCTCTGCACATTCTGAGCTGAACAGTCCAATGGACGGAGCTATCAGTGATTGACATCTGTGAATGACTGTGCATACAGAAATAACTTGTAAGACTGACCACTGAGCCCAGGTTTAAGGCAACAAAATACAAGCTATAGAGAATCTTTCCCTATATGCACATATAGGGAAGGCTTAGTAGGACCGCCCACTGGACTCCTAAGCATAGAAACAGCAGAGATTTATTTGAATAAAATACAAGTTCTACTGAATCTTTCCCCATAGAACTATATATCAATCTGCTCGGCTCCTCCTGCTCTATAACATCATGCCTGCAGTTTGGATAGTATTTTATAGCTGACAGACTCCTTTTAAACAATGTAAAAGATTATGTAAGAAATGTTAAGGTTGGACAGACACCTTGCTATGCATCAAAAGCACTGCTGATTGGTGAAGATCCTAGGGGTCAACCCCCCAATAATCAGAACTTTAAAGGGGTTATTCAGAGAAACAAAAATGAATTAATCTGTGCTGGCAGTCTCACAAGCAGAAACTTACTAATAAGAATGCTGCAGCCAGGATCCGCCGTTTCACGGATGCAGCCATCTGTCAGGCTGCACAGGAAGTTTTCTCCTCCGGCAATGACTACCCAACACTTGTGATTAAGGGCTGCATTTTTCCCATTGTTTGTCTGGTAATCATTATTGGCATCATGTGAAAGGGGTAGGGTCAGCTCATTGTGGTCATGTGATCCACTGTTTTACTCAAAGGGATGGAGGGACTGGAAAAGACTATTCATTGGTGGAGATGGCAGCAGCACAGGAGAATAAAGAGGATGCTGGGACTTGAAGTCTTTCGGTGCATGACATAAGTCCCGTCTCAATTCCAAAGGTTCAGAGGCGGCACAGGTGGCACAATGGGCAAATGTAAGTACACGGAAAAAAACTATTTGAGTGCCACCATTTATGGGGATATTGACAGATGTGATGTGAGTGATATTGAAGATTTGTTTGTTTATAAATTCTTTATTTGTAATTTTCATCTAACAGAAACATTTGCAGTTTGGTATCAGTTGAGAGGCACGCATGTCTAGAGTACATTCAAGTAAAATAAGCGGTATAACCATGAATCAACATGAAAACACTTTTTACAGGCATGCCAGTGTTTTCTTCTTTATAGATATTATTTTAACAATAACCTGAATCAGGAACCATGAGGAGAAGGGGAGATACATATAGGGAAGGAGAAAAAGAGAACTGAAGTATAGGGGGTAAGGGAAGGCAAAAGGTTAAGGGTGTACAGGGGCGGAGAAATAAAGAAGGCGGTTTGTTTAGTTTTTTGCTTTCCGAATAACCCCTTAAATTATCCAAAGAATGGAATATTAATGTATATTCCTGGAAAATACCTTTAAATTGTAGGCATAAGTGTCGTGTTCATGGCTGTACAGTGCTGGTATACTTTATGTTATAAACAATTCATTATTCTATTTTTTATCCTACTGCTATGTGTTAATAGTTGCATTGGCTTAAGGGTGGATTCAGACGACCATATATCGGCTCGGTTTTCACGCCGAGACGATATACGGTGTCCTCATTTGCAGGGGGGGGGGGAGGATGGAAGAGCCAGGAGCAGGAACTGAGCTCCCGCCCCCTCTCTGCCTCCTCTCCACCCCCTCTGCACTATTTGCAATGAAAGGAGGCGGGATTGGGCGGGGCTAAGTACCGAGAATTAGCCCCGCCTCTCCTTATTACAAATAGTGCAGAGGGGCGGAGAGGAGGCAGAGAGGGGGCGGGAGCTCAGAGCACTGCTCCTGGCTCTTCCAGCCTCCCCCCCTGCAGAGAGAGATGACGTATATCGGCTGGGTGTGAAAACCGAGCCGATATACGTTCGTCTGAATCCACCCTTAGCCGTCTATTTTCCTTTTTCTATTCATCTCTCTATATTTAATTTTCTGTCTTGTTCTTTTTTAAGTAGAAATGTTATCTGTATATCTAAGCTCACACATTGCTTTTGTCATTCATTCCAAAGATAGGTAAATAATGTAAATATCCAAATAATGGCACAAATATGCTATTTCTGAATTACAAAATAAGATGAATTAATAAAAACATGGCACTTAAAGTTGTTTTTTTGTTGGGATTACAATATTGATCGCCTATCCACAGCGTAACAAATTAGTGGGAGTCTGCCTCTCAATACCCCGCCAACCAGCTCTTTAAAGGGGCCATGGTACTTGAGAAAACCTTGCAGTCTCGTTGTTTTTTTAAACATGCTGTACATTTAGTAGGGGTTGGGCTGGGTATTGCAGCTTTGTCCCATTCACTTGAAGAATAGGCCAACAATACTAGAAATCTCCTTTAATGTCTGTCATGTATAGCAAAATGTAAAAAACGAAAAAAAAGTAAAAAAATAACTAAACATTCTGAGGAGCACTATCATAAGATGTACGGTTTGTCATATTTCTATTTGTTCAGAGACTATTTTAGTTAATAAGATAATACAACCATGTTTGCTTGCTTTGACTTCACGCATTGTCCACGCTCCCACCACATTGCAAAGAGTACAAACACCTCCACAAGCAGCTGTTTGAATTTCACTCTCACATACAGAGCAATTAATGGTCATTGTTTGGTGCCTCCACATATGTAATTTAGAGCAATTACACATGAAATAAAGACCTTGTGGGATGAAGGAAATTACACATACAACACAAGGCTCACTTTAAGGCAGCCACAGGAATATTCCAGATTTATATGCATATAAAATCCATATCATGTTAGGTATAAGGTACATATACTGTAGCTCAGGAGACTCAACTTAGAGAACCAAGTATAAAAACCATAAGTCATTTATTATTGTCCAGAGAATTCAATTCAAAATACTAATGATGACCTAGAAGGCTATCCACAACTCGTGCCCTCCAACTTTGACCTAATCTCCTTGCAAGACCTCCTTCTTTAAACACTTCTTCTCTGCTCCTTACACAACTATCTTCAAGTCTTCCATTATCTCGATACCTCAAAAACATCAAACTCTCCCCCAACCTTTGAAAGCTTCAAAAGCAACCTATAAACCTATCTAATCAGAAAAGCTTACACCCTACCATAAACTCTACTGCCATTACACTACTATGGAAGTAGTGTCTACCCTCACCTACTGTCTCCTTCCGCATTTCCTTGCACATTGTAGGTCCTCGTGGGCAGGGTCCTCTCGTCCTCTATATCAGTCTGAAACTCATTTAGTTCCTGCTTACTGTACTTGTTTTTAGTTATGTTCAGAAGATGGTGACAGATGCCAATGAATCCTTGCTGGTCAGTTGTACATCTCCCAGTGTAAAGAGCGAGATGTATAGCCAGCTCTATGGAGACGAAGAATAGTAGTAATGATCGCTTGTCCCCATAGCAGCAGTTCTTGGCCCATGTAAAACAAATCTAAACAAGCATGTTGACTAGCACCCATTACGCTGTGCCAAGAATCGGCCCGTGCAAAGGGACCCAAATACATAGGTATGTGTAGTATTAATGAAGAACACTGTCTGCCCTATTCAGGGTGACAATCACTGAAGGTGAATAGATAATGAGGTAAGGCCAAGTTCTAAGAAGTTATTTATAAAAAGGTACTTAAATAAGGGAAACCAAGTAGATAGTACAAAGCACAGGACAAAGCACCTAAAGCTGGTCTCACACGAACAGGTCAAAATCCGCATGCGGCAGCCCACAGCATAACCCTGTGCCCGTCCGGCGGGCACACGTACCTGTAAAATCTGTACTGTGAATGACTAGCCGTCGGACATGCACAGTACAGATTTTTTTTTTTAAATCCCTGCTTTTCCAGTGATGCCACAGAATCCACTTCCTTTCGGCAATGTCAATTGCAGTAGGGCCGCGGGGCGGATAGCTTCCATTGACTTCAATGGAAGCCGTCCATGCGGAATCTTCGGAAAAATAGAGCATGCTGCGATTTTTTTTCCGCAAGCGGAAATCTCAGGTGATGTCCGCTCATGTGGGTGGACATGCGAATGCTCTTTTTGTTTGAAATTGTGCAAAATGCCGCGGATCACCCGTGCAGGTGATGATCGCGGATTCCGCAATTCAAACTCGCTCGAGTGAGACCGGCCTAATACCGGAGCTTTCACACAGGAGTGATGATTACTCAGTAAATGGTGGCAGAGACCGCTGGAGATCGCTTCAGCCTCCCACCTCCATTCACAGTAAACAGGCATAGACATTTACACGGACCAATCGCCATTTGAGTTTTATGCCTGCAAGATCTGAACTCTGAAAGAATTATCACTTGTCGTTCATTCGCTGCCAGCCTTTACACTGAATGATTATATATCAGTCCGATTCCCGCGACCCAACGGGAATCTGAATAATTATCGTTCAGTTTAAAAGAGCTCTAAGTCAGGATCACATCCATTTAACACTGAAATCGCAATACATTTTGGGCATAAAGTGAGATGAAAGTGGATACATACCTTCGCTGTCTTTAAACTTCTTAATTGCCACAATTTCCTTTGTTTCCTAGAAAAAAAGAAAGTCATTTTAATCCTGATAGAAAAACATATAAAAGCAAGTAAATCCAATATACTACACTGTGCAACTGTCTAGATAGTGAGATCTATCCACTGCACTGGGTGACTCACTTATCTTAAGACGCTGTATATGTCATGTAGAGTGATATATGCTGTGAGGGAATTAGATGGAGATCGCTTCCTGCAGGCAAGGCTTTCAATGCAAGCAGCCTGGACATACAGTAGGCTTTCCAAACTCAAGACGGCATTTATTTTCGTAAACTTATATTGCAGGTATACAGACATCAGTTTCTTCAGATGATTGTACAAAAATAAATATCTGCCTGTGTGGCTCTAACGTTACAAAAGAAGCAGTTCTAACTGCCGACTGGTGGGCTACTCCCTCCGGCCTAACCACCTACACAAAATAAGTCCAGATATAAGGCCTGTATCACACGGGCGTAATTAGCTGTGTGCCGCCAATCCCCATACCGTATCTTGGCGATACTGCTATGATTTTTTTATGTTCACGTATTTCTTATTTCTGGGAGATTGGTATTGCATATTCCTCCCGCAAGAACTGTGAGCACAAGAACTTGTGTGAGAGAGGCATCACACGTCAACAAATGAGCAGGTTTGGGTGTCAGGAGAGAGCCTCGTGTGGCACAGAATATTAAGCAGCAGAAATGCATTCCTTAGCTCTTGCTCACGACCATGAAGGTTGTGGGTTCAATTCCCACTTGGGTCTGGTAGCCGGCTCAAGGTTGACTCACCCTTCCAAGGTCGGTAAAATGAGTATCCAGCCTGCTGGGGGGTAAAGACAACTGGACAAACCACCCCACAAAAACAGTCTGCCAAGAAAACTTCACAATGTGATGTCACCCTGGGAGTCATGACTCGGTGCTGATCAGCAAGGTGAACTTACTCCCTGCTGCTTGACAGAATGATAGGAATCCGGGAGAAACATATATCCGATCGGCTACAACGTCTCTCATCTTGTCATAATGCATATATCATGACCCAAACGTATTACATTTGTTCTGGGACCCACTACTTGCAGGCTCAGAGAAATAGTGCTTACATAGCTATGTCAATGTTCATTGCGTTATCTGTGGCAATAATCCAGCCGCTTTCCATAGCAACGCCGGCGTCCACGCATGGAGTCCCTAAACACTAATTTCACTACAGATAACGAGCAAGCAGTGTAACATAGCATTATACGAACAGTGCTCCACCAATGTGGGACACATTCATAGGCTTATGTAACGCACCCAGAATCTATGAAGTTGCCCAAATCAACCACCATCTCTGCAACCCACATGATCGTTCACAGGCACCTAGAGTAATGAGGATTATCTGTGTTCTGTTATTTTATCAATATTTATATATTCCCATGAACCCTTTAAACATAGGACTTAAAATGTACCTCTGGCCAAAAATGAGATATTGACTGTGCCCTTAAAGGGGTTGTCTGCTTTAGATAATACTTGCTTGTTAGAAGGATCTTTTCTAACAGGGTTTTAGAATTTGTTGAAATTACTTCCCTTCGTCCATGTCCTTTCCCAATCCTTGATTGAACTCGATGGACATATGTCTTTTTAAACCGTACTAACTATGTAAATATGTTCTGACAATAAGCAGACTACAAATCAGTGAAGTGTCCATGTACGGCAAGAATTCCTCAACTTTGGCCAAGAGATGAGGATCCAGAACAGAGGCCTCCAAATCTATTAAAGCAGAAATAGGTTGGTGAACCCTTGAATTTCCTTAGGAGCTGTTCATTTGTGGTCAAACGTAGTTCAGAAATGCATACGTTTGACCATGTTTGATATTCCTTACATTTGTGTCTTTTTGGAAGATAGAAAAGGGTAGTATACTATGTTTTCTCCCCCCCCCCCAAAAAAAAAGGTATCCTCAACATATACCTCTTCCTTACATTGCAGTTGATACCAAACATAAGGCAGCATAAAGCTGTACGCTTCCATATTTTCAACATATATGTTTTTTGCTCCCAAACTTTATTTAAAACTAAGTCTTTACAGTGAAGAACCTATTTTTTTAATGTAAAAATATTAATTAAAGACACGATGTGAACGGTCCATAATGGGCAGGAACTGTGTGAAGTCTTTCTATTCAAAGTTCAGCTATTTATGCTCTAAATATCTGGCTTGAGTTTTGCATATGACGAATAGCCATCTGACAGCTATTATTGTCAATCATTTTAGGTCTTGTGGCAGTAATGTCTTTGCCACCAATAGAACAGTGTGTACATTCTTCCTTCTGGCAACCATCAGCCATGCCAAATAGAACAGAGCCCTCATACCAACTTTCACCCTGTTGGACTACATGCTATTTTTTTGTAAAAAGACATGAAAAACTAAGAATACTGAGACATGATTGTCAATAGTGACTTCAGTAAAACGAAGAAGTACCTAAATTATAGAAGTCAATATAATTGGCAGCCAGGGACGTAAAGGCAAAGTATACGGCGAGACAAGCACTCTTTAGTAACTTTTGTTCAGATCTTTTAGAATACACTTGAATACAGTCCAAAATCATGGAGCTTGTTTTTGCAAGATAGAAAATAACAAGAACACCAATCACTACTGGCAAATTTGATAACCTCTACAGTATGAATGACGTCATCAGAACCTAGCAAGAAAATACTCCATTGCTCCAAGTATTGGTTGATCTGTAATGTAGAGCTGTTTCCGTTGTGGGTAGCCATTTTTTTATTAAACTAAAACCTCAATGAGAATTCCCACATATTCACAGTATAGTGTTTTGCTTACCAGATTCAGCGTCTGACATACTGGAGCTGGTTAGAATGAATCCTTTCATTTCATATGCCTGCTGCCGTTAACTTGCAAGCAAGATATTTTATTCATGCTTTCACAGTTTCATTTCCCAGATATCACATTTATGTTCAATCTATAGATTACAGTGTTTCCACAGCCAACAAAACTGTAGGTTGTATAAGGACACTTTTTTTTTATAACACAATGACATACGGTATCTTTTATACATGTGCAAGGGTAAAAGTACCATGCAAACCACTTCCAATTACTACTCAATTTAAAGGGCCACTTTGGCGAAAACACCCCCGCCCCCCTCACCTAATTGCCTGTCACCTTTTAGATGCCTCCTCTGTGTATTCCAGCCACTTCTATGCTGTGCAGCCCCCTTATCAGACGCCATCTTGATGGTAAGATTTTTTACTTTCAATTAGTACCATGATACATAAATCCAGCATTAGTTAAGGCTATACCATTTTCTCCTGCGTGGGAGGTCAGTTTAGTTGTCATTTTCTTCTATATTCTCCTAAATAACTTACAGATCATAAGTATACAGTCAGGTGTATGAGCTGTGATCTCCTCTATTATAACTGTATAATAAAAGCCGTGTGATCATCATCAGTTAATCTGACAGGAGAGTTTGTGTCCACCTCTAGGCAGTTTATGTGGTAGATCCATGTAATGGCACCACACATGGTTCTTGCACTGGATCTCTTTATTTAAAATTTACATACAATAGAAGAAGATCCTTCAGCTGCCAGTTAAAGGTTGCCTAACCATTTAGATGACTTTTTGGGATTAGCTGTTATGTAAGTACATGATAAATAATGCTATTTCTTGTCATTATATGACTTGTATTTGCCATTTTTCACCTGTTTTTCCATCTGCAGACTTCATTTCTAATTCTCCAGTGGTGATTGGAGACTAGTTTTATGATGTCACTCATATACAGAAAACATAAAGAGGAGACTCAGCATCCCTATCACTATTGTCACAGTTCGCTGCCACAGCTGTCATCTTTGCCTGCCAGATCTTGTTGCCACCTCCACAGTTGGTCAATGTTCACACTCTTCTCTCCCATGTGGCATACGCTGTGTCCTTCCCACTTTTAGTCCCTTGTATCTGTCAGTAGGTCCCGTGCACATGCCCACCCTATACTTAAAAGTGAATGCATGCTGTGTTATTGCTTCCCTAACCTATTTTCTAACTGAGACTACTTCTGCATGTAGAGTTCTGGGGACCTCCACAGCAAAGACCAGATCCCAACTGGTGAAGTGAAAGGGTGAAAACCAGGGCACCCCAGGTACTGCCTCCAGATTTAGCCCAAAGCCAAATCAGTGTGTGTGGATTGCAAATAGCAGGGTAGCAGAGAAATAAGAAAATCTACATGGAACTATGAATTGATGGAGCTCAAACTGGGTACAAACAGCAGCAAAGAAGCAGCCAGTGAAGACCTGGGCTACTTTTGAACATTATTTTTAATAATCAGGTGCACGGTAAGCATCGAATGATAAGTTAAATAGAATCCAAAGATAAAAAAGTGAAAAAGGTCACAACACAACTAAATAAAATCATACAAACATGGACAAATACTTGATCAAATACTTTATCCTCTAAACGAAAAGCGCTCTTCCTAATTAGAATAACAGCAGATGCAATGCCAGCATACTTGCAGTCCTTAGAGGAGCTTAGAAGAAAGCTATAGAGCCCTACTGTGCAACATTCATGGTCTAGAACTATGGGCTTAGTCAAAAGCAAATGCTTTATATTATTAACATTGTAAGTAAGATCACTCTACCATCAGCAATACAAAGTGTGATGTTTAAGAAGATCTAAAATTACACAACTACCTTAAAGGGGTTTTGCCACTTCTTACTATTGATGACCTATCCTCAGCAGATTGGCGAAGAACTGCTGCTTGGGATCACCGCTGATCAGCTGATCCTCCAGCCCACTGTCAGTGCAGCGGGACTGGACGTCCTCATCGGTGGTCAGGGTAGAAAGTGTAATATAATAGGCGGCTTCACTTCTATCGAAATCAAAGAGGAGTGAAGACATCTATTACACTTCCAGCCCTGACCACCAATGTGGATGTCTTGCTCCGGTGCTCAGGGCTGGAAATGTATTCGTTTATTTTATCATTTGGTCCTGTAATTGATATGAATATACTAGCTGATATACCCGACTTCACCCAAGTTAATTTGTTACAGGTGTTTACATGTTGTTCGCACGGAAAATTATATGAAGTCGGGGTTACTTCAGAGGAACCGAGGAATAAAATATGTATACACATAGAGGAGCATTAGATTCTCTTCAGACTGCATGTACCGATGTCCCTCTGCAGAATGTGCCACCCCTCCAATTTTCCTCACTTTTTACCCTTAAAGGTAACACCCCTCTTTATTCAAATTTACCCCAAGACTGGAGGTTGCAGCCCCTTCTTAGCTTTAAAGGCTTTCTCCATCCCTGGAGTCTATGGACACTTCTTTATATACTTCACAGCCTTTCAGTATATTCTACTCAGTATATACACATAGAGGTGAGATAGAGTCTCCTCAGTACACACAGAGGTCAGTCAGATTCTCCTCAGTGTATACACATAGAGGTCAGTCAGAATCTCCTCAGTATATACACACACACAGAGGTCTGTTAGATTCTCCTCAGTACATGCAAGCAGAGGTCAGTTATATTCTCTTCTGTATATACACATAAAGGTGAGGTAGATTCTTTTCAATGCATACACAGAGGTAAGGTAGATTCTCCTCTGTATATACACATAGAGGTCAGTTATATTCTCCTCAGTATATACATATAGAGGTGAGGTAAATTCTCCTCAGTATGCAAATCATTTTCCTGGGATTTCTAGTTTCTGATTGAAGAACTATTTAATGAATTGTGGATTTTCACATAATTTTCATGCTTAGAATTGAATATTGAAGTTGCAACCCCTTTACTTTTCATAGGGGGTCGCTTACTTTCACGCTTTGAACTGAATAATCAAGTTGTGACCCCTTTACTTTCCCTATTTACAACCTAAGGAATGGTTGTGCCAAATTTCATGTTTGCATGGTACAGATGTGTGTTATTAGTTACATTACATAGGGAGGTCACATATGTCTGCACTTAGAATTGAATAATCAAGTTCTGACCACTTTTCTTTTCCAATTTACGACCTAAAGAATGCTTGTGCCAAATTTCACATTTGTGCGGTACAGATGTGTGTTATTAGTTACATTACATAGGGATTGACTTACTTTTGCACTTAGAATTGAATAATCAAGCTGTGACCCCTTTACTTTTCCTATTTAGGACGTAAACAATGGCCGTGCCAAATTTCAAGTTTGTATGACAATGGGAAGTTAGAGAATTCGATTAGGTACATTACATAGGGGGTCACTTACTTTTGCACTTAGCATTGAATAATCAAGTTGTGACCCCTTTACTTTTCCTATTTAGGACACCGGGAAGTTAGTGGTGAGTCAGTTAGTCACTCAGTCAGTAAGGGCTTTTGCCTTTATACTGTATATATAGATCACCAATGTTCCTTAGCGCAATGATGCTTTCATATACAGCCCCCTAAATAAGTCATCAGAAAACCTTATAAGCCACTTAGCAATGATTTTCAAAAGGTTGAAGGAAACAGCTGCCCGGCTGTGCCAACATCAGCTATGGTTTACGCACAACTTGCTTCACTCCCTGATTCAGCCAACATGCATCAATTAAGCCTGGACTTTTTAGTGACTATGAAATGAGTCAGAAAAGAATGAAGAAAATCAATCATTAATTAAACACACAATGACAAGATAAAACAGCTTGCTGTCACTGTCACATGTACTGTGCTAAAAAGAGGGATTTATAAATAACACTGAACATACAGCTGTTGGAGGTTACCAGGGAAGTCAACGCAGATTATTCTATTTATCTTACATTCCTACTCATAAAATGGGATTTACGTAGGGATTCCAAGGGTTTTCACTACTACAGCAGTGAGATTATGAACATCTTTACTATAGGATGTTGTAATACTTGATTATTAAAATTAAAGTGTTTGTCTCACCATTAAATATCATATTTTTTGCATAGATACTAAAAATGTTCAGTTTATATGATGTTTAAAAAATTTTTGCAAAGTACATACACATTATGTATTTACACAGCATTGCACTACTGGTATTCAATGTGCACGTACAGTAATGTGCATGTCCTCCTTATGAGCTGAGTGCTGGTGGACACACATTCTCAATCAACGGAATAGAAATAGCCTCTCAGTTCCACACCCTATATACCTTTGCTATTCTGGATTCCACAAAACCTATCTGCCATGAAAGTAAGGGACTATATTGTCAGCTGCCAGAGGGGAAGGAGACAGACTGTGCTCAGAACCAGCTCTAGCAGCACAATTTAGCAGCAGGAACAAAGGAGATACAGGGCAGCAAAAAGAGATGAGAAGGATATTCTTAAGGTAGAAACACTGCAAATTACTTTACTACAATGATTAATATAATTTCTGAACATTTGGTATTAAAATATTTCATGGGAGGGATAACCATGAAAAGCAATGTTTAAAGTTTTTGGTACAAGACTACATGAGATGAGTAATTATACCAGATTTTCTTTTTCCCTAAATTTAAGAAAATTGTCTACTATCACAAAGGGTTTTGTTTTTTCTTCCTCTGGATCAACACTACAGGACAATGGTTTGAACTAAACTAATTTTTATTCAACCTCACTAATAAAGGTAAGAAAAACTTTTAGGTTAATGGACTGTTTTTCCTATCACAGAACTGTATTTTCACCATATAAGGCATTAGAGGGATTCTGTCACCAGGATCATGCTGCCTGAACCACAGGGAGCATGCACCCGGGACAGGTACCCCCGTGTACGTTTTAATCTGAAATGGGGCAGGATTTCAGAATAAACACACTTTGAAGTTTAACTAAGCTCCAAGTCACAGAAGTGGGCCACGCTGACCTCTCCCTGACAGCATCATGCAAAGTGACAGCTCTCTCCCGTTTTCTAAGGAGAAAGCTGTCACTCTGCATACTGCTGGCAGGGAGACGTCGGCATGGCCCACTTCTGTGACTTGGAACTCAGTTCTGAGTCAAAATTCAAAGTGTGTTTATTCTAGAGCTCTGCGGTATTTCAGGCTAAAACATACACAGGAGTAAAGACCATGCCTGTACTGGACCACGGACAGCATAACCTTGCTGATAGAATTCCTTTAGAGGCTACAGTATGGATGTGTACTTTGGTCTCCACTGATTGTCTTACTTAGGAAAAATATAGTTCCATAATAGTAAACAATAACATCCACATTTTGCTCATTGCTGCCTATGTGACTATGGGCTACCGAAACGATACCTAGAGAACATATACTTTATATAATCTCTTTTCACTTTGTGTAATACAGGAAAACTTTACTGTGCATAGTTATGATATGCTATACATCTGTGAGTGATTATACTGATTGTCATTTCTTTTTGTGTATATAAAAAAAAGGGACTCATGTGGTGTAAAGTGTCAAGGCAGCAGTATGCAGTCCTAAACTCTTGCTCATGACCTGAAGGTTGCGAGTTCAATCCCTGCGTGGTTCATGTAGCCAGCTCAAGGTTGACTCAGCCTTCCATCCTTTCAAGGTCGATAAAATGAGTACCCAGCTTGGTGGGGGGAAATGAATTACCTGAAAGCACTGCGGAATAAGTTGGCGCTATACAAACAACGCCAGGTAGCTTCTTTTTTGGTGCAGGAAATGTGCTATAAGACGCAACAACTCATATTGCTTAAGTGAAAGTAGAATATGCTACTTTTGCATTACTGCAGTACAGTTTACCTTTGTTCACATTTACATTGGCTTTTCCGTTGTTTGGCTCCATCGTAGGAACCGAACAATGAAAAAGAATGGAAGTACTGGATTTGGTGCGTAAGGAGCACGAATAGTGCCAGATGGACCCTATTCATGGGGTCTGTTGGGTGTGCTGCCCTATTTTGGGTGTGCTGCCCTATCTTGTCCAGCATTTTGTGCCAGATGAGCCCCAAACAAAGGCTCTGATGCAAATATGAACATTTCCTTACTTTCAAGACCTCTTTCTGTTATACAGCTCTATGAATTCCAGTTACATGTCTGAATACAATATCTCAAGCAATTCTTTCACCCCATTTCTTGGTATTCTACCATATGCTGTTCTATTCTTTGATTCTGTTAGTAACAAATAACAGTGAATTGCCATCCCTAGCATTTGATGCAATGGACCACCTAGGAAAATCCGTCTATAAAACATAAATAATGTGGATCCCTCAAAGGCAAACTGGATGCTGATAGCCTTACAGTTCGAAATTGTTAAAAAATATTGAAGATTATTGAAAAAGCCATTAGTACATTGTAATATCTTATTTCTGCTGAGATTTAATCCAGATGTTTTCTCTTTTGCAATCCTCTCTCATATGAACAATCCAAATTTGGGATAATATTATTTCCCCCCTTGATTTGTAATCGCATCTCGCTTTACCCATTTTTCACATATGGGGTAGAGGTGCAGTTATGTTAACATGAAAATATACAATAATATACTCTGGTATCTAATCCCCTCGACAATCAGCACAGGTATTCCCCTATGGAATAAAGAGATTAATAACTATGCTTCTATATTTTAATGGCATCAGGATTTACTTTTAATATCCCTGCTTGATGTTCTGCATGTAACAGTAGCAAATGACAATATTGTGAAGCAGCAAGGGACTCGAAGGGGGTAGCCCATTAAGCGGCTCAATATATATTTATGGCTGGAGTCACTATGGAAACCAACTTTCTTGAAACTATGAATCATTCTTTATTCTTTGAGAAGCGAGCAGCAATTCCGTACTGTCTCCGCTGTGCAGCTACAAAACCGTGAATGTTGACTAGATGTTAAGAAATAGCGAGCAATACTAATAATGATGTGGTTTCTATTCATACTGGAGGTCTCCAAAGCATATTTAGGCAAAAGAAGCCGTTGTTAGTCACATGAATAGTAGTAATTGCAGGGATACAAGAAAATAAACAACCCTTGTCCAATAAATACAATCATCAGAACATATATAAGAATTAATCCGGTGCTCAAAATAAACTGGTCACTAAGGGCTCGCTCCAATCTTTTTTTCTCTCTGGCATGGTGGTAAAATTGATCCCATAACTGATCCCATAATTTTCTATAGGATCGTTCACGGTATCCAGAGCGTAGGTTGTGAAACCGGATGTCTCTCTGCACCGGCCAGAAAAAGGTGCATGTAGCACCTTTTTTCTAGCTATCAACGTTGGAGTGGTGCACAAAAATGTCATCAGCTGTAGATCATAGAATGGGAGAGTTGGAAGGAACCTCCAGGCCATCGGGTTCAACTCCCTGCTCAACGCAGGATTTACTAAATCATGCCAGACAGATATTTGTCTAGCCTCTGTTTGAAGACTTACATTGAAGGAGAACTCACCACCTCCTGTGGTAACCTATTCCACTCATTGATCACCCTCACTGTCTAATATCTAATTTGTGTCTCCTCCCTTTCAGTTTCATCCCATTGCTTCTAGTCCTTCTTTGTACAGATGAGAATAGGGCTGATCCCTCTGCACTGTGACAGCCCTTCAGATATTTGTAGACAGCTATTAAGTCTCATCTCAGCCTTCTTTTTTGCAAGCTAAACATTTCCAGATCCTTTAACCATTTCTCATAGAACATGATTTCCAGACTGCTCACCATCTTGGTAACTCATCTCTGACCTTGCTCTAGTTTGTCTATGTCTTTTTTAAAGTGGGGTGCCCAGAATTGAACACAGTATTCCAGATAAGGTCTGACTAAGGAAGAGTAGAGGAGGATAATGACCTCACGTGATCTACACTCTACGCTTCTCTTAATACATCACAGAATTGTGTTTGCCCTTTTGGCAGCTGCATCACATTGTTGACTCATGTTCAGTCTATGATCTATTAGTACACCTGTCTTTTTCACATCTGCTGCTTAGCCCAATTCCTCCCATTCTGCATGTGCTTTTTTCATTTTTCTTGCCCAGATGTAGGACTTTGCATTTCTTCTTGTTAAATACTATTCTGTTAGTCGCCGCCCACTGTGCAAGCTTTTCTAGATCTTTTTGAATACTCTCCCTCTCTTCCCTAGTGTTAGCTATCCTTCCTAGCTTTGTGTCGTCTACAAATTTGATCAGTTTCCCATCAATTCCCTCCTTCAGATTATTTATAAAAATGTTGACCAACACTGGACACTGTGTCCAACTGCGGCATAAACGAAGTGGCCAAACATAACCCATACACATGCCCCCGTGTTTAGTAAATGGTCATGTAAAAATAATTTGACATCTTCTAAAATAAAAGTAAATCCTTTCAGATTATTTATAATTTAGCATATCTGTCAAGAAAGTCGGCACCAGGCATGCTCTTACACAACACAGCTGCGGGAAGAAGCAGCCTATCCTGGGACTTAGTCAACTTAAAACAGACTCAGTTTACAGATGCTGTTAGAAGGCACAAAAAAAGAACTGAGTGCAGCATGTTATTAGGGAACAACACGTAATAAAAAAAACAAGACATCCAGCGATCTATGTAATGTTAGTCCATGTTCACACTTCCATTAGGAGGTTTCCGTCATGGACATCATTGCACGATGCATTATATTTTCCAGTACGATGATGGACAACATGACAAAACCCATTATAGTCAATGGGTTCCATGAGGCGCTGTTGGTCTCCATCATTACATGGTTCTAACATGCCATTTGTTCCAGAAAGTTCAGTTCCAGTAATGGAACAGAAGAAAATGTGAAGAGAGCTTGATAAATACAATTTATAGCACTATCGAGTCTGAAACTTTTTACCTGTAGCAATGATCATCAAACAGTAGCAGAAAACTGATTGTAAATTGGATCGCTCTGCAATGCCAATAACTGGCACCCTAATATTTCTAGCGCAAGATGAGAAGAACCGTAAGGCATAATCATCATTACATTATGAGCATGCTCGGAGTGCAGAATGCATGCTCTAACTGTTCATCATTACTGGAGCACATTCCCTAGATCATACTCGGAGTGTCCTGGCTGTACTCCATCCGAAAACAGGGATGAAAGCAGAGCATCAAGATGGTGGTGCCCAGTGCAAAAGCTTTTATTCAATTTATCCTGGACAGACAGTAATGCGGCATAGAAAACATGGCTTTATACCTACGTGACTGGTACATCTTTGCTGTTTCTACATCCATTTCTATACAAATAAGGGAGATGGAACAATCTCTCTACAAGCCACCTACTGGAAGGCAGCTTTCCTGCAAGTCAATGTTAGACTCTTTATACAAGCCTTGTAACAATGACTGTGAATTGAAAACCAAGCAAGAATACCATACACAGCCAGCTCTGGCTTGGCTAGTGTGAGTGATAATTATTTAAAATCATGTGTATATGTTAACCCCTTAAGGAAAAGATGGTATTTTGTGATTTTCATCTCTCAAAAGCCACAACTTTTTTAATTTCTTGCCAACATCATCATATGAAGTCTTGTTCTTTTTTTCTTTCCATTTTAACCCGTTTAGGACCAGCCACAGTAAATTTACGGCAGCTGGTCCTGGGATTAGAGCACCGCAGATAGTAAAATTACGGCGGTGCTTTAAGTCTCCTGTCTCTGCAATCAGTCAGAGGCAGGAACGGGTTATCAGCTGTTAGTGACAGCTGATAACCCGGAGCAGAAGGCAGGAGGGGTTTTTAACCCTTCCTGCCTTCTGCTTCCCCGATATACAGTGCTCAATGAGGACTGTATGGGGAAAGTGAAAGTAACATGTACTTTCACTACGG
The DNA here is from genome assembly GCF_035609145.1 of Eleutherodactylus coqui. Taxonomy (NCBI): domain Eukaryota; kingdom Metazoa; phylum Chordata; class Amphibia; order Anura; family Eleutherodactylidae; genus Eleutherodactylus; species Eleutherodactylus coqui. The sequence goes on along the minus strand of NC_089840.1, from coordinate 87,198,387 downwards.
GGCCTCGGGGGGGTCATGTGACCTCACGGGATTCCCTGCTACTGCAGAGCTGGAGGTTCAGACTAGACCCTGGCAGCTCTGCAAGTGACTAATGTCACCACAGGGGTTGCTTTCCCCTGTAACTAGGGCTCCTATGGACGCCCCAGCTTCAGTGGGAAAGTGTCAAATAAAGTAAAAGAAAAAAAATGTGAATGTCCCCCAGAGGTCTTACATGACGTCATGGGGGGCATAGATAGTAAAATACACAATTACATACATAAGTAAAACAAAACAACACAATAAAACAACAATACATACAAAAGAAAGAGAATAACACAAAGCAGATGCCAACAAAAACCGTCGCCGTATGCACCCTGTAAACCAAAACCATACATACTATATATCAAAATGTCCGAAACAAATAGAGGAACCCGTTCCCATACTTTATTTTAGTGTAAATATAAAAATAATTTTTTTAAAAATTATAAATGTTAAAAAAAATGATTTTTTTAGCTTTTTACCCCCAATAAAACTAAAAACGGGAAAAAAAAGTCAGTGAAAAAGATATAAAAAATAGTCCTATATGTCACGGGGAAAAAAAATGCAGCAAAAATAATTTTGGTAGCTAAAGGAAAAAAAATAGAGCAGTAAAACCGCCACATGGGTAAAATCCCTAAAAGTGTCTGGTCCTTAAGGTACAAAACAGCTTGGTCCTTGAGGGGTTAAGGCACATAAGACTTTCTTGATCACCTTTACACCTTTTTTTGTTTTTTTTGGGGGGGGGGGTAGGATGTGAAAAGAGCAAAAGCAGCATTTTTCAATTATATTTTTTACAGTGTTTGCCTTGCAGGATAAAAAGTACGTTTGATTCGCTGTATGGGTCATTATTAGAGATGAGCGAACGTACTCGGATAAGCACTACTCGTCCAAGTAATGTGCTTTATCCGAGTACCGCTGTGCTCGTCTTGAAAGATTCGGGGAGCGCCGCTGCTGACAGGTGAGTTGCGGCGGGGAGCAGGGGAGAGCGGACGGGAGAGAAGGAGAGAAAGATCTCCCCTCCGTTCCTCCCGGCTCTCCCCTGCAGCTCCGCGGCGCTCCCCGAATCTTTCAAGACGAGCACAGCGGTACTCGGATAAAGCACATTACTCGGACGAGTAGTGCTTATCCGAGTACGTTCGCTCATCTCTAGTCATTATGGATGCAGCAATACCAAACACTATTTTCTTTTGTCCAAAAGTAGTTCGATGCCAATCACATCATCATGGATAAAATGGTTGCAATAAGTGCTTTTTGTCTGGTATCCATTTTCTCCACACATCTGGCTGTTGCTTAGACTGTTCATCATTGCATCTACTGGGCCATGAACACTCTGCACTCCAGCAGGTCACATGATTCACTCTATGTTGTGACAGGTTATTATGTGAGTATTCCAAAAGTTTAATAATGAATAAACCTATAAACTAAAATAATTTTTCATAGCAAAGCCAATGTTCATGTTCCTAGATATAGCCGTAGAACTGGTTACTGAAGGAATACTACACATGAAACTAATACCGTGTTATGCCTATTGCAAAGTCTGAGTGGATGCTTCATGACACATGGGCACTGCCCATAAGGTCCATCACTTGGCATAGCACAATGTTTAAGTTTGGTTTTGAGTGTCCATTTAAGAACAAGACAATACTGTGTTTCCCCAAAAATAAGACCCTGTCTTATTAATTTTTGCCACAAAAGAGACACTAGGTCTTTAATTTCCACAGAGGTCTTATTATACTTACGCAGCAAGCTCAGTTCAGGTCCCTCCCACTACTCTCCAGAGTTCCATCGCGGTTCCTGTAGTCCTCAGCTACCCACAGAAGATCACTTCCTGGTTACGGGATTCATAAATCCCACCTCTACGAAGAGATGGCTGTGATTGGTTCTTCGAGCGCTGCTCAGCCAATCAGTGCAGTGCTCGATTAACCAAAGCGATGGCTGTGATTGGTTTTTTGAGTGCTGCTCAGGCAATAAATGCAGCGCTCGATAAACCAAACAGAACTAGTACATTGTAGAGGCAGAATTTATGAATTGGCTGAGCCACGGCTGCTTCATAAATCCCACCTGAACAACGCAATGGCTCTGATTGGTTCTTCGAGCGCTGTTCAGCCAATCAATGCAATGCTCAATGAACCAATCATAGCCAACGCATAGGTTCATCAAAAGCTGCATTGATTGGCTGAGCAGCGTTCGAAGAACAAATCAAAGTCATTGCTTTGTGGAGGCGTGATTTATGAATCCCGTAACCAGGAAGTGATGTTGTATAAGCATCCAAAGACTGCAGGAACTGCGACAAAACTCTGGGAAGCAGCGGGAGGGACCTGGACCGAGCCTTCTAGGTAATGTATTCCTTTTTTATATATACTGCAGCTAGAGCTTATTTTCGGGTAGGACTTATATTTCAAGCCTCCCCGAAAATTCTGAAAAATCAGGCTAGGTCTTATTTTCACGACAGGTCTTATTTTCAGGGAAACACAGTAAAATAGTAATAAAATGCCAACCTATAACACAATGCAGAAATTTTTGTTTTACTTTTATGACTGATTAAATCAATTACTCTTTCCTTTACACGTTTTACATGTAAACCCCCTGGATATTCCTCTTACATTCGTGAAAGAAATCATATACATTACATTACATTTACCTTGAAAAAGGCCCCTGCCAGCATAAACTTAGCAAATGATACAGCTCATTGAAAGTCTTCACATTTCTCTCTACTGCACTAAATAGGGGGACATACGACATTACGTAGTGGTGCCCACCAACAGCTAAATGAATGCTATTTTTATTTTTGCAGCTGTGTGCAACTCTGAGGCGGAAAAGTAATATAACTCCTGAGAAATGGCAAGATGAATACATTCTATAGATGACTATACGCTATATGTGCCTAGGTGCATTGACTCATTAATAATAATAAAGTCATGTAATGACTGTAAAGATGGCTTTGGCATCAGCAGTTCTTTTTACTCTCAAAAGAAATCTTCTGCTTCAATGTGGTAATAACTACATGGCATATCATTAACGCTGTAGACTCAAGGCATAAAGGTATAATTTCACCGTTTCAAAATTCAATGACAATGGCATTTGCGGAAATAAAATAAATAACCCCAGGAGCATTAATATCTTCAGTCTGGATTCCATTGATGACCTGCAGGATTTTCCCAAGAAAATGCATTGTACATTTTTAGAACCACCATGTTCATTAACAAATTGTTAAGCTTTTAAAAAGGAATTTCTCAGCTAGAACATGCTGTCCAAACTGCAGGCAGAAAGACAAGATATAAATGAATAAGATATGAGTTATGCTGAATCTCATCTTATAAAACTATATATCTGTTAGGTCTGCTACCCGTGTCTGCTGCCCTCTTGCAGTTCCAGGCAGCCGCAAGCATCGCTCTGCTCTTCCTGTGTGTATGGACACTATATGTCTGTTTTCTACCTGCACTGAAAGGGTTAACCAGTTCATTGGCTCTCAGCTCAGCTGTGGAGTTAATTAGGCATTACTCTCCTATTTAAGCTGGGCTGAGGCACTTCCTTTTTGCCTGAGACTTGATGTGTGTTTGTCTCTGACACTCAGCATTTGTAGGTCGCCTGTTTCCAGTCTGTTTTGTCTATTAGATACAGGTACAGGATCAGTTTATTCTGTACGTTTCCTTGCCCTGTGCTTTTGCCTGTGTGCGTTTGTCTATTTTCCTTCCACACTTTGTCTCATTCCTGTCTCTGGGGGAGTCAGTCCTGTCCTGTGTTTGGTATGCCCTGTTCAGTATATCGTCCCTGTCAGGGATAGTCAGCCTCGGGGTTTCAGCACGGGGATGTCCTTATCAGGACACTTACCCTGCTTTCAGGCAGGGGTCTTCCCATGTTCCTGCTGGTTGGTTAGCAAAGTGGGTCCACACTCTCAGTCCATAACATTATTAATCTGCTATCTATAACATAATGTCTGCAGTTTGGACAGCAAGTTCAAACTGACAGACTCCCTTTAAGGCTCAGTTCATATCTGTTTTAGGGCTTCAGTTATAGTTCAATTTCTCTGTTCTGGGTTTGGAGCAGAGAAAGGAAATTAAAATGGAAATAAAGGGATCCATTTTTCCCCCAAATTGCTTTCGGTAGGGTTTTTAAAAAAGGAAAGCAAATAGAAATTTTTCATTTGCTTTCATTTGGGTTCCATTTCTGTTTTTTTAACTGAACAAATAGCGCATTCTGCAGCGTTAGTTGCTCTATTTAAAAAACAAACGTAACTGAATGAAAGCAAATGGAGGCTTGCTGTTTTTTAAAAATGCCATTGAAATCAATGGGGGGAAACAAGTCCATTTATTTCCATTTTAATTCTGTTTCCAGTCTGTTTTGTCTGTTAGATACAGGTACAGGATCAGTTTATTCTGAAGGTTTCCTTGCCTTGTGCTTTTGCCTGTGTGAGTTTGTTTATTTTCCTTCCACACTTTGTCTCATTCCTGTCTATGTGGGAGTCAGTCCTGTCTTGTGTTTGGTATGCCCTGTTCAGTATATCGTCCCTGTCAGGGATAGTCAACCTCGAGGTTCCAGCGTGGGGCCATCCTTATCAGGACACTTACCCTGCTTTCAGGCAGGGGTCTTCCCATCTTCCTGCTGGTTGGTTAGCAAAGTGGGTCCACACTCTCAGTCCATGACATTATTAATCTGCTATCTATAACATAATGTCTGCAGTTTGGACAGCAAGTTGTAGACAGAAAACTGTAGGTCATTCATGACTTTGTTGGATGTGCTACTGGTTATAAAAAGAAACCCTTTAAAAATTCAGGCGAGATATTGTAAGAAAATAAGTGAATATCTTAAAAATAGAAGCGACCAAAAGTAGACGTGTCAATACATTTATATTTTACCACAAATATAAACGCAATAAAAGGCTGTTAGCTAATTTATTGTACCCATGGCAGGAAATGAAAGAGGCGCGAACCATGAGGCTCAATGAATCCTGCACTGAGTAATGGGTTGGACCCGACAACCCTGGAGGTCCCTTCCAGCTGTACCATTCTATGATTCAACGAACATGCCGGCTCAGTAGTTAGTATACAGGTGCAGTGCTGGTGTCTTCGGTTTCAAATTATGACCAAGGGAAACATCTGCATGGAGTTTGTATGTTGTCCTTTGTTTTCTGTCACTCTCCAAAAAAACATATTGATCAGATAGTTAGGAATATAGACTGTGGGCCTGATGGGGACAGGGATCCATATGAGTAATGACAATGTCTTTACAACACTGTGGAATATAGTGGTGCTGTATAATTATAAAGTCAGGAGAAACAAGTAAGTGGTTAAAGCTATGTAGGATGCATTATTGTGCTTTTGAGTCATACATAGCGCTCCAGAAGAAATGTGTACATTTTCAATTTTCTCATACTGATTAATTGGTATAGAAAATGTAGCAGTGTCATTCTGCCCACGCACTCAAATGGATAGTAAGATGATTATTTTATGCTTTTAATTAAACAATGATTTCCTGTTATGAGTGTGAAAATATAAAACGTCAGGTAAATATTCTGCACTCACACCGGTGCTAGCAGTGTATTATGCTTTACTGTTGTCTCAGGAAGCTGTCATCTGAAGTCGTCAACCACCACTTAAAGTACACAACACATATTCAAGGGGCAACAACAGATCCATCAAGCTGTAGCTATTAGTCTAAGGCAATGGCTACCAAACTTTTTTAGCCTTATACCAATAATCATAGCCTGTCCAGAGGCATGATGGGGCAACTTTAATGGAGTACCCAGTGTACCCCAGGGTAGTTTAACAAACTTTGCACAGCTTCTGAAATATCAAAACTTTTCTACTTATAAAAAACTTTTGTAAATTAGTTATTTCAAATTCTGTGCAACCAATTTAAAAATTCACAGGCTCACCTTGTTATGACAGTAACGAAATGGCACAGGAGAACGCTAAGGGAAAATACTGTATTCACATGAGGAGTCATGACACAGAGAACTCGGCAATGATATTATTCACTCACTCCGACATTATTCATTGCCGTTGTCAGATGCTGCCAAACTTGCTTTTTCTTAGACAGATCACTACCATTACCAACAAGAATAACAATAAACCCTAGAGACCCTGCCGAGGAACCCAACTTTGGAAATCACTGGCCTACGACAATGGCTGCCTACACTTAATAGCATGAACTGCCATCAAACATGCCAATTTTTTTCCATAAAAAAATCATGTAATAAAAATATTGGTACTAGTTGATTTTTCCTTCAGATATTGATGACAACACTTCGTACCGTACCTTCAACTCAGAGGCGTAACTTGAAGCTCCAGGGCCCCAATGCAAAACCTATAACGGGGCCCCCAACTATAATGCTTTATTCATAATACTAGGCTTCCTATATGGAGAAGAGAGGCCTTATGGGCCCCCCAAGGCTCCTGGGCCCGGGTGCAACCGCATCCCCTGCATCCTCTATAGTTACACCCCTGCTTCAACTACTACCAATCAACATTCAACAATGCGAAAGAGGATAAAATGTCCTAAAAACAGCGCTACACCTAACCGAAGGTTATGCAGGGTATCACAAATTATCCCCCTCACTTCAATGGGACTGAGCTGCAAAATTAGTAAACAACTCACAAATAGATACGGCGCCACTCTCGAGGGAAAGTAGCCTATGTGACTCTAATTCAAGGAGGAAGTATAGGAAAAGATGTGATCAAAAATTTTTTGTTAACCAATATAATGCAGATTACATTTCTCCGCATGTATAGGCAATGTATTTGGTATACCCTCAATCTCACCATATACCCAGTCCAGAGGAGAGAAGCAGAGTAAAAAAAGCTAAATAATAATAATCTTCCAACTGTATTACAGTTCAGCTTACTTCTAAATGAACCCCCACCCCCATATTGTATCATCAATTGTGGCAACACGGTACACAGAATGATCACTGCATTAGGAACACATACAAAATAACAGGTTGGTCCACCTATTTGGGTGATCCCAGCTTTTGTATGTCATGGAACAGATTCCGTAAGGTGATAAACATCATCCATACTCAACTCGACTCATGCCTACTGCAGTAGCTCCATAAGTTGGTCATGTTTTGTGGACAAGTGGAAGCAGATTTCATATCCCTTTCCAGCATATCCCAAATATGTTCAATGGGTTACAGTCCAGTGAGTTTGAGAACCAAGGCAATGTACAGAAATCATTGTTGCATTCCTCCAACTACTCTCTAGTGATCTGAGCTTGATGACATGGATCACTGTCATGTGGAAAGATGGTACTATGGTCAAGAGAAGACTTCTTGAAGATATGGTTGCAGATGGTCAGCTAATAGATCCCTACAGCATTCACCATTCAAGAATTGTGGCATGATGACCAATGGTTCTAGGCCATGCCACGAAAATGCTCCCCAGACCATAACACTGCCACTACCGACCCCTTGAACCCCAATGGTGCACTGCATCATTCTCTTTACACTAGATGCAGATCTAGCCATCTACATGGTGCAGCAGGAAATGAGACTCATCACTCCATGTGCCCATTGCTGTCTTTCTTAGGCCCATACAAGACATTGTTGGCGATGATGCAGAGTTATCAATCCATTAAATACTGATCAGTCAATTTTTAATGAATGTGAACCTGCAAGTGCTGCAAAACATGCATGCACACTCTGGCCACTCCGGGTCCCTGCTATGGGTGCTTCACTTGCTGCTGCATACAGAAATTCAATTCATATATATAAAGGTGAACCCAATGGATCCTTCAGACTGCTGTGTGGTGGCCGTGTGGGCACTTACACAGATGTCACAGTCTCTATGCTCCCTCTAAAATAAGACTGCTGCTACAAACTGCAGGCGCTGACTCACTGGGTCCACACCAAGCTTGGCTTACAGCTATGTAAAGAAAAGCTGATGCGGCATCTACTCCTACGCAGTACACTGACTCACTGCGTTGCGAAGAGGCTTACCCCTCTCCTCTCTTCCCAACTATCTGTGGTCACTGATACTCGAGGTTTCACCCCTACATGATGTGCTGGGGAACAAATGGGGGCAGACATTTGTGAGCCAGTCCTAACCTCCCTTATGCCATTGGCCCAGGCCTGGCAAGTGGATAAGACAATCAGTGGACAGTGCAGAGTGGGGAATCGTCTCGGAGGTCAGTAATGAGAGTAATGAGAGATGGCAAGCACAGAAACCTCGCATCGCATGGCATGTGATATGTTTTACTGTCCCATTGAAAACAATGGGCGATGCATTCCAAGGAACGTGAAAAGATAGGACGTGCAGCTCTCATGTATATAACTCCATTCAAAAAAATCGGGTTCATATTTGTGTGAGGTTTGTGCATCTCGTAACGCAGAAATCTCGTACGAGTTTCTCAACTGCGTGAAATCGGCCTTAAGAAGAGGATTTTTCTGGTTATTATTTTCCATACCATCTGCTCCAATCACCACTGTCGGTCATCAACATTATCATCTCCACTCATCATCCAGTTGCAATCACCTGTGGTTCCTGTCATCTAATGGTGATCCTGAGGACACGGACATAGTTGAAAGTGGTACCACTACTAGGGGGCCTGGCATTACCAGTTGGCCATCTGCAGATAGACCACTTGCCCTATAGTTAAAGTGGCCCTCAGTACACAATGTCTAGGTATGCACTCCATAAAAGGGTTTCAGTTTGTACTAACCTTTAAGGATAACATTCACATGGGCGTATGTAATGTTTTCACTGCAGGTCCTTATGTGCGTCTTGCATGTGTTCTTGCATATGTTGTGTTTTTTTTTCATCTGTATGCCATCCGTGTTTCATACGTTTTTCACGTGCCCCAAAAAATAATGGAAGAAGGCTCAATTGATGTTACTTTTTTCACTGCCTCCTGGTAACATGCGTAAAAAATGGTGATTTTATTTCTTTCATGATTTTGGTGATTCTAGTCCGTGAATACGGACCAGAAATGGCAAACTGTGCTTTTTTGTGAACACCAGCAGTCTACATAATAATGCCTGCGTGAATAGCTCAATTTACTTTAATGGGTCTGTGCGCTGTCCGTTTTCAGTCAGTTATAAACATGGACAGCACATGGAGGGGCAAAATGCCCATGTGAATGGGGCCCAAGGCCGGTTCCACATGGGCATATTTTTGCACCACAAATCAGTGCCAAATCTATAATAATAATAAAGCATGTGTATCCAACATATCGAAATTTTATTCAGGGTTCATTGCAGATGAATTGCATTGAAACAGTTGAAATCCACTGTGAAAATCTGAAACAGATATTGACATGTTGTGGATTTAAAACTTTGCCCAGCAGGTTAATTTGCGTGTGGGAATATTCTGCAGCCTGTAAATGAAAGTCTCACCCACATGGCTGGTACGGCCAATACTTGCACAAATGTGCCGCGGTATTTCCATCCTGTATGGACCTCTTCTCACAGCCTGTTAGTATAAAAGAGTGATTTTTTTTTTCTATAAGTTTTTTTCCGAAAATGTTCTTCTCCCAACCCCTTCACTTTACAACCCTTCATGTCTAAAGTTTCTTTGTTCCTCAAACACCCCATATGTTTGCATATTTTATATTTTCATGGGAATAACTTTCTAATGACATAACCTTTGGTTTTGCATGAGAGAACAGCCTATCTTTATTTCCTGGGCATTAGAACACAAAAAGCAACTACAAATGGCGAACACTTTATTTTAATTAGCTATTAATGTCTTTCAAGCCTTAGCTGATAAGCAATTTTTCACAAGCTGAAAAGAACGGCACCCAGCTAAATGGATGATGCTCTCAACAATGCATCAAAGAACAATTTTCAGGACCGCTTTTATTGTGCAGTAATCTAATGCCCGGATCCAACTATATTTCCTTTCCTTTCCCTCAATTTAAAAGCTTACATGTTGGAGAGAACCGTGGTAATATATTCCGGAGACTTACTGTCAGCCAAGAACATGGAGCACCAAGCGGAATGAGACATTTCTAAAAGAGGGACAGTGGTAGGGAACACGGGTCCCTCGTGGATGTACTTAAATATAAAGGTACTTTTGCAATAAATTTTTTATTGTTTTAATGCATTTTGAATACGTAATAAGAACTTGATTAAAATATCTTTGCAGATCTATGTGTTTCCATTGTTAGATACCACAAAAATTCTTGTAAGTCTGATCTGTACTAGCATGGCCTCATCTGTTTACTGGACATGAGCCGGACACCACCAGAGCTGGTTTGTAATGATGTATCCAACACTGTGGGAAGTCGGTCAAGCCAGGGGCGGCATTTTTAGGGATCTGGACTGCGTGACTCAGTATTAAAGCAGGACTGCTTGAAGCTAATTGACATATGTAGTGTGTTCTTTAATAATCTGATTGTTCTCAGTGAGAGAAACCAAGTAAGCTTGTTATAGCGAGCTTTTGAACCTACTTGGGGTTCTTTCTGAGGCTTATGGAATAGATCTGAAGAAACAATCACCTGCCAGGCACACCTTGAGGCCAATGGGGTTGCCTCTGAATCCGTGGTACAACTCACAAGATTCATCTTCACACACAATTATTTCTCCTTTGACAAAGAGATATTCCTGCAATTTACCGGAAGTATAATGGGCAGTAAAATGGCACCGCAATATGCCAACCTTTTTATGGAAAACCGGAAAGTGAATTTTTGGCCTCCTGCGCCAGCAAACCATTGGCCTACTTTCACTACATTGATGACATCATAATCATCTAGACCAATACCGAACAAGAACTAATAAAATTCCATGAGAGATTTAATGCATTCCACCCCACCATAAACATGACATTAAGTTACTCAAATACTGAAATTAACTTTTTGGACACCGCCATAAAAATTCCAAACAACTCAATACAGACATCCCTATACCGAAAATCTATTGACAGGCCCACATACCTCAGATGGGACAGCTTCCACTCTAAACACATCAAAAAGTCCATCGTCTACAGCCAGGCCATCAGATAAAACTGAATCTGCTTCAACCCAACAGACAGGGAGGGACATCTATACCATCTTAAAAGGACATTTTTAAATCAGGGCTATCATCCCACCTCAATTGATGACCAAATCACAAGAGCCACCAGGACGTGCAGAAATCAACTATTCTAATATACAGAAACTGGGTGGGACGAGGCTGGGAGCAGGGAGAGGTGAGCATATGACTTTTTTCTTGTTTTATGACAGGGATACATTTTATATAAAACAAAGGCCTTGTAAAACTCATTTAATGTATAAACAGTAAAGTCTACATATTATGGATTGGAAAATATAGAGTAGAAAAGGAAATTTTCAAAATCAATTAAATAAACTATAGTAAAACTGTCTAAAATATGGCTCAGGAGGGGGTGTCATGTCGCCTTAAGGAGAGCACAGAAAATGTGTGTGGAGACACCTAGGTGGTGAGTGGGTCAGGGATGATATAGTCTCTCCCCAAAGACAGCACCCAAAAGGGGTGTATGGACACCTAGAAGGTGAGTGAGGAAACCTATAAGGCCATGTAAGCTCCTCTGGGTAATTTATGCAAATAAAGAAGATGGAAAAATGCAGCGCCACCTATTGGATGGCCACATTGGACGTCACATTGGTTTGAAGGAATGCTGCCATCAAGTAGGTGGCGCTGCAGAGGTATTTTTCCATCTTCCTTATTTGCCTAAAATATAGCACAGGCTCTAAAATGTTAGCTAGAGCAATAGGGAGATACAACATAATTGTTCCTTTGTATCTTCAGTAAACGCTGGTACTAGTCCGTACAAGCCGTGCAGACAGCGGCGAGAAATGTTCTCATATGAATAAACTAGTAAACAAAGAACAATGACTGCATCTATTTAGTAGCGGTTAATGGCAGAACACAAGTAAAAATACTAATATATATATATAGAGTCATTCCAGGACCCCACACTCCTCATTAAACTATTGAGGCTCATCCGCCCCGGTATATATGTGGGGGTAATTAGATAATCTTCTTGTTTTCAACGGTTGCTTATTCCATCTTTGTGGTAGTAAAAAAAAGCTGTCCGTGCGCCGACTTCAGTGAGCTTGGGTAGTTGTTATATACAGCAGCTGACTTAGATTCCTATTAGGACGGATTCGCATGAACATATGCGTATTTGCGCCATGTTACTGCGCATCAGGCGTTACATATTTGTGCACACTGTACTTTTTTCTCACGCAAATCGTGCATGTTTGCTTGTGCAAAAAAAACACGCAGGAAATTAGGACATGCTGCATATTTTTTTGCGCAACAGAATTGTGCACGCCAAATATGTGCTTGTGAACGAACCCATTGAAATCAATGGGTTCTATTCACTGCGTATTGCGAGCGCAAATACGGCCATGTGAATCTGGCGTTCTACTAGGCTGCTAAGCAGTAGTCATTAATTGTAACTGTATCCTTAGGCTGATTACACGTTTGCGTTACGCCCAGCCTCTGTATTTGGTTCGTGTCTCGGTTTATGTCTTTTCTTGTGCCATCAATTTTTCACGTATGCAAAAAAACTGAAATTCGCAATCCCTTCATCTTTTTAAAAACAGGAGAGCACACACACACACTGCACATGGATGGCACCCGTGTGTGGTCTGCTTTTTTTCTCTCCTCATTGATGGGCGAGTCTTCTCTGTATAACGGTACCAGTGATGAGTTTTTGCACATAGTTTGTGTCTGTGTGAAAAACACTCGATAGTGTGCGTTCCAACATAGGATAATATAGGTCCGTATACTGTCCACTTAACAAACCACACACGGATGAAAATAATGCCAGTGTGCTGCTCTAAGGCCGGCTTCACAAGTGAATATTTGCGCATGCAATAAGCAGTGAATAGAAGCCAATGATTTCAATAGATTCAATTGCAGCACATTTTGTGTGTGCATTTTAGTCACAACAAAAAATCATAGAACAAGCTCTATCTTCCTGCGTATTTGTGCACCAAAGGTCCCCATAGAAGTCAATAGGGGGGGGGGGGGGGGATACTCCCCCATTGACTTCTTTTGGGGAAGATGCATGAAACCCTGCATAATTCCGCTAGAAAAAGCACAAACCTGGAACTCATTAGACAAATTAGCTCTCTCAATCAGTGCGTTTTTGTGTCCCATGCGAAAAAAGGATAGAGTGTCCAGAATATTGTCAGTTTTATCATTATTGTAGACTAGAAAGCCATTATTGTGGTAAAGAAATCATACCCACGGCCGGTGTTGAAGGAAGAAAGGGGGGCAAACAGGGCAATTGCTCAAAGTTCCCATCCCCAAGGGGGCACCTGGACAATCTGAGGTTTTGACTGGACTTGTCAATGTGCCAGTTTACAAACAGGTTGTGGAACCTTTCCTGAGCAGTGGCATAGCAATAGGGGTTGCAATTACAGGGCCCATGAGCCATGCATATTTTGTCTGTATGTATATATGTGTGTATTATAGCAAAGCTGTGGCAGCATGTAATGATGCGGAAAAAAGCTTCTTGATTAAAGGAGCATATTTTATTGTTTCACAGTTTTAAAAGAGGCGACGTTTCGACCTACAAACAAGGTCTTTTTCAAGCCAACAAACTAGTGAAAACACAGTTCAGACTCCATGTTCCGTATGCCCAGCTTTGCTATAATATTGGGATCGTGGAAGGGGCTTAGGTCCATAGCCCCGTTGCTGGCTTTGTATGAATATTTTTCGCTACAGAGAAGGAAACTTTTTGAATTTCTCTCTGTCCCTCCCTCCCCCAAGTTTTCTTTTCTGGCGGGGTCGAGTGAGTGCCGTGGTACTTTTTTGCTAATTACTGTGTATGTATGTGTGTGAGTCTAGGTAGGTAGGTGCCTGCATCTGTGTGTGTATATATGTGCCTTACTGTGCATATATTGTGCTGCCTGACACTTAAGGGGACCCTATCACCTAGTCCCTGAAATGTATTGGAATTGCTGTTTGGGCTGGGAGATGCATTTTGTAAGGGGCTCATTCTGATATAACAACCCCATTGAATTCCCCCCCCCCCCCCCCTATGTTCTGACAATACTCACTTTATGGTGGTACTAGCAGTGGGCACAGTGTGGTAGTATTATTGGTAATGCCATTCATTATATAATGTGTTTTGTTCAGAGACAGTATGAAGATAATATTTACTCCTCATACTTGATAAACTAGTAGTCTACATGACTCATTTCTTTTGGTAAAACCCTATAGTGCTAGCGTTCAGCACTGCAGCACTCTGCACAACGCCTCCGGAATATCTTGAATGTGACTGTATAGTTAATGCAGTATTTCATCATTTGGGGCCCCCATTTCTAATTTTGCCCAGGGCCAGGCTTTCTTTAAAACCAGCCCTGGCCACACTGGCATATCCTGAAGGTAACTGTTTCCCAATACTGTAAACATACTTCTTCATCCCATGAGACTTGTTTTTCAAATAGTTCCTAGAAACTAACCTTTTCAAAATAACTTCTCAATCTTCAGCTTTCTGCAATTCTCCTCTGCAGACACATCACTCAACCTTTCTGTCTATTGCATTTCCAGTAATCCCCTAACTTCAGCAGGGTCATCTTCTTCTCCTAGGTCTTAGCTCTATACTTCTGATGATTAAAGTTGTCCTTTATGCCCCTTACAATGAAGTAATTTCCGCTTCATGGTTGTTTCACACATAGGGTTTTATGTGGTAGTTTTTATGGAGGTTTTTGATGCAGTATTTCAAGCCAAAGCCAGAAGTGGATGCAAGAGCGTTGGAAAATATAAAGACCGACTTCTACTTCTCCTTCCTACTGGATCCACTTGTGGCTTTGGCTAAAAAGTTCATGAAAAACTGATGTGTGAAACTTCCCTTATAGATGCATTTTGGATAATAGCTGACAAAAATAGCCTAGTTAGCTAACTTGCAGCAAAGTGAACTTAATAATTATGGTAATTTTGGAATCATAACGTGACAATTATCCCGTTACAGCCGCCCTAAGAAATCAGAAACTCCAAATACCACATCAACGGAGACTCAAGTGTGCTCTTTAGCTGAGACCTTAAATTCCCCAAGATAAAATACTTGTACTTTGCATTACTAGAAACCCCACAGAGATATGTCCCTTCCTAATGAGTAACTATTGATGTCTAGCTCTCTGTAAAATAACGCTGCTGCTATTAAGGGGGATGTCAGATGACTTTAGAACATTCCTGCAGGAGTCGACAACGTAAATTATTGAAAATCTTTAATATCTTGATTTCTAAAGTGTAAAAACTTTCCAACACTTACTATTCTGAAAAAGGAACACTATGAAGAACTAATAAAAAAAGTACTATTGTTGAGCTTTGTATAACCTGTACCATTAAGAAGTAGGTAAACTGTGGTGATACAATTGTTGAGGGACTATATGTTCCAACTTCAATGAGAGGATTACAATAAATAGGAGCTGGGAATGGCATCATACAGTGGTATACAACTCATAGCTTTATAATTACAGAAAACACTCAGGGTATCTTTAATATTGTCATTGATAAGACCCTTCCTTTAACCCTTTCCAATCCAATTTTGGATTCAGGGTTTCCTAAAAGGCCTTTTTTCTTTTTGTTGTTATACAACAGTGCCATCTGCTGGCTAAAGCCAGTGTGTGTGCGCCAGAGAGGCTCCGACAGCGGAGTGGCTGGCAATAGACGGTAAGAATACCTTGTCGGACGTCTTCTGACATTGGAGCTGTACAAGCTTCAGTCAGAATGTAGGAAGACATCAGACAGTGGATTGGAAAGGGTTAATAGATAATGACCAAATGACCACTAAAGTACTATGCTTGAAACTGATTGCCATGGCCTTTATATACTCTGAATTGTGACAGGTGATAGAAGTGCCAGCCGAAGGTTAGATAGCCCCCAGTGTGGGATTTTGTTTGGGGTCTCCTTTATAAGAAAAAAAAAAATATATATATTGCATTAATAGGAAGTGTGCAGAAAACAGCAAGAAAGCAACATACCCACACCAGATCAGCTCAGTGGATAAATACTGCACCAGAACCAAACTCATAAAGCTTATAACATAAATGCAACACCAGAATTAAACTTAGAACTGAAATACAGCACCAGAACCAAGTTTATTACATAAATACAACACAAACCAACCTCCGTAAAAAGAATCAATACCAGAACCAAGCTCATAACATAAATACAGCCCCAGAACCAAGCTCATTACATAAATACAACACAAACCAACCTCCGTAAAAAGAATCATTACCAGAACCAAACTCATAACATAAATACAGCCCCAGAACCAAGCTTGAAGAACTAAGCGATTGTGTTGCATTGGCCACCGATGGGCTAACAGTGATGCCTCAGAACATTACAGGGGAAGAAATAGAGCTAGGGGGAGACTGATTCATGTAGCTTAACAAGATGCTGCCTCAGAGATGAAGAAGAGCATCTGGCTGGGCGGACCTAAGAGGGGAGATTATCCCCAGCCTACATCTATCTGGTGTGTGTCCCCCTTCCTCCCGACAAGTGGGTGGCCAGCGTCCAGTGTAACCATAAAGGACAGCCATGGGTGGTAGTGCACCACAGTAAGGTCACATAATTCTACACAGGAATGACAATTTGACAAAATCTGCATTTTTGGGCCCAGTAGTACCGGTATAATAGTGTAAGCCACACATATAGAGTGTCATTCAATATACAATATTTAAAGCAAAGTAGTCCCTATGGCAAACCACTGTAGAGAATCAATGTGATGAACCAACAAAGTTAAGGAGTTTGGCATTTTTCTGGGAGGAGGGCGATGATTAGCGGGGGTAACTGTACCTATTAGTATAACTACTGCCTACTCAAGAAAGAGATTATTTCTATCTGAAGAAGGGGACTAGTAATGTCCTCAAACCCAGCGCAGATAGAGACAGTCAAAGACTAGTTCTGTCATAAAGTGGCATCTGCAACCGGTCTGTACTCACATGGAAACTGAGACTTCTTTTGCTCTCCAGATACAGTTGAGGTACTGTAAGTGCAATCTCTGCTGCACTACAGGTACCTGGTGAGAAGGAACACTACTTATCTTCTGCCTTCTATGTCCATCCTGGCATCCATATATGTAGCTCCATAGGTGAGTTGTGCACATGGAGATCAATAACTAAAGTTCATCCTTTAATTGATTATACGCCGTACAGTATACATCTACTTATGAAGTATTCTGAGTTACGGCAGTTACCCAATGGTACAACTAATAATTGCTGTTCCATTGACTTTTCCCAGTGTGTGAGTTGTTTGCTCCAGTTTCTGCTCTGTGTGGCACAAGGCAATTTGACGATATTGAAAAGTAGGACATTACAAGTAGCTCTTCAGCACAGCTGCTAGAGCACTCTGCATCGGAAAGCACAATGATCCAACTCTTCCGTTCAGAAACATCCTGTTGTTCACAAAACTTTTCCAGGCAGGAAAGTTCCTTTTCTATGTAATTACTCTTAAAGTAGTTCTCCATCCAAATTTACTTTATATGCATCATCAATTAGTTAAAAAAAAAAGAAATAGGTGGGGTTCAAACACTCAGACCCCCAAGTTACTTAGAACAAGAAGCCCAATGTCCTCATATGGGCTAAAGTTTGGCTGGCACATTGGAGGGTAACTATGGCTGGCATTTTGTGGCGCATTTCTGACAGTTTATATAGAGAGCATTGTTAGGGACAAAATTCCTATGTGGTCAGTAAACCCAGAACGGGGCACACATCCATATTACAGACCTGATCCACATGTGTGAAACTGGCTTTAAAGAGGACCTGTCACTGGATAAACTCAGTGGGACTGGCTGCATTGCTTGGCAGCCACAGCCCTGCTGACTCTAGTCCTTTTTTTTCCTCATAGTCACCTCTCTTCACCTGGATAGGCTCTTCTTAGGTCCGGGCTTCTCGATGTGTCAGATGGGTGATCCCCTCTACTCACTCTCAATGGGGGACATTGGGCTGTTAATCAAATCTAACATCACAAAACAAGAGTGAGCAGTGGAACCAACAGACTTTAAACATTGAGAGAGTGCCAAGATCTGAATCTAGGAAGAACCCGCTCAGGCGAAGGGACGTGAGTATGAAAAAACCCTTTGAAATAACCTGGACGTCTGCACTGGTTACTAATAACATGTAATCTGATCGTTATCAAAGTCATAATTATGGAAAAACACAGTCTTAGTGTACTTTTACTCAAGACAAGTGTTGGGTGCTTAAAGGGGTTTTCCAGATGGTGCTGGCTGTCAGTGCCGAGATACACCAGGGACAGAGTGGAAGTCGCTACTCCAACCGATGTATAGTGGCCGGTACTTGTAATTGCAGGCACAGCTGTCATTGAAATCAATGAGACCCCAGCCTGCAATTACAAGCGCAGCTCCCATTGATTTAAATGAGAGCTGCGCCTGCAATTACAAGCGTCAGCCACTACACATGGGTCAGAGCAGTGACTTCTGGTCCAACTCTAGTGTATCCCAGCACTGAAAGCCAGCACCGCCTGGAAAATCCCTGTAAGCGCCCGCCAGCAATCCCAGCAATTATTGCAACTGTGCTTTTACACAGGAGCGATAATCGCTTGCTCAATGGAGCACCGGAGTTCTCTTCAGGCCAGCCGCCTCCTTTCACAGTAAACAGGCAGTCTTTCATAGATGAATGACTGCATGTTTGTATGGGTCAACAGTTGCTTGGTTTTTAGGTGAGCAGAAAACCAAGTGACTCTGACACGTGAGCGATCCTTGTCCGTTGGGCGCCGTGTTTACATGGGATGACAGTCACCCATAATCGCTTATTTGAGCAATTATTTGGCCAACTGTTGGCTTGATCGTGTAAAAGTACTCTAACTAAACTAATAACCCACAAACAGTTGTACCATTCATCATTTTTACTGAGCACATGAGGTGAACATTCACAATGCAGAGAAAGTGAAGTGAAGCTCTGTGTTAAAGACTTCTCCAAGAGGTAATTCAAAAGGATTCACTTACTTTTTCTTGCAAGTGTATGCAAATCCCTTTGAAGTGATTCCACACCAATGCTCCATTTTATTAAAATACTGAAATGAAACTAATGAACAGACCCTCATATTCAATACTGCAACACTTCATACACAGATTTCAACTTTTAGAGTCTAAAAAAATGAAACCTACATAAGAGATCAGTCAAAAATATAATAAAGAGAGACACATCGGAGTCTGACTTGTTACTAGCTACACTAAGTATTTCATGAATTGAGCCTTTTAATGTATTTGTAGCATAGTACACAACTAAAACCTCCTCTGCTTGGGTAAATGCACACAGACAATATGTCACGTCTTACCGATGATGGATTGGAGCCGTAGTTGTAGTAGCCGAGCCGGTCACTGGAGAGTAGTCAGAATAGCCGGGAGTCGTTATCGGGAAGTCATAGTATGCAGTACAATTGGGATGAGATGGAAGTGCAGTCAATGGTAGCCAAAAGTCAGTAGCAGGAGGTATCAGTATGCAGTACAAATGGATGAGACGGAAGCATAGTCAGTGGAAGCCAAAGGTCAGCAGCAGTAGGTATCAATATGCAGTACAAATGGATGACACAGAAGCGTAGTCAATGGAAGCCAAAGGTCAGCAGAGGGAGGTATCGGTATGCTTGTAGAGGAGCAGGAGATAGAGGAGCTAGATCAAGGTGGTGGAACACAATAATCACACACTTAGAGAATGGTAAAGCCAGGGTTTTATAGGAGATGCAATCAAGGCAAGAGGCGGGGTCAGGGACGGGAGGCAGGAGCTAGATAACTGGGATCAGAGATCAAGGCTGCGAGTTACACAGGGAAAGTGTTCACAAGCTGGTTAGGTTAATAAAATGGGTCAGTGCTTGCAGTACAAGAGGTGCCTGGTTCAAGTCCTGACACAATATTTCTGTCCAAAAACTGGACAGACTGGATAAAAGTAGATATCAGGCAGCATCCATAAAATGATTAGTCCCCAATGGACATTCTTTATTCCTCCAGACACACAGACAGTGCAACGTTTTAATCCCTCATGCAGGGATCTTTCTCAAGCAGAACCAAAAGAAATGGACAGAAATGGCACCCATTCATCTAAACGAGTGTATGCACAGGGGCTTTTTTTACCTATACTATCAGCATGTCCTATTCTAGTGAGGTTTTCGGATAAGAATAGCACATGTCAATATGCAGTCTTCAGCATATCGGACAGCACACGGAAGGGATGTCTGAGTGTTGTCTGATGCAAGATGCGCCCGAGAATCTGGGGCACAACTTTTTAATTGCCCGTGTGCAAGTAACCTTTATCAGAAACAAAATTTGGATAACATGTAATGTCAGCATTCTGCTATAGAGCTCTGCTATAAGAAACTGCCAGAGGCAAGAATGGAGAAATTCTGAGGTGACAGCTAAATCCTTTAGTCATCATGCACTAAAAAAATATGATATGCTCGTGAAAATGTAATAACATAATTACATAGTAGCAACGGCATTTTTGTATAATTATCTACACTTATTATGTACAGTTAAAGGGATTCTGTCATCAGGTTCATGTTGTCCAAACTACAGGCAGCATGAACCCGGGACAGGGGTTCTAGTCTGAAACACTGTGTCGTTCCAGAATAAATACACTTTGAAGTTTAACTTTAAGCTAAGCTCCGAGTCACAGAAGTGGGCCAGCCTCTCTCCACCCTCAGCATGCAGATTGACAGCTCACCCCCTATACACAAGCAGGGAGAGGGGTTAGTCTTCATGCAACAGGCGGGGAGAGACCGATGCAGCCGCCACTGGAGCTCAGCTCTGAGTCAAACTTCAAAGTTTAATTATTCTGAAAAGATGCCAATTTTCAGAATAAAATGCCCACGGTGAAAACAGACTTCCCTGTCCCGGGTTAATGATGCCCATCAGCAGAAACCTGAATCCCTTTAAGACGATATTAAATATGCTAATTGAAAAGGATGGGTTCACACCTGTGTTATGACTTTCAATCAGAATTCTGTCTCCCTGTTCCATTTTTGGAGCAGAGAAACGTAATTAAAATGGAAATAAAAGTCTGTTTTTTCAACATTAATTTCAATGGGTTTTCAGTAAGAATTAAAAGCAAACAGAAAGCTCTCAGTTTATTCTTCAATTGATGAAATAGTACTGCAGACTGTGCTATCTTCTACTGTAACAAAAATGGAAACCTAAAGGAATGGAAGGAATTGAAAGCTTTCTCATTTGTTTTCCGGTTTCTTGAAAGCCCATGGAAACAATGGAGAAAAATATTGAAATACTTATTTTCGTTTTTCTGCTTCAAAAGTTGAGGAGGGGAACGGAATTGTGACTGAAAACCCTGACGCAGATGTGAACAGGCCCTAATTAACGTACTTTTACATGGGGCGATAATCTCCCAAATTAATCGCTGGAAATATCAAATCGAGGTAATAGTCTCCCTGTGTACATATGGCCACCAACAGGAGACTGAGCGAGAAATCACACCCTTGTCGGAGTCACTTGGTTTTTAGCAGAACCAAAAACCAAGTTATTGTCAGGTTGTGTAAACAGGAACCACTCAATATGTGAGCTACTGCCTGTTTACCGTGAATGGAGGTAGGTGGGCCGGAACGTTTTCTATCGCACCCTCCTCCATTTACAGAACGTCGATTTCTGCTGCGACAGTTGGTGGGACATATAATGGGACCTTTAGTTGCTGTAAACTCATACGATCCTAATGTCAATAGAGCCTTTATGATATTCATATAGACCCATTTTGTATGGCCGGATATTGGGGTCTATAACTGGAACACCAGGAATCGGCACAGTTATATTGAACCAAGCTTAGATCAACAAAGAGTCCTAGGCTGTGTTCACATGGTGGAATCTGACAAGGATTTTTCTGCATAGATTTGGCCAAATCACACATGAGTCAGAAATTCTGCATGTGAATTTTACCCACAGAGCTAAATATGCGTGTGAATCTGCAACAAAAAAATTGCCTTGATTTTCATAGATGGAATCTATGTGGAAATAAATCAATGTCGGATTCCACTATGTGAACATACCCTTATGGTGATCTAAATTTACTTCAGTGGTTTGGTTGTTGCAGACATAATATAGATGCTAAATGGGGTAGTGTTACTGAGGTTTGCCATTCCAAAAGGGTTTATGTCAGGATCCATCTAGTTGTCAACCCCTTGTACTGTAGGCACTATGCTAATGGTAAAGCACTATCCTATAGTCAACACCAGTGCAAAAAGTTGTGTTGCCTGTAGTAGGCCATCTTGTACAATGCCATCACTTATCGCAGGTGGTTATACTCAATCTCATTTCTAAATATTATGAGAGGCTGTTGATGTTCCTCACTAAACTTCTACATTTTAAATACTGTAGCCATGAAAAAAAACACAAAAAGTGCCGTACATGAAAATGTAACTTGTATGATACTTTGGTATTCCTAAATTACTGCTTGAAGAGTTTATCCTATGAATAGACACTATCTCCTATCTGGGGAGGTCCGCCGGCTGGTATCACCACTGAATGTAAGAACATGGTTCTAAAGGATCTTGAATAAATGGAGTTGTGGTCACACATGCACCCCGCTGCTCCATTCATTTCAATGGGACTACTAGAGATAGCCGAGCATTGGAAAGCAGCTATCTCCCGCAGTCCAACTGAAATGAATGCTGTGGGACAACCCCTTCAGCAATAGAGCACAATATAGATTTTACACAGAACTTTATTAATTTGGATTCTGCTTTAACAAAGAGGTGTAACCTACTGTACATGGTGCGGAGTTACAGTAACTGCCTGATAATCAATGAAGTGGACATGAAGTAGAGCAGTTCCTTCGATCAGTTGGTTGGAACCCCACCAATCTGATATCAATTGCCTATCCTAAGGAAAAGGACACATTCACATGGCTTGTTTTTTAAGCGGATGCCAACGGGGATTTAATGTACATTAATGCCATTTTAGAATTGCAATGAAATCTACACCATAGGAAAAACTTCTTGACGCAGTTTCTGCATGGAAACTGCATCGGACAATCATACACGGATTTGCACCATGAATAGGGCTAAATCCATGTGTAGACTCATATGCAAATCCATGGCAGAATTTAGAAAGTCAGCTTCAGATTTCTGCAGCGTACTTAGGCTAATTTCACTCGGCCGAGCACGATAGGCTGTGGTACTTGGCCCGATATC
Organism: Eleutherodactylus coqui; assembly: GCF_035609145.1. Classification (NCBI taxonomy): domain Eukaryota; kingdom Metazoa; phylum Chordata; class Amphibia; order Anura; family Eleutherodactylidae; genus Eleutherodactylus; species Eleutherodactylus coqui. Next base: position 87,175,310 of record NC_089840.1, on the reverse strand, counting down.
TTGCTCACCAACGTCTGATGTACCTGTCTGTGTCACAAATGCCTCCCATCATTTCAGGGAAGTAGTGATCCTCTGACACGGCTGATCGGCGAGTGTTTCCCATTGTTTTCAATGGGAAACCTCACATCGCCTTGCAATGTGTTTTTGGCACCATTGAAATGGGCAAGGCGCTCCAAGGGAACGCCCAAAGATAGGACATGCCATGATTTTTTTCCCACAAAGCAAGGCAGGGGAAAAAATCGCTCATGTGTATGACCCTATTCAAAAGAATGGGGTTCATATTCGTGCAAGATTTGTCAAAGCGGCCCAATGCTGTGATTTTACAGTGAACCATGGGCAAATCCATGTAGCTGCAGAACCCCAGTCAGCTGGAATTTCATGCATGTTGTTGTGCATTTTCAAAAAACAAATTACCAAATTTTTTTTGTATAGAAAAGTTGCCAAGTGGGATCCCCGAAAATAACCAGCAATCAAACTGCATCAGAACCTGCATATGTGAGTACAGCCAAAGTCTTCAGTAAGACTGAGGCTACACTGCAACCTTGAACTAATGCAAGTGAATGTAGTCTCACTGTGACTGATAAGTTGTCACGATCATGACCTGGCAATCGCAAGAAATCCAAACCTACTAAATGTCTTGTGACTGTCAGGTCATGGCAACTTGTGCGTATGAGTGCATTCACCAACTTGAGACTGTGATGCCGCATGGTAATACCACAATTTATGTATCATGGCCAAAGTTGCCATGTAGCCCTAGCCTAAATCTATCAGGTGTCTTGAAAGTTTACTCCAAGGTATCACAGTATATAAAATCTAACGTCTTGAACTAACGGAACCATCTGTAACTGGAGAAATACCATAATTGTATTATTAGTTTTATTTTTCTTTGTTCTAGCATTATTTTCCCATAATGTCTGGTTGGCCTTTTAGTGTCATGGATATGAAACCTCTACAGTAGTTGCTAAGTGCAGTAAAATTCTGCAATTTTTTTTTTTTCAGAATGAAAAAAAAAATCAGTTGAAAGCAATAATTAGGCCTTCAATTGTCTACTTTGTTTTGAGCATTGTTTTATCCACTGAAAGCAAAATGTATAATAGCTGTGGGAGTGTGAGAAATGAATGGACCATCACAGGGATATGTTTTAGACAATTATTTTAGCTTTTTTTGATAGACAGCCTTAAGGATGTGCGCTAGAGACACACTGATGGAAACAAAAGGAAACACAATGATAAGTCATTAATAGAATAATGCAGAAAGAATGCAGGCAATCTAAGTCATACAAAGTCAATGAAAACCACAACGTTTTGCATAAAAGGCCCTTTAGGCTTAGGTTAAATGGCAGCTGAAAGTTGTGGTAAAATAGAAAAGACCGTTGCATTGTGAATTCAGTTTTTTTTCTCCTATGGGGAATTTCCAGAAAGGTAAATTGCACCTTGTGCAAACGTTTAGACACAACTGGAGAATTTATGCTACGTAAAAATATACTGCAAAATAATACAAAAAGTGTGTTTAAAGGGGGTCTCCTACTTCTGATCTCTCCTCAGACCCATGCCAATCTGCTATTGATGACCTATTTTGAAGAAAGGTCTTCAAAAGCCAGAAGTGGGAGAACCCCTTTAAAGACTGCATCCTTGTCGCATGAGATTCACATGATAAGACTACCGACACACTTGCTGTGGGTTTTATGAGGGCCAAGTGCAAGTTGGTCCTCATAAAAAGGGTAGTGCATATAGCCCCTTAGGCTATGCCCTTAGGCTATAATGGGTCAGTGTGCCACCCGGGAATTAACACGAACAGCACATGGACCCAAATACACTGGTATGCTGGAGGCCTAAGTGTTGTTATGGGGACTTCAGAGCAGAGGTGCTGCAGGAACTGGGCTTGTGAGGCTTTGCTTATATTTGTGTTGGAGGCTTCATGTAAAGCCTCCATTGCAGATCTCTAAAAATCCTGAATACAGCTCTACTTCCTATAATAAGTCTATAATAGTCAATGGGTTCCATCCAGTGCCATTCCATTTTAGCTTTGTTTGGCTCCTAAAAAGGAGACGAACAACAGAGGCTATCACGTAAGTGTGAACGAGACTTTACTTCAAGTGCTGACAATCCAGGCATAAAAGTAAGGTAATACTAAACTTTTTCATATATTCCAAATACAGGAAATGTATCACCTGTATTGTTTTAGTAATTAAAACAAGGTACTGATGCTTATTCCAGTGTTTTATCCTGTTTTTATTTTTTTGGTTCTCATTTTTTTTATTCTATTGTCTATACCAGGGGTTTCCAAACTTTTTCAGCAATGGAACCCTTTTTGAAGCAAAAGTTTGTTGTGGAGCCCCAAAGCGGGATGAGGGTGTGGTCAGGGGAGAGGTTAGGGGCGTGGCTTATCACAGCATATGATTTTTACCTCCGCCGTTATAAAAAGGACAGGGCTGTTTAAAGATAGAACAGGGAGGAACGCTGGCGCGCCGGATGGGCTATGGATATACATTATATTTAAAATTAACATGCTGTGGAATTAAATCCCGCACCACATGTTAATATCCGCACGGGTTTTGTGCAGATTTTTTCCACAGCCTGTGGATGAGATTTTTAAAATCTCATCTACTTTGCTGCTAAAGCTACTGTAAATTCCACAGCAAATCAATCCCAGTGTAGTGATAGTGACCCCCTATATTGGTCGCCCCAGTAGTAATACTGACCCCCCTACATTGGTGGCCCCATAGTAATACTGACCTCCCTATATTGGTGGCCCCAGTAGTAATAGCATTCCCTATATTGACCCCAGAAGTAATAGTGATCCCTATTGCTGTCCCAGTAGTAATAGCTGACCCCTATTGCGGGCCCAGTAGTAATAGCGACCCCTATTGTGGCCCCAGTAGTAATAGGTGACCCCTACTGCAGCCCCAGTAGTAATAGGTGAACCCTATTGTGGCCCCAGTAGTAGTAGGTGACCCCTATTGCAGCCCCAGTAGTAGTAGGTGACCCTTATTGCAGCCCTAGTAGTGATACGGTCCCCCATTGCCACCTCCTGCCATTAGTGCCCAATCTAATCACCGCTGCAGCAGTGTCCGGACAGGCTGTAGTGAGGAAATGAATGAACAGGACCTGCAGTGGCATAGCAACGTGGATCACATGACTGGAGCCGGCTCATGTGATAAGCATTGATATGCCAACGCAGGTCCTGTTCCTCACTAGAGCCTGTTCAAACACTGTTACATAGCGGGTACCTAGACCCTTGGTCGAGCCCCTATCACTCGTGGGGCCCCAAGGGCTCCACGGAGCACAGTTTGGGAAACGCTGGTCTATACAATATTATTGATGCACCGATATTGTTTGAGCTGCAGTTATCAGCTCTTAGAGATATCCTATACATCAGCCTCATGGCCATAGACACAATGGACAAAGGTGGCCTAGAGCCTGAGGGTACCGCTGTGCTGCAACCCCTTCATTTTCAGGATTTGAATAGGTCCCAGCAGACGGTCCCCGAAGGATAATAAAGTGATGCCAAATCCTAGCTTTATTCTATTGCTTCCTATGATAAGAGAACATCTTTAAAGCATTCCTCCAACTAAGGACAGAATTCATATATATATAATGACTGGCTAATTGCTGTGGGTCTGGCTGTAGGTACTCCGTTTTTAGTTGGTTTTGCTGGCGGGAGGACATTTCTACACACATCATTGAAATGAATGGGTAATCATGTATTGTAAGGTCACACTGAGCCCTTCACAGTGAAAAATGCTCTTTGCAGCAAATCTTTACTGTGGCTGGTACAGAAGGCCCTGAACTATGATGTCCCATGATGTCTATAACATCTATATTTAATAGCAGAGCATAAAGGTCATAAAAACACCCCACTTGTTTTCACTTTAACCACTTAGTAACATGCCCATTTTATGCTTTAAAGACCAACCAGTTTTTCAGTTTTCTTTTGTCAACGCATTCCTAAAGCCATATCTTTAATTTTTCCATCGACCTAGCCATACAAGAGGTTGGTTTTTGCAAGAAAAGCTGTATTTTTTTAATGGCATCAATTTTGGGTAAGCATAATGTATTGTATTACTTTCATTATTTTTTTTTTTCAGGAAAAATAAAAAAGAAATTCCATCATTGTTTATTTTTTTTAATTTCATTTGTATGGCGTTCAGAATAAATAATGTGATAACATTATTCTGCCCGTCAGCATGATTCTGGCAATACCACTGTAGATGGCAGACCCAAAGGCTACCTTCAAGCCTCTGTGTACGACAGCAATCCATGGGGATTCCGTGACCACATTGCAGGCTGTCCGATGGGTGGCAGAGGGAGCCCCCTTCCTCTGTCAGCCTTCCACATGCCACAGTTGCATTTACTGTGCCATGTAAAGGGTTAAACAGTGGGGATCCGTATTTTTTCGGATCCCCGCTGTTAGAACACATACTGGGTCACTGAACCTGGAGACCCATGCTGGTATTCTGATGCAGCGCTGTAAAACGGCATATGGGCGGTCACTATGGGTTAAAGGGAACCTGATATCACATTTAAGCCCCATAAACTACTTTTCTATGTTTAATACTTACTGGTTGCCTTTCCTGTCTGTGTTCCTATGAGGTTGGTACACGCACACAGCGTGACTATTTTCAGATGACTCTGTGCACGTGCTCTCCCATAGAAATGGATAGAGAAGTGCATGCATGGGGGCATCTGAAAAAAGTTAAGCTGTGTGTGCGCCAACTTCACAGGCACATAGAGCAAGAACGGGGCACCCAGTGAGTATGAAACACAGATCCCTAGACTTTGCCGTTCCCTCACCTTTGACCCCATAACATAGTTTATGGGGCTGAAACGTGAAGACGGGTCCCTACGGGACTAGTGTATGGTATTTAGTGCTGCGCAATAAATGCTAGTCTCCTGCTCTAAATGTATTTCTACAGACAAGCTGGGGTTAAACAAAGAAAGTAACTAGAGAATTATGCAGTAAGCAGTAGCAGCAGTTTCCAACCTGCTGGGCTAATAGATTAATAAAGCGACTGGACACATGCTAGACCAAATGGAAAAAAAGTGCGTAGTAAGGGCAGGAAACTCAATTGCAATCGATCTTTTAGACATTGTTCATACAAGGTCACGACCGCTCATAATAACGGTACCAGGAAAATGGCGAGAAATATCACGGCTACCTAGACCTGAAGAAGAGAGCAGTATGCTCTTGAAATGCGTAGTCTGCAAAATAAAGCAAGAATCTTAATTTTTACACATCCGTTTCTTCTATAAAGGTACCTGTGATAGATCCTGCTACTTCTCTGCTACCACAAATACAAGGTCAGTATAGCTTTAAGGAAAAGATCTGGAGCAGCCCACAAACTTCTTTTTATTTGTATAGCGCCAACTTATTCCGCAGCACTTTCAGGTAATTATTATTTATTACACCCCACCAAGCTGAGTTCTTATTTTACCGACCACAGAACGATGGAAGGCTGAGTCAACTTTGAGCTGGCTACATGAACCACGCGGGGATTGAACTTGCAACCTTCAGGTCGAACTTCTCATCAAGTTTAGTTCTCTTCTATCGGGATAGATGCCATCTAGTTCCAAATCTAAGACCTTAGTCGACTGCTGCTATATTGTCACTGAACTTCATGACTGTTTGTAGTTGATGGGAAACAAATGGCACAAAAATTCTGGGCCTTGAGCATGATGAAAATATTGACAGCAAGGTCTATAGCACAACCTCCACAGAAAAAAATGTAATGAGCCAGTAGGTACTGCACAAATTACTATTCACCAACATTACACATTTGGCTACACGATTTTCTTTAGGATATGCCATCCATGTGTGATACCTAGTGAACCAACTCTAAGAACTCTGGGCAGTAGGCTTGCACTTTTTTTTTCCTGTTTCCGTAAGAGTAGCTCTAATTTGGGTGAATCCAGAGTCCAGGCATTATTCGAATGACCAGCATATAATGCTACATTTCTCCTGTTTGGGTTATGGATGACCTCCAATGCCGTTTTTTTTTTAAAAAATAGGCTGTTTTCAGGAGACAACCCCTCTAAAATATAAAAACACTTAACTAAATCTCCCTGTTCCAGTGCTGGGGACCACCCAACATCTTTCGCTCATACGTGCATGAGCCATACCATTGATAACTGTGTAAGGAATGGAAGTACCCCCATTGGTTAATGAAGTATGGTTCTCTTATATGTGGGAGAAAAAATGTCTGTTTTTAAATTTTGTATACCACCTATCACATATGTTATGCAAGAAGGACCTGTTCAATATAGTGATTCTCAGGGGTTATCTACATGGTGCCATAACCAATATAGCACTAGGGAGTAAAGGCCACAGATGTCAAGTTTGATGGGGAAACAAACGGTGGCTGGTGCAGAGTACGGAAGAGAGGAAGGGACTGAACACGCGTCGTATTCATGTGTGACTATGGTTAGTCGATGTAGGAGGAAGTTGACTTATGAGTCAGGTTGATGTGGACGCTATGTTAACAAGAGAGAACGCAGTTGACAACACAAGACAGAAGTGACACAGTTACCCAGGAGGGTTAGCTGATTGCTGAAGCCATCTTGGGCGTACGTCATTTCTGCGACCACCATAATCGGAGGATGGTGGGGGGAAAGAAAGCATTAGACAAACTGTGACCTGTGTGAGTCTGAGACCATTCAGGATGAGAATTGTCAAGACTGTGAACCGGGCTGAAAGTCTAAAAACAGTGGGGATAAATTAGGCTACCGACTGGGCACCAGAGGAACTGGGTGTAGCTGAAAAAAAAGGAATTTATCGAAATTGTCAACCTGAGGACCACAGCATTGTATAACAAGGTAAGTTCTTTTTCTTCTGGAGAGGAACATCTACTGATTGTATTTAACTTTATTTGCACAAAGTAGCTGTTACTAAATGGGGAAGTGTTACTGGCATCGAGAGTCTGTCCTCAAGGAGATGAAACAAGCCTTGGACTCTTCCCAGTGTTGGACGATTTATGCTGTTCTTCCGAGTTCTTTCCATAAAGTTAACAAGAAAGTTGTCACATTGTCTCAGGCATGTTATTCTCTCTGCATCTATCCCTGAGAGGGTCTGCCTTGCCCTTGTGGGTCCATACTATGCTTTACAAATACATGGTTGTATTTGCCCTTCTAGCTACTCCAACTTTTACTCCATTATTGTGTTTTATGTAAAGTATTTTCCAATTTGGTGTGTTTGCACTGGTGAATTCTAGGTAACACATTTCTACAAGATGCAGAAGATGAGAGAAACCCTCAGTTTTCAGGTTTAATTTTAGCTAAAAAAAAATTTTTGGTATTTTTTTTTCTTCAGGCAAAAATAATGCAGTTTAATTGTATGAAAACATTTAGCAACATTAAACTTGGTAGCAATCCCAGACAGTTACTATAGAAACAGATTCCGAGAAATATTAGGGAACCTGCCTGAAAAACAGCACATTACTTGACACATACTGATGCACAACTGATAAGTCAGACATTTTCCGATTGGTATAGAGGAAGATACAGCATGGCTAAAAGGTCCATTGATTTAATTAATCAGATACTTTGTCCTACCAGTATATGATTTAAATGATTTTAAAACCTCTTCAATGTTATGTACTGAAGAAGTAAAATGAACCATAAAGGCTGGTGGTCTTAAACATGTGCAAGAAGGAAGACTCCAAAGGGTTAAACACTTTATCAATAATCAAGGGCCTGAACAGGTTATCCACTTTTTTCTTCAGCACCACCATTGCCCATAGACAGTGTCTCCGATTGGGGTTCATCGCCTTTCAAGCAAGTAAATGGGGCTGATCTGCTATACTAGACAGAAGAAGACATATCCTACTTTCTAGTCCTGGATAAACTCTTTAAAGGGAACCTGTCACCATGTTGATGGTACCCAAAGCATGGGCTGCATGAACCCAGATAGGTATGTACCTTGTATACCCTATGTATATTTTATTCTGAAAAGCTGCAATGATTTAGAATAAACACACTTTAAGGTTTGACTTGGATCACAGTTCTGATTCTCGAGGGTGGCACCGCACTGGCTTCTTCCTGTATGCCTCTTGTAAAGTGACAAGTCTCTTCCTATACACAGAGAGAGAGAGAGCTGTCATTCTAAATGACGCAATTGGGGAGAGGTCTATGCAGTGCCACCCCCGTGAATTGGAGCCCCATTCCAAGTCAAACTTCAAAGTATGTTTATTCTAATGTCACTAGCTCCCAAGGAGTAGTTTTAGTTGGGGTTTTCCCTACCGTGGACGATCGGGCTGGTGACTCGGGACAGGCAGTTACCATCATGGGGATGGGGATGTCGGTCAGTACTAGAGTATGTACAATTGTGGGCATCATGGTGACCTTGTCAGTGTACATTGGTAATAGACTTGTAAGGCTTTTGTGGCTCAGGTCTGGCCAGGGTAAGTCTGGCTTTGGCTTATGTTGTTGAGCTTCAAACACTACCCTGGGCTTGGCGAGCTAGCGTATGTTGAGCGATAGCTCTGAAAGGTTGGAGCTCCTTACTGCTGAACAAGGTTTTTAATATAACAATTCCAACAAGAAGGCCTGAGTGATCATCTTTCCGTGTAAATGGGCCCTTACTCGGGCTAGAGATAACTATTACAAGATAATGAAAACATTTCAAATGCATTGGCTATACTCGGACCAAAGGTGTCTAATACAGTCCTAGTGACTTTATTCTGCAATTGGTTTACAGATCAAAGATTCCCTTAATCATGATGTAGGTAATGCTCAGTTTGAAGTCCGTGTAAACAAAGTCTTTGTTTTGTATGTACCCGGGTATCAGGTTTATAGTGAGCAGGCTGATTTGAGGAATTGTGATGGTGTGGCAAGAAGGGTTGAACTTACTGGTATTACTATGCATCATTAGTCTAAAGGCCATTTTACACGCAAAGATAATCTTTCAAACGAATGAAAGATTGAAAGATTTAGTGATCTATTTGCATAAAGTGTTAATGGACATTAGTGGCCATTAACACTTTATCATCTTCATTTGCATGTAAAAGAACTTCTAGGAGTAGTTTGCAGAGCCCAGGGTGTGTTTAAAACTTTCCCAGGTGTGCAATCAGCTGTCGGCACAATTCATTGTTCTCCTAGTGTAAACATACCGCAAGAACATCTTGCAGTCTTTTGAAGATGAGTGAAATACATTCAAATGGAATGTATTTGCTCAGTATTTCAGTGGCTGAATGATGGATTTTAACTGAAACAAAATTCATCATTCAAACAAAAGTGTATGCGTTTACATGTAACGATTACCGCTCATTTTCGTCCGTTTGAACAAATTTTGAGCGATAATCATTGCGTGTAAAAGGGCCTTAAGGCTGCTCTCACACAGCCCACTTTTTACTGCGATTAGCACGGTGTTTTAAACACTGTGCTACCCATGGTACAACGCTCCCACTAATTTCAATGGGACTTCACAGACCAGCACTCGGATGCAGCGTTTCTAATACCACGATTTTTGAGCGCTCTCTGCTCTACTTTCGTGCGTTTTCGTGTTTAACGCACCTCATCACCCAGCACAATGATGCAGTGCGTTGAAAAACACTGTGGAACGCTGTGACATGTGTTCGAAAATGCACATCAAAATTGTGGTAAAACGTCACGTTTTACTGACGCCGCGTGTGAGAGCGACACTACACCTGCTTTGATTGACCTGTGCTATCCATGTGAGCGGCACTAGCCAGTCAGGTCAGCATGTAGTGTCTTTGACTACCTGATGCACACTGTGGATTAGTATGCGCTGGTAGTCAGAGAAGCGGTTTGGACACCTTTGATTATCCAGACTCAGAGGCTCACTTTAGTTCTGCCCGTAATTCCACATCAAAATCCACAATAACCTGCATACATTCATGTGGATTTTGGTACAGAATTGTCTGCTTCTTTGGGCTCATTCACATGGGCGTCAAAATTGCGCAGAAGTTAGCCACGCAAAAAATCACGATAAACTCGCCCAAGAATTGCGTGATTGGACGATTTTCTGTGAGCCTTGGTACATACAGTACATACATACAATGGGAATGTTTAGCTAAACTCTGCTAATCTCCCTCCACCTCCCCTTTTTTCCAGCTCCCGCAGGAGTCATGGACACTCCTGCCATTTGCGCACCAAGGATTGGTCAAGACCTATATTTTCGTGCAGCGGGAAATTTCAGTGGCTGATGTCCTATCTTTTTAGATGCGATTTTTTTGGCGGGCCTAAAATTCCTTTGTCTGAACGTTTCCATAGGAAACTATTGGTTCTAATAGTCGCGTTTTTTTTTGCGCATGTAAGTTAGCTGCGCAAATTACCTTTTCTAAAGATTGCATAAATATTCTGCTGGTGTGAAAGGATCCCAAGGGTACAGAATTAGTCCGCATTATGCACCCAAATCCGCACCTTTATCTTCAGATGCGAATTCTGCATCAAAATCTGCATCATGCGAGTTTCGCACTTGTGTGCATGTAGCCTTAGGCATTCTTCAGAATTTTACTCAATGAACTGATTGCTACTGCAAAGTTGTCCTTTAAGTTGATTTCACACCAGCGTATTTGCGTGCACGAGCGAAGCGTTTTTACGGGATGAACGAGGCTTTTTTTTGCACGCACCTCGACATATTTTACTGTGATCTTTGCGCCTACAAAGCACCGATTGAAATGGCTAATTAGTCTCAATGAGTTTTTCCGGTGCAATTACGCAGTATTTCACGCATCTCCTTGTGTCATTGCAGAAAAGTAGAATGTTTCTTTTTTTTTTTTTTTGCGTTCCCAAAATGCGTGCGCAAAACACAGAAATGTGAACAAGCCTATTGAAATTAAGTATTCCCTAGTTTCTGCACCCACAAATACGCCCGGGCATTAGTCACATTTGATAATGAAGAGCAGTCTAGGTCACAGCCTATTAATATACACACGTGTTGCTGTGTCAGCAGGAAGGCGCCCAGCATTGCGTGCAGTGTCAATATTAAGATGGAGCTACTAACAAACGCTCGCTACACTCCCATTGATTACCTTCATGAAATATTCACAGGTTGCTACATGTGCCTCATTCCACATGAAACCTACAGGGGCGTGTGGGTAGAACAAAATTAGCCAGAGGACTGGTAAATCATTAACTCTGTACTACACAGTCTGATCAGAAATGCAGATACACCAAGAATGCAAAAATATGAGAGCAACATATCCCGTGTAACCAACAGCCTGCCGACAGCCCCAACTGTCCATCAATAAGGGGGATTTGTCACAATGGGCAAAAACAAGTCAATTTAGAAGAACGGATGTTGTTATGTTACGGTTACAGTTCTGTTACAAAGATAAAGTACACTTTGCTACCAAAAATAATTGGACACCGGAACAAGAAACAAAAAAGTAGTATTTATTTAATGCTTAGGGCTTATTCACACGGGTGAAATGCACAAAACTTCCCCGAATGGGAGCTCTATTCGTTCGAATGGACTTATTCACATGAACGATTTTTTTCTCAAGTTTTTTTTCATGAGGAAATTGCAGCATGTTCTGTCTTCGGACGTTCTCTCGGAATGCCTCACCCATTTTTTCTCAATGGTATCTTTAAAGACATTGCATGGCGATGTGAGTACGGTGTGATATTTCCCATTGAAATCGATGGGAAACACTTGCAATCCTCTGATGGGCGTGAAACATACGCCTGAGGATCGCAATTTCACAAAAGTGATGTGAGGCATTTTTGGTCCTAATGACATCGGATACTCTCTATAGCATAAGTCCTACTAACATCTGATGCATTTCCGCTGGTATTTCCCTCCATCCATCCTGCAAGTGTCTGGCAAGTTCTCTCAAAATAGATGGACGTTGTTCATATTTCCAGACCCTGTGTTCCAGTTTGTCCCAAAGATGTTCAATAGGGTTCAGGTCAGGACTCTGTGCACCTGGTCCAATCGTGGAACATCCACATCCTCAAACCAATGTAAAAAAAATTTGGAATTCTAAGAAGTCACATTGTCTGGTTAGAAGTATTCCTGATCATTCCTAGATTGTCAACAGCACATGATTGTCAAGGTACACTTTCGTGTTCATGGTTCTTGTCATACAGCCAATAGACGGAGATCATGCCGCATAAAACATCCCCAGACCATAACGAAACCTCTGCCGTACTTAACTGTTGGCACAACACACTCAGGCGGGGGGCATTGCCCAGGCTCCTCCACAACCAGGTACCTCCATCTAATTAGAAGATAAAGTACTGTGATTCGTCACTTTGTAGAACGTTCTTCCATTACTCAATTATCCAATGACGACGCTCCTTGCACCATCATAGACGGTTGCGTTATGCTTCGTGATGGACGGCTTGTGAGCAACGGCATAACCCATATATCCAATAGCGTGAAGCTCCCATCACAAACTATGGCTGACACCTACAAGGGGCGGAATCTTATGTAGCATATTTTAGGACATGTGACTTACTAATAAGATATGATCCGTTCTACTGATAGGGGCTCAAATACCTATGGTAGGATAGAGTATTACCGTATATCCAGAAGCATCCTACAGAGATTAGAGAGCATTTCTAACTAGGTTGTAGTTTGTCCCAAAACTACATCAAAAACTACACATGTGAAATCTGCCTTTTTTAGGTTGTTAGACACTGACTAAAAACTGTTGTAGATTAGTATTAACTGCTAGCTATCTGCATCCCAATGGGGACCATACTTATAGAAAAAATACAATGCATTCAATATTTTATTAAAATACAGGGGATAAATAAATAAACTGGCACTTGGATGGAAATGCAATCCTCTCTATGCAGTTCGTATTTTAGATTTCCTTTCAAGGTGAACATAATAGGAGTAGCAGAAAGCTCTGATTGAATTTCTGTATGACTTTTCCATTTGGTTGCCGAGATATGACTGATTTTCAGCCTATGTAGACATCAATCTTCACTCAGAAAAGGTTACATTAGCATTGACTTCCTGATATGTAAAAAATACCTTGACAAGCCCTACATTGCTACAAATATTCTAAAAAGTGCGCCTGTCACCTTCACATAGTGAAAGCATACCCTCGCGAGAATACATCAAATTACGAGATACTCGGGATATCTTAAGGCTCAGGCACAAGAATTAGGCACAAAAAGAATCGGACAACACACAGATGCCGTTTGTGTTGTCCAACTTTCTTGGAGACTCATACACTGCATGCCCTACTCTCATCTGTGAAAACGGGTGAGAATACGACATGCAGTAATTGTTTTCATTGTGTGAATACCCTACTTGGTCATTATGGATCCATGTGTTCTCCGTGGAATACACAGACAGTAATCAGATGGAAAATAGGCCCATGCCGATGTTGAAGTGCATGATGACACCAGTTTAAAGGCCCATCATAACCAGAGCAGAAGTGTTATCTTTAGCAACTATTTAACTGTGTGCATCAAAGATGGTTTAATCCTTCCAATCACAATTAAGTTTATTTCCACAAGGAGTGATGTGGTAGTCAAAACTTTCCGAAAACTTCATTTAGACGGAACCATAGAGTTTCATTAATCGAACAGACACCACTTTGGACACTGACCCATTCTTTGTTCTTTCTGCCATTTTTACTGGACAGATTGGGGAGTCAACTATCAAAAATTGTGGAAATTAATGTAAACCTGATCAAATGGAAAACAAAATTTGCACCTTTGGTCTCTGTTTGATTACTGAAAGTTTATGGTTCTGTCTGAATGACGCTTTTGTTGATTCACATAGAACCCCTGGACAAAACGGTTGTGCGTAAATTGAAACTTAGTGTACAACTCTGAACATTCCCCTCTACAAAGCTGAAGATGGGAGCTGCGGATAGGAGGCGACACTATATAATACGGATGTAGTTCATGTCAAGGTCAAGAAGGTCAAAAAAGTTAATAGACCATTAAAGAGAAAACCAAGGGTGAACACGTATATAGATTTCAAGCTTAGTAAGTGCATATACTGTAATGTACTATAGCTATTCAAGTGAACACCTGTCCACGGGAGCACATAAGAACGATGGAACAATACCTCTGCAGCGTCCTCTATTAGAAGGCAGCTTTCCTGCAAGTCAATGTCAGACTTTTTAGACAAGTCTTATAACAATGACTGGGAAACAGGTAGCTGTTTCGGGTATTTGCCCCTCATCAGGTTTCTGGCTTGGCTAGTAAGAGGCCTATAGATGTAAGTCAGGAAGAATATAGTTTCTCCTTAAGGAGAGCACCTAGAAGGTGAGTGACAAGGCAATCCATGCTCCTCTGGGACATAGCCAAATAGGGAAGATGCACACTGATGAAGGGCAAAAACCCTGATACACCTGTCTGTCTATGGTATTCTGGCTTGGTTTATAATTCCAGTCATTTTATATGGCAGGACTGCTGCCTTCCAAGAGGTGGTGCTATAGAGGTATTGTTCCCTCTTCCTTATTTGCATATTTCCCAGAGGAGCATGGATGGCCTTATAAGCCTCCTCACACCTTCTAGGTCCTCTCCTTAAGGAGAAACAATACCTTCCTGACACATGAGAGCACAGTAACACTTTAAATCTACATAGTTGTTATAACTTAAATGAATGCTACAAATAACTCACAAATTTCTTAAAGAAAAATTGCACAAAAAAACTTGTTTTTTTACTCAGTTTCCATTAATATGTAGAGAAAAATGTTACTGGAAATCTTTGCAATTGTTCTTACCTTGTGTCGACATTTAAGCACCACGCCATAAGCACCTAAAGATAAAGAGAGAGAACCAGATAAGCCGTTTGTGTATATAACTGCTTACAGGGCTTTTCTGAGCTTATAAAAATACAGAAAAGTACCTCCATGTGTCTCAATGCTCCCTAGATGATCCCATCATAGAACAGAAGTAACTGTTTTTCTTTTTCATTATCTTGCCTTGCTCTTTACAGCACAGTTGTCTGTTGACACCAGGTTTTGTTGTCAGTGGGATTACCAATGTGAAGGGTTATTGCTCTCATGATATCTCTCCCCTCTCTTATGCCCCATTTACACAGACCAATATAATTCAGATAATCGTTCAAATGAACAAAACTAAACAATTATCGGTCAGTTTAAACAAGAGCCTATGACTGAACGACGAGCGAGAATTGTGAGGTTCTTGCTCATCGTTCAATTTCGGCTGGCATAAAAACCAGTGCTGGGTTGGGCACTGATCGTGCCATATAAATATTGCTTTACATAATAATGAGAATCATACAGTCTAAACGGGCTGCCCAAGCACAAACGAGCTGGTGGTGATGTCATCAGCTCGTTCCGTTGGGCAAACAAGAATCATGAGGTTCTCTGCCCAGATAAAAGGGCCAATAGACATTGCCTCTATTTGCAGCTGTCTGCATACCACTCTATTATAAGCTGTAGGGTATGGTTCTAATCACTCCTTGTCTGCTCTGCTATTCTTTTGATCACTGACTTTGCATTATCTGTTGCCCAGCATGTGAAACACAATCTCTCCAGAGACAGGGAGTTGTGGAGATAAGAGGCATGTGATGTGTGACCTCCAAGATAACCATATGTTTTGGGTTTGTATGTTCCACAAGCAGGTAATAAAGACCAGGAGCATGGTCATGCATCTGAGACTATATAGTACTGAAGCATCTCGGCAACAGACAGCACATCAATAAGTGACTAATCTGGATGTAAACCATTTGCACACAATTTTTAAAGATTGGTAAATCCCTTTAATTCTGCCAAAATCAAGATAACTACTCCATGTGTTTTGTATCACCAGAATGCATGATCTACTCCAATAACATAATCCTCATAATGTGCAGCTCAAAGAGAAACTGTCATCCCTCTTGAGAGGTCTGTCTTAGTAAAAACTTGCATGCCGTGCTGTTCCACTGATTTTCTTCCTGGAAAAAGCATGAATAAATAGCCAACTACCATTCCGCTTGTCAAACAATCTAGCCCCTACACACCCTGAATTGGTGCAATTCAAAAAACAAACAAAAAAAAAACAATAAGACTCTGATCACATAGAGAATAAAAGCTTCCATCATGGGTTCCATTACTTTTGATGGTAGCGAAAAATCTGTCTCATCCGTCTGTCTTAAAATAGATTTGTGCAGTGAACTGAAAATGAATGATCAATGCAGGAGGCAAGGGGGAAAAGTAGCTCAGAAGAGGCATTTTTCTGTAACAACATATAAGTTTCTATTCTTCACTTGTATTATTGATTTCTGGAAGTTTTGTTGAAAAAGTAACTCTTTAAGACAAAAGTCAGCACTTCCAACAAATAAATTAAATGTGAGGGTGCATGTCAGCCATGGCTGTGACAAATATAGTAAGAGGAACAGACACTTCAGCACTTAACATTTCAATAGAATTGCACGAGTTTCTTAGTGTATATTTTGATCAAAATATGTGGGCCCATCCACTACGTTCAGACAAACCTTATTGGATGGGTTCCTAACTTTAAAACACACCTCCCTTTGGTTCACAAACCTCCAAATGAATGAGAAAGCAGGATGGGCTCACATGTTTTGATCAAAATGTGTGCTAAGAACCTTGTGCAATTCTAGTCAGGTATTAAAAGTGTATAAATGCTGAAGTGTGTGCTTCTGCTACTGTATTTGTTGCAGCCATGGCTTAAAGTGCACCTTCACATTTAATTTATTTGTTGGAAGTGCTTTGTTTTTTTTGTTGCGTGTGTCTTCAAGAGTTACTATTGTTTCAACAAAACTTCTAGAAATCAATATGTGTGTTTGCACATGTGACATTCGTATGCATTCTGTGTGTCGGTTCTTTAAGTCTGTGTGTGATTCATGTGTCATCCGCTTTATTTTTTCTCATACACAAATAAAAAAGGAAGGTGCCAGTATTTCTTCTAGAATTGCTTAGCAATGACCAGTGAAAAGGAAGTCCTCCGTGTGTGTTCTGTTTTTTTTTTTTTTGCACGCCCATTGACTCTTCGCTGGACCACAATAGGGCATGCCATTTTTTTTTACAGTCCATGTAAAAAAAACTAATGTCTGTATAGTCCTATTGACTGTAAAGAAGGGTCTATGTGTCGTCCATATAAAGTCAGTTGCAAACACGGATATTAAAATCAACTGTGTTAAAAAGACTTTTTCCAATATCTCCATCTTCTTCTTATGCAAGCTATAAAAGGGGTTGCCCAGACATACTCTGCCGCTCGATCTTACATCAGGTGTGAAGAGAAACCACTGTACGCTGGACTACACAGTTGCCAAGGCAACCATTGATGTTCGGCGAGTATTGTGAACGATTTCACAGGTCAATGCATGAAAATAGCTGAGAATTGGACGGTTATCTTGGTAACCGTTCTATCCAACATACAGTGGTGTCTCTCCACCCCCGATGTCTAATTGGGCAGCAGACCATGTCTGGACAACTCCTTTAAACACTAAACTCTAAATACTATTATTTACAGTTTATTCATATTCAGGGTGTTTAAACTATTGCCAAATGTATAAAAAATACACAATGAGGTCATGAGCGTATCTTGCAGTGTGCCGTATACTATCTTGGCATGTATGCGTACATAATACGCACCAAGAAAGAATATACAGTGATTTTTCTTGGGTGCGTATTTCGCGCAATTACGTGTGAGTGGTAACATGGCCACCTGTGGGAGATTGGTACAGCGTATCCCATGCATGGAATATGCAATACTGACACGCTCATGTGAGCCCGGCCTAATGTGCATTTGTTGTGTATTTCTAGCCGAGATTACAAAGCCTGGATTTTAAGCAATTACAACCATATTCAAGACTATATCAGGAATGACTAATGATTTTGATGGACCATGGTTTATAATGTTGTGATACAAAGTACTATATCTTGGCTTTTAAGTCTTATTTCTTGTGGTGTTGTGTCTTGTGGTGGTCAAAGGGCAGGAAATAAAGGATGGTGGTTTTGCAACCGTAAGAAAAAAAATTCAGCTCGTAGTACTTATGAAGATCTTAAAAGAACTAGAAAAAGTTTGAAATTGTAGCGCATATGAAAACCCTGGCAGCCAAAACAAATGTTGACATTAGTATTGCCGAAAATAGAGAAAAAACATAAGCAGCCAAGAAAAGTGGTAGAAATTCCGAGGAAACACGATTTCCCACCAGACATTAGCTTTTGACACGTCCCTAGGAGAACTAGTAGAGCTTTTCATGTTTCACAGAAACTTGGATCCCTATGTGGTAAATTACCTCTACTGGACTCTATAGTCCATTTCATGATGTTGGAAAACTAAGCCTTAATATCTCCTCTTGTCTAAATGTAATTGAGTTTTGAGTCTGAATGTTAACATAGAACCCATAAAATGTGCTTGAAGTAGATTTCAGAAGTTTACATATTAGTTTATATCGGGTCTCATTAACAACCTAGTGAAAATAACAACTATTTTAAAGGTGAACATAACAGATCGGTTTCTATTAACAACATTTTTATTTTTTGCAGGTTTCATCATTTATGATACTTTAATTTGTAAAGAAGTTCTAAAACTTACCTTCACCTACAACTCCAAGGACCTCAAATTTATTCATCACATTACCAAGATTAGGAATCTTCATGAAGACAAACACAGCTTATGATGACAGCCATAAAACATGGCAGAATGAATGTATGGGGGAGAATCTTCACAGTTCCTTGTCTCCAAATGATGGCATGATGCTTTTATCTATGGGAGAGGAACACAAAATGTATTAACTGTCCATTTTGCCATTGGGTTTATATTCAAGTATGGTACTGAATTTGGTAAACAAGATAATGCAGAATACCCTTCTGATGACTTCAAAAATAGTTTAGCGCTATACCAATACAAAGCTACATGAGTAAAATAAGTCATGTTGCACATTTTTTTCCATTAATCTAAGTATTCTAAATTACAGAGGTTGACCGTTAAAGGGGTTGCCAACAATTTTCTTCCTCATAGTGAGATATTAGAGCAAGGTCCTTACTCCGATTCCTCTTCTGTTAGCCAGAGACGTAGTATCAAGAATGCCTTTGCTCTAGAGGACTGTTGGTGTCTAGTGAAATCGATGGATGCCGACTGATTTCAATGAGCATTGTGAAAATACTTAATTTTCCCTGCAGAGAGAGCAAAACCTTATAAAGTGTTTCCACCGGCAAAAGAGTCTGATAGCATCAGGATTAGCTATCAGTTTGTTACTGGACGTCTACAATATCAAGTATGCATTATTATATATATCTCGACCAAACCAATTGTGGTTACCTTTAATTACCCTGAATGGGTCGAGTAACTGCAGGTTCTCATTAAATTTTACGGTTTTTCAGTAAATGCTATTCAGAATCAATCAAGTAAATTTTTAGAAAAATTAGGCTTGGTTTTCCAACAGATGGTCATGATGAAACAGAGCTGTCGGATTATGAATTACGACTTCACATATTATCATTGAAACGTCCAGTCATAAAGAAATTCACTTTCCTGTTTTGATAAGCCAACAATAGTACTGCCAAATATAGTACTTTATAGATTTTCTGCCATATGGAAACTTACAGTCAGGAGACAGAAAAGAACATAACGGCAGAATGTGCTATGTATTGGTGGAAATGTACTGTGATATCTTTGCAGAGATGCACATGGACTAATAATTCAGTGGTCCCCAATTTGTGGCTCTCCTGGGCGAAGGGTTCACACACACTCATCATAATCATAAAACATTAATCTGATAGCTTTGTGTGCTGCTGGCCTTTAGGGCAATGATCTATGACCTGTATGACAATAAAAGGGTTTTTGGCAGGTGTACATCAGTCTTTATCTTTGTTCACCATGCTTGTGAATGTAGTGACCCAGACTTGTCACTAAGTATAATTTGGCTCTATGGTGCTGGGAGGACCCAAAAGTTTATAAATACTACAATTCAGTTCCAGAACTTTCAGGTTCGGAGGGCACACTAGTTGTAGCAAGAAGTGCACACAGCTGGTTAAGGGAAAGCTATATACATCCTCACCCCTAAATCCGAGGAAGGAGATAGGTGCCAGATATAATGCTGAAGTATTCTTACAAGGGCCCCAGTGAGAAAGCTGGATAAGCGGCATGGGAATTTTTGTGTAGAGACAACGGTATCTCCAGTCACCAACTCTGAGCCAGAATGTGTGGAAATGACCTGTATGGGCACTCAGTCACCCTCTTTACCTCTAAAGCTTCAATAAAAGTTAGGTTAGCTGTTAATCCCTTCCTAACTCCTAGGGCTTCTTCCCACTGGAGGACCTGCACTATACTACACCACAACACCTATCCCAGGAACAGAGGCCAGCATATAACATCAAGTCCCCACCATTTCAATTTCACTGTAGTGCAGTCGGATTGGAGTGGGGAGACATTAGCTGTTGTGACACAAGCCCTCCTGCCCTTGCTTGCTACATGAATATAGCATATGACTGATAAAATGGAAACCATTTTTTCTGACATTCAGCTATTTTTTTTATTTTAGATTGTCTTTTACTATTTGAACTTACTAAATACTTAATTTGCAGAATGAAAAAAAGAAGAAGCTCATGGGTAATTGTATACATTAAACTCCTCGAGACCACAGATTTTAGACTTTATGCTTCTTCACCCCCATCTTTCAAGAGGTATAAATTTTTTATATATCCATCAAAAATACTACATAAGGGCTCTTTTTGAAGGAGGGGGGAGAATGGGATGAGTTGTATGTTTTAACTGTGCTATGTAATGCACCATGTAATAGTCTAAAAAAAATAATTTTTAATGGGTGTGAATTGAAAAAATGCAACTGCACCATTTTTTTACGGTGTTCCTGATGCAGTACAAATTAAATATGCATTTTATTGTGCAGGTTAGTATGATCATGGCAATAACAAATTCACATATTTTTTTTTTATGTTTTACTACTTTATAAAACTTTTCAAACAGAAGTGTATTTTTTCACTGAATGAGTTGTGTAGGGAGTTGTTTTTTGCAGGGCAAGCTGTAGTTTTTCTCCGTTCCATTTTTGGTAAATACATCTTTTTGATCACTTTTTATTCATTTTTTGGAGGAAATGGAGTAACATAAAACAACCCAGCAGTTCTTCGGTATTTTCTTTTCTTACAACATTCACTGTCTGTGCAGGATAAATATATTAACAGTTATGACATTTGCAAACATGGCAATACCAATTATGATTTTTTTTTTTGTGCTTAGATTTTGCAATTGCACAACATGGGAAAGGGGGTTTTCTTGTTTGTTTTTTTGAACATTTAATATATTTAGAATTTTTTTAAATATTTTTTTAAAACTTTATTGAACCATTTTCTACATTTTTATAGTTACCGTAGTGGAACTGAACTTGTGATGACTTTATTGCTCGTATTATATACTGTGATACTTCAGTTTTGCAAAATACAATACTTTTTAGTACCACTGGCAGAGCATAATAGGTCTCCACGCATGCCAGCCCTGGGAGCTTTCACAAGACCCCAGGCTGCCATGCTAAGTCATCGGCACTCCGGAATGATGAAGATGGAAATCAATGGATGGCTTAGAGGGGAATGCTTAGACGCAAAGACACCTTTGACTGCAGCATCTTAATAGTTAACAGATGTGATCGGAGCTAACGTCAATCACCGCCGTTGCTGGTGGCAGAAACAACAGCTAACTGTTGGGTATGGAGTAGACATCCAAAAGTGCTGTCAGATGAAAGAGAAGATGTGTTTGTAATGCAAATATTTTCCAAAAATGCTGTTGAACTTTATGCTCCATTGAAAGACTTAAGAGTGCCCAAAGGTAGAATGTCATTTTAAGCAAGTTGTCTTCATGGGGGATGTGCAGAAGAATGTTATGAAGTCAGAAACAAGAAGGAATGTTGTTTTTGTAAAAGGAATTTTGAGCATAAATTCAGAAAATACTCAAATTCCATTTTGCCAGACTACACAATGTGCTTGATAGGCTCCATTGTGCTGGAAAGCAAGAAGTACAAGCCTGGGCAGCTACTTTATCTAGAAACTGATTTAACTGTTGGATGACAGCCAGCATAATATCCCCCATTGCTAACCCAGTGCAGGAACGGCACAGCCAACTGAAAAACTTGCCAGGTGTTCCCAGTGAGCAGAACAATCCTTACATATCTGATATTTAAAACTGAAGGAAAGAAAAACAAAACTGAACTGAAATGGGAACCTGGAGTCCATGTAGAGTTTTCAGCTGTTACTCTTGTATTGCTAGAACAATGAGCGGATCCTTGGAGTAAACATTCGGATTTCTACCCAGAAGTCTCCTTGGGGTCCCAATTATTTTGGGTTGTTTGTGAAAACATGATTCTTGTTAAAACAGAAATCTCAGATTTTGTCTCATTACGCTCACCATTAGGATGAATATCATCTACATGTAAAATTAAACTGCAATGAAAAGACATATTTACTATAATTGCACAATGATTCAGTGGTGTGATTCATTCATCCCTAATTAGGACGCCATGAAAATCTGTCACTGTTTACTTCAATTAAATGCCCTAAATCTTAGATTGCGGTGAATCTTAGATTATGGTCATAAGATTATCATGTGTTCCAACAACCAAGAAGTCTACTGGTATGGAAATGAATGTTTACAGCTGATCTATCCCTAATCATAAGACAAAAAACTGATGTAGGGTGGATCTTACATACACAACAAGGAGTCTATTAAGCATTGAAGGTTCTATTCAGTGGTTTGGCGATGAATCCCATTTTTAAATTTATGTACTGCATGCATTGTATAGAATGCCAAAAAGTATTTTCTGAACATGACTTGGACTAGGTAGCCAATGACGAGTGAATTTTATTCAGGCTAATGGCTATTTTTGCTTTACTGCAGTGTAACAAATGAATCTAGATTCTCAAAAGCTGGGTTCATACTTTTTAATTCTTGCTATGTTTTGTAAGAACCATGTGACACCCTGTGCAGCTTGGCCTTCAATCTTAAAGCATATCTAAGTTTTCAGCTGACTTATCAGAATAAGCTGCTGTGTTTATGCATAAAGGAATAACCCTATTTCTGATCAATGTATTACTTGTATCCTGTATTTTTCCCTATTTCCCCCTCTGCAGCCTACACCTGTGATTCTCAATTTTTTCTGGACTGGTTGGAGAAGCCTGGTTGCTGTGTTGCATTCCATATACTGGACACAGAACTGTCGATTCTGGTTTCTAGTGTCTGTAATACACAAACATAACCTCATCATGTAGAATAGTGTACAGCAGGACTGAACAGTGCAGTTGTGAATAAGTAGGGTAGCAGCAGATAACTCACTATTAGCTCCTATAGGACGTCTGTGTGTGAGTGTTGCTCCCTTCTCCTTCCCCTTTCCTCTAATAAACTTCAATAAGTATGATTACTCATCCCTCTCCTCCACTCCCTAGTGTGCCAAAGGCCTGTCTCCACTAACACACTTAGCAGCAGGCGTTGGTCAGTAAGTTAGAAGGAAGGGAGACCCTAGTGGACAGCACTTTGGAGTGTTTTTCCGCACAAAAATGTAATTTTAGGTAATTAAATTAAAATTTTGCTAGTTATCACACGGGTTATTATATAAGCACAAGTAGTTTGAAAAGTTAGTAACCATTTAAAGCCCCAGTTAGATCCACTTGACATTGATTTCAGTCTCTACTTTATAGAACTACATTCAAATACTTTATGTCAAAATTCAATCCCTGAAGGAGTTTTTAATTTACATCAATGCCCAGAACCCATGAAATAGGCAGCTGAAAGGCTTTTAGAATTAGCACCTGTTTTGTTGAGACATATCGGATGAGTAATCTCCATTACATAATCAAATAAAACAATAATCAAGTAAACAAAAAGGTCAAATACTAGTAAAGCCAGGCTCAGAAGGCCGTGATTCACAGTGTGCTGCGGGCGAGGTGGCGCATAGCAAATACGCAATGACATTGTGTGCCTGTTGCGTGCAACCAATCGCCACGCACTAGCTTGGTGTATAAGCACGTAATATGCGCCAACATGCTGCGAGTCTAGCCTAAACCACAGACATGAGAAATCCCTGCCTAACAGCGGAGTACCTACCCTGATGAAGGCGACCCCTTGTCGGGAATCAGGGGCAACCCCAACTTTCCTTAGGATGACAGAGTTGTGCAAATGACAGATGACACTATAATATATGAATGACTACAAAAACTCAGGGTAGCAAGGTGTTAAACAGCTTCACAGGTATTAAAGTTAAATGTGTAGCAAGCTTAGCTTAACTGGAGACTCAGGTCAGGCAGGGAAAGACAGAGACAAGAACACCTTCAGACAGCAGTCTTGAGACAGAAGTCCAGGACGAGACCAGGAATACCTTCAGACGTAATTCTACACAGACTAGACCAAAAGACTAAGCATCACCGTGCCAGAGGATGAGCTGGAATAAATGTGCAAAGACTAATGTTGACTGGCTGACCGGGCTGCAACACCTCCCTGACAACTAATGCACCATACACAGACAGAGATGTGCAATTGTTGGCGTCCAGTGCCAGAACGACAGTAAGCATGTACCAATACGAGGATCATGTGGGGGCAGGGCCAGTAAGATCTCTCTCACTCGCCGCCCCCCGCTCCCCGCCGGCCCCCCGAGCATGCTCGGACAAGAATGCAGTTACTCGAGAAGAGCGAGGCTCGCTCGAGTAACTGACATATCCGAGCGTGCTCGCTCATCTCCACTGTTAACCTTTTTTATTCCCCTTTTCCAGGTATCAAAATGTCTGTTTAGCACCCTCTGCAGGTCATTCTGATACTGCACTCCTACAAAAGCTATTATTGTTATCAGAACAATGGACTCCATTGTACGTTAGTAGGATCCTTCAGTTCCCAACGGGACCCATCATGTGAAGGTCATGCTAGTGGAAGCCCCAATAAAGATGTGAACATAGCCAAAGTTTACGGTCACAGGATGGTAAGGGCAGCTAGCTGTAATACAGATGCATTTTAAAGTCTAGGTTTAGTGGTCGCTCAGTAATCCTTAATATGTATACATAATTATGAATGGCACCCAAGCTGGACACCAAGAAGTGAACTAAGAAATTACTGAGATAATAATGAATCCAGCATTCATTTATAGTCTGACTATTATTCTAATGATGTTCTGTGTATACGAAGAAATGCTTGCTATACACACAGTCATTACTTGGAGCATTTAGTGGTCTCTCTCATCTCGCTCGCTCAGAACATAACTAGGGAAGCTGAGGCCCTGAACATTTCCCTCCTTCTGTCATCCTTTTATAGCCAGATTTGCAATGATGTGCACTAAGTAACTCGTAATATACATAAAATGTACTTTGTAAAACTGCTCCTTGGCTTGTATCCTGTTAAGGATGAGTCATAGTGCAGAGAACTAAATAGACATTATACATGGCTGGAAGCCCTTACTTCCATCATTGCCTGGCAGAATTAGTGCAATTTTAACGGTTATCCAGCCAAAGTTACTGGACTATATCGGTGACCTCCCTATAATGCATTTTCACGTATGTTTCAAAATCACGGATCAATTTTGTTTGGCAGGGAGTAAGCATTAGATTAGAGGGGTCACCTTTTAACATGCGGAGTATGAGCAGATCCCATCCACTATTCTGCATGGAATGGGATACTAAGCCTATATAACACATGATTACAGTAAACTGGAAATAATCTTGCCCCCCTTGTTTGTTGATCTGTAGGATTTTTTTATGTTTCTGCACAATACAGGGGCATGTAAACATTTTGGGCTACTGAACAGCTCAGGCTCAGAGCTCGGCCAAGGAGGCCGGGCTTCACAATCTTTGTGCCCTATTAGACAGAGCAGAGGGAGAGGGTCCTGCTGCAGCTACCGTGTTTCCCTGAAAAAGGACAATGTCTTATATTAATTTTTGCCCCAAAAGAGGCACAGTATCTTATTTTCGGGTGGGTGTCTTATATTCACCTAACCAACGGCATCCCGGTCCCTCGCACTGGTCTGTGGCAGGCTGCCAGGTCCTCAGCATTGACACAGCACTCTCTTCCTGGTAACTAATGGGGCTTTGAATACCCCAGCTCTAGCAGGTGAGTGCTGTGATTGGAACATGAGAGCTGCTGGCTCAGCCAATCAGAGTTGGCGCTCGATGAACCAATCACAGCCATTCAGTTATGTCATTCACTGAATGGCTGTGAATGATCGAGCGCTGGCTCTGATTGGCTGACCCAGCAGTGCTCGTGATCCAATCACAGCACTCGGCAGCTGGATGCGGGGTATTCAAACCCCCGCCCCCAGAATAGAGTGCTGTCAGCGCGGAGGACACAGCAGCCTACCAAAGTGCCGGAGATCAATGTGAGGGACCAGGATGCCGCTGGCTAGGTGAGTACTGCTGTTTTTTTATCTAGTGTAGCTAGGGCTTATTTTTGGGTGAGGGCTTATATTTCAACATCCCCACCCACTTTCCAAAATTAGGGTAGGGCTTATTATCGGGGTAGGTCTTACTATCGGGGAAACACAATAGTAGTCTTACAGCCAGACCCAGGATATGTCAGAATGAAAGAGTGGCAAATCTATCTAGTCGATGGCACATATTTGTACCATAATTACATGCAAGCTTTTGGCTTTTTCTGAAAGAGGCCACACCCTTCCACTAAGTTCTGCCCACTTTTCAGAAAATTGCTACCACAGAAGGGAAGAAATGTAGCAAATGTTTGTGTGAAACAGGCATGCACTAAAATTAACGCCTTTTTCCACCACAATTCTGGTTCACAGCCAGTGATACATTTCCTGTAATATCTCCAAACAGCCAGCTACTGTTAAAGGGGTTATCCAGGGCACAACATTTTGTTTAAAACTATTGTAATATATGTAGAAGAAAAGAAAGACACGGCAGCACTCCAAATAATGGTCCTTTATAACACCCATGCTACATTTCAGCTCAACATTGGAGCTTTTCCCAAGCTAATGTCTTTCTCCTACACATGGCGGGGACCTTTGGATCAAGGTTTTTCTGGACTAGCACTACTTGTTTTCCTGTGCTGCTGAACCCTTTTCTGCTCAGTGTAATTGGTGATGTGATGGCGCAGTGGTGTCAGGCGGAGGAAGAGGTAATTCAATACTGTAATAAATAATTTTTACTGGAAAATAAATACCATTCACTGTACATTTCTTCACAATTAGCGGTTTAGACATTGAATGTTGATTTCTCTAAAGTGTAAGAAGCAAGGCACATGTCAACTGGTGACTTTTTCATACCCGCTTGATTGGGTTACAATTTAGCAACTCACTTCTCAATAGTTCCACTCAATCTACACACAGAGCGTTAACTATAGTTTCAGGTACTCGCACCTCTGCTTCTTCCTTCTGGGCTCTTCCTCCCTCATTGGTTGCTGTTCCCCCAAAAAGCTGGTGTAAACCAGCCCTGACTGCAGCGCTTGATTTCTCAGTCTAGTAAAAGGCATGGTGAAAAGCAGAAGCTCTCTCCACAGCAGAAAAGGACTGGAAAATGGCATCTGGGCATTTGCCTTTACTAGAAAAGGGTTTGTCCAGAGGGTTGGGCAACTTTTCCATTGTGTTTGCGATTTTTACTGCGTGGATGATTCGCTGTGCATCCGTGCAGAAAAACCAATGAATCCGCGATCTCCTGCAAGCATTTACGCAATGGCTTCCAGGTCATCCGTGAGGGAAATTGGCATGTGGAATCCACTCATGCTGTGTGCATAAGGCCTTAAACTAAAAGTTGCTGGGATTCTGCATCAAGTGTCTTTCTGCCCATGTTGTGAAAGCCGGTTAACTATGCATGCTTAATACATCCTTGTCTGCAGTTTTTGCACACACATACACAGAAGCCTTCACTCAAACATGCGTGTTTATGACTTACTTTGGTTTAATCCTTCAACCAACATTTCTTCGAACCAAACAACAGAACACGTTCAGTAAGCGATCGGAAGCCTTGACTGGTACATTGCTCTCCATAGGGAGGATAAAAATGGGAGTATATGCCAAATAGTTATTTTACTGCATGGATGCGGGGTTTTAACAAAAAAAACACTCAGACAACACAATTAAC
The DNA here is from genome assembly GCF_035609145.1 of Eleutherodactylus coqui. Lineage (NCBI taxonomy): Eukaryota > Metazoa > Chordata > Amphibia > Anura > Eleutherodactylidae > Eleutherodactylus > Eleutherodactylus coqui. Next base: position 87,147,391 of record NC_089840.1, on the reverse strand, counting down.
TAACTATGCAAGGCCATGCACTAAAGATGACGTCATATTTAACATTGTTTGGTAGCATGAACTCTTTCCGGTAAAGTCCAAGACCCCCCCCTGTCAATGGATTTTGTACCTAACAGAATCAGGAAAAATAGTGCACTTATGATTGATACCGGTAACCACTTTTTGGATATAGGTCATCAGCGGTTTCCAAGCTCTCAGCTGCCGACATTGTCCTTTTTCTCTGAGCGTGTTACACTTTGTACAAAGCTCTCGGTAATAGGTACTCGCAGTAGCCCTCGGGAAAACCTTCGAAGACCAGCTTTTGGCTCATAGCATCAGTTTCAGCAACAATCTGTATAATGCTTGATTCAGTAGCAGTTGGTCCTTCAAATTTACAGCAGTCCACAGGAGAATAGCAAGTTCACTTGTGCCCAGACCAGTCTCAGCTGCGTCACTCCACCGCGTGGTGATGGTTGTGGCCGCGGCTACTTCCATAAGCAGAATGGTCACACCACACAATGCAGATTATGCTACTCCACTCCCTGGAATGGGCTGTGGAGAAGTTCTTACACCATACATATAGCTCCTGCCTTCACTCAAAATTCCAAGTACAAAAGTCCAGCACTCGGCCCAGAGAAAAATATAAAATCATACTTTTATTTCAAGCTTTGGTTTTATATTGTTCACTGACCAAGTGCTGGACTTTTGTACTTGGTCCAGTGCTATTACCCGCTGCTGACAGAGATCATCTAGCACCACCAGGATTTTATCCCTGGGTAAGCCCTTTAAGACGACTTTTACAGGGTAGTATTTTGTTTGGCAATTTGCATCAATGTTTCTAAGTTAAAAGCCGGGAGTGGAGCCTAAATACTGAAAAGTGTAATTCAAGGTATGATGAGAGATGGTTAGGTGATTTTTCATAAAGCAGCCAGCCAGAGATTCAATTTATTTTATGGATAATCATAAATAAGAACAATTTTCATGAAGACGGCTTCCACACAGCTCCCTGATCAGCTGGCCCATAATACCCCCAGCAGAAGATTTCTTGTCATCTTCACCATGGTTTAAGGATCTGGTTCCTTCCAAGACACGAAATCCTTCTACACATCTGTACTCTCGTGTTTTAAAAATCCCTCTATATAATAAGCCTGTGTGTGGATATGGGTGTAGTTAATTAGTAATCCATACCCATTCTACTATTTACCTGTTTGGTTTTCTTTAAAGGTCGCAGAATTAGGGGTGGAGAAAAGTACATAAGGTCTTCAGACCTCTACAGCACATTCCAGAGAACATTATCTTCAGCCAGTCCACTAAGGGTACAGAGCTCTTCCCTTTCTATGAAGTGTGGGGAAGGGGAAGAGGGTTGGGTGCAAGCCAATGCAGTCACCCAAATGGTGATAATCAGTGATAATAGGCATAAAGAGGACAAATTAGATGAGGGCAATTCGCAATCTAAATGAGGGAGACAAGCCAGAAACAAACACAGAATCCAGTATAGATATGAAGACTTAGGCCCAATTAGATACAGCGATTATCGCTCAAAAGATGTCTTTTGAGCGATAATCGTTGTGTGCTTTAAGCGCAAGGTGATCGCTCAAACGTTGAGTGATCACTTAATGCCCCGAGTGGGGTATGCAGAAGACAAGCAAGGCCGCTTGTCTTCTGCATCCAGCTGTACTCTGCTCTGAGCTCCCGTCTGTTATACAGCTGAGCACTCCGAGCAGGGTATGCAGAAGACAAGCGGGGCCGCTCGTCTTTTGCATCCAGCTGTTCTCTGCTCGGAGCGCTCAGCTGTTATACAGCCAAGGCTCAGAGCAGGGTATGCAGAACACAACTGGACCGCTGCGTTCTTCATACCCCGGCTGTTCACGGAGCGCTCAGCTGTCATAAAGCCAATCACTCCCAGCGGAGTATGCAGAACACAGCTAGACCGCTGTGTTCTTCATACCCTGCCTGTGTTCAGGGAGCGGGATACAGCTGAAACAAGAGTATCAGCTGTATCCCGCTGTGAACTCCTGATAAGGCTGATCGTTGTCTTTCAGCATGCTGAAAGACAACGATCAGCAACTGCTTAACTAAAACTTCACGATGTCAGTGCAGTTACAAACAACGATAATTGCTCAAAAGACGGCTTTTGAGCGAATTTTGAGCGATAATGGTTGTGTCTAAATGGCCCTAAGAGGAACACAAAGTCAACAAAATTGCACTAGTAAAGTGTTCTCTTACACTGACCGAGAGCTAGTCCATTGTAATGAGCTGGATCACTGCTGGTCACACAGAGCAGAAGATCACCAGCATGGAATGAATGATCGTTAATACAATTGTTCATTCCCATACAGCTATAACTGGTAGGCTGTACATCTCCCTGTTGCAAGGGAAGCTTACAGCCAACCAGTGGACATTTTTATGCTTGCATAAATGAGTCCATCAGTTAACTAACTAGCATTTGCTCATTTGCTGGCTGAACATTTGGACATTCAGACGGGCCAATTATCGAGCAATCAAACTTTCTGGCAAACATTTGTACTCAATAACTGGCCTGGGTAAAAGGCCCTTAAATCATTAGTAGAATCTAAACTGAAGTTGGCACATTGTCACAGAAGCTTTAATACTTCTTTTCTTTGAATGCAAATTATTGAGTGGAAATGACCCAAGGGAAGGCCTCCTTAATTACATTAGTTGGGCGCTACAGTCATGGCTATTTCAATACCCAAGTGGGCTCAGTGAAGGGTATTAAACGGGACCCACCTCCACTGTCGCACCTCCCCTCCAGTTTTTCCTCACCCTCACAACCTTTTTTGTGGCAAAAACAAAAAAACACTTATACGAAGGCACTTCTACTGTATGAGCAGATTATATATATCCATTCTATATGATCCGTGCCAGATTCAAACCTCAAGAGTATGTACAGTAGGTGGAAGAGGCATGCTAGACGGCATAATGGCACGACAGGTAACAAGCAAAATCAAGACGGCTGCAGCATACAAAAACTTTTACTGTACACTATAATACATGCGACCACTCCATATAAGGCTACTGATACCCAATGCGTACCCCGCTGCTTCTGTTCAATGCACTGCAAGTGCTTTAACCCGCATCATACATTTACAAGGTTTTTAAAGCCCCAGACTATGTGAGTTATTCATACCTCCCAACCATCCTAGATTTTAGGGGCTTTTCCGCCATCATGGGAGACATGCCGATCCACCACCTTTCTGTGTCCCTACTCTGGACTCTGTTCCAGAACCGCAGTCACTTATCAAAAGTTGAGACTCAGCTTTCGCATAGTGCCACTCTGTGCACAGCATCACCTGAACCCTCCTCTGGCGTTGGCTACTCTGTGTTTGGAGCTGGAGAGGGGGAAGATTCATGTGATGCTGCAGCTGAGTCCTGAGTAAGGGGTGAAGAAGGAAGATGGACTTTTACTAATTAACTGAAGTTTAAAAGTGGGGCAGCAGGGTGCTGGACGGGGGGTGTAGTATTATGTGGGGTACAGAGGGGGCATTATAACTTAGTGGGGCCATGTAGGGAGCACTATTAGTAAGTGAGGTACTACATTATTACTTTGTAGTGACAGATGGAATACTAGTACTATGACAGGGGCTCTAAGATGTTCATTGGGGATAGTAGCAGTATGGGGACAGTGTGCAGAGAAGCTTTGAGGCAGTAAGACGTCTTCATGGTGGTCTATGCACAGATAGAGGAAAAAAGTGAATAACTCCAATCAGAGAAGACGTAACCTGTGGAGATTGCTGCACTGTAATCACTATCACTGTGTAGAACTGAAAGCTATTAGATTTATAGTGTTACTGTGAGAGAGTCACTGAATGTCATATAATGTGAGGGGGTCACTGAGGGGCACTATAACTGTAAAGTGGTCATTAAGAGGCACCATTACTGTGAGCGGGGTCACTGAGAAATAGAATTCATGTGAAGGAGTCACTGAGTGGTACGGTTATTGGAGGGGGTCACTAAGGGGCATTATTACTGTGAGGGGGTCACTGACGGATACTATTGCTGTGAGGGGCGTCACTGACTGATACTATTACTGTGAGATTGTCACTGAAGGGCAAGGCCTAATGTAATAAAATTTGCTGCACCTGCAGTATTTCTCTAGGTCTCTAACAGGTTAATAGACCCGAAGTTTCAACCAAAGGGTACAGTTAATGTGTTCGGCCCTTGAGGACATTGCAGTGAGAATGACATTTGCCTGCTTCAAATAACGCAAAAACGGTCTCCGGTTTTCTATTCATTCCGTTCTCTTAGCAATTATCTCTCATTCGTGTTTTTGTTCAATGTCTATTATTAATGGCTGCAGCCATATGTTTCGGGGAGAGAACAGGACAAACATTCAAAGCTGCTGCAACAACTATTGTGCCAGTTTTGGGGTCATTTTAGGGGGTGAATCGTCTTCCTGGATATTTAGTTTTCATTCCAAGTTATGAGATAACAGCAATTATTAGAAGGATGCTGAATGCATCAGCGAGCCAGACTGCGCATCAAATACTATAGAAACCCGCAACTGTATCCACGCAATGGAGCGCATCAAGTTTTAGAGGGAGCATCAAAGGGAAAGAAATTCCAAAAATGACCGACCACTTTCTAGAATCAGAAGAAACAATGTCCTGATAACTTAAAGGGGTTGTCTCGCAAAAGCAAGTGGGGTTAAGCACTTCTGTATGGCCATATTAATGCACTTTGTAATATACATCGTGCATTAAATATGAGCCATACAGAAGTTATTCACTTACCCACTCCGTTGCTGGCGTCCCCGTCTCCATGGTGCCGTCCAATTTCAGTGTCTAATCGCCCGATTAGACGCGCTTGCGCAAGAAGGGCCTTCTCCCTTCTGGTCGGTCGGGGCACGAGTGGCGTTCTGGCTCCGCCCCCTTCTACGCATCATCGCGTAGCTCCGCCCAGTCACGTGTGCCGATTCCAGCCAATCAGGAGGCTGGAATCGGCAATGGACCGCACAGAGCCCATGGTGCACCATGGGAGAAGACCCGCGGTGCATCGTGGGTGAAGATCCCGGTGGCCATCTTGGAGGAAAAGAAGAAAGAAGTTGCAGAGAGGGGATTTGGGTAAGTAAAAATTTTTTATTCTATTTCAACACATCCCTTGAGTTTGTCCTGCGCTGAACGGGGGCCTATGCAAAAAAAAATAAACAATGTTTCGGCGCGGGACAACCCCTTTAAGCAGAATGAGAATGTTAACCCTTCTATGACTAGAGGTGTTTTTGGCCTTGTTGCCCAGAGCAAAATCTCATCCTTCAGAATGAAGTTGTTTTTTTAAAATCATGTTTTAGTCTACCCCAGTGGTCTCCAATTGGTGGATCTTCATTTCAGTAGTAAAAAAAAATTAATGCAAGTATATTACAAGATTGATGATAAACACGTAGGCTGTTGGATGAGCAGAAGTTCTGTGATCATTTTCTGTACATTTACATATCATATAACATGGTCAGAGAGTGGCAACAAAAGCAATTTAAAAATCATTTTTTATAGTAGAAAAAGAAACACTATATAAATTCGGTATCACTGTAATCGTATCAACCCACAGAACAAAGTGGACATCTCAATTCTTACTGCAGCATGAACATCATCAAAACAAATCCCCATTTTAAAAGTGGCACACTGGCATTTTATTCCATCTCACCCTACTCAGAAGTTTCTCAATAAGTTATATATTACATTACATTATCATATATACTCGAGTATAAGCCTAGTTTTTCAGCACATTTTTTAATGCTGAAAAAGCCCCCCGGCTTATACTCGAGTGAGGAAAAAAAAAACAAAAAAACCCCACAATACTCACCTCCTAGCCAACGTCTGTGTCTCCTGCGTGATGGTTTCCCTGGTGGAGCAGCAAACAGCTTGAGAGTTATCCCCGCTGTCATCTCGGCTTTGAATTCCCCCGCTGTCAGTGTTGTGTAAATAAGCACTGTGATTGGATCGAGCGCCAGCCAATCACAGCCGGCGCTCGATCATTCACAGCCATTCAGTAAATGACATCACTGAATGGCAGTGAATGGTTTATCAAGCACCGGCTGTGATTGGCTGGTGCTCAATCCAATCACAGAGCTTACTTACACAGTGCTGATGGCGGGGGAATTCAAAGCCAAGCAGGAAGACGACAGCAGGGAGAATTCTCAAGCAGCTTGCCGCACTGCAGGGGGGGCACAGACGCCGGCTGGGAGGTGAGTACTGCATTTTTTTTTTACCTAGTATATACTCGAGTATAGCTAGGCTTATACTCGAGTCAATAAGTTTTACCAGTTTTTTGTGGTAAAACTTATTGACTCAGCTTATACCTGGGTCGGATAATACTCGAGTATATACGGTATACCATTAAAAAACAGAACTTGTCCTTCAAAAACCATGTAGCCATATAACTCTAGTAAATGAAAAATAAAAAGGTTGTCGATCTTGAAAAACGGGGATTAAAAACGAGTATTTAAAAAATACCAAAAAAAACATAATTGGTCACTAAAGGATTAAATGTTGTCCTTCCCATTTGTTTCTTTAACAGATGGCTGTAATACATGTATCTAAGCGGATACTTATATCTGGTGTGAGCCATAGCGCCATTGCAATGTAAATATTACACTAAGGCGATGTCACAGATAGGTGATGTCTAGAGCCACCACCCGGTTTTTAAGCCACCAATCCAGCCAGTAATTTGTCATGAAGGCCGGCGCCGAGATTTATTTTTTTCCATTCGTAATAATGGCTAGTAAAGGATAAATGCTTTTCTGGAGCTCCTCTGGCCAGGCTGCAACCAGCACTTGACTTCCATTTTGGAAACGGCCTGACAGAGGACCCTTGGACTCCTTCCCCCGATGTCTGTGTTTTGTACAGCACATTTACGAATGTCCCAAACGAAAGTTAAGCAAAAGCGTTGGCTGCACTGGTTGTCCCTTGGACAGAGCTTAGTTAGCTTGTTGGGGCCAGTGAGGTGAAGGTGGGACGCCAGTATTACTATTGCGGCCGCTAAGGAGGTCCACTATTGCTATTATGGTCACTAAAGGCGTCCACTATTAATACTGCTTTCGGTAATAGAGATATGAACCACCTCTTATTACCTTATACGATAACCTTGTTCTTCTCCATAGGTGTCAGCATTCTATATGGTCATATATACACTGTGCAGCAGCTTCTTACCGGAGAAGGAAGATCAGACAAGCTCTGGAGATGCCAATGACACTATTAATTTTTTTAATTTCATTTCTTTTCTATCCATTTCTAGTATTCTTAGTCTTCTTGCATCTTCACTCTGCCTTATAGAATAGAGGTGTGGATCCAGGAAATAATCTGTAATCTGGGAAGATTCATCCATTGGATGACATTAAAAGGCTGACATCCATTGTGTGCCTGGAAGCCTTCACTAGGCCTCAAGCTGCCATGGCAACCTATTAATATCTAATATTAAGATCTTCTGTATGACGTACAGTTACATCATAGGTAAGAAAGGAGTTAACAAGATAGAGCTTGATAAATATGAAATTAGTGGCACTTTCGTAATTCTGAGACCCTATTTGCATTATGGTTCTTGTTATAAATGAAAACCATGAAGCACTGCAGGATCAGTCACATGATGGACAGTATCAGTGCGTGACAGATCCCACTGCCTAACAATGGAGTGTATTGGGGCTTGCCAAAGTATCAATCATTCTTATAGGACTGACAGAATCTGGAATGAGGCTCTAAAGTCCAATACAGATGCGAACAGAGTTTTATATCTGCACATAAGGTAAATAACGCGGATTGTCAAGTAATCATATGATCAATCTCCTTTTTTTTATCCTTTTTTACAGTTTGTCATCTAATGTGGATGATCTTCACTGCAATGAGCGAGAAAATCTCTGCTGCACTTGAGACCTTTACCGTGATGAGTTAGTAAATCTCCGCCCTACTCAAGACCTTTACCATGACAAGCTAGCAAATCTCTGCTACACTTGAGAATTTTACCGTGATGAGCTAGCAAATCTCTGCTGTACTTGAGACCTTTACCATGATGAGCTAGTAAATCTCGGCTCTACTCAAAACCTTTACCATAACAAGCTAGCAAATCTTTGCTACGTTTGAGACCTTTATCGTGATGAGCTAGCAAATCTCTGCTATGCTTGAGACCTTTACCGTGACAAGCTAGCAAATTTCTGCTACGTTCAAGCCCTTTTACCGTGACAAACTGGCAAATTTCTGCTATAGTCGAGACCTTTACCATGACGAGCTAGCAAATCTTTGCTATACTCAAGACCTTTAACATGATGAGCAAGCAAATGCCTGCAATGCTCAAAACATAACTATAATGTTTCCTAATAACCACAAATGGATTCTCAGTATGCAGACTCAAGTACATAGCAGATCATGAAGTCCAACTGTACGCAAATAGTTGGTAGTGGTAACACCCAAGATCACAGAGCTGCCATGCTCGACTCTATTACCAATTACAATGGTTCAAACATTATAGATTCTTGAGAGAACTGGACCTGGAGCCATGGTAATTCCTATGAATGCATTAAGGAAGTAAACAAGACCAATATCACATATTGTTTATTGTAGGTCTTCTAATGACATTGTCTTCAGGAAGGACTCTGTAAGGGTCTCTTTTAGAAAATAAAATAGAGTATCAACTACCCTTGGCCCACCTCAAATAAACTGACATTCAGTGTAGCTCTGCACAATTACCATACAAACGAAGGATGAATGTCACTTTTTTCTGTGCCTATTGCTCGGCTGAGTCACAGTGCCAACCTGGACTTGATGTACTTTGATCTATAGCTCCAGGCATTTTTATGAAGGAACCTCACAAAGAAAGACAAATGTCTTTGCCTGTAGCTCGGCTGAGTCACAGTAGGAATTGATATAATTGGGCTGCAGATCCAAATGCCTGGAGTTTTTGGGAAGGAACCTCACATAAAGTACCCATGGCTCAGCTGAGTCCCAGTGTCAACCTGGACCTGCTATAGATTTTGGGAAGCATGGTAACACAGTGCTTAGCATTGTTGCCTTGCAGCACTGGGGTCCTATTAAGAGCAATATCTGAATAGAGTTAGTATGTTTTCCCGATGTTTGCATGGGTTTCCTCTGGGTAATCCGGTTTCCTTCCACACTTTAAAAATATACTAATAGGTGGACAACTGAAACCTGCCAACAACCACAGATCATTGACAAGACTTGCCAAGCCTCAGTATTTCTCATCATCACCATTGTACCAGGAAAATAGACTCCAGTTAGACTGTCTCAAGAGGAAAGGAGGAATTTCAAGACTGGTGTGTTCATGACAGTTTGATGAAATCTTGCAGTTGTGGCCATTTAATAAAATATTACTATGTAAACGCAGCATGGAATTATTTTAACAGTATACTACACTTATACACTATACTGTATAAGACACATTGTCAGTATGGTCTAGTCATTACACCAGAGTGTGGAGATGTAAGGTGGTGGAGGATCTCTCTGTCTCTCCACTGATGAAGCAAGCAACTGTGGTCCTTCCATTGGGAGCTTGCTGGTAGTGCAAGTTCTGTGATGTGGGTGAGAGATTTGCCGCCCCTAGAGTGATACGGGTAGTGGCATGAGTAGCTCATCACCAGTCCTCAAGATAACAAGCTGTTGACCTAGCTAGCATGCCACCCACTCAGGACTGTGTGTAGGCAGGACTAGAGAAGAAGGCCACCATTTTTGCGAGGAGAGCATGACATGTGCAACAAGTTTGGCCACATTCCTCTGCTAGTGGTGTAGCTCAGATCCCCTGCATATGCCAGCAAGCGGCACCCAAGAAAAAGAACCTTGGAGGACAGGGGTCCTGGTAAACCCTGCTGCAGTTACAGCAGGTGAGGAAAGGGCCCATTGTGCAGGCCAAGGGCTCCGTAAGTTATCAGCCACAGAAGACCGAGTGAGCTGTCAATATGCCTGGGGGATGGAAAGTCACGTGTGTCACGGATAGAAGCTGTTCCAACATAAAGGCCATTTGTTGAGTGCCAGTGCCATCTCCTAAGACAAAGCAGAAACTTTTCAAGTAAGAAGTGTTCTATGCTGCACAATCTGTCTTCTTCAATCTGTCTGCTGCTGCGCTATCGTATCACAACGCGTACACCTTATGGGGAAACCACCACTTTGAACATAGCTGCCTTCCAAGCAGTTGACCTGGGTTTGATTCCTGGCTAACGCAGCAACCTCTAAGAGCCTTGTGTGGCGCAGAGTGTTAGGGCAGCGGAATGCGAAGTCCTAAGCTCCCAGTCACGACTTCAAGGTTGCGACTTCAATCGCCAGGTAGCAGGCTCAAGGTTGACTCAGTCTTCCATTTTCAAGATTGGTGATATGAGTACCCAGTTAGCTGGGGGTAAAGATGACTGGGGAAGGCCATGGCAAACCACCCCTCAAAACAGTCTGCCAAGAAAACGTCACAATGCGATGTCACGACATTCAAAGAAGGTCCTTCTATAATACAAAGATTATATATCCTGGACATGGTGGACTCTTGGAAGAGCAGGCCTCCTGGGTGCTATCATAAATCTTATTTAAACTACAGGTACAAGTAAAAGTAAATGAGCTTCTAAAAATTATCTTGATTTTTGCATTTTTAAATTATAAAATCTAAGTCACAATTACAGACAGAAACAATCAAACAACACAAACAGTTGTATCATTCATGTCTTTTATTGAGCACATAGACCGCGATGGGCGACAGAGGGGGTCAACATTGACCATGGCATTTAATAGGTTGAATGGCCAACATCTGAGCCAGCTCTGATTACAACAATTGCTGAAGGGTATCAGCTGTTTAAGACAGTTGACATGCACCAGGTACCCCCAAAGCAGCCAAGCACATGTACGCCCTTGGTCATGAAGAGGTTAATGCAAAATGTAAACTAAACACTTTTAAAACTATGCTATGCTGAACCAGGACTGACTTCAGCAAAACATTGAGAAATATTTGCCTCATGTGTTTTTTCACTTCCCGTCCTGCAATGCAGAAAGGGGAGCAAATTCTTTAAAGTGATCACAGTGCTGTGAAAATAAGAGGACATCCAGGTAAGGTCAAGGGGAGGACTGGGGAGGAGGAAAAACCCCATGGAGGAACAAGGGGAAGGCCAGAGAGGAGGAGGCCACCCAGGGAAGGACAAGGGGAAGGCCAGAGAGGAAGAGAACACATGAGGGGACAAGGGAAGGCTGCAGTGGAGGGGAATACATGAGTTACACAAGTTAGTTGGAATTCTTTAGCCCTTCCAACAACATTTGCTAGCTAGAATAAAATGGGTTCAAAGCAAAACCATGTACTACAGTGACCCCCACCTCCACACACACCTGTGCCATTGTACCATGTATAATTGTACTGTTTTACTACTCTTATAAAATTGTATATCCACCCTATCTATATCTGACATTATTCAGGTCCTAAAATATGACACAAGAAATTGCATCGATGAAAAGACAGGATCAATGAACATGTGCATTCAGTCCAGCTCTCAGTTCACAGCCCTTCCGATAGGAGTGGCAAGTAGAGCAATTGCCCCCTGACCTCCCCCATAATTTCTCCACATTATACAGCAGCAAGCATGTATTTTGGGGGGCACCATAGCCACAGAAAAGAGAGACCTATCCCCTGTGGACCCTTTCAAGCAGGAACGGGATGAAGGGTAGGTTGAGTAGGCTGTTGCAAGGCCATTTTAATACGTGTCAGGCGCGCAGCTATTACCTACTTTCCCGTACCATAACTTTTTTTGTGACAAAAAATTTTAAAAACTCATACTCGTTTAACCCAGGCCCAGTAGCTACCCTGCAGTCGCCACTCACCTTTGGGTCTAGTAGTCACTTCCTAGTTTAAGCAAGTGACCACTGCTGTCAATCGGTATTAGAGCATCTTGACGCCACCAGGAAGTTCTGGTGGAGACAAGAGTGACAGGGGGTTGACACCCCCTGAGCCTGATAAGTTTAAAAATATGGGTTGGCTGCAGGTCCTGGCTCCCATGTAGAACTGTTCTGTGCCAGCTCCTAGGCCCTTAAGTGTGCTCCCCGGATCTCAGCTCCGAACAGCTGTTGTACTTAGGTCCCTGGTGCTGCTGTAGCGTTGGTGGACCTATGCTGCTTTTTCGTTTGCTTTTGTCCCCGTCACTCTGCTGAGCCTCCTGCTGTTGCTTCCCGTCGCTCTGCTCCCAGCTGTAGTAGAGCAGCGCTGCACTTGTCACACCTGCAGTATTGTCCCCAGGCAGGGGCATAACTATAGGGGATGCAGGGGATGCGGTTGCACTAGGGCCTAGGAGCCTCTCTTCTCCATAAAGGGAGCCCAGTACTATGACTAAAGCATTAGAATTGGAGTCCCCATTACAGATGTTGCATTGGGGCCCAGGAGCTTCAAGTTACGCCGCTGTCCCCAGGGCAGTGCTCCCTGCTCCTGCAGTACGTTGGCCGGCCCTCTTATCAAGCATGTGATGCTGCTTATTTACCAGCGCTATTCTCCCCACTCGTGCTCTATTGTCCCCGCCGCACAGATCCCCGCTCTTGCAGAGTACTCACGTTCACCACTGAAGCTCCCCCTCTCCCCTGTGTGGCAGCTTCTCAACTGACATCCCGGCTCCTCTCCCCGCTTCAGGCAACAGCTGTGTATTCAACGCCGCTCTTAGGGTTACGGATGTTTTACCTGTTTGCCTTACATTGTTAATGTTAATGCTTGCATGTTACACATCTTACATGGAAGCATTTTTAAGTGACAATGTAAGGCAAACAGGTAAAACATTCGTAACCCTAACAGTCCATAGCAGTCAACAGTGAAGACACAGCGTGCTGCTAGGACCTTGATTAAGTCACCCAATCGGGAGCTAGGGGTGTGACGTAAGCGTTTCTCCTGTCATACCCCTAGCTTCCTGGAGGCATCAAGGTACACTAATACCCTGTCAATCAATGGTTGCAACAGTTACTGAGATGAGTGATTGGCCACAGCAGTCATGTGCTTCAACAGGCACGTGACTGCTGGACTTGGAAGTGAGTGGATACCAGAGCAGCGGAGAGTCGTGCTACATGGAATTATAGATTTTAATTATTTTTTTAACCTCTTCAATACTTTTCAACTGTGTCTGTAAAATACAGTAGAAATTGCTGCTGCTGGGGGCCCGGGTACAGATGCACCATTTGCCCTATGGTTAAAAACAGCCCTGGCTACAGTATTTTATTTTACGGTTGTGCTCTGCAGTATGGCAGAAAACCTATGTGCCCCGACTGCTAGTCAACAAAGCTGAGTGATTATCACAGCATGCCTCTAGCAGATACAATGCCATTGCTCGAACTAAAGAAAAACCTGCTGTATACATCTCTTTGGGGAATCCTAAAGACAAAGTCCATTTAAAATTGGACATGAATGCTACAATGTCTATGAAAAAGACAGAAATTGCAGATCCCCGGGAATTATGGCTATTTTTAGCAGCAAGGCAAGATGACATATACTGGTGGATGAACTGCTATTGCTAAGGGAGCGGGTTATTTATAGATCAAAGTCAGTGACTTTAAGTGTTCTCCGAGTGAAGAGATCTGTTCTTACATTTCAATAAAAGCAAAATGTTGCTTTTATACAATGTCCTATACAGTAAAAATCATTTCTGATAGTTTAGTTCAACTCACATGCTCCCAGCATTATTATCTGACGGCTTTCATCGCCATATCACTTCTAAACAGTTACCGCCGGTGGATGCCGTGGCGTTACTATCATGAAATTACATAAAATTTACCAAATTAATTACGCCATAATTCCACTGCACAAAAATACCATTGAAAATTAATGAATACTCCTATTATATAGGGCAGCGCTTCCATTTGCCACAAAAGGAAAAAAAACTGCAAGTCTGCAATAATAATACAACGCAGTACCTTTTATTGCGTGTAATAAAAAGTTTCTATTTTAATGTCCATACAAGGCTCTCTACTCATTTTATAGTCTGTGGTTATATCCTATAAATATCATCTGGTGACATTTTGCTTTCCGGAGAAGTTAAAATTGCCGCTTCTATCTATATGCATTAATACAAAGGTTGGCATGGTAACTGATGGAAATTCAAGTAAGAAAAATAAGCTCTGACTCCGTAATGATGTCAGGCAGCCATGTAGTATGACTTCATTGCTTATATTTTAGTAATATACCCTTATAGATATATCGGCGTGAGTCAGCTGTGAAAACCAAAGTTTTATTTTGCAATTTCATTTTATTGGGTTCCAAATGAAATGCAGGCTGTTAAACTGTCCGCTTGGTAATAGAAATAAAAACATATATAAATGAAAAAAATACCTAAATAACTAAAACAGACTAAAAGGGGACAGCTCAAGCCAAGAAGTAAGTACTCATATCTACAGATCTTATGCATGAAGTTGCTAAGGCATGATCAGGGCTATACAATGGAAGAGAAATGATATCAAGGGATACAGATCCTGCCAAACGAAGTATTCCATGAAAGCCTGGCACCGTGTTCAGATCTTGCTGCTTCCACAGCTGAAGATACATAGCCATCTGTTATTATACTACTGTATGTGCTGGTTGTATTCATAAGTAGGTGGGAACCTCAGCCTACGTATTTGTGAAGTATTTAACCCCGGCAATAACAGACCACAAGGATATTTAAGTTGAAAATCGAAAAAATTTAATAAATACCTTACGGAACACAAAATCTAGAGATATAGTTTTGGTTAAATATTTCGGTGAAAATGGTATGTGAAGCTTACATAAAAATAGCTGTAGCATTAATAATGACCAGCAAGACTGGTTTGAAGAGTTCCTGAGTTTTCTAAAATACTGTATACCAGGTTCTCTTTACTTACTCATTTGCATCTGTTTGCACCCTGTAAGTTCTGATTTTCAGGTAGTCTTCCACATTTTTCCACTGTTTGTTATCTACTTTCAGGGAGGAGGGGTGTAGTAAGCTTACCATTCTGCCAGTAGTTCACTGTCCTGCACTTCCTTGCCCTGACTGCATTACACTGTCTATGGTCCAATCAGCAATGTCTGTGGCTCAACTTTCCCAGGATGATTCAGGCATTCAAGAGACATTCTGGCCAAATGGTTAGTAAACCCACTATAATGTGTACACGGACACACACAGACCTGCAACAGCAGAAGAAACAGAGACTGTGGGGATAGTTATCACAGTGTCTGCAGATCTGTCAGCTTGCAGCCTCTGAGTACAGGGAGCTGCCTGTGAAGATAGTCCCTCACCATGTTGTTATGTAAATGTCCCTGTGTCCTTGTTACTATAGAAGCTCTGTACCTAAGGACAGAGAGTGAATTGTAGAGAAGCTAGGAGCCCCTAGTGGCAGCCACTTCAAACTCGATTTACACTGGAAAAGCAAGTATATTACAGAAATGATGACACTATCACAAGCTAGTAGATGAGCAGAAGTTGTCTGAAAAGTTAGTGCTCATTTAAGGCTGGCGGAGGTTCCTGGGCAAGAAATTTGACAGGAGCCAACATTCCTTCTCTGAGACTAAGACTCCACTTGATCCCATATCAAAGCCACTTACAGTATTGATTGAGAGGTGTGCAAGCATGCAAACAATCCTCTCATCTGGAGTCTATGAGATTTCTATGGAAACTTGATCCAGAAACTCCATTAGAGCCACATGCATGCCTGTCCACCTCTCGATCTCTTCTCACTGAAAGGCCATCAGAGAATTCTGGTTTTATTGAATGCTGAAAGTTCTATAGATGAGTGATATAAACACTACTCATATAAATAGTGGATACCAGGCCTGCATGGTGAGCTGTGTAAAATGAACACGCACCTTAGGCCACATACTTAAATTAGCCTGTAGCATACAAGGTGGGATGAGGCAGAGAGCAAAAGGCTCTCTTGCTCCCACTGAAGAACCATTTCTCCTGATCTGGATGTGATTTTACTGACAGGTTATGAGGAATTGGTCTTTGCAGGAAGGGTGGGTGGTGAAGGCTCCCCAAACTGGTGGCGGCCCTGGTGCATATGCTGCTTTTGCCCTCATCACCAGTTAGTAGGATAATGAGTTTTACCACTTGAGTTAGGCTCTACTTACAGGTCATTTATTCATTCTATCGAAGATATAAGTTGGGTGTATTTCCCAAATTAAATCTTCAACACAAGGCTGTGATTTATGCCACAGTATAGACATACAGTGGCATACCTTGCTAATAGGCTCCCATTGTAAAAAACAACTACTGTAAAGTATACTTCTTTTATTGTATGACTCTGTACATTGAGAGTGTAACAAACTGTGTCTTGCTGTATAGTTGAAAAAAAGGTGCATCGACACTTGGTGTATGCCAAAAGAACATTTGTTCAAAAAATGCCGGCTACATATGGCTCTATAGCTACAGTTGTATATGTCAAACATAGTGAGGAAACAGAGTGTTAACATAACCCCGAAAAAACACAATTATACAGTAAAGTTTACACTTTACAATTACAATTAAACGTAAAAAGTCCCATTCCAGCGAGAGGGATTGAGGTACTATACTAGGTCCAGCCATTATATGAATGGTTTATACTGAAGTGGTTGCGGTACTCACCTGAGCACTGCAGCCATGTTAAATAGTTGCTTGTCTGGGGTCCCAAGCCACAGACCCCATCAATCAACTATTGATGAACTATTGTAACAATTAATGTGTACGGTTGTGTCCCGTCAAAATATATCAGGGAAAAAAAGAATCTGGGTCTTAAATTTCAATATGCCCAATCCTATTGCTCTCACATGGGATAAGCCACCACCAGTGCTCCCCTCTGCCCATTCACAACATATGTACCCTTGCCTGAGCTGAGCGCGGATGTGTTTGGGGGTCAGAAGGATGAGCTGTTTTAGCTTTGCCAATTTAACAAAGTTAACAGGTCTTTTTATCATTTCAAGGTCACTTTCCTGCTGTTTTAATACTTGTGTGGTTTTATGGTAGAAAGTTGTACGTTATGGTTGAAATGAAACAAATTGCCATTGTTATTTATCGGGACCATTTATGTGGTTTGACTATTGTAAAGAAAAAAAAAATAGAAGTTTCTTTTTTAATGCCGTTTTTGGTCTTACGGCAAGAACAGCAGCAGCGTCAGGAGCCATTAGACCTTTGTGACTCATCCACAGCTTCATCTTCCTCAGTTATTAGAGACCAGTGGAGAGTAATTGTTGTTCAATTTCTCCATATAGTCACGCCTATTGGAAAGGTTATGAATCTGAGAAGTCTCATTCACTGAGGAAGTAAGTCCGGTATACAGCATGAAAATTGCTATAATCAAGGGGCCATGAAGCCAGCTCTCTAAATACGGACAATCAAAGCCATTCAAAAGCATATCCTATTTCTTCTCCTGGTGAAAGACTTTTATGATGAAGCAATAACTTAATAAATATTGGATTTCAGGGGAGAGAACCTTCTACGTTTATAGAGTACAGTAAATGTAAAAAACTCCACCAAAAATCCCAGCAATCTGATTGATACTAAATCGTGGGAAAAGGCAAAAAAAACCTTCTACGTGCGCCCAAAATATATATTTTAAAATATCTAATGGCCGGGGTTCCATCGCTTGGTACTGCTGACAATCAACTGATTGAAGGGGCCATTGTGTTCATCCAAGCATTGCGGCCACTTTACATCCAAGTATGATATGGCTAATACTCAGAATGCTGTATTTTTTAAAGTAGCAGGTCTGCACAGTGCAAGCTTGTCCCATTCAAGTGTGTTCTGCGTTCTAACTGGATCATACTTGGATGTAAACTCTGAAGTGGCCGCAGCAATCGGAACAAGTACCGTGACCCCTAAATTAGCCGATTGCTGAGGTCCTGGGCAGTGGACCCTCACTAATCAGATAGTGAGTAAGGAAGGATAAGCCATCAATTATAAAACCCAGATAACCCCTTTAAGATCAGACAGAGGTGAACTCTGTGCCTCCACTGATATAATGAATGGGAATACACTGTACGGAAAAACTTTGAAAGCTGTAAGAAGGAGGAGGGAGTGCTTCCCCTCTGACAGCGGCTCCAATGGCTGCCCAGGAAAAGCTACACCACCTGCCTGCAATGTGGCAGGAGAGCTAGAACTGCGTAAGCACTCCATGCACACAGAGGAGGCTTTTGCTACCTTTATGAGGCAGCAGTGACTTTGTCACCGCCCTGAAAAGACGGCCTCAGATAGGGAATAGAAATAGACCAACCCTGTTCCCTCCAGAACTAGCCTGAACCTTCTAGGTGTCAAATGGGCACCCCTCAAAAAGGCGAGTGATACAGCAGGTAGCAGACCATTTAAAGTGGTAGAGGCCATATTACAGGGGAGCTGCCAGACGCTCAGATAAAGACCAAGAAGCCTGTATAAAGACAAAGAAACTAACAGCCATAGAAAACTGAAGGCTGGCAGGACCACCGGAGCTGAGAACCCGGTAGCTCATGGGAGTGGAAGGTCATGAGTGAGAGCTTAGGACTGCATTTCTGTACCACATGAGGCTCAAAAAACTATTACATGTTTAAGCAATATCCCCAACATGATTGGTTGCTGCTGAGCACATCATAGGTCTAAAACAATATTTGTTAGTTCTAAAGAGCTTTAAAAAATAATGACCATAGAAAACCCCACTTTGAACTGGACTTTTCGTAAAGGCTGTGGAATCAGTAAGCCAAACCTCTGGCTCCTCCATTTTCCTAGTCTCAGACTCTGATCCCTGACTCCTACTCCTTCGTATATGACTCATGTTTTTAAGTGATAAATTTACTGTATAAAACTGGTAAGTTTGGTCTTTTCATCACCATTATGATAAAATCAGCTACATTCTACACCCCACATCCTATTTATTAATGTATTTGATTTAAAAAATGGGCTTAGAAGATGAATCGAACATTTCTATAGGACATTTCAAAAATTTCTTAAATTCCTATGAATGGAAATATGCAACAAATTCTGCGCCAAATTAATTATACCATACTTATACATTTTTTTTATAAGCCAGAGTTGGTACATTTCTACCGACTCCAACAAAATGGGACTCTGACTCCAACTCCATTGCCATGGCATTCAGATCGGGCGGTTGAGTTGTGCTTATAAAATGCATCACAACCGCACCTAAAGAAAACACACGGCCTTACTGCAATTATATACCATGTTTCATCGGGACAAACCACACAATCAATGAACGCATCACAAAACCGTGGTAATATACTATTGAAGGGGACAAAAAGGACACGACACAATGAGGCAGACTACATTCCAATTATATCCTTTGCAAATTTATATCCTTTAGATTTAGATAAAACCTACAGGAGATTAACTTGAGTCACAGCCTTAATCACTGTGAATGATTAATAATTGAATTCTTTCAGTAAAGTGCTGTAATTTCCACCAGAGGGGGGGGGGGGGGCGCTCATTTTTATCACATTTTAATCATGTTAAGGCAAAAAAAAAAATATGCTGCCATTATTTATTTTCCTGTAGTCCGAGGACAAATCGATCGTATTTTTACATTTACACTTTAACAAGATCAGTCAGTGGCTGAGTCATTTGCAAACCAGATTAAATTACAGCATAATCTGCTACCTTCGTAATAAAATCCTAATATGAATATGTTTAGCAATGTATTTGTCCTTGGAACATCTGTTGTGTTTTGGTGCTCTAAACGAAGTATGACAAATAACATTTGTCACTTGCTTTCTCTCTGAGGTATATCTCAGGAAGGATTCTTATATTTATAAGAGACAACAACAAACATTTGTAATGTGCTTTTCTCACACAAGGGACTCGAAGCTCAGCTCGGAAATTCTTGTTGGCATATGAAGAGATGCTGAGCAAGGGAGTCGGTGGTGCCACCTAGGCGCTCACTCCCCAACATCCACTGGGGTCAATTTTCATTACAAGCCAATTATCCTTTCAGTATGTTTTGGAGTGTGGGACGAAACCCATGCAAACATTGGGAGAACCTACAAAACTCCAGGCAGATGGTGACTTTGGTCAGATTGAAAACCAGGACCCCGGTGATGCAAGGTTACAACGCTAACCAGTGAACCGCACTACACACTAAATGGGGAACCACTGGGCATGGAAAAGGACTTGGGGATTTTAGTTAATCATAAGTTAAGCAACCAGTGTCAGGCAGCTGCTGCCAAGACAAATAGGATCAAGGAGGCATCACAAGAGTCCTATGGGCACATGGTGAGAACATTGTTCTTCCTCTCTACAAGTCACTGGTCAGACCACACATAGAATATTGTGTACAGTTTTGGGGACCGGTACTCACAAAGGACATATAAGAGCTTGAGTGGGCAATAAAGTAATAAATGGAATGGGCGGACTACAATACCCAGAGAGGTTATCAAAATTGGGGTTATTTTGTTTAGAAAACAGAGGACTTACAGGCGACCCAATAAGTATGTATAAATATATCAGGGGACAATACAGAGATCTCTCCCATGATCTGTTTATACCCAGAACTGTGACTGTAACAAGGGGGTTTCTCGACGTCTAGAGACAAAAGGTTTCTATACTAACACAGAAGGGGGTTCTTTACTGTAAGAGCAGTGAAACTATGGAACTCTGCACCTGAGGACGTGGTGATGGTGAACTTGATAAGAGTTCAAGAGGGGCTTGGACGCCTTTCTTGAGCATAACAATATTACATGTTATAGTCACTTATTACTTCAGAAGGATTAGTGATCCAGTGATTATTCCGATTGCCAGATTGGAGTTTGGAAGAAATGTTTTCCCTTAAATGGGGAAAATTGGATTCTACCTCATTGTTTTTTTTGCCTTCCTTTGGATCAACATTGGTGGGGGGTAATAAGCTAAACTGGATGCACATATGTATTTTTTCGGCCTTATATACTATATTACCACTAGACAAAGATAAGTTCCTGATTTCAGTTGCAGGGGGCTGATGAACTCGAATATATCTCACAAAATGGCAAATCCTTTACGGAAACAACACAATTTCAAAAGTATAAGAAGCGGTTAGGCAAAACCATCACATATTGTCCCAATTAATTCATATGATAGCAGGCAGCAAGAGAGATTCGGTGAACCACTGGTTAATGAGCAATTGCTGTATCTTCTGTGCCTGATCTCTCCTTTGGGAAAAGAGAGGAAGTTACAGCAACAAAGGCTTTACTTTTTCCTTTTTTAATTAACAATAATATTTAAATATTACATAGAGCACATGTGTCAAACACAAGGCCCGCGGGCCGAATCCGGCCCGCTGCCTTGTGTTATGTGGCCCGCGGCGTGCCGACGGCCGCTCACCACTGTAGTGATTACCAGCTGGGGTGCCGCAGCTCCCCGCTGGTAATCACACTGACAGCGCTGATCCCTTCTCCCCCGAGTCCCCTGCTCTTCAGTTCCGCAGGAGAGGACTCAGGGAGGAAGCGTGCCGTGCTGCTCACTGATGTCAGTGCACACCCGGACGCATATGAACTTTTTCCACAAGACTTCTGCACTAGTCAGCAATTCCAGCAACCTGATTGGTTGTCTGGGTTGGCTGATTCCCCAAACAACCAATCAGGTTGCTGGAATTGCTCAATAGTGCAGAAGTCTTGTGGGAAAAGTTCATATGCCACCCGGGCTCAGCACCGTTCCTCCTCGGATCGTGGAGGTAAGCACATGGCTGGGGAAGGGGGAAGTTAATATTGCTGCTGGGGGGTGAGGGTTAATATTGTTGTTGCTGGGAGAAGGTTAATAATGCTGATTGCTGCCGGGGCTGAGGGAGTTAATATTGCTGGTGTGTTGGGGGGTGGGGGTGGGGGTTAAATTGTTGCTGGCAGGGGGTTAATATTGCTGCGGGGGTCGGTTGGGGTGGTAATATTGCTGGTGGGGGTGAATATTGTTGCTGGCAGGGGGTTAATATTGCTGCGGGGGTCGGGTGGGGTGGTAATATTGCTGGTGGGGGTTAATATTGCTGCTGGGAGGGGGTTAATATTGCTGCCGGGTTGGGAAGGGGAGGAGGGGGGGGGGGGGGTGTTAATATTGCTGCTGGGTGGGTGGGGGTTAATATTGTTGCTGGGAGTGGGTAATATTGCTGCTGGGAGGGAGTAATATTACTGTAGGGGTCGCTATTACTACTGGGGCCACTGTGGGGGTCAATATTTTTACTGGGGCCACTATCAGAGTCACTATTACTACTGCGACCACTATGGGGGTCACTATTAAGGCTCGTTCACACGGGCGTAATTGCATTTCGGTCGCACAAATACGCTACGTATTTGCGCAATCGAAAATCGCTTATGCCTGCGTATTTGGGCACGCAGAAAAGAACGCAGATGGGCCCCTTAGATGGTGCGCAAATATGCATTGAATACATAGGCTTCCTGCGCATTCACCACGTATTTGCGCGGCCCATTCACTTCAATGGCCTATTGGGGAGCGTAGTTTGAAACAATATAGGTCATGCTGTGTGAGAATATACATTATGTGAATGAAATCATTGACATCAATGGCTTCTGTTCTCTGCATATTATGTACGCAAATACGCTGGTGTGAACGAGCCCTTACTGTACTGTCTTATAATCGGCCCTTTGAAGTTCACCAAAAACCTGATGTGGCCCTCGGTGAAAATGAGTTTGACACCCCTGACATAGAGGTTTCAATGTGTTACACATGACTTAAAGAGGACCTATCATGGTGTTAAGCCAGCAGGGCTAGCTGTATAGTTCTGTAGCCATAGCCCTGATGACCCTATCCCAGTTTTTTTTCATACTCCAGGCACTGTCAATTAAGTCTGACGTCACTCATTGGAAGTGACAGATGGGAACCGCCTACTGGAAACATTTACAGTGCTAGGAACTGGACCTAAGAAGAGCCAAACCTGGCAAATGGAGAGGAGCAGAGAAAAAAAACAGGGATAGAGTCAGCAGGGCTAAAGAGCTATGTGGCAATCCCCGCTGAATTAACTCTATGGCAGGCCTTCTTTGAATTAATAGCAAAACAATGTTATTGGGCCAATTTCCAATTTAACTTTGTCTCATTTGATTCTTTTTGCCACAAAAAAGGTGAGATCCAACTCCTAAAGATAAGCATAATCCAAAACTATTTATTAGTAACATACTGGCACTAGTAACTAACATGAAAGCGCAGAAGATTCCCAAATTCTTGACTATCGAATCTTGGATGCTTTAATTGAAATGACTGGAGCACAGTGCACCTGCCTAACCTGCGCTTCCTTTATTTGGGGATCGACCAGGCAACAGTTCTTGTGTTCTTTGGAGATCGCAGCCGTCAGACCTCCACTGATCAGCTAGTTATCCACTATCCAGTGGCTAGGAAATAACTTGTTGAAACCAAAATACTCCTTTAAATGCTCTCTTTAAAACATTACTCTAAAAGGGGTTGTCTGGAATTTGTATTACGGATAACCTATCCTCAGGATAGGTCATCAATAGTTGATCAGTGAGGGTCTCCCACTCGGGATCCCTGCCAATCAGCTCTTCTTCAGGTCTGCTGTCAGTGTGGACAGCACTGGAAGCAGATAGCATTGTCAACATTGCAGCAGCCCGGATTGATACTGCAAGCACAGCTCCCATTGAATTCAAATAGAGCTGTGCCTCTAGTATGAAGCCAGGGTACAACATCTCCTTTTATTGTGTCCACACTGACAGTGAGCCCAGTAAACAGCTGATTGGTGGGAATTATGAGCATTGGACCACCACCGATCAACTATTGATGACCTGTCTTCAGGATAGGTCATTAACAGTAAAAGTCCCAGACAACCCCTTTAAAAATGTTGCTTTAATTTTCCAAGAGGCCTCAGGAAAAATGAGAGCTGGACTCCGATTGGTTGTTATAGGAAATCACTCCTGTTTTCCTTTGCATTAGTTTTGCTAAATCTTCCCACATATACAGTGATGACAAAAGATGGGTTGACTTTACTCCTATGAATCTTATTCTTGTGACAAGTCACTGAAATAAATATATCCTTGTCACCAAAGCCACAAACATGAGTCCCAATTAGAGATGAGCGAACCTACTCGGCCACGCCCCTTTTTCGCCCGAGCGCCGCGATTTTCGAGTACTTCCGTACTTGGGTGAAAAGATTTGGGGGGCGCCGTGGGTGAGTGGGGGGTTGCAGCGGGGAGTGGGGGGGAGAGGGAGAGAGAGAGGGCTCCCCCCTGTTCCCCGCTGCTACCCCCCGCTCCGCCACGCCTCCCCCCGAATCTTTTCACCCGAGTACGTAAGTACTCGAAAATCGCGGTGCTCGATCGAGTAATTACTCGAAACGAGTATATTCGCTCATCTCTAGTCCCAATTAAAGCAAAGCACAATCAATATGTCAGAAATGGCTTTCCAGGAGCCGCGGACCTCGCATTACACGCTTTCCGTAGGCTAACTATGGAAAGCGCAGCCCGCCGTCCACGAACGGAGAATCATAGCGATCAAAAACAGTGTAACACAGCACGAGTTACATAAACAGCACTGTGCTACACTGTTTCCTTAGCTTCTATTCACTTCAATAGAGAGCTACAGAAAGAGCACAAAAAAAAGTGCTCGGCTCTACCCACATAATGACCCGAAGGTTGCAGGTTCAATTCCTGCATGGTTAAGGTAGCCATCTCAAGGTTGACTCCTTCTGAGGTTTGTAAAACGAGTACCCAGCTTGCTGGGGAGTAAAAAGATGATTGGGGAAGGCAATGGCAAATCACCCCACAAAAACAGAGCATTATGGATGAGAGTGAGGAGTTTAAATGATATTCTGCCCTCCTTTGTAATTGCCTATGGTTGCATTCATGCTTGTGATTTTTTTACTTCAGTAACAGAAAACAGTGCAATTGAGAAATAAAATGACGATCTTTATTGAGGTTGTCAACCAACTGCACATATCGTCACAACATTTATGTCAAACACCTACAAGCTGTCCAGAGACGCTTAGCAATGTCCTGTCCACTTTTCTTAATACTGTCTGAAAGCCAAATAGTGCAGCATTTCTTGACAGCGAAAGCTTGTTCTATGCTTCTGCTTCATTTAAGCCAGTAGTCAGCTTAGCCTGTGGGCTCGTCGGTAATACAAAACTACAACCAGGCAGACAGAGAAATACAAAATTATAACATTACATTAAATATAACAGCGATATATATATATGTATATACATGTGTGTGTGTATATAGCAATATTTACATTGTAATGCAATGTTATATGTGTGTGTAAATAAAAATATATATATGTACATATAACATTACATTACAATGTAACATTTGGATATACTATACTGATCAACACAGAGACAAAGCCATAAATACTGAGATACCGAAGTTGCCCTCTGCCAGCTTCCATCAAAATCCGAGCATGATAGCCTCATCGATACACGGTTTATCAGTGTATCAAAAATACTATAGATTGACATGCCATAATGCTGTTGGCTGAAAAGATAGCAGAAGTGGACTTCACCTATTGCAATTCCTTTACTTGGGTACTAATAGTGCATCTTAGTATTCAGATACCCTTGGCACTTTCATTAAACTCGAATTATATAATAATTGGACAGCCACATGACTAATAATATGAAGCAAGTATCAGCACTACTCTGTTTCCCTAAAAATAGGACCTACCCTGCAAATGAGCCCTACCCTGATTTCTAGGGATTTTTGGGGTGGCTTGAAATAAAGGCCTTACCCCACATTAAGGCCTGGCTGCATTACATAAAAAAAAAGGAATACTTACATAGCAGGCTTGGTCCGGGTCCTCCTGCTGCTGTCCAGAGCTCCGCCATGCCTCCTGTAGTCCTCGTTCACCCACAGAATATTACTTCCTGGTTACGGGATTCATTAATACTACCTCCAGGAAGCGATGGCTCTGAATAGTTCTGGAACGCTGCACAGCCAATGAATGCAGCACTCAATGAACCAGTACGATGGCTGTGATTGCTTCATCGAGCGCTGCATTGATTGGTTCTTCGACCACTGCTCAGCCAATCACTGCCATTGCGCTGTGGAGGTGAGATTTATGAATTGGCTAATTCATTCCGCGGCTCAGGGACCTAGACCGGGCCTGCTAGCTAAGTACAATAAGACATCACCCAAAAATAAGACCTAGCACCTCTTTTGGGACTAAAATTAATATAAGATATGGTACTATTTTGGGGGAAACACAAATACATACATGACAGTTACAGACTAGTCATGGTAATCAGATGATGGCACAAACAAATAAGGGGCTTATATGGTGGGGGAATCAGTGCGCCCTTGCATTCTATGGGTCTCACAACAAATCCTTACAGTGGGATTTTTAAAAAATATGCATTTTCCCGGACATTGCACCTTGCTTTGTTAAAAGGCAAAATAGAAACTTTTGATTAGCTGTTTTTTGAAAGTTACTTTATATTGTGTATTACATGAAGGCACCGATTGGATTGCTATTATTCCCTCCCCCTTTTATCCCCCCTTTTTTGTTTGTGCAATGCATTGTTATGCCGATTTACATATCATACTGTATGTTATGCTTGAGAAAGACGACGGATTGTCGCGAAATACGTTGCATTCCTTGTGTTTTTTTTATATTTTTTGCTGCATGTAATACATTTGCTACATATCACTACTGCTTTTTTGGTTAAGCTACCGTTCATACTTTTTAGGAGGGGGTTTCTAGAGATAGATCCCCTTAATCTTCCAGTAAGTACTATCCATTCAGTATATACGCATCTTATGAGCGCGGATATTTTTTTTACAAATACTATTTTTGTCTTCATCATTGAAATTTGCCATTTTGGATTTATTCTGCTGCTCTCCGGCCTTGGATGCCTATGTGCATAAGAGGCATGTCTCCTGCAAACTAGGACACTTTTCCTTGGGTTTGTGGTCCATGCCAGGTGAGTCCTTATTTATTTATTTACTTTATTTATTTATCATCACTGTTTATACAACTTGCTATCCCATTGTTTTTTCTTCATGAAACAAAATAAGACTAAAACAAGATACTAGAAGATACAATGAACACTGTATTTAAATGCACATAGCATACACTATAACCAGCACACAGGGCAGAAGGCAGGAATATTGACACAGAGGCCAACCCATCAGAGATTCCTCTCCAAATGAGCCCGAGCTGTAGATTTCTGGAGGGATGTTGAGCCATGCTGTCTGAATAGCCACCCACAGCATGGTATTTATAAGTGCAGGATATAAGGTGCGAATGGACCTTTCCACCAATTCCCACAAATGCTTGATTTAGCTCATGTCAGACAAACACGCAGGCCCCACTATTTTCTCTAGAATGCTCCTTGAACCTATTCTGCACAACTTGGGCCTGATGACAGTGCATTATCCTGCTAGAATATCCCATCATTGTGGGGGTACATAAAGTCCATGCAGGGCTGCAAATGGTAACCACGCTGGTGAAACATAGTAGGCACTGGTCAATGATGTGTTTGTGTGGATCAGTGGACTCAACCCATGCCATGAGAACACACCTAATGCCAGAATGAAATCACCAGTCTGCACAGTGTCTTGTTGACAACTGGAGTCCATGTCTTCATGGGATTACACAACACACTGAGCCTACCATCAACCTGTAACAATTGGTACCGTGAATCATTGGACCACGCCAAATGTTGGCCTATAGGGTCCAGATAGCAACCTCATGAGCCCATGTGAAACAGTATGGCCAGTGTTGTGGTGTTAACAGAGGCTCTCTGGTGGGTCTTATGCTCCAATATCCCAACCTAAAGAATGCTGCACTGACCTGTGGGATATAAGTGTGCAGATGTGATTTCTATCAAAGTCACTTGTCTATGTGCATGGACAATTCTAGTCAGATGTGGCTGATCACAATCATTAAGCACCAATGGCTGTCCACTGAGGATGGCCTTCATGAGTTATTCCTTGTACACATTTGACATTACGAATCAAGGAATATTAAATGCTGCACAACATCAGAAACAGAGTGTCCCATTTGTCCGGCACCCACTACCATGCCTGTGTCAAACTCCGATATTTCAGATCACCTTGCCATGAGCATGCCGGTCAATGTCCAATCTCACTCACATGATAACACCTCACAACTTATACAGGTGTTGGCATTCCGAAGCCGTGACCTGAGTTCCTAATCAACTTACAAACTGTTATCCCATGACCTTTGGCGTGTCAGTATAGGTTCTATATTTGTTGACTGGAAGTTCCTACAATAACATATTAAAAGATGAGATAAATACTAAGGGCTTAAAGGGGTTGTCCCGCGGCAGCAAGTGGGGTTATACACTTCTGTATGGCCATATTAATGCACTTTCTAATATACATCGTGCATAAATTATGAGCCATACAGAAGTTATACACTTACCCCCTCCGGTGCTGGCGTCCTCGTCTCCATGGCGCCGACTAACGCTGTCTTCTCCCTCCATTAGACGCACTTGCGCTGTGCGGTCTTCTGCTCTGCTCAATGGGGCCGCTCCGGTGTGCTCGCGCCGCACATGTCTTCTGCGCATGCGCAGACCAGCTCTCCGGCGCGAGCACGCCGGAGCAGCCCCATTGAACAGAGCAGAAGACCGCACAGCGCAAGCGCGTCTAATGGAAGGAGAAGACAGCGTTAGTCGGCGCCATGGAGACGAGGACGCCAGCAACGGAGCAGGTAAGTGTATAACTTCTGTATGGCTCATATTTAATGCACGATGTACATTACAAAGTGCATTAATATGGCCATACAGAAGTGTATAACCCCACTTGCTGCCGCGGGACAACCCCTTTAAAGTTTTATTTCCATCACAGAAAGTGGGTGTCCAAATGATGGGTCCCCCAATGATCCTGAGATTGAAGGGTCTGCAGCACTGCTTTAGCCCTGTCTCCATGTCACAGTTTTCTACTGCATAGTGGTAACCTGCAAACACCTACTGTGGAACACACTGTAGCATATCTCTATTTATGTGAATTTGGGTTTACTACAGCTCCCTGCAAAGGCGGTAGCTGGAAGCTGAGGAAAAGCTTGAAGGGGGCGCAGTAACCAAATTGCCCAAAGTAACCAATCAGATTCCAGCTCTCATTTTTTTAGCGGTTCTGAAAGCAGCGAGCTGGATGCTAGCTATGGACTTCTGCTCCACTCTTCTTTGTATTAGCGGTGCTGGTACAAGGACCTAGTGGATCACTATTACTGAAGCGACTCAGCAAATAAAACTTTGCATGCATTAATTTAGGTTCACCAAAAGTGAACATTTCCAGAAGCATTAATACATTTCCAGAAGCATTAATACATTTCCAGAGACATTAATACATTTCCAGAGACATTAATACATTTCCAGAGGCATTGGATCCAGTGAATTCAAGGTTGAAGGTCAGTGAAATATGAAATTCTCGCTGCAGTGGATAATTCCCGTATAGCATTGCTACACGGCATGATCGCGTTAAGGAAAAGATAATGACAATATTAATTAAAAGTATTCCAGGCCGCCTAAACAACAAGGATATTTTATGTCCTTCAGAGGGATAGAGAGCCCAAAGCTTGTTAGAGGCCAATCAATTTCTTAGCCTGTGCCATATGTTGTAGGGTCTGAATGTGCAATCATCTGAACAGAGATCAGGAGGAACTCGCTGAATTAAACACGTTGCATTACAGTGTGGGAGGCATGCTCTGAACAGATGCTGACGGAAATAGCCAATCTATATGCAGAAAGCGCACTGAAAATTCAGCTCTGCAAAAAAGCTGTTTATTGTGTTTTCAAATCCTATTTGTAACATAGCACACGGGTTGACTTTCACATTCAAACCTTCCGAACGAACCCTCTGTAGAAATCTGCAGCGCTATTAAAAAGCTCTGAAGAGATATTCTGAGTACCGTTCCATTTAGCCACATTAAATGTACTGAAAGTAGAAATCCTTGGGCGTAATTTATGAGGACACATTAATATATTGAATATCCTGGATTTGGCCGCCATAGCTGGAAGAATAAGTGCAGTTGAAGGGGTACTGGGAAGAGCAGGTGGTTGATAAACTAGTCATCATCTGTAGTTTAAAAGGAAAATTAAGCCCAGTCAAACAATTCTATTGAAATAAGACAACTGTAATCACATCTCGGCACAAGTATGTGAATGTTGCCCTTCTGTAGACCAGTTACTGCTGGAGTTTTTAACGGAAATAGAGAAGGAAGTTAAAACGGTTACCGTCTTTTTTTTTTTCTTTTTACAGGAAATGAAGAGTTGTTGAGTTCCTCAATGGGTCACCCAGTTTGCATGACAGTACTATAGATACAAACACTATGCGCTTCCTACTCTCTCCTCCCGAATTACCAGGTCTTTTAACTTTGTGTTATCTTCACTTTGAAAAACGAAAAAAAGGTTTGATATCATGTTAGCCAGTAGAGCAAAATGTGATTGTTCTCAGCAAGAGAAACCAAGTAATCTTGTAGGTATGATACCTTTTAATGGCTAACAAAAATACAGGATGTTATAGCAAGCTTTCGGATCTTTTATGGACCCTTCCTCAGTCTTAATGAGTGTTTTTTTCATTTTACCTAATGGAGGATACCAGAATGTACCGTACACAAATGAAACAGAAAGTATTCATTAAGCCTGAGAAGGGGTCTATAGAAGATCCGAAAGCTCACTAGAACATCATGTATTTTTGTTAGCCATTAAAAGGTATCATATCTATAAGATGAATTGGTTTCTCCTACTGAGAACAATCACACTTCACTTTCAAAAAACTCCAAATGCCTATTTGTTCAGCAGAGCTGAATAACAACATAACCGATCACAACACCATAAAAACGTAGAACCACATAATTGTGTGACATCATAAAAGCTTAGAACCACTGAGTGTTGTTGAACACTCATCGGTCCAGCAGAACATTTTGGGGTAATGATTTACAAAATGCCACTTTTCATTTCGAAACTATGGTTTGGATGTGTAATCCTCTTATCCCTTCCATCATTCTTCTTCTGTTTTCCTGTTTCATGTGACTTTGAGACTCTCATTGGAGATGATGCCAATTTCTGCAGTCATAACTTCCGTGTCATGTACCCTGACATAGGTGATGTATCCTGCATTTACCTACCAAACTGCTTGGAGTACCAAAACAGCCTAACCAAAGATTTGGGTCCTCCTTGGATAAAATTCTCCAAAGCCAAACCTGAAGAAATGTATACCTTGATAATGGTAGATCCTGATGTTCCAAGTAGATACCAGCCAATATATAGGTTCTGGAGACACTGGTTGGTGAGTGATATACCAGGTCATGTTCTGCTTACAGGGAGAGCTGTAACGGGAAAAGTTTTATCTTCATACCGTCAACCGAATCCACCAGCACGGACCAGATATCATAGATACCAATTCCTGCTCTACGAGCAATATCAAGGGGTCTCCCCATCACTCCTCCCTGGTGAAGAATCTCTGAAGTCATGGGATGTTAATGCCTTTGTCCTACGTTGGATCCCAGGAAACCCAATTGCTACTACTCAGTTTATGATGCAACATCCTGAGCACTCAGTTTGATAATAACTGGATAATATGTAATGTATGGAATCATTATCCATAGTGCAGAATAGATTTTATTAAACAAAATCTACTTGCCTTTGTATATTTATTGATGAGTATGATTCAAGTGTACTCTGTGCAACGATACTGGAGTATTTACGCTTAAGTAATTCAATAGTAATATGTGCACTAAAAGGTACTCCCTTGCATATACTAGCACTATTATTACACCAGAGCCTTACATGGGAACTGCTCATTTTGAACCATTCTAGTCATACAATGAATGCTCTCCAGTGTTAATAATACTTCTACATTGGTGAAAGAACACTTTTCAAAACTCAAGCATAAATTACAATAATAGATTGGCATGGTTAAAAGCATAGCGTATAACCAGTAAACATTTATTATGTTATCGGTTTGCAGCATCAAGTACAAAAAATTCACACAAGTACATACAGTAGATCATATTCTATAAAAATTACTTAATATTCCAGATTTTCTCAGATTTAAACTTATAAGTAACTATTTAAAGGAAAATAATTAGGGGAATTGGCTTCTACCTCAATAGGGTTTTTTTTGCCTTCCTCTTGATCAACATTGGGGGTAAATAGGCTGAAATGGATGGTCTTTTTTCGACTTTACATACTATGTTACAAGGATTTAGCCACTCCATCCAGTTCAGCCTATGCGCCTGCAATGCTGATGTTTTAAAGTGAAATCTTCATCAGTAAATGTTAGCAATTTCACAGTTTCTTGCTTCTTCACATTTAGGGCAACAATACATGGCGACTTAAATAAATAAAAAAATCTTGTTATTTGTATAGCGCCAACCTATTCCACAGCGCTTTGAAGTAATTTATCCACACCAAGCTGGCCACTCATTTTACTGACCTTGGAAGGATGGGTCAACCTTGAGACGGCTACCTGAACCATGCAGGGATTGAACTTGCAACCTTCAGGTCGTGAGCGAGAAGACTAGGACTTCACCCTGACCTATAAGCCGTGGCCAAAGATTACACTACTGCCCTGCTACATCGCAACCTATTGCAAGAAACCTCTCAGGTTCTTTGGATTTACTAACATTAGGATGCAATTTAAGGCCGTCTTCACATGACTTAGAGTAAGTTGCGTCTGAGACCCTCAGACATTACTTGCATTGTACAGCAAACGGACACCCCGTCCGTGTGCTGTGAGATGTGCGTGAAACCTCTCATTACATATCCAATTTTTGTAAGAGACTCCCATGAAAATAGAACAAAAAGCCATTTTTCAGACTTGAACACAGACAGAACTTGTAGGGAATTCTCGCCAATGTGAATACACCCTAACATGGCCATTGTGCAATCTTTGGGCATGCGTAGCCCATTTTTGGAGCTGTATGTGGCTCCTGACCATCTCTCAGTGGAATGTAGCTCACAAGGTATAAAAGCTTAGAAGGTCTCTGCTCGAAACATGTTATAGATACAGTCCTGGGTATAAATAGATCATTGGACAGATCTCAATATTGACCATTGATATATCTATACACAGTTATCAGATCACCCCAAGGCCTCCAAATAGGAAGGTTGTCAGCAGCACTCCAAAAACAACCACTTCGTAGGGAAGTCCTTAATCAAGGTGCATGCTCCAAAGAAAGGCCTCTGACCCCTCAGCCACCAATAACGAATCCAATCACATAAGTAGGTGCAGCACTCAGGAACTCGATCAGAAGTCCGTTTCGACCTAGAAATCGAGTTCCTGAGTGCTGAACCTACTTATTTGATTGGCACCCTAAGGCCTCCGATATGCTAGTGTATTTGGAGCCGTGTGCTGTCCGTGTTAATTCATTATAGCCTATAGGGCTATGCAGATTGACAATGCATGAAAAGACTAATCGCATGTCCTATTCCTAACCGTATCAGGGATGAGATATAGCACATGCTACTGCATGTCAAAGGGCTATGCCTGTCCATGTGCTGTCCAATGTGAGTTGCACCAGAGCTTCTTGGGTTCCACTCTCGCACAAGGGAAAAGTGCACCCGGCCTAAAGCGGTCTTTCTCTAAACTAAAGAAACTCAATTTTGATTTCTGAGGTTTTTCAGAATAAATTCCTGCATCTGATGGACCCATTAACTGTATTGGACTCAGCCAGGGTTCCATTAGGATTTGGCATTTTTGACGGTAAGAATGTTGCTGCAGTCTGCTTCATTATTGCTGTCAAAAATATCATAAAAGCTGACAAAACCTCAACAATGTAAGTAAGGCCAGAGCCTGAAAGAGAGTGAAATTCCGCAGTAGGGGGTTAACATTACTATAATGCTAATGGCTTGTACAAAAATTGTAGCAGCAACCATTGGTCCTGTAATACCTTTCAACAGTGGCTGTATGCAGCATTCAACAATATTGGAGACCCGTTCTCTAACGGCTTTGTCATTAAATTTTAACCCCTTCACTCCTCAGCCATTTTTCATTATTGCTTTTTCCTGCCTGCTTTCAAAAAATCATAACATCTTTACTTTTCTGTTGACAAATACAACTCATCCCGCAAAAAAACAGCCCTCAGATGGCTATGTCAACAGAAAAGCCAAACTCCTACTGTACACTGATGAAGGGTAAATACCCTGAAACAGCTGTCTGTACATGGAGTCTGGCTTTGCATTTAAGTCCCAGTCATTGTTACAAGGCTTGTATAAGGAGTCTAACTTTGGCTTGAAGGAATGCTGCCTTCCAATAGGTGGCACTGTGGAGATATTATTCCATCTCCCTCATTTGCATATTACCCAGAGGAGCATGAATGGCCCTGTGAGTCTCCTCACTCACCATCTAGGTGCTCTCCCTAAGGAGAAAAGACAGCGTTTCTGACCCCCATCTTAGGCCTCTCACTAGCAAAGCCAGACTCCTACCTTATACTGATGAGGAACAAATACCCTGAAACAGCTCTGTACATGGAGTCTGGCTTTGCATTTAATTCCCATTCATTGTTACAAGGCTTGTATAAAGAGTGTAATCTTGGCTTGAAGGAATGCTGCCTTCGAATAGGTGGCACTGTGGAGGTATTATTCAATCTCCCTTATTTACAGGCATTGCTTAATATGCAGAAATACATTGCAGTCATGACATCCTAAGAGCTCATGTGATCTCATTATCGGGGTGGGCGTTTGGGAGACAGAGGGAGCCCCCTTTCCCTGTCAGGCCATTTAAATGCTACTGTCAGAATTGTTATCTGTGATTGAGGCAGCTTCAGCTGTCAAATACAGCCAACATCCGCCGTGTATGGAGTGAGCTTTGCATCCAGCCCCATACCCCCCCCCCCCCGCCACCAGAAGGTGTACATGTATGCCCTCTTGAGAGAAAGATTTAATAGATGACACCTTATATAGGATGCCTATATAGAGAAACCCCTTTACTGCTTTTATCCTTATCTTTATTTTTTGCTAAAGTGGGTTTTCATACAACATATTTGTTGCACAAATTTCTGCAGCCTAAAGTCCATACTGTACATCTGTCTGTTTCGGCAGTATATGCATGAATTTCTGTAAGCAAAGCACCATTCAAATGAATAGGATAGTCACAAAATTTCTGCAACATATTTGCTACAAGCAGAGGCGGAACTTGAAGCTTCTGGGCCCCAATGCAAAATCTGTAACGGGCCCCCCAAATATGCCTTATTCATAGTACTGGGCTCCCTATATGGAGAAGAGAGGCCTTATGGACCCCCTAAGGCTCGTGGGCCTGGGTACAACTGCATCCCCTGCATCCCCTATAGTTATGCCCTTGGCCACAAGTGAACTTAACCTTACAGGTAAACAGAACTAGACATAAGTGGAAATCAAAGAAACTATTCTTTTTGTACTTTGTCAATTTTATGGCGTCCTTTAGAGAAATCACCTACTTGTACAATTACGGGGATTACACTTCTATTTTTGCCTCAATCATAATGTCATTATCTACAAGAACACCACGACTGAAAAACATCTTTAAATGTGGTCCATAATAATACAATTCTAGGAACTTAGATGTTTTAGTAAACAACTTTAGGTGTAAAATGTATTTCCCACACTGTGCAAGCAATTTTATTTTACAGCGACTCACATGAAATATCATCTGCACACAGAGTCTGGCAATCTGCTAGCAAGCAGATTTCCTTCAGTGGGCGATTCCTGCACTGGCTGTGAAAAACTGGCCATCAATGTGTTATGACTAAAGCATTCACCTACAGGAAAACAAGGCTCAATCTTCAAATCTTCAATTCATCAATAATTATTTGCTAAGTGAACATCGCTCTAAGGACTGAGTCAGACGAGCATTTTTTTACGCATGTTAGGTGTGTTTGCGATTCGCATCTATTAAAACCATTGCTTTCCGATGAAAGCAGTCACATGTCTGTTTTTTACATGCAAAAAAAATTTGCACCTCTAAAAAAAATAGGACAGTGATTCGCAAATGCAGCTAAAATTGGCACATATAGTGCGGCCCCATTGACAGCAATGGGAGCGGATCGCTATCCCCTGCTGCGGCTGTGACAGCTGCAACAGGGGATTCTTTGAATGTGAAGCTGCTAGATGTTGTCACATCCAGGGGTTTCACCTTGTGGTCAATGGGGCCGGTGGTAGCAGCAGCAGCCCCATTGAAAACATACAGAGAAGATTGAGATCTTCTGCCACAGCTGTAGCAGAGGATTTCTTCATCTCCGCGGGAGGTCCCCTCATCACTGAACACTGTGATAACACTGTCACAGTGTTCAGTGACAAGGGGACTCCCCGTGGGGATGAAGAAGTGCAATGTTCCTCCATTGCTTTCAATTGGGGGTGGCTGCTGTTGCCGCCCCATTGAAAGCAATGGGATGATGGCAAGCACTGCAGGGATATTCGGGGAAGGGCTTTAAATATAAGCTCTTCCATGAAAAATCATCTATAGCTGTAGAAAAAGAAAAAAAATATATATATATATATTTTGAAATCAATGAATGGCTGAGCGCTGCCTCTGATTGGCTGAGTGCAGGGACCAATCACAGGCAGCTCTCAGCTGTCATTCAATGGCTGAGTGTTGCATCTGATTGGTCACAGCGCTCAGCCAATCAGATGCAGCACCTTCTGGAGGTGGGGATTTTTCATTTCCCATCCACTAGAATACAGGAAAGACTGCCGAAGACGGAGGGAAGAGCTGGACAGAACTTCTATGTGAGTTAACTTAATTTTTGTTTTTCTACAGCTAGGGATGACTTTCAGGGAAGGGCTTATATTTAAAACCCTTCCCCGGAAATCCTTGCAGGGCTTGCTGTCATCCCATTGTCACTGAACACTGTGACAGTCCTGTTACAGTGTTCAGTGAAAAGGGTAGTCTCCACCGAGATTAAGAAATCCTCTTCCACAGCTGTCACACCTGTGGCAGAGGATCGTGATCTTCTCTATATACTTTTAATGGGGCCACCACTGCTGCTGCCAGCCCCAGTGACCACAAGGTGAAACCCCTGGATGTGACCGCTGCGGTCATGCAAATTTTTTAATGTGTTTTGAGTTTTTTATTCACGCACCTAAATGCGTAAAAAAACGCTCGTTTGACTGAGCCCTAAAGGTTGTGTTGATTATGTTCTTTACCCTATCACTTGGAATAAACCATGCAGCAAAGCCTAGGTTCACAATAGCATTTTTATTTCTGTCTTGCTGTTCTGTCAGAAACGGAATACAGACGGATCTTTTATTCATTGCATTGTACGCAATGGGAGGTGGATGAAACTGGAGAGCAATCCGTTTTTAATTTCCAATTTTCTGCAGGGTGGTTCTTCAATGAATGTGGCTCACTGGTTAGCACTGTTGCCTTACAGTGCTGGGATCCTAGGTTCAAATCTCATCAACGCAGCATCAAACTTGCAAACCTCCATACAAACATCACTTTGGTCAGATTTGAACTGCAGGGCAACAGTGCTAACAACTGAGCCGCCATGCTTCTTTTTCATCTCCCTTTTCCAGAGGAGGAGAAGAAAATGAATAATCAACACAAAAACAGCGTACAACCTCCATGCAGATGTTGTTCGTACTCAGACATGAATATAGAGCTACAGTGTTACAAGGCAACAGTACAGCCACTGAGCCATCAAACTTCTTCCTTCTTCCTTTTCCAGAGGAGGAGTAGGAGAAGAAGAAGGAGGGAAAGAAGATCATCATCCTATTCTCCTCCTTCTTCTTCCCCTTCACGTCCTTCTTCTCTTGCATATTTTTTCTTTTCCCCCCTTTGCCTTTGGAGGACGAGAAAGAAGGAGAAAGAAAAAGCATGGCATTTCAGTCATTAGCACTGTTGCCTTGTAGTGCTGGGGTTGTAGGTTCAAATCTCACCAAGGGTGATGTCTGTATAGAGTTTCTCAAAGTTGATGCTGCCCTTGATGAGATTTGAACCTAAGACCCCAGTATTGCAAGGGGATAGTGCTAACCAGTGAGCCACATTCATTGAAGAACTACCCCCCACCACCTTTTTTAAATAATGAAAAAAAGTTTGTATAAGTAGAAAGCAACCGAATTTCACTTTCGCTTTCTGATTTCTTTTTTTTTAGTAAGAATGGATCTATAAAAAAAACGCTAGTGTGAACAAGCCCAAACACTGTATATTTGTAAGCGTTTCATTTTTAAGATTGTGTATTCCAAGATCTGCACCATGTTGAAAACTATCTAGGTAGACCATCCCATAACTTCAATACAAAACTGTATGCATTAAAATGAGTGGTTTGACAAGGTTGCAACTGGTCCGACTGCTCATCAGAAAATGACATATTGTATAAAACAAGTTTTTATGTTAAGCAAATTAAAAGAAATGGTGATTTCCTAAAATTTTGCAATATCACAATCTAAGTTTAAAAACAAAACCGAAAATCATTTTTCACATTAATCACTAAGCCAAAAAATAGCCTGACACTTCTTGTTCGGTAGAGAAATCTTCTCAGCAATTAAATCATTACCATAAGAGGCAGAATTACAATGAAAGGTGACACCTATATATAGAAAACACAGGATCCACCATTCACAGTATTTGGTGGTCACAGCTCACCTCCTCCCCTTCCTGCACAGTGACCTCTGCCCAGATCACAGCGCATATTTAGAACAGTCCCCCATATAAGTCAATCGGTCTATCCTGTTCATTGTGTCTGTGGCTCATAAAGTTCCTGCAAAGCATCTCTAAATGCTCTTATAACTGCAGTTCGGACAAAATAGCAGACTCCATAGTAATGAACAACAGGGTGCAATCTGAAATGCGTTTGGGGAGGGTGGGGGAAATCAGAAGCAATATCACAAAATATATTTTGTTATTGAAACAATATTAGATGCTCGAAACACATTTCCAGCAGACGTAGTTGGAAAATAAACAACAAATGACTTCAAGCTGCCTGGGATAAGATCTAACCTACGAGAGGAATAGAAAGGAAATGATATAAGGGCAGACTAGACGGACCAGAGAGTCTTGCTGCCATCAATTTTGTATATTTCTATGTACAGATAAAAAGAATAAAAATATCTACAATCAGAAAATGAAAATAGATTAGAGAATGGAATATGTTTCACTATGTGGTTTTAATTAGTAAAAGCTAAATATTGGTGAGACATTGCCTTTAACCCCTTAAGGACCAAACACCATTAATTTACAGTACTTGGTCCTGGGCTTTAATCCTGCCCGACTGCAGAAAAAAGGCAAGGGATTAAAGCCTCTGCTCCTGCAATCAAGCAGGAGCAGGTCGGGTTCTCATCTGTTAGTCATAGCTGAGATCCCGAAGGAGAAGCGGTTTTTAACCACCTCTTCCTTCTCCTTTCCCTAGTACACAGCGCTCAATGAGTGCCGTGTACTAAAAAGTGAAAGTGGAAGTGTTTCTTTCACTACGCGAGCCGACGGTCACGTGACCACCGGGATCCCCTGTTACAGCAGAGCTGCAGGGTCCTAGCAGACCCTGATCAGTTCTGCCAGTGACTAATGTCCCTACAGGGGCTGTTTTTCCCTGTAACTGAGGCTCCTATGGATGCCCCAGCTACAGTGGAAAAGTATAAAAAAACATAATTATAACTGATGTTCTACAAAGTCTGTATGCTAAGTAATGTCATCACATACAGCAGAAATCAGAACAATGAATTAGATGCTGGATGCCTCTAATATATTTGTAACTGGGGCTCAAGAGACTTAAAGGGAATGTCCAATCCTGAACTCAAGGACCCTTATTGAAAGCTAGGCTTAGTCATCCAACATCACTGCCTGCCTAACCTCACTAATAACCTTGAGGATGAATATGTTGAAGCCCCAAAGTCGTGTCCCAAAATCTAATGGGAAGTCTCCCGGGGAGAATAAAGACGTATATATTAGAGAAGGTAATAATAATAATCTTTATTTGTATAGCGCCAACTTATTCCGCAGCGCTGGTGGAAGCCTATTTCAAATGAATGCTTGTAGCTCTCAGATGAGATGTTCAAAGAGCTTATATGGATGAAATATTTGAATTCCTGCATATTTTTGTGTGCGTATCACAGGATTCTTACGTGTAATGACATTGTGGAAAGGTCGTGGGTTCTGCGTCATCGCTAGGCGATGACGCGGGAAAAGCAGTAGTTTAAAGAAAAAATTCTGTACTGCGCATGTCCAATAAAAAATAAAACAACCAAACTAAAATAATGTGGTTGAATTAGTGGGAGCACCCTCTCATGTTCAGGGATGTGGTTGTGTTCAGAACTAGCCAATCACATTTAAACTCATGATAAATAGTAGTCCGTACACGGCTGCCATTATGTAAAGGGATTCTGATTTGCCCCATATAAAGTTCAGCTATTCTAGTAGGATTTACCTGATATTTTCTTAGTTGCATTTTTCAGTACAAGGCATGGTCTGTAAAGAGCTTACAGCTTACAAGAGAAGGATACCAGAACATTTCCAAACCATTACATATACTATGGAACACGGTGAAGACGGACATCAAGAAGTGGATTAAAATTGGCACAACAGTGACATTACCAAGACGTGGACATCCCTTAAAAATGAATAGACCAGAAGAGAATTGGTCCGGGAGGCTGCCAAGAGGCCTAGAGCAACATAAAAGGAGCTGCAGGAATTTCTGGCAAATACTGGTCGCCTAGTGTATGTGACAATCATCTCCCGAAATCTTCATATGTCTGTGCTGTGGCATAGGATGGCAAGACAGAAGCTTTTTCTAACAAAGAAAAACACCCAAGCCAGGCTATAATTTTGCCAAAAACTAAATCAAGTCTGCCAAATGTATGTGGGAGAACATGATCTGGTCTGATGAGACCAAGGTGGAACTTTTTGGCCATAATTCCAAAAGGCATGTTTGGTGCAAAGCCAACACTGCGCATCACCAAAAGAACACCAGACCCGCAGTGACAATGGTAGAGGCAGCATTGTGCTTTGGGGCTGCTTTGTTGCTGCTGGAACTGGAGATTTAATCAAGGTGGAGGGAATTATGGAAAGTTCCAAATATCAGTCAATTTTGGCACAAAACCATCAGCTAAAAAGCTGAACATGAAGAGGAATTTCACCTTTCAGCACAACGACCAAAAGCATCCCTCCAAATCATCAACAGAACGGCTTCGCTAGAAGAAGATCGAGGTTTTGGAATGGCCCAGACCTGAATCCCATTGATAATCTGTGGGTGACCTGAAGAGGATGCTACACACACGAGATGCTCTAGCAATCTGACAGATTTGGAGGACTTTGGCAAGGAAGACTGCGCAATGATTGCCAATTGAAGATTACCAATAATTTGAACACAACGAAGGAAGCGCAGAAAAGGTTATATTTCAGCACTGGAGGATCTGATGAGCAGAACAAAGGTGCTGTCATTTTCATCACTATGATAGAGGTAATCTATACTCATAGAATCAGATGACAGGTATTTCCTTTAAAAGTTTTTTAAAGTTTACAACAACATTAAACTTAACTACTGTATAATGACAAATGATGCAACTTATTTATGAATTCCTTAAGAGCCCGCTCACATCTGTGCTTTTGTTTTCTATTTACAGGTAGCTGTTCCGCAGTCAAATGGAAAATATCAGTTCGGTTTAAGTTCCCATTGATTTCAATGGGGACTGAAGTGCTTCAGTTTAGCTCAGTTCTCTTTGATTTTCATTTTTATTAACGGAAATAGTAGTGCAGACTGTTGCGTTATGGTTTGCACAAAAAAAAAAATAAAACAGAAAACAAACAGAAAGGAGACTTCTATTTTTTTGTTTACATCATAGTCAAAGGGTGATGAAACTGAACAAAAAGTATTCCATTTTTGATAAGTTTTTAAATGAGCATGAAACCTTCAAAATAAGATTAGAAAGATGAATTAATACAAAATGGATCTGTTAAAAATGGATGCAGTTGTGCATTCATATTTTAGATACAGAAAGGCTGAGAACTTATATAGACTAAATACTTTTCACAGCTGAGAGCACAGTGCAATTGTAACAAATCTAGGCAATACTCTAAACACCAATACTCTAAAGACCAATCTGACTCCTGTGTTTAGTTTTATACAATATATCAGCACAAACTTCAGACTTTTCCGCTTGTATGCAACTGTAAGTAAGGTAAAGTCCCCTGGTGCAAGCACCGAGTCATGACTGACTTACCAGAGTGACGTCATATTGTGACGTTTTCTTGGCAGACTGTTTTTGCGGGGTGGTTTGCCATTGCCTTCCTCAATCATCTTTTACCCCCCCCCCCCCCCCCCCCCCCAGCAAGCTGGATACTCATTTTCCCAACCTCGGAAGGATGGAGGGCTGAGTCAACGTTGAGCCGGCTACTTGAACCACACGGGGATTGAACACTCAACCTTCAGGTCATGAACGAGATCATAGGACTGCATTTCTGCTGCCTTAACACTCCTGTACCAAGCACTAAATTGTGATTGCTCACTGAGCTCCGTCATTAGCTGCAGCCCCTGTTATCTCCTATAAATTGGGTGGGACTGCAGCTGTAAACTGAGACCGTTGTGGAGGACCGAGCACCAGCATGGGACACAGTGGAAGCAGGAAGAGTTGAGTATTTCACCCATTTGGTGTTTTACTACACAGGGAAGGGGTTGTCCAGAGTTCTTACAACTCAGAAATTAGCATAATTTTTCCCTGTACTGGCAGCAAATAGAGATATTTGAAATGTCAAAATTAGAAACCCCAATGTTTTTCCTACAAATAATTAATAGAGATGAGCGAGCATACTCACTAAGGCAAACTACTTGAGCGAGTAGTGCCTCCCTAAAGATTCGGGTGCTGGCGGGGGGCGGGGAGCGGCAGGGGAGAGCGGGGAGGAACCGAGGGGAAATCTCTCTCTCACTCTCTCCCCCCCCGCTCCCCCTTCTCACTCCCGCAACTCATCGCTTTTCCCCGCCGGCACCCGAATCTTTAGAGACGAGAGGGCAGGTACTCGCATAAGGCACTATTAACTCGAGTAGTTTGCCTTAGCGAGTACGCTCGCTCATCTCTAATAATTAAGCTTTGCTTATAAAAAGCCAGAAACCCCTTTCAGCCAATAGATGTAATACTGCAATAATCTGAGTAACTACCTTATGCTACCAAGTGGTCACCAATGCTGCTGGTTACAGTCTAGTCCTAAAGACTGATGACTAATGCTGCTACGTAAAGCATTGTTCTTTTGTCTACAACATCAAGCTGACCATGTGATTATATACTGTATGTCTTCCCTGCAAAAACACATATGCATCTTAATGTGTTTGATCATCTACAGAAAACATGTACTGTACAT
Source organism: Eleutherodactylus coqui (assembly GCF_035609145.1). Classification (NCBI taxonomy): domain Eukaryota; kingdom Metazoa; phylum Chordata; class Amphibia; order Anura; family Eleutherodactylidae; genus Eleutherodactylus; species Eleutherodactylus coqui. The sequence goes on along the minus strand of NC_089840.1, from coordinate 87,104,350 downwards.
TAAATGTATACAGGAATATGAGGAGACAAGGTCTGATGCATTCCCACTCATGTTCTGTAGAAGACTATTATTCTATTGTGATTGATAAGAGCGGCCTTCAAACGTTGACAAGATATTCTCTGCCACATGATATTTCCAAGCACTTCTATGAGTCACAAATAATAAATCAGTTGAAACAAATTGATAGGAACAAATACATGAATCTTTCAGATGAGATCTGAAACCCTATTTTAATTAATGACTGCACAGCAATTAATGAGGGTATTTCACTTTCTACTGAGAAAGATAATAATGATAGTAGTAGTGATTATATTAAAGTTTCTTAAACGGGTCGTCTAGTTGTAAAATATTGATGGCCTATTCTTAGCATAGGACATCAATAGTAGATCGGTGGAAATCTGGCGCCCAGGACCCTCACTGATCCGCTGTTTCCCAGGCTGATGTGCTTGTGCATTAAACTAATTTCTGTAGGAAGCAGATAGCTCTATTCCCACTTATGCTGGCTGACTTGACATTGCAGCTCACGTTCCCAATGAAATGAATGAGAACTTGAACTGCAATACCCAGCTTGGTCACTACTATGGGGATGGAGGGATCTGCTTTCTGCAGAAATCAGCATAATGTATGAGTGCATCAGCCCAGCGAATAGTTGATTGTTGGGAGTCCTAGATGACAGATCCCTGCGATCTCCTATTGATGGCCTATCCTTGTACTGCATGCCAAAGTTACCATTAATTTTAGTGGGAAGCTGCCCTGCAATAACAAGCCTGGCCACTGCAGTTTGAATTGAGCTATCTGCATCCCGCAGTAATCAGCTCAGTGCACAAGTGCAACAGGTTGGTGATCAGCCAACCAGTGGGAGTCCCAGGCATAATTAACCTTTGTAATGTTTTACTAAGAGAGAAGTATTACACATAGTGTAGACTTTGTAGGGAATACCATACTATATTACCTCTTGCATTGGAACAATAAAACAGAAGAGCATGGAAACATCACTTGGGTGTTCCTCATTGTGTTCTTTTCTGATGCATCAAATAATAATTAATCATACCTGATGATAAGGCTATGATACCCCTTGAGTTTCACCTAAAATGAAAGCCTACTGGGTTCCTGTTAGACCTTTCCTAGAGAAGGCCTTTCCTGATCCTATAAGGCAGAATGATACTTAAGAATTGCAACTATCGATCATGTGCATGATCTCCAAATGTAAAAAGAAGAAAAATGTAACATACCTTTTAGACTTCAAGATACCGTGCCATCTTAATAAATGACCCCATGCAACGCTAGAAAGATGTCCCCTATGATTAGCTTTAGAGACACAACCAGTCGCAGCAGAGAAAGCTGACTTTCCACCGTGTTTAGGAGAGCATATTATCTAACAGATTTCTGCAGCTCAAAATACCAGTGATCCAAATGTGAGCTCATATGAGAAGGCTGCTGCTGGAGCGAGAAGAAGTTCCTCGTCCTACGCTTCTGTTCTCATAGAGGCAACATGGAAAAAAGCGACACTGCAACGAGAACAGGCAGTACTGCAGGCTTATTTGGCAATGTATGCTCTTTACATTATGCATATACTATAGTCATTTTACTTGCAAATGGGATATATACATTTGCAGCTATTTATGCTGTCAGTAGCTCTATTCTGCATTTTAACAATAGAACACAATGTAATGAGAAAAACAATCTCCAGGAGGGAATATGCAGAAAAATGTATGAACATATGTGAGTCTTAGTTATAATTTGCTTAGTATTTATATAGATATCCCTTTTTGCAAAAGAATGAGGCTTAGGCCCCTTTCACATCTGCATTTGGGCTCTATTAGGGCTTTCCATTTCTCTGTTCGATTTTTGGAATAGAGAAACTGAAGTTAAACTGAATTTAAAGGGATCTGTCTACAGACTATACTATTTTCCCGTCCAAAAAAAACTAAACCTAAAGGAATGAAAGCCTTTCTGTTTGCTCCTAATTTTTTTGAAAACCCATTGATACCCATTGAAATCGATGGGTAAAAAAAGAGATCTTTTTTTTTCTTTTTTATTCAGTTTCTCTCCTCCAAAAATTGAGCAGAGAGACAAAGACCCTGAGCTCAGCCCTAATGCAGGTGTGAAAGGGGCCTTATACTACTATATGGCATAACCAAAATCGCTATGATATTTTGCTCTAATGACATGTGCTATTATGTTTTACTATTTGTCCCCCTATATATTCTTACATTACACCATCGTTAGTGCTTAAACTTATGCAAGTTCAGGTTCTAATAAAGGGTTTTCACAGATCTTTCTGAACTTTTTTGCGGGCAGAACTGAGTACATAAGAAAATAAGGCAGACACTAATATAATATGTGCCAATTATGCCCCCACTAAGAGCTGAACCAAACCCACAGCCAAATGTTAACTGTACAGCCTCAAGTATATTCTTGTCACATCACATGCCAGCTTATGTGACAACTGTCCGTGTCCTGGATACAACTGAGAATGTGTACATGGATATGCATGCAGCACAAGAGTCTATGCACTCATCAGCATGGAGAACACATCTTTTGCCTGGTCGGCAACCTTGGCCTTCTATGCTTTATATTGCAGTCTTCCAAACATACACCATCCTCCTATCTCATTTTTCTTACTTTTTTTTTTAAATCTGCCCACAAATGAATACTACAGATACTGCAAATCCAACATTAGTGAGAGGGTAATGTAATTCTCCTAGTCAGAATAAAAATTGGAAGCATAAAATAAAACATATCTAATGCTATATTGATGATAATTACATCTATGGACAAATGCCATATGTGGAAATGGGACTTTATGCGTCTCTGTCAAGATGTCGTAAATAGAGATGAGCGAGCATACTCGTCCGAGCTTGATGCTCGTTCGAGTATTAGGGTGCTCGAGATGCTCGTTACTCGAGACGAGCACCACGCGGTGCTCGTCTCGATTAAACGAGCACTGACCATTGAATTCAATGGAGCCAGCAATACAGCCGGCTCCATTGAAAGCAATGCGCTGCGGGCGATCTCACGATGAATTTTCGGGAAGGGCTTAAATATATAAGCCCTTCCCTGCAATTCATCCAGAATTGTGTAAAAATAAAAAAATATATATATACTCACCTGGTCCCGGAAGACGGAGTTCAGCTGCGGCCAGCTTCAGTTCTCCTGAACTGCTCTCTGTAGTATTCAGCAGCCGGGGATTTAAAATCCCCGCCTGCTGAATGAACTGCCTCTGATTGGTCACAGCCTGACCAATCAGAGGCAGCTCTCACTCACACCCATTCATGAATTCATGAATGGGTGAGTGAGTGCTGCCTCTGATTGGCTCAGCGCTTTTAAATCCCCGGCTGCTGAATACTACAGAGAGCAGTTCAGGAGAACTGAAGCCGGCCGCAGCTGAACTCCGTCTGCCGGGACCAGGTGAGTATATATATTTTTTTTATTTTTACACAATTCTGGATGAATTGCAGGGAAGGGCTTATATATTTAAGCCCTTCCCGAAAATTCATTGTGAGATCGCCCGCAGCACATTGCTTTCAATGGAGCCGGCTGTATTGCCGGCTCCATTGAATTCAATGCGCTGGACAGATCCGGCCCGTTTCTATTTTTTTTTTTACACATTTTAGGATGATTTTCAGGTAAGGGCTTATGTTTTTAAGCCCTTCCCGAAAATTCATCCCGCGCTCGCCGGCAGCCCATTGCTTTCAATGGAGCCGGCTGTATTGCCGGCTCCATTGAATTCAATGGGATAACATTGTTCTGCTCTGCCACAGTTGTTACAGCTGTGGCAGAGGAGAATGATCTTTATGCTGACAGTGCGGGGGGGGGGGGGGGGTCTCACTTTTGCCACTATTGTGGCTTAATAGTGAGACCTCGGAGCCCGAAATGCAGCCCTGCATGTTGCTCCTCTCCTGCCCTACCCATTTCTGTGTTTTTTACATGACTTTGGTGATTTGCTAAGATTTTCACAAATGAAAACCTTAGCGGAGCACCAGTCATATACAAAAATGCTCGAGTCGCCCATTGACTTCAATGGGGTTCGTTACTCGAAACGAACTCTCGAGCATCACTGAAAGTTCGACTCGAGTAACGAGCACTCGAGCATTTTGGTGCTCGCTCATCTCTAGTTGTAAACTAAAGGGAGCAGAGTGCTCCACTGTACTGTATACAGAACCAGGGTGTGGGAGGCTGGAGAGACTGTCTACATCCAGCTGAAAAGACCATTCGATCAGAGAGCTTCTATCCATTTCCTCGTACGGCATCATTTATGCCAGGAGTGTTCTCAGCGGTGTTAATTGGCAAATAAAGGACAAGGCTTTCCTTATGGCACTCAACCCAAACATAGTGCGAACCTGCGCTCCCAAATTGGCTTGCCAAAAACGAAGAAATGAAAAGGTTATAGTGGTTTACAGAAAAAGAAAACAATCCCCAAAATATTATTGTCACAGCTCATTTGCCATGTCAGATTGGGACCGGGGTGATATCACTACACCAGCCACGGCCCAAGTGATCCACGGGCTGGGCATGCTGTGTCCTCTTGGCGCTGGATGGGGACATAAGCATTCTCTGCTGGTGTGTGAATGGACTGGTGAGCTGTGATGCATGTGACCCAGCCAGCCAATCAGCACTCATCTATACAGATTTATTCCGGCTCCTCCTCACCAATTATACTTCTAGTCTGAAGGTGTTTTTGGCTCCTGTCCTGTTCCACTGTCAGATAAGTCTGTTTGATGTTGTAGCATCTTTTTCCTGACTTATTGCAATATCTGCATTAGTATTTAATCTGGTTTATTGCGTGTTGTTTAAAATCTATACCGCATGTCTTGTTACATGTCCTCTACCCAATCTTTTTTTTTCTTTCTTTAAAACTTCATAAAAATTCAGAACTTGACTTGTAATAATGTTGCCATCCAATAGGTGGTGCTGCACCTCCTTCCATGTGCAGGTTGAAGGAGAGATAAGATACATCATAAAACTGTCCTGAGCTCAGTGGACTGATTTAGGATTTATGTCTCAGGTCAATTTGTCTGTTGCTTTAAGTTTTGAGCACAAAATAGTCTCAAATTTCTGTATGTGAACTTTTGTATTTCAATCAAGAAGGGTGTTCTCTCTGCATTTGTATATTATATATATGCCCCATCCAAACCAGTTCTATTTTAGCCTGAAGAAGGATCCATAGACGATCTGAAAGCTTGCTGTAACATCATGTATTTTTGTTAGACATTAAAAGATATATCTACAAGATTACCTAATTTATCTCACTGAGAACAATCACTTTGTTATTTATTATAGCAAGCATTATCCCTGGTTCCAAATAGGGAGAGTAAGGGTCACCCCAGATTCCTGTCGTGGGGTTGCCCTTGTCAGGACGAATGCTCTGCTTTTAGGTAGGGTCTCATCGCATTAGTAGGTCAGGGTCAGATATCCTGTTCCCCCACATATCTTGTATTCTCTGTGTTAGCATACTGCATCCTTTTAGGACAACAAATTACATTCAATCCGGACAAGGTGTTTTGTGTCCTATTCAGACATAGCATACTGTATCTGATTGCTAAGGCCTAAAATACCCTGGTTATTCAAAAGTTAATGAGGTAATCATGTCAACAAACACATAGGGCAGTAGGAAACTCAGTAACAAATTGGGTCAATTAGAGCACTAGTGTAAGCCAATCTAGCCGTATTTTAAATAGAAGTAGACAAGGTGCTATAAAATAGCAATACGTTGCATCTGTTTAGTCATGTGGTTGCTAGAACTCATCTAGGCTGCAGTCACACTTGGTTTTGGTATGATTTTAGATGAGACTGTCTGGATACAGTATACTGCATACATATTCTACTGTAAATACACAGCATTACGTCGTTGTTGCATTGCACTGTTTGTGTTTTAGCATAGCTATTAAAACAATCTATAAAATTCCATTAACATACACAGTTGTTGAATTTTAGAGATTTTTTTCTTTTACATGGGCCGACAGTCTTTTAAATGACTGCATGAGCGCTAATGTCACCGCTAAGGTCGTCAGCGGTCGTGCAGAGGGTTTACACAGAGCAACTTGGCTCGCAGGCTTCTCGTCCGCTTCTCGCTCAGCGCTTTACCTCCTATGGGATGCGCTAAGTGGGGAGCACTTACACGGGACGAGAAGCCAGCAAGGCAACAACTTTTTGAAGCTGACTAAACAACCGTATAATTCACCGTGACAGGAAAATCTAAATTTACTTGAACGCTTTCACAGGTTAGATTCTAAAATATAACTTTTAATGTTTACAAAAATTAAAATATTGAAGGCTAGAGGACAGACAACACAAAAATACAAAAACAAATATGTTAATTCCTGCAAGTGAACCCCTCAAGGTAATTTTACAATTATAAGGTCTAGGTGAGAGTCATCATGTGACTAGAAGGACCCAGTAGTGTATTAAGGTCCCTTCTAGAACACAGACTGATGTATATTAGTCATCAGTTCTTAGACCTTGCATGTAATTGGGGGTAGTGTAATATGCAGTATCTACAGTCAAAATGACTCGACCGGGTTAGTGCCCCAAAAAATAACTCTAATAAAATGAGTACACAGGCAAGAGCGATATTAAATAATTAACCGTTCATGGTTCAAATTGATGTAAATAGCTCATGGTTCATAGTTCTTTGATAAGTGTAAACAACTTATGGTTCATGCAAAAAACGTATGGTTCATGGTTCAATGCGATTCAGTCATTAAATCGGCTCATCAGGAACCTATTGTGAACCTGTTATTTAGTAGCCTCTAATCAGGCAATGTGCCTAAGATGACCGCACTTATAAACAGTGCCGGCCAACTAACCCAATACCCGTATCCGAGTGATTACCCGAATGGATAGTGCAATATGCATAGGGTAACCATACTAGTCTAAGGAACTCGGTAACCTCGTACCCGTATCGGAAAAGTAGGCGTTTTAAGGTGAAGAATACAACAGCCCTGTATCCATACCAATGTTTGCTAGCACCCAAATATTCTCCGCTAACTGACCCTATTGGAAGGCTGGAAGTCTCCTGAGGCTATGTACCCGGACAGATGTCACTAGGATCAGTCCATAGTCCGAGATAGATATGTTCTAGGCTTAATAGTCCTAATAATAATAATAATAATGAAGAACCTGCCTATAATAGCGAAAAAGAGGGGCTATAATAACGCCCAATTAATACTGCATCAAAATAATAAAAAGACAGCACCAAAATAAAATCAAAATGAAACAACAAAGAAATCAGGTAGCATGGCCTCCAGCCTTAGTGGTAGACTGGAGGCATCTGGGCAAGTTATATTTTAGAATCTCACCTGTGAAAGCGACTAAACAACCGTGAACGACAAGTTTTGTGATTATTTGTATTACCAATTAATGATCTCTGGTTAACAATAACAAAGAAAAAGCAAAGCCCCACCCCTGCTTAACTGATAAAAGGTTGATAGTAAAGCAAGTCACTCCTCTGCTTAAGGGCTTAAACACAAAGTCCCGTTCTAGCCCCGTTTTGCGGCTGTGAAAAACATGGCCACAAAATGGGTTAAAGCAAAATCATTGATTTAAATGGTTTTGTTTTGACTATCGGGATTCTCGCGCATGAATACTGCGTGCGAGAAAAGATACGACTTGTCTTATCTTTCTCGCATGTACTAAGGGCATTACCAATCTTTCCACTTTTTTTTTCGAACTCGCGTGCAAAAGCGTAGAGTTTGAATAGTCAAAAATAAACCCTGGTTCATGCGCCAATACACTCCATAGCGGCGAGTGTATTATCGCACGCTGTTTAAGCCCTAAGGCTGTATTTACACAGGCGATTTTCCTACGTGCGTTCTGTCCGACTGCGAAATACACAGAACTTGCACAGGAAAGGAACTTATTGATTTCATTGGGTCGATACACATAAGCAATTTCTCTCTAGGACCAATAGCCTGAAATTGAAAAATCACAGCACGCCACATTATTCTGCTGCAAGAATCGCTTATTATTTTCTATGGGAGTGGGGAAAAAAACGAATCGCACTCCCATGCCATGCAATATGAATGCAAGTGTTATGTGTTTTTCAAGCACAGACAGGAAAAACACAATAAACACGCATATGAAAAACATGCATGGGTAACGCATGTAATCTGATGTAAATCGGGTGTTTTTATCTCAAAAACGCATCATATATGCAAGAAAATCACAGTGAAATCGCAAGTGAAACGGTCAGTTTTTCATTGACGTACATCGCACTCACCCGTGTAAATACAAATATCGTCTGAATCCGGTCAATTGGTGACCTAAATGAGGAACCACACACAATGGATGTCCTACAAGCTATAGTAATAATAATAATAATCTTTATTTGTATAGCGCCAACTTATTCACCACTTTCTATATATTAATGGAGAGTTCAAAGAAACACCACAAGTGTTCAGCCATCTGTTTTCTTAGAACGCCATACAAATACCAGCTAAACACCGAAACAAACGATCCAACTGTCAGAATTAGTTGGTTCCAGAATATATAGTAACACAGATAGGATTTATAATATCGATGTCTCTGGAGCCTCGGTATGGAGTGTATCTGCTATTTGGTACATTATGTTACATAGTTACCGTGTTTCCCCGAAAATAAAACACTGTCTTTTTTTGCCCGAAAAAGGGCACAGTGTCTTATTTTCGGGGGGGCTTTTACTTACCTGGTCCGCGGTGTCCCGATGCCTCCCGATGGTGTCCGGCGGCACGGCGTCCTCCTCGTCTTACAGATGCCTTCTGCTGGTGACGGGGCTTTGAATACCCCACCTCCAGCAAAGCGAGCGCTGTGATTGGCTAAACGAGCGCTGGCAGCCAATCACAGCCGGTGCTCAATGAGCCAATCACAGCCATTCAGTGATGTCATTCACTGAATGGCTGTGATTGGCTCATCGGGCGCCGGCTGTAAGCCCCATCGCCAGCAGAAGGCAGCTGTGAGACGGAGGAGGACACCACCGGGACTGACCGCTGCCGACATCGCCAATGATGACACCGCTGCCGACGACACTGCTGGGACACCGCCGCCGCGGACAACGTGAGTTTTGCTTTTTTTTTTTAAGTGGGGCACCCGAGATAGGTCCGATTTTTGGGGGAGGCCTTATATTTCAAGCCTCCCCCGAAAACTCGATGGGTCTTACTATCAGGGTAGGACCTATTTTCGGGGAAACACGGTAATAATGCCGCAAGCTTTTCTAACTCTTCATGAATTTATTCTGCATCAAATGTACATAAAGAAAATGAATCTGAACTAGATTAAGGCCAGTTTCATATGAACGTATGGCGGCCACATTTATGCATCTGTCAATACGGACTTCCCAGCCTGACCGAAGGTTTTCTGACCCGTGCTCAGAGCATTATACGAAGACCTGCAGTCAGGCCGGGACACTTGTCTGTATTACGGACGCAGAAATGTGGCCGGAATACGTTTGTGTCAAACCGGCCTCAATCTGGTTAGAGGAAGACAGAAGAGAAAATGAAGATCCATCCACTTACCTACTTCAGTGTTGAGCTTTAAAACACCATGTTGGCTGCACCTGTGGATTACAAATAGGATCACTCAGCATTTATATCTCATGGATTGTGGGAGAGAACTATTATAAATTATACAGGAAACAGAAAGGGGTTCCAAAAAGAAACAACAAGGCTCATTCTCAGATCTGAAATCTTTTAGCTGTTTTTGCAAGTGAGAAGCTGAGAAGTTTGGACAACACTTAGGCCTCATGTCCACGGGCATAATACGGCCCGCGCAGATATTTGATGCGGATTTCCACAGCGAATGATCTTTAAATTGTGTTTTTTCGGCTTGCAGGGGATTGTGTATTGCGGATTTTACATGCACGGATGTATGTGGATGCACTGCACTGTGGATTTCACGCGCAGATTTGCTAAATGAATTATGCCCGTGGACATGAAGCCTTTAGGCCTCATGCAGGCCTTAGACATACCGGCTGATTTGATTTGCGGAAGCCGCGTGGAAGATTCGCAAATCAAGCCGCCCATAGGAAGACATGAGCGCCCACAGAGCAGCGAAAAGCATGCGGATGTGATTTTTTTTACCTTGTGTGCGTTGCGGGGAAGAAATCGCAGCATGCTCTATTTTTCTGCGGATCCCGCACGGACGGCTTCGATTGAAGTCAATGGAAGCTGTCCGATCCGCGGCACACCCACAGCTGTCACTGCGGATGTGCCGCGGATACGTGGGAAAACAGAAGATTTAGGGAAAAAAGCACTGTGCATGCGCCGGGCGCGTCTACCGTTGTGCCCAGACACATCTGCCGTGCTGAAGAAAGAAGATCTAGCTGTGACGGAGGAGACTTGCACTGGATCCGGAGAGGTAAAAACCAGTCTTTTAATGCCCATGTCTGCGGGTACAGGGGTATTCCACTGCGTGGTTCAGCAGCAGGCTCCGTGCGTGCCTGTGTCCATAAGGCCTTAAGGCTATGACTGCATGTAGCATCTAGGTGTGGTTTGGCCACTGTGGATTTCAAGAGCATTTTAGCTAAGCCTGTGGTCCATGTTTTGGAGACTATAACACGGAAAGAATATAAATCTATCTATGTATGTATTCACATGACTATTTTTCATGGCTGTTTCCGCCATCCCTTAGAAGAAAAAAAACCATGAAGGTACTATGGGCAATGCTGTGACTGCTAGAGTACAGTAATGATATATGCAGCCCTATAAGAGAACGAAAACTATCCCGATGACCATAACTGTGGTATAATACAGGCATAAATAAGCAGTTCTAGTAAAAGTATAAAACCGCCAGCAATTACAATGCATGTAGCCCCTGCCCAAGCCTTGACATACTATTACAGGCACACTCAAATAGTGGAAGGATGACTGTAACACACACGATATCTGCCGCGATTGGTGAAAACTCTGTTCCCGCCAGGTAACCTGTTTAGTATTGCAGTCAAGCACTGTATATGGGAAAGCACTATGGACAAAGGCCCACAGTTGTCACCCAGCTTCCCTACATGCTGCAATGGCTACCTGCTTATGCAACGACTGAAGAGAATTTTAAACACTCGATTTAGAGGATAAATCAATTATTTATATTTGCAGATTTTTTTATGTTTGCATGTGAAGTGCTCTGTAAATGTGCAGAAAAACAGACTACAGGAAAAATGCATGAGATAAAGATATGAATTTAGGGCAGCAATAGCTTGAGATGTGCTGCGTCCATCCATAATGAGGTTGGAAGAATGGCAGAAGCCCTATAGCATCAGGTCAACGGAAACCAGCAAATAATTCAGCTTATGCTTGAGTTATGTTCGTAGAAGTTTTCAGCTTTGCCTGGATAGAAGATGGTATAGGGGGACTTCTTGATCTTGGAGCTTAAGTAATGACCTTTCCAGTCACATTGAATATGTCAAGCAATGTCAATCAAGTTGGGTATACTGGATTATTACCTCACTTTATTCACAGACGAATCCAATAAGCCTCGTTCCTTGCTTTAGCAAAATATTCTGCGGCTGTTCTGTTTATATGAATGGGGCGCACAGAAGGTCATCTGTTTGCCGTCAAAACAAACCCATTCGGACAAATAAAATTGATGATATTCAGTCCCATAAATTCCTGCCACAAATATGATGTATGTAAATAAACCCTAAAAGGGACTTCGTACTCTCCGAGATATATTCAAGAGCGGCACAAATAAGAAATGACATTGCTTGCATAAAATAAATACTAATGTAGTGAGTTGAAATAGACCAAGATCATGATGGCTCCAGCTGCTGTATATCTAATATGTATATATCTAATATATATATATATATATATATATATATATATACACACATACATACACAGACACATCTTACCCTGATGTGGTGGGGTTGGTTACCAAAAAACATGCCTGCACTTAAGTATGCATTATGTAACTACATGCTATGTTTCACACTCACTCACTCATCATCACTAGTATTGCTTGTTATGATCGGCTGGGCAATAAAATTTGGCCAATTTTGCAAAAATTAGATTGAGTCACGCCAAAAATAATTTTACGGATTAAAAAAAGTAAAACCGGATGCACACGAACGGGTTGGATTCTGGATGCGGGATCCTGCACTGGAATCCGACCCGGTGCCTGGCCGGTGACCCCCCATGCCTGTAGTTTTCTTCTTTCTTCTGTACTGCAGATGGCCCGGCCATTGAGCTGCTGGACATGCGCAGTACAGATTTTTCTGCAACATCGCTAGGCGATGACGTGGAATCTGCAACCTTTACGCAGTGTTAATTGCGGAAGGGCTGCAGGTCGGATGGCTTCTATTACCTTTAATGGAAACCGTCCGAGCAGAATCCACTCAAAAATAGAGCATGAAGCGATTTTTCCTCCGCAGGCAGAAAATCGCGATTGCTCTCCGCTCGAGTGCAGGAAAAACCACTTTTCTAGTGCATGCTATGGGCGGTATTAGTTGCGGAACCTGAAGGATTCCACAATGCAGCCAATTTAAGAGAGTGCATGTGTATTCTTCTATGAATGTGGCTCAGTTGTTAGGACTGTTGCCTTTCAGTGCTTGAGTCCTAGGTTCAAATCCCATCAAGATAACATCTGCATGGACGTTTACCTTGTTCTGATTTGAACCGACAACTCCAGCACTGCAAAGCACAGCAGTAATAACTGAGCCACCACACCTGTCCTTTCTGCAACAGAGGAGGAGAAGAGCAGGAAGAATAAATACAAAGAGAACAGAAAAACCTTATCAGATTTGCAGCTGCAACATCAGTACTGCAAGGCAGCGGTGCTAACAACTGAGCCACAACTCTTCTCTCTTCTACCTTCTCCAGAGGAGGAGAATGTGGAGATGAAGAATAATACACAAAAAGAACATACAAACGCCATGCAGATGTTGTTCATAATCAGCCCTGAACCTAGAACCCCAACGCTACAAGTCAACAGTGCTAGCCACTGAGCCACCAAACTTCTTGATTCTTCACTGGATGAGGAGCAAAAAAAAAAGGAGAAAAACTGGAAGATCTTATTCTCCTTCATCTGCATATTTCTCCTCCTCTTTCTCCTTCCTATACTTCTTCTCCGCCTCCATGTCCAAGGACGACAGGGACTTTTCTTTTTGTTTTTCTCCTCCTCCAGATGAGGAAGACCAACAATGGTGACTTGTTTTTAGCGCTGCTGTCTTGCACCACTGAAGTTCTATGTTCAAATCTGACCAAGGGCAATATCTGGATGGGATTTTTATGTTCTCTTTGTGTTTATTCTTATTGTTCTTCTCCTCCTCTGAAGCAGAACAGAAAAGTATGATGGCTCAGCTGTTAGAGTTGCTAGTTTGTGCTGGAGTTGTATGTTAAACTCTGACCAATGGCAATGTCTGGATTGGGCTTTTTCTGTTCTTTTTGTGTTTATTCTTATTGTTCTTCTCCTCCTCTGAAGCAGAACAGAAAAGTATGATGGCTCAGCTGTTAGAGTTGCTACTTTGTGTTGGAGTTGTATGTTAAACTCTGACCAATGGCAACGTCTGGATTGGGCTTTTTCTGTTCTTTTTGTGTTTATTCTTGTTGTTCTACTCTGACTCTGGAGCAGAAACAGTAAGTGTGGTGGCTCAGTTGTTAATGCTGTTGTTGCTTTGCAGTTCTAGGAGTTCTAGGTTCAAATCTGACCAAGGGAAAGATCTGGATGGGGTTTTTATGTTCGCTTTGTGTTTATTCTTACTGTTATACTTCTCCTCCTCTAGAGCAGAACAGACAAGTGTGGTGGCTCAGTTGTTAGCACTGCTGCTTTGAAGCACCTACACACATACATAAGTGATGCCAATTTTTATTCCCATTGATTTCAATGAGAGACAGCTGTCCCGACTCACGATTAATTGTTGAAAAATCGGGTCGGGTGCTTCCGACCCAAATATTTTAAGAATCAGTCAACACTAATCACCATAGAATCTACAGGGTGAACCACAGAACAGTAGCCCGGCGCCACACTCCTATGAAAGCCGTCTTAAAGAAAATCTGTTTTCGTTGTCCATTGCAACCAATCACAGTGCAGATATCATTTCTTATACTGCAAAGATTCTCTTTCATAGGCGTGTGGTGCCTGGCTAATTTTCCATATCCCAACCAACCCCCCCCCCCCCCCCACTCGAGTACAACAAACTTCATTGGAATGTTGTTTACTGATAAATGTTTTAATTAGCTGAGCTAAGAATAAAAGAAAAGCCCAAACAGGGCATTTTTGAAAAATTCCAACAGTGTCTACAAAAGTAGGCAAATGGGGCAACATACAAAGGGGTCTCCACATTGGTTTGCCGTATTTTGCACATTTGAAGTAGCTGACGCCTTTGCACTATAATTATCCAAGGATGGAGATGTATATTACAGTCACCGTCTTGAATGTATGTGTATATATATATTGAAGTCAACATCCTGAGGCGGGCTAATGTATATATAACTATAATTATGGGCAGACACATTTACAGTTCTGACAACTCACACCTGTGGTGTGGACCCAAACAGCTGAAGAAAATGAAGTATCATTTCTTTAATTTGGGTTTAGTGTGATCTGGGACCTGATGTTCTAGACTAATGGACAGTTAAATAACAAGTATAAAATTCACTTAAAGAGGCCCTGTCTGTTTAGTAAATACTTGCATTCTCCATGTAGTAACAATTTTGGAGCGCCTTTTATAACTGCATTGTGCCATTCCTCTGGTATTCCTCCCAAATGCTTATCAATAAATTGACAGCTGGGTGTTACCATTCCTTTTATCACAGGGGTAGTCTCTTACCTGTACATTGACAATATCAGAACGGATTGGACAGTATCACACAGTGTATGGACACCCCCAGCTGGTAACACCCAATTATTAATTTAATCATAAACCTCAAATAGGAATAATAAAAGAGTCAAGCGCTACAGAGTTCCAAGAAAAGATGCTGCAGAATTGGTACAGGTGTTTTACGGAGAAATACTATTGATGGGCCATCCTCAGGATAGCTCATTAGAAGTGGATCGGCTGGGGTCCATCGCTCGGGACCCAGGCCAATAGGCTGATTGTGTGCCCTTTGGCAGCACCACAACACACAGGGGTATGGAGAGGAAGCGGCTGCTCCAACCCTTGAGTAGTGGCTGGTGCTTGTAACTGCAGGTGTAGCTCCAATTGGTTTAATGAGTACTGCACCTGCACTTACGAGAGCTATCCACTACACAGGGGTCGGAGAAGCAGCTTCCGCTCTGTACCCTGTGTGCTTGATAAAGGCGTCAGTTGACGCAGAAACGCGTTGCTTTTACTATTCTATGTATATGGTTATTTTTTGGGAATAAATTTAGCTTGCTATTAACCGCAGTTTCTAGAAGCTTATTCCCTTATCACTCAAAAGGGTTGGTGGTGTAGTGCAGCTGTAAGAAAAGTTTTTTTCTGATTGTTTTTGTACTACGTTTTCCCCATCTGTTTTTAAGAACGGTTGGGGTACTTTTTTAAGCTGCTGCTCTCCAGGACAGCATCGATGAGTATTATTAGTTACACATATATATGTTTTTCTGGATAATACAAGCGACCCTCCAGCAAAGAAACCTCTGAAAGGTGAACTCGGATTCCTGGTGCAGGCGGGACACAAAAAGTTTTTTGTTGCTCCGCCTGACACCCGGTAAGTAGAATTCCCTATAGTTATTTTCTTTCCCCATGGCTATGGCGCTCTCCCTAATTTGTGTTCATGAGAAAAAAATGAAATAAAAGTCTGTAAATTATAATGTACCCAAAATGATGTCAATGACAACTATAATGCCTTTCAATAGGTGGCACTGTGGAGGATTTATTACATCTCCCTTATTTGCATATTACCCAGAGGAGCGTGCATGGCCATTTGAGTCTCCTTACTTAGTTTATAGTTGCTCTCCCTAAGGAGAAAAGATAGCGTTTCTGACCCCTGAAAACTATAATGTCACTCACAGAAAATCAAGCCATCATTCGACTTTGTTGTTGAAAGGAAAAAAAAAAGAGATATGGCTGTTGAAAAAAAGGTCAAAGAAGAAACAAAAATTTGTTTGGTGCTGAAGGCCCAAAATAGGCTGGTCTTCACGGGGTTGTCCATTTTGGAGAATACCGTTTCTTAAAAGGTTCTTCTAACAATTAACTAATCATGAAGTATTGGACTCCTGGCCTGGCCCCAGCAATGAGATGTAAAATGCGTGGTAACCAGAAAGTAAACAATCCCCCGCAGCTCCAACATTGGGAAGATAATGCATTACGAATTCCTCAGAGTATATCAATGGGCTGTCCATTCACAGATATGAAAGACTCTCCAAGGCAAGAGGTGCTTTTTGTAGGCATCCCCTGCTCTAGTCCTGAAGGGGGGACTTCCCCAGAATAGGGTATGTGAATATGGGTTTTCTATCCCATACAATCACTTGTCAGACACTTAATGAAATTGCAAAAAAGTCCAACGAGAAGATCAGATTTCTGATGACCATGAAAAGGGTGTTAGAGATGCAGAATAGCTAGTACTAGTCTACTACTACTTAAGAAAAAGGGCGAAGGGTTTGATTTTCTTTATTCTTATTTCTGCCATTGCTTGTTTGTTTTTTAAAATCTGGTCTCCAACAAGACTTTTTGGAACAGTGTAAGTATGCTACCACACAGCCAGGATTATACATTTTAGGTCAACTTTGAACATGTTTACTGGAGACAAAAGTCACATAGCGTGAATACATCGGGCACTCAAGCTTTCTAGCACAGTTTAGCACTAGAGTGGAATTAATCTTGCCATGCTTGCCTAAGAGCAGATGTCTGAACAGAGTTGTTAACATGTGTCTGCCTATAATCAGAGCCTGGATGCCTTTAAAATAGCATCTGCTTGCAAATTGGATGTAGAGGAATTGAAGTTTAGTAATGCGTTATTTGTATCTGTGCCAATGCTACTGTATTTGTGGACGCATCCATTGTTATCATCAGATAAAGGGGTTTTCCGGTTATTTACTATTGATGGCCTATTCTCAATGGGAGAGAACCTTTCTATTACACTTACGTTTCCAACCCTGATGACGATGTATGACCCCGCTGCACTGACAGCTTGCCGAAGGATTAGTTGCTTGGCGGGGATTCCAGGAGGAGAATCCCTACAGATTAACTATTGATGACCTGTCCTGAGGAGTAAACAGTAATGTTCTGAAAATGGCTATAAATCAGATTATCAACAGTTTTCTGGTGCAAATTATGTGTTGCGACACATTTATCATGTGTTTTTAAACACTTTCTGGAAGTTTTCCTGACTTGTCTGAAAAAGGACATGGCCTAAACTATGCCAAGAATTGTACAAAATTGCAGCAAATTGTGCCCAATTTTTGGCATAAATTACGCCAGCTAATAGGTTTTTTATCTTAGACTATGGAGTCTTCAAATTCGACACATTTATCATGCAGTGATAAATACGGCATATTTTAAGACTGTCTAACCTAAGTCTGTGTGGTCTAACTTTTAGACAGTATTATTAAATAAGCCTCACAGAAATTTTTTTTAAGGATTTCAACGGAAAACATGTTATGCTTTTAGCAACCCAACAGTGTAATGTAATGTTTACGCCTGGACAACACCTTTAGGCCTCATGTCCACGGGCACGCACGGATCCCACTGCTCAATTCCGCAGCGGAATCCAGCCGTGCCCGCAGACATGGACAGGAAAAGACTTTTTTTTACTTGTCCAGATCCAGCGCGGGTCTCCTCCGTGCCAGACGGATCTTCTTTCTTCAGCACGGCGGATGCATCCAGGCGCGCCAGCGACGTGCCGGATGCATGCGCAGTGCAATTTATTTTTTAATCTCCTGCTTTCCCGCACATCCGCGACACGTCCACAGTGACAGCTGCGGCTGTGCAGCGGATCGGATGGCTTCAATGGAAGCCAGACTGCGTAATCCGCAATAAAAATACGGAGAGAGCTGTGATTTTTTCCCGCGTGTGCAATAGGCACGCCAGGGGAAAAAAATCACAACCGCATGCTTTAAATTGTTTTGCGGATGTTAATGCATCCCTATGGGCAGCTTGGTTTGTGGATCTCCTACGCGGGTGCAGCGCAAATCAAGCCCACCCATGGACATTGGGCCTTAATAAAGGGAATGTGTCAATTTTTAGTTATTTCTTTTTCTAATTTTGTCATTAAAAATCCTAATATCTTGCAGTATTCGCTGTGGCTATTAGGAGTTCTTTTATTTGGCTCAATTTGAGGCAGATAACAAGCATTCATTGACAATATCAATGCCTTTACAGGGGGCCGATGCAGATGGCAGTGGGGGACAAACATTCGTTAATATGATCATTCATCCCCATACATGTTCATCCATCATTGTTAGCAGTACATTTGTATATTTCCTGTTTCACGTGAAATGTGCTGTAGGCAACAATAACTTATAGTGCTGTATAAAAGATGCGATCATCCGGCAAAGTATTTGGTTGTTTGTTAGCTGATCACTGGCATCGTAACACAGGAAATTGATTGCATGACTGAACATGTAGATAAACGCTCGTTCCCACTCATTGGCCATACAAAGTGGCCTTAAAGGGAATATCACACGAAAAATATTGTTTATAGTTAAATCCAGCCCTTAGGGCGCCCACCCACTGGCGTTTGCGATTTTCGTGCGTGAAAAACGCAGCGTTTTCGCGGCATTTTTCCCGCGTTTTCCGTGCGTTTTTCGCGGCGTTTTTTGCCGCGTTTTCGCGGCTTTTCCATTAATTTCCATTGACTTTCATGGGTGCATTAGGAGAAAAATAAGGACACATATGCAACTGACAGTTCCTATGTTAAAAATCACAACGCAACGCAAAAAAAACCGCCAGTGGACAGGAGTACATTCAATTCTAATTGCTCTTGAGAAAAAACGCAAAACGCAAAGAAAAAAAAATCGCCAGTGGGTGGGCGCCCTTAATTCTAAACATTTTTTGCAAATACACTTTCTAAGCATTTTTCTCTAACCTAGATGTTCCAGGTCTAATATTAGGTCACCGCCACTTGCTATTTTTTTAAGAGCCTTTCTGTGTCTGGTCCACCTTTGAAAAAAATGTTCCAAGATTGTCACACCTACACAGTCCTACTTCTGTGCAGTAATGCTGTCTCATCCTCTTATGATTTGTTCAGCATCTCCTCTGACATCAGAGAAGATGCTGCAACTTCAGAAGTGGCCGCTCACCACACCAGGGATCCCTCCACAAACCATGAGAGGAGCAAGACTGAGCAGATAGAACAATTACTGAGGAGGACACAGAATAGAGACGATAGGTGGAACTATTCTAACATTAGTGCAGGAATATCAAGGGATATAAGTAATTTTAAATAAGTGTCATATAAAAGTGGAAGAGTGTATCAAGTAGGGAATCACAAGGCTCTGTCCTGGGCCCAGTGTTGTCATAAATAATCTGGAGGAGGAGGAAATTGATGTGAAACTGATAAAATTTGCAGATGACACAAAGGTACGAGAGATAGCTAACACTACAGAAGAGAGAGTATTCAAAAGGATCTAGAAAAGCTTGAACAGTGGGCAGCGACTAACAGAATGGTATTTACCAAGGAGAAATGCAGAGTCCTACATCTGGGCAAGAAAAATGAAAAAAGCACATACAGAATGGGAGGAATTGGGCATACTAATAGATCAGAGACTGAACATGAGTCAACAATGTGATGCAGCAGCCAAAAAAGGCAAACACAATTCTGGGATGTATTAGAAGAAGCATAGAGTCTAGATCACATGAGGTAATTATCCCCCTCTACTCTTCCTTAGTCAGACTTAATCTGGAATACTGTGTGTAGTTCTGGGCACCCTACTTTAAAAAAGACATGGACAAACTGGAGCAAGTTCAGAGAAGAGTTACCAAGATGGTGAACGATCTGCAAATCATGTACTATGAGGAACGGTTAAAGGATCTGGGAATGTTTAGCTTGCAAAAAAGAAGGCTGAGAGGAGACTTAATAGCTGTCTACAAATATCTGAAGGGCTGTCACAGTGCAGAGGGATCAACCCTATTCTCATTTGTACAAGGAAAGACTAGAAGCAATGGGATGAAACTGAAAGGCAGGAGGAACAAATTAGATAGTAGACAGTGAGGGTGATCAATGAGTGGAACAGGTTACCATGGGAGGTGGTGAGTTCTCCTTCAATGGAAGTATTTAAACAAACCCTGGACAAATATCTGTCTGGGATGATTTAGTGAATCCTGCACTGAGCAAGGGATTGGAGCAGATGACCCTGGAGGTCCCTTGCAACTCTACTATTCCATGAGTCTATGATATAAGGGTAGACTAGATGGACCATATAGGCTTTTTCTGCAATCAATTTTCTCTGTTTCTGTGTTTATACAAAAAATGATAATATTTGAATGCTGTATTTAATTATAAATAATATTTTTCATGGGACAACCCCTTTAAGGTTAATAATAATCAGACACTTTCTGTTCTGTACGTAGAACTTTTCAGCAGTCATCTAATTATCATTGCAGGCAGGGTTACAATGAAACGTAACACCTATATATAGAAAACATAACATCCACCATTCACAGTAGATAATGTCACATCTCACCTCCTCCTCCCTGTACAATGACCTCTGCACAGGTCACAAGGCATGCCCATAACACTCTCCTATAGAAGTCAATGAGTCCCTTCCAGTCTATTTTTCCTATGGCCAATAAGGCTGCTGTACTGAACAAGAAGCGCCAGACTATTATAAGTCTTAGTGGCCAGTGTGAAAACTGCAAAGATATTTGGATTTTTTTAATATACATAGTGACATGAAAAATAAAAAAAAACTAAATACTGTATATAATTTGTCACAAGTTGGGGGTCATTTAGCTCATTGGATCACAGTCTCTGGGATCAGATGGTTGGCACACACAGGAGATTCAGCCAACACACTGGATTCTAGTTTAAAGTCTAGTCCGTCTGGGCAATCACTAACAGCCTGTACAGTCCCTTACTAAGTTATGGCACTGTTAGGGCATGTGGCAGGTAGCCGGGTGATATATTTTTATACTCCTCTGCTCCTGTGATCCAGTGGTGCCCCGATCTGTACGTGGCATGAAAATCTGATTCTTTTGAAAGTGCCCTGTGTGAGCTCTCTCTTATAAAAGTCTATGGGATAGCATGCGCGTAGGACTTTGAAAAGAATCAATTTTTTGTGCTGCGCTAACTTCAGAGGGGGACACCGTTGGATCGCAAGAGTGGGGGAGTATAACAAAAAAAACATCACCCAGCTCCCTGTCACATCCCCTAACACTCCGTATATGTTGCTGTGGTGACGTGAGAGGTTCAGTTTAAGTAACTGAGCTGACTTGCCATATACACATCCTTAGCCATATTTCTAACCTGCAATCAAACATCACATTCAACAATGGCCTAGCCATTCAAGGGATTTGATGTGTTTTTTCTCAAGCACACCTGATGCAACTAATTAGTTGCAGGGTTGAATAATTCTGAGACTGCAGTAGTCATTAAAAGTGTAATTTTGTGTTGATTTGGCAAAACCACTTATTATATTAGTTGTGTTGAGCTATTTAACCCCTTAACACTTCAGTTACGTCTTGCAGGTTTGGGGTTTGTATGTTCACGGGTTGATCCCACTCCATACAATGCGGGTGCTAGCTGTTTCTTACAGCCAACGCCGGCCTGCAACAGCTCTGATAAGCCGTGTTGCTCATCGGAGCTGTTAACACTTCTGAAAGACCCAGGGCTGCCATTGCAGAGTATCTATCAAGCTTGATTGGTGTAGCTTGATTGCCTGTCAGATCGCAGTATAATGTAATGCTATGGCATTACACAGATACATACATCAATGGATAAATAAAGGAATTATTTTTTTTAGGGAGAAGGAATAAATAAAAATGCAAAAGGGGTTAAATTATTCTTGTTTGATTTTTTTTTTGTGCAAACAGATAAAAGTAAATAAATTAATAATACACTTATAAATTAATACTAATATGTAAACCTTATTGCAATGGGGGTTGAGTAATGTTAGTTAAAACTTTATGTATTTATTCTTTGACCCAATTTGCACCATATGCAAAGTGCACCCATGTAATGTCTCCCATTGAAAACAATGGGAGAAGCCCTGCAAACCTCTGCGGCTGACAGCTGCGGCGGAGGATCGCCACATCCCCAAAGTGATGCGAGGCTGTTTTCACATGAAAACATCTCACCTGCTAGGCGATTTCACATGGATGCCGAGCGCAATATGGAGGCAGAATTCACAGCCCCATATCGCGCTTGCCCATGTGAAGTTATACAACTTATACAACTATATTGAATTAGACGGTTATAAATAAATGACCCTAGATTTTCACTTAGATCTTTAAAAAGCATTTTCCCGACAGTTTGTTGATACTCCTGCAGCAGTGATGTTCCATACAACCGCATGGCTGTTGCATCTAGTGATTGGCTGCAGTGATCACATGGCTCTTTGGCATGGAACCACTGCAGGAAAATCGACAAGTAGCAGCGGGGACCACTGAAGCAGTGGTGCTGAAGCGTTGGGGGTGGGATAGAGAGCAAGAAAAAAAATCTATTATTTTATTGTATTTCCTCTCCTTATCTTATTTTTTCAGATCCCAGAAAATCCCTTTATGATACAAGTTGTAATGCCAAACAACTCCAAATATAAAACTCAGGTATACCTGAGAATGTCACCCTTGTCATTTTTCACCAGACCATTAACTTCCAAAATTAGGGTAGTTCGCTGACCATAGTAAATTTCTTGAAACACTGTTAAATGCCAATATCCCCCTGATGTACTAACCTTTTTTTGTCTACTAGTTTTTAATTCTATCTTTACCTAAAGGGCTATATGCAAAAAAAGGAAAAACGGCATAGATTGTTAAAGTCACCCTTTACTAGAATTATAGACATCTTTCAAATGACATGAGATTTGGAAGTTGCTCTTCCATTAAAAGGAACCTTTATCACACTGACAATGAAGTCCATTCTGCAGGCAGCAGATCATAGAGCAGGAGGCGCCGGGGAGACGATATATAGTTTTATGGGGGAATATTCAGTATAACCTGCATTTTATTAATTGAAATCATTGTTCATTCTGAGCATACAGCAATCACTGAGGCAGAGAAGTCTATTATAAATGTATGGCCCTTCACAGAACAGACGCCTTAAAACTCAATTTAATTCAAAATATTAAAATATAGGGCTTAGGTCTGACACA
The DNA here is from genome assembly GCF_035609145.1 of Eleutherodactylus coqui. Classification (NCBI taxonomy): domain Eukaryota; kingdom Metazoa; phylum Chordata; class Amphibia; order Anura; family Eleutherodactylidae; genus Eleutherodactylus; species Eleutherodactylus coqui. The sequence goes on along the minus strand of NC_089840.1, from coordinate 87,081,211 downwards.
TACAAATAACAATGGTGTCCCTAGTCACCTGACCAAATATCAAGTGATGAGACTCCTAGGGGTACCGTAATAGTGGACAGACATGGGGCACTTATGACGAACAACTGAAGATTCCTGGTTAATAGAATCCCTAAAAATAAGGTATGAAATAGGGCTGATCAGGGACACAAGTGGCTAGCCAATATAGGCACATGTGACCCTACTGGTTCGGAAACAGGCCTGTAACCCGTGCATCCACAAACTGGATACGTAAACCCAAACCTAGTAGTACATGACAACAACTCACTCAGAAAATCAATGTCCAGTTCAACCCACACAGAAAATAGTACTTTGGAAAAATAGCTATCCAACCTAAAGCTTTAGGTGAGAGGATCCCCCCAAAAAACAAAAGATTGACACGAAAAAATGTAGTATCACTATCTTGTATTCAGTCTGTAACTATCTTGTTGGAGTATTAACAAAATCCAATGGTTTAAAATATACCCATTCGTTCTGAAAGTTCCTATTGGTTCTAAATTACTTATAATTCAGATACTTCTAGAGATGAGAGAGCGAATATTGCCTTTTGCGAGTACCTGCCCGCTCGTCTCGAAAGATTCGGGTGCCGGCGGGGGGCGGGGAGCGGCGGGGAAGAGCAGGGAGGAACGGGGGGGAGATCTCTCTCTTCCTCTCTTCCCACTGCTCACTCCCGCAACTCACTGCTCACCCCCGCCGGAACCCGAATCTTTAGAGACGAGCGGGCAGGTACTCGAATAAGGCACTACTCGCTCGAGTATTTGCCCTTAGCGAGTACGCTCGCTCATCTTTAGATACTTCCTAATGATACAATTAGCTCATGTTGGTTCAACGCGTTTCCCTGGAGGATATAGTTAATCAGGAACCAAGTTACTCCTATCATATAGAAAATTGCTCAAGACTAACCCCTGGAAGTGCTTGTTAGCTACATCTAATAGTGGAAGGAGGCTAACTAGGCTGAATCTAGTAGACAAATAAGGTGTCCAGTTTCTACTTCAATCTAGAAAAAATGACCTGCCTCGCCAACTAGACTCTTTGCAGGAGCATACGAAACTGAATAAGGTACAATAACCCTGCCTACTGAGACATAAAAATATAGATAAAAAATGAAGATAAATAGCATAGCCAGCAGTCCAATGGGCGATCCTATCAGTGATTGACAATTATTTCTATATGTCTAAATGTCAAACATTAATGCCGTGTTTTCAGCACTGCGCTAATCACGGTACAACGCTCCCATTGTTTTCATTGGAGCCTCTCAGACAGGCGCTCAATTTTTGAGCGGAGTCTGTTCTATTTTCGACGTTTCGCACACCTCATCCATGATGAGGTATGCTAAACTCCGCTGATGGACGTAGCTTCCTGCGGCTGAAAGGGAAATCGCGGCGCTCTGCCGAACGCCTATGTGAGGGAGGCCTTACATCTCCAACTCTGTTCTGGGGAGTATTTGCAAGGAAAGCTCCTTAATACATATACCTAAAGTGCAGCACTACCAGAAATTATGTGTGACTTACGTTGAAAGTATAAATGTTAGAGAGTTTGGAAGAGAAAGAGCAGAGAACGAAAGAAAAACATGTAGGGACTGAAGTTGCATCTCCCTCCTCCTTGTCTTCTATTTACTATACTACTCTAAATTGATTTTTGGGGGCCCTGAAGAGGTTTATGAATATTTACAAAAAGTTTGCAGGGAAGAAAATGGGAACCTAATTTAATGAGGTTACATCTGAATCTTCAGGCGCATTATCAAGTTTGTGCGAGCAGGGCTGTTTTTTTCACTCGACGCTGACAACATTTTGACAGTATCGAGTGGAATCATTTATGGGTCGTTCTTTATAGAATGGGTTTTGGTGAGAAATTTATGGCATCGGTTAAACTGCACTATTTAATGCCAGGGGCAAGAGTGAGTGTAGATGGTCATATTTCTGGTCAGATGATGTTAGAGAGGGGAATAAGGCAGGGGTGACCCCTGTTCCCTCTTCTCTTTGCCTTGGCAATCGAGCTCCTGACTGGTTTGAAAACGCAATCACCCAATATAGTTGGATTGCAGTACAGAGAAATTGAGGAACATATCTCATTATATGCATATGATATGTTGTTGTATACGAGGGGTGTGAGTAAATCATTGAGTCTTATTATGTCCATTTTCTATATGTTTGATGAGATGTTGGGTTTCACTATTAACTGCAGGAAATCTGTAATTCTTCCTTTAGAGCCCTTGCCAGTGAATCATTCTTTAGAACATACGCAACTATAAATAGTGAAGGAATTCAAATATTTGAGAGCTGTGGTATCTTCTAAGGCTCAAGACTATATTTCTGCCAACCAGCTTCCATATATACGAAAGTTTGAGGAGTAGGTGAAGGTTTGAAACAGATATATCCTGGGGGTCTTTTTATAGCTTTGAACAATTTAGAGATCGCAATGGTTTCCCCCATAGTTATTTTTTCCAGTTCCTTCAGCTACGACGTACGTTTGCTGCTCAGGCCCCGTCAGTGTCTGTACTAATGGTTCAATGTCCTTTGGTGAATTTTCTTGGGTGTTCTGGAGCTATGAAGGGTGTAGTACCTTATTTATATAGATAAATACATTCTTATTAGAGATGAGCGAGTATACTCGCTAAAGGCAATTGCTCGAGCAAGCATTGTCCTTAGCGAGTACCTGCCCGCTCAAGACAGAAGGTTCGGGTGCCGGCGGCGGGCAGGGAGCTGCGGGGGAGAGCGGGGCGGAACGGAAGGGAGATCTCTCTCTCCCTCTCTCCCCCCCCCCGCTCCCTCTTGCTGACTGCCGCTACTCACGGCACCCATTTCGAGCGGGCACGTACTCGCTAAGGACAATGCTCGCTTGAGCAATTGCCTTTAGCGAGTATACTCGCTCATCTCTAATTCTTATTATTTACAGCGATTCCCGATAAAGGTAAAAAAATTGGGAAAAAGATTTAGGCCAAATCAGAGAAGATAAATGGGCCGCAGTGTTGGGTAGGATTCCAATGATATCTAAATTTAAAAATCAACGACTATCGCAATTGTATTTAGTGCATAAAGTTTATCGTACTCCATTAAACGTGCATGTTGTTTAACATGCATATTAGCTTAAACTCATACTGTTCGAAATGTTTTATGGATGGTGCACATTTATTACATATGGTCTGCGATTGCGTAAAATTGCGTCAATTTTGGAATTGGCTATTAGAGATAATTATACATATATATCTTGTCGATATTGGTCTTAATCCTAGAATTTGTATACTCGGTATTGTGGATGGGCTTGATGGGCATACTCTTTTTGGAATTCAGAGAACATTGTATCAGCCACGGAAGTTGATTACTACCCATTGAATACAGCCAGCTCCCCTGAGAGTAGCAGATTTTGTCACAAAAATAAGAGAAGCCATATCTCTGGAAAGGAGGGAATATATCAAAAAACAGGATATTTGACTAAGTTTGCGGAAATTTGAGGAAGATGTTTTGATATAATATATCAGCTTTCATACAATATCTCAACGAACCATCACGCAATATGAACTATCCATTATATATAATAGAGGAATGTATGAATGTCTTGAAATCAAGAGGTAACTATATTCAAGAATAGAATTTCAATAAAAATGATATGATTACAAAAAAGGTGACCTTCAAGCTGCTTTTGGCTTTTGCCAATAGGACATTGTACAAAATTTCATGTATTTACATGCTATACTGATTTATGTAAAAATATGTCCATAGCTCAAAGAGTATTTTCCCAAGCTCACCCCAACGGTAAAAGGTTCCGAACTGTCGGGAGAGGCAATGGTTTAAAATGAGTTATTCACGGTGATAACGATTGTACTTGAGTTTTGATAGGTTCATTTAATACCTAAGCTTTTGACCCTTGCAGATTTGCAGAGCAAAACATTTCGAAGAAGACAACTGTACCCAGAACATGTAATCAGGATGGACTGCCTTGCGCAATAGCATGACAAAATTAATTGAATAAACCATGAGGACACTAGATCTGACATCAGTGTAATTTGCAATGCATGTCAAGTTCCTCCAACGTAATTTATTCTAATCTTTTGTCAATCGCCATGCTGAGAGGAGCCAACCTTGTCTTTAGATACTGTCTTTAACAAAATAAGTTTCGACATGAAAAACTAACATGTCAAGGGAAGAAGTGTGATGAGCTCATCTGGAGAAAGCATCTGTGCAACACCTAGGTTTATGTTTGACAGGGACAATAAAATGCCTTGTAAAGCAAATACAGGATTTAGGTTGGCAAAACCACCCAACCATTGAGCAGTAATGAACTAAAACTAGTACTGGGTGGAAGTTGTATCACAGTAATACAATGTCTATAGTTAGTCCGTCAAGGTCAACTTATAATTAACCTGCATTATTGATCCAGAGCAGGAAAAGTTCAACCCCAAAAAAAGGACTTTGTATCACATTTGTTCTAAATCATGTAAAAGGATAATTGCAACTGATTAATATACAGTACTAGTTATTAGGATTATTTATAGTACCCGTGTTTCTGGTGGCACAATGTGCCCCTTACTCATATAATAATATATAGTAAAAGGGATTTTTTCCAACACTGGACAACCGTTGACAATCAGATGAAAGCTGGACTGGTGTTGACGGCATTGGCACTCGAGATAACATGATATCACGTTCAGGAGATGTGAAGATAGTGGTGAAGGACTATGCTTCAATGTTGTTGGTCAATATGAATCACCAACTATGTATATGTGTAAATTTGTGAGGGGTAATTTATTGGAGTCCCCGCACAGGTGTGCAGGTGTGTCACAACCAGCTGCAAAACTGCCAGACTGAGTACTGCTGTATCCATAGCAAGTGAAGCCGCAGGGGTTTGTGGGGGATGTAGTCATTCAGTGCACAAGAATAAAGGTCCTGTGATGATGTCACCATCATGTGATCAGGAGGCGGAGCTAAGAGCCGGGAACTGATTGCATGATGGTGACATCATAACTGGTGCATGTCAGGCTCTGTACGTAACTCATACAGCACACAAGGACTGACAGACAAGTGGTCGTTAGTACTTTGACGAGACATGAGGGTTGGACAAAGGATACAGCCCACCTTTGAGAAGTGCTTAGTTAGTTAAAGGACATTTGTCAGCATATTTTTGACTACTAAACCAGTGGCATGAAAAACACATGGATGTGGAAAAGGCTATCATACCTCCCTCAGTATTCTGTCTGCAACAGTTACCCTGAAATCAGTGATTGATTCAGCCACATGTAAATTAGGCTAGAACTGTCCAATGGGTGGTCGATATTAGAGAGTAGCCTTGGGTTTTGTGCATTATACAAATCTCAAACAATTCCCATTGCTGTTGAGTGACATCTTAAGTATGACATTAGCAATCAATTGAGAGCCAGAGGGAAGCTTAGAGTATTGTATACTACAGAAAGCCCTAAACCACTTGCTAGTAATAGACCACCTATCAGATTGTTCTAGCATCACATAAAGCACGTGGCGGAATCAAGTGTCAATTTCAGGGTAACTGAGGTAGCAAGAGCAACGGGGGGGAACAGGTTAGCCTTTCCTCCATGTTAGCGTGTGTTCTGTTATATGGCTCAATAGGCAAAAATCTGCTGACAAATGTTGTTTAACCTCTTAAAAACGAGGGTGTTTTGGTCTTAAAGAACCAGACACATTTTTAGGGCTTGTACCTATGTGGTAGTTTTACTGCCCTATTTTTTTTTCTTCAGTTACCAAAATAGTTCTTGCTGTGCTTTTTTCCATGACATAAAAGTCCTTTTTCATATATCTTTTTTCACTGACTTTGTTTCCGTTTTTAAGTTTTAGTGGGGATAAAAAGCTAAAAAAATAATAATAAAATATATATTTTTAAATGTATAGTTATTTGTAAAATTAGAATATTTACGCTAAAATAAAGTACCTCTGGGGGTTATTCACATTGTCTGCTTTTCAATCTCACACGTTTCCACTGTATCTGAGGCATCCATAGGAACCCTAATTACAGGGGAAAACATCCCCCTGTGGTGACAGTAGTCTCTAACACAGCTGATCTGGATCTGCTAGGACCCTGCAGCTCTGTTGTGCAGGGGGCACCCAGCCGTCATGTGATCACTGGGTCGAATTGTGAAAGTAACATTTTTGCTTTTTCTCTTCACTACATAGTGCTCATTGAGCGCTATGCAGCCTGCAAAAGAGAAGGCAGAAGCGGTTACAAACTGCTTCTGCCTTCTTCTCTGACCCTCAGCATACTAACAGCCAAGGACCCCGACCTGCTCCTGCTACATTGCAGGAGCTTTAATCCCACGTCATATTTTTACTATCACCAGGAACTGAAGCCCAAGACCAAGCGCCATAAATTGACAGTGCTTGGTCCTTAAGGAGTTAAAGTATTTTTCCCATCTCAGAAAGTGAGGAACATATCAGTAGGAGAGACCATCAATTTCTGACCGTGGGGTCCAACTACTAGAACCCCCATGATTCTGAGAATGAAGGGGTTGCATCTCTGGTTTAGAACTGTGGTCCCTTTATAAATATTCCTTGGACAGTAGTGCTCACAGCCACCAGCTATGTAAGGAATGTGAATATAGCTCCATTCACATGAATGGGGCCATGCTGCAGTTCCTTGCATGGCTGGTGCCTGGAAGTGCTGCTGCTCAAAGCAAATCTGCAAAGGATATCCAGTGATTCAATCAGACCCCCACCAATCAGGGATCCCTTTCTGAGATGGGAAAACTCATTTTAAAATAACAGTGGCACAAAGATGTAAAGTTGGGGCGTTGAAATGAATGTTTAATTCGAATGAAATACCCCCTTAACATTATATTTTTAGTACTTATCCGAATAACTGCTACAAAATTACAAATTAAAGCACAGAATATTAAAATGATCATACAGTCTCCTTTGGATGTATTATGGGAAGACCTTATTCACTGGAAAATAATTACAAAATATGCTTCATATAAAACTCTTAATGTTACATACTTCCTGCAATATACAAGGCTTATTATAAACTGCAATGCAAAGTATTCACTGATTCTACTATTGGAAAGCTCCATCTCATCTTCAGTCCTTCATCAGAAATGAATTATTGGAAATGTTGATAAACGTTAAAAGTTTACTTAAATGAAAATTCTAACTAAAAAAATAACAAAAAAAAGTAGCCTGTTGTATATATTTTTTCTTTTTATTAGAATACACTGAAACGTTCACTTAGCAATACAGACAGCAGTGGGTCAGTGGCATACTGGATCTCTGAACTTGGAGATCCTTGGTATCACTACTAATCTGTAGAAGGGCGTGTACTGATACTGTATGTGATCAGGTAGAGGACTCTTTCTCTGGTAACTTTCTTTATAAAATCAAGTCCTAAGATAGTTCTAATACTACCGTGTTTCCCCAGAGGCACTGTCTTATTTTACTTATTTAGCAGGCTCTGTCCGCGTCCCACACGTGGCTCTCCGGAGGTCCTTGCTGTTCTTCAGTCCTAGCCGCTCGTACAACACTTCCTGGTTATAGGATTCATAAATCCCGCCTCGAAGAAGCAATGGCTCTGATTGGTTCTAGAGCGCTGCTCAGTCAATCAATGCAGTGGTCGATGAACCAATCACAGCCATCGAATTGGTTCATCCAGCGCTGCATTGATTGGCTGAGCCGTGGTGCTTGAAAAACCCATCAACAGTCATCGCGTTGTGGAAGCAGGATTTATGAATCAGCTGTGAGCCGATGGCCAATTCATAAAACCCATCTTCACAACGCAATGCTGTTGATTGGTTCGAATATCACGACTATGCAAATTAATGCAGCACTGGATAAACCAATGTGATGGCTGTCATTGGTTCATCGAGCGCTGCATTGATTGGCTGAGTAGCACTCAAAAACCAATCGCAGCCATTGCATCCTGGAGGCAGGATTTATGAATCCTGTAACCAGGATGTAGTGTTGTACCAGCAGCTAAGACTGCGGGAATAGCGCGGACCTCCAGAGAGCAGCGTGAGGGACCAGGACCGAGTCTGCTAGGTAATGCATTCCTTTTTTATGTATTGTACCTAGGGCTTATTTTCACAGTAGGGCTTATATTTCAAGTCTCCCCCAAAATCCTGAAAAATACAAGGAGGGCTTATTCTCAGGAAAGCATGGTATACTTTATTTGTAAAGAGTTTGTTATTGCTCTAAAGCATCCACAATAAAAAGTGAAACACTTTTGACTACAAATCCTTAGGGTGCACTCAAACCTAGCTTATTTGCTGAAGATTGTCAAATAATTTGGTTCAGATCTGCAGCAGATTTCACCCTTCCAATTGAATTCAAAATGAGGGGGAAAGATTTGCAGCAAAATTATCAGCAAATCAGCTACGTGTAAACACACCCTTAGTGTTCTGAGCCTACAGCTCTTATGTAGACCTATGTGTCTCTATGGTTACAGACTACAAAAAAAGCTCTGTAACCCTATCCTGCAGTCATACTTCTTTCAATCTGACCTCTGTGTCTTGCCAACCATCGGGATAAAACCTAGCATGGAATAAGGGACATAACCATGTGAATGCAAAATCAGACTACACATGCCAGGGGCATTCACAAAAGGGGAGGGGTTATGTGGTTAAATCCCTCCTCCCTCATGAGCTCCCGCCTTCTTCAGCTCATTGCTGTGGCTCTCCTCTTCCAGCTGTTTAGACAGTGTGTATGATCTGTATTTCATGTTGCATGACATTTGGTGATGAAAGGAGAGCATTACATGGTAGATTTCACATTTCACCAGCAGGTGGCAGATAGTACTACAAACAGCAGTCTATTTGGAGAAGAGACGGAGGAGGAGGAAATAGGAATCACTGCTGTCTGTAGCAGTTCTGACATGCTGTGCCCGCCCTTCACCCGTTTAGGACCAGCCACAGTAAATTTACGGCGGCTGGTCCTGGGCTTAGAGCACCGCCAATTGTAAAATTACGGCGGTGCTTTAAGTCTCCTCCCTCTGCAAACAATCAGAGACAGGAATGGGTTATCAGCTGTTAGTGACAGACGATAACCTGGAGCAGAAGGCAGGAGGGGTATTTAACCCTTTCTGCTTTCTGCCTCCCCGATACATAGTGCTCAATGAGCACTGTGTGGGGAAAGTGAAAGTAAAATGCACTTTCACTACGGGAGCCCGGGAGGGTCATGTGACCTCCCGGGATTCCCTGCTACTGCAGAGCTGGAGGGTCAAACCCCTAATGTCACTACAGGGGTTGCTTTCCCCTGTAACTAGGGCTCCTATGGATGCCCTAGCTACAGTGGAATAGTGTCAAATAAAGAAAAAAAAATGTGAATGTCCCCCAGAGGTCTTACATGACATCATGGGGGACATAGATAGTAAAAAACACAATTACATAAATAAGTAAAATAAAATTCCAGAATAAAACAATAATATATACATAAGAAAGAAAAGAACCTAAAAAAGGCGCCAACAAAAACCGTCGCCGTATGCGCCCTGTAAACCAAAACCATACATAATATATATCAAAACGTCCAAAACAAATAAAGGAACCCATATTCCCATACTTTATTTTAGCGTAAATATAAAAATAATTAAAACAAATATATATAAATGTAAAAAAAAAAGATTTTTTTTAGCTTTTACCTCCAATAAAACTAAAAAACTGAAAAAAGTCAATGAAAAAGATATTTAAAAAAATAGCCCTATATGTCACGGAAAAAAAAAACGCAGCAAAAATAATTTTGATAGCTAAAAGGTAAAAAAATAGAGCAGTAAAACCGCCACATGGGTAAAATCCCTAAAAAGTGTCTGGTCCTTAAAGGGGTTGTCCCGCGCCGAAACGGGTTTTTTTTTTTTTCAACCCCCCCCCCCCCGGTCGGCGCGAGACAACCCCGATGCAGGGAGGTAAAGAAAGCTTACCGGAGCGCTTACCTTAATCCCCGCGCTCCGGTGACTTCAATACTTACCGCTGAAGATGGCCGCCGGGATCCTCTGTCTCCGTGGACCGCAGCTCTTCTGTGCGGTCCATTGCCGATTCCAGCCTCCTGATTGGCTGGAATCGGCACGTGACGGGGCGGAGCTACACGGAGCCTGCATTCTGCACGAGCGGCTCCATAGAAGACTGCAGAAGACCCGGACTGCGCAAGCGCGGCTAATTTGGCCATCGGAGGGCGAAAATTAGTCGGCACCATGGAGACGAGGACGCCAGCAACGGAGCAGGTAAGTATAAAACTTTTTATAACTTCTGTATGGCTCATAATTAATGCACAATGTACATTACAAAGTGCATTATTATGGCCATACAGAAGTGTATAGACCCACTTGCTGCCGCGGGACAACCCCTTTAAGGTACAAAGCAGCCTGGTCCTTAAGGGGGTTAAAAGAAAACCATCAGAGAAGGTAAGTGTGTGTCACATTGTATATATATACAATTCATGTGACCCTTCATAAATCCTGGTCTAGTTTGACAGGTAAATGGTAGGTGGGACTATATAGAACATATAAAATACTTCTATATTTAATGTAATTAAAAACACATCAAAGTCTAACAAGCTAGTCTGAGACACAATGGGCATCTCATAAAGAAAGAGCTGCTTCCAAGACCACATCTACACACAGTCCATCACATACAGATCTATACGCCAGAAATAGTTCTAAATGGCTAAAGACTTCATCAATACAACTGTGACACAAGAATGGGGAATGAATAAAGACGCTTGAGTTCAATGCAATCAGACTACCACAGAATAGCTGCAATTCCATCCACTTGTTTCAATCTCAGATGAACCATACCATACTGAGCCGAATCCTGATTGAAATGTGATTGGCACTTACATGAATAGCAATAGTTTCTTATTCATTCAGGAAGAGTGGCTGCATTAATTCTTAGAGATGGAAGAAGAGGATAACTTCAGGAACCCAGCCTTGGTTCCAATACCCCGTGGAATCACTTTGCTGGATACTTCATTATATTGCTCTATAAAGCCCCAATGAAATAATGCAGCCAACCACCTGAGGAACTAATCGGAATCCATACTGCATTGCTTGAAAGGCCCTCCACGAGTATCACTGGCAGATCAGCTGTCACTTTGTATCTGCTCACAAATTAGAGTTATGGATGGGAGACGTTTATTGGAACGACTGATTAGAGGCCATTGTTATTTCTCTATAATGTATACTGTCTATAATTCATTTTAGTCTCATATTCCTAGAATAACATAGTATATTAGGCTGGAAAAGAGACTTATATCCATCCCCCATGTTGATCCAGAGGAAAGCAAAAAACTCCAATGAGGTAGAAGCCAATTTTCCCAATTTAAGGGAAAAAAATTATTTCCCAACTCTAAACTGGCAATCGTGATAATCCTTCGATTACAGACCCTTCTGCAGTAATCAGTGACTATAACATGTAATATTGTATCACTCGATAAAGACGTCCAGGTCCCTCTTGTACTCGTTTATCAAACTCTCCATCACCACGTCCTCAGGCAGGGAGTTCCATAGTCTCACCGTTCTTACAGTCAAGAACCTCCTTCTATGTTGGTGATGAAACCTTCTTTCCTCTGGATGTACAGGGCACCCTCTTGTTACAGTGGCTGCGGAGGTTTCCGCTCCAAATACACACAGATCAGAGCGGAAACCTCCGCACCGACGTCCCATGTACTGGCCGTCCCTTGTCACTGGAGGCAGACTCTCATTTATTTCAATGAGAGCCGTGCCTACAAATACAAGCGCCGGCCACTACATGGAGGTCAGCGCAGAGGCTTCTGCTCCGACCTCTGTTATTGGGGCACTGACAACATGCGCCGGCTAAGTTGATCGGTCGGGGGCCTGAGCGGCGGACCCCAGCTGGTCAACTATTGATGACCTATCCTGAGGATAGGTCATCAGTAGTATTTATGTCTGGAAAACTCCTTTAAACATGGTCTCCTCTAGGTGAGGCCATAGATGTTTATAAGTAAGTAAGTGAACACCGCTATCAGTACATACAACATAAAGTACTTTATGTTCTACATAAATCTGCATGTATTCGCAGCAAGTGTGATCAAACTATTGCGTTCCCAAACTCTTCAGTCAACAACTTGGTGGTAAAAAAAACCCAGCTTCAGCATTAAACACTGTGCACTGTGATAGCTTTTTCACATTATTAGTATTGAAATTAATTGCATTTCATTTTCTATAGCAATATTCTAGTCTCACAAACTGGCAGTTTAACAAGACAGATAACCTTGAGCGCAGCGTTACTGATTAAAAAAAAAATCTAAATGTATAACCAAAGAAAATTCTGATAGCTTTCCCATAAAATCAGTATTGTCATTCTAAATACGATCTGCAGTTAAATATTTACTAAACAAGAATAAATGGATATTCCAGCATAATAAAGGACTCGGAGCCTCAGGAGTCTACAAGAGGAAATGGCATCTGTTGTATTAAAGGGCTTGTGGCAAGATGGCATATCCTGGACATAGGCTCATGAGGACCTATGAGCATCATCAATTGGGGTCCCCACTTGGGAAGAGCGGCTCCTGAACTGGTGGATCATCTGCCATCACGTTATTGCAGGGTAGACATTTTGTAATACTACATGTCCCCGCAGCTTCTGTAATGTCAGGTTGGCCATGTCTTCCCCCAGCAAAATCAAGGTTGCCGGTAGTAGCAAGAGCGTGACTCAGGGAAATCAGCTGATTGTCCTGGATTCTCGAAGAGGTTGTTCTTCGAGACCCTTGTACATCTTTCCAATGGTGCCCACTTACAGTGCCATCCACAAAGGAACGTGTGACCCTTGTCATGAATTACTGGCTGTAGTGAGACAGTGATTGGCTGCAGCAGTCATGTCCTGGTTATTGGTGATGTCATCAATACAGCAGGAAGTAGAGATCAGCTGAGGACTAGGCATCGGCGGGGCCTCAAGTGAGGCAATTTAGCCTTTTTCATGTTTTTACATAAGGCTGAGCAGCTGCATAAGCCCTTTAAACTCTTTTCTCCACTCTAAACTTCCAATGCTAGAAGATAGTTTGTTATCATTTTGTGTCTTTTGTATTTTGCCTGTGTCTCTCGGTTTTTGGCACCACATGTGCCTCATCCCTGTGGTATATGAATTTCCAAGCAAGCTTCTGAATGCTGCTCAGTCATTTATCCTGTGCCCTAATTGTGGCCATCCTGGCCATGTGGTGGTTGAGCCCTGCTCATGAATACCTTCTCGGCAATTTTTTGTTGTTGACCCCATAGTTATTAACATCTCTGTATAAACCCTGGTGCATCACCATCCAGCTGTTGATGATTGCAACTACCTACAGTAATGCTGCCTTCGTATTTGCAATGGAACCTCCAGTTAGAGGTTCCATCGCAGATCCAGAACAAAATACCAAAAGAAATAATGCTGCATGCAGCGCATTTTCTACGGGGAAACTGCCGGGTAGCTGAGAGGAAACTAAGTGGACCCCATTATAATCCATGGGGCCCATTCAGTGGAGTTCCATCATAAGACAGATCCGTTCCACCAAGGGATTCCCCTTTCCTGCCCCCACCCCCCCAACACAACAGCAAAATAGAATGCCCGCTACGGATGTGCAAGAAGCTTGTGAATTCTGGCTATTGCTTTATATGGTACAACTAGCCTTAGTATCTATACAGTACAATTGTTATTTAATTATATTTATAGGATAAAAGGATAAGGTGTAACTAAAATTAGAGCAATTAGCTTAACAAGATCATGGACTTGCCCTCAATACCTAACTGATAGAACAAACCACTTAACGCAATGTTAAAACCTGAAAACAGAAAAAAGAATATTTCAAATTCATTCTAAAACCTGACGATGACATCAGTGATAAAAGTGACACTTATTAAATATATATGTATATACATATAATATTGAAAATGTTCTCAACATTACTGATCTACAATATATGAAATATCTCCATAGCTCGCATGGATGTGCTTTGTGTGCTATAAGCATTATCAAGAAATACATTTTTCATTCAGTCACTAAAATATGCAAACCGGAAATATATTTGATTAAGCTAATGTAATAAAAGTGTTATCCAACCTCGCTAAAGAACATTGCTTAATTGTTTTCCAGTAATCTCTTGAGAAGCACCCAACATGTTCAAATGATCAGATTTGGTCTTTTAGCTATTTTTTTACACATGTACAACCACCAAAATTTTACTTGCAGGAATTTTTACAACAAACCTTTGCTTTTATTTGTATTTTTCTACTTCTTCTCATGTTTGAGCACATGTGCTAGATGTGTTCACTCGTAGAACTGTAGACATGTTGGAAGACATAACGCTACGCTTAGGGGAGAATGGGCAAAATTTACAAAATGTTCTTAAAGTTTCCACTTATTGCCATTATGTCAAACGTCCATCTAAATCATCCAACTAAATCTAGTACGTTTTTCTTTTGCCCACTTGTGCCACCGCTGCTTTCCAGCCAGCTTCAGATTTCCACAATGTTATTTAAAATAGCCGCCGGGAAGTACAAAATCTTCATCTCCCACAATGCCCCATTGTCAGTTACTAATGACAGAACATTCATGACTGTACAAACTGTGTCATCATTATTAAATTTGAAGGTATTAAGCAGCCTGACCAGTAAAACAGCAGAGCCTACGGGTCGTGACCATTGGATACCAACGGAGAACTAAACAAGGGGCAAGGGGGAGACCACAGGTAATGCCATATCTCTGTAACTTTGTAAAACAAGTTATGATGTTACATTACAGAATTACATGTTATCAACTTATGAAGGTTATAATTTTCACTGCTTATTGCTGGTATACCCCTTTAAACTACCCTACAGAAAAATGGGCACTAATAAAGCAATTTATCTGAAATCAATTGATGGCAACTGTAGTACCCCTTCTTCTGCATTTACTTTAAAAAGCCTACAATATTACATGCATTTGTAGCTGTAGTTATCGGTGATTGTACCTACACCTCCCAACAGTTGAATCCCATTAACGAGAGACACTTTAAGCCTCACTCCCTATTGCCACAGGAAACTCTGGTATATATAGACTAAGACATAGGTCCTCTCACCCCATGTGGTAGATCAGGTGACAAAAGAATGCCATCGCTGGCAATCAAATGTGGCAGTTTCGGTATCATCCCATGAAAGGTGATCTTTGGCCTTCCCTGCCAATGCTTCTCATTTTTTTAAATTCCACGGGACAGCAATTTTTGCCAGTCTTGTCTCAGGGAGATGTAGAATGTGTCCAGCAAAATGGAGCTGGCATGCCATGACTTACAAGTGGAGTGGCCACGTACCAGAACATCGGTAAGCTTCTTTATCCATAACCCATTTATGGTAAGTGACCCTGAACAGGCGACGAAGGCACAGTTGTTGGAAAACATCAAGTCACTGGTTGATACGTGTGGTTCATTTCCATGTTTCAGGTATGTATAAGTCAAGGATGTACATTTTATGCTAATGGTTGAAACTAAAACAATTTGCTCACTTTGGAAAATCCTTTTATAACTAGCAAGGTTCCACAATGAAAAGATGATCACAGGTTAATTGATTGCTGGGACCCTCACTAATCAACTGTAATCTGTAATGGAAACTGACAACAAGCGCTCATTCAGCTCCCCTGTAGCGCCACAACAGGAGAAATTAAAGGAGTATCCCCATCTTCGGAACCCTATTTCAATGTTTTGAAAATCACAAAACAATGCACTCACCCATATGATATTTCTTTCCAAAATGCTCCGTTCTCCAGATATTGCAGATATTGATTCCTCTGGCATCTGGTTGTTTACAGCTTGTTGCCAGGGAAACAGACCACCTCTTCTATGGAAAGAAATAGAGGACAACGGTAGCTGGTAGTTGGGCTGAAAGCTAGTGTACATGCGCTCCTGAGATCCGGCCATCAGATTTAGATGAAAGAAGTGTTCAAGCGCCGGCTTCCTCTAATATTTTTTTCTATAGTAGAGGTGGTGTGTTTCCCCAGCAACAAGCAGAGGAATCAATATCTGCAGTATCTGGAGAACGGAGCATTTTAGAAATTGACATTCTTATGGGTAAGTACATTGTTTTGCAATTTCAAACATATTGAAATAGAACTCCCGAGATGGGAATATCCCTTCACGCATTACACAGATCTCACTGAAATAAATAGGCTGTCTGCATAATGAACGAACATGAAAGGTCCTCTAGAGCGGCATTTTCCAACCTGGGTTCCCAGGAAACCTGGGCTCCTTTTATAGAGGGAAGGCAAACTGATTTCAGCCTGCTCAAAGATGCTTTACACAGCAGTAAATAGATCTGATCCAAATTACAGCACTGAACAAGAACTACAGAATGCTTTACCCATCCCTACACCAAGCTTCTTTTTTAGGTAGGAATGGCATTAAAGGGACCCTGCGGTCCCAGTCAAGCCAAGACAGCCACATAGCTTCTATGACTGCCTGATGCACACTGTGTATTGGTAGTGCATTATTAGGCAATGATACTACACGCTGCTCTGATGGCCAAGGTGTATCCGACTGGTAATAAGGTTGGGAAACCCTGGTATAAAGGAGGAGGCACTCTATGCAGTCTCTCTCTACTTTCACTAAGAAGGTAGATGAGAGTTATGAACAGGGGGCTTCCCCTATTAATTTAAAGTTTCCTAATGAGGTATTTGAAACTTGATTCACCTAAACCTAAAAACCTCCATAAATAGAGATCTTAGGGCAAGCCAAAGTTTCCCATGTGAATCATTATCTTAAAGGGGTTTTCCAGGCAGCGACCGCTGTCAGTGCCGGGATACAATGTGGTCAAAGGGAAAGCCGCTGCTCCGACCCTTGTGCAGTGGCCAGAGCTCCTAATTTCAGGCTGGAGTCTCATTGAAATCAATGGAAGCTACGCCTGCAAATACAAGCACCAGCCAGTAACAAAGGCGAAGTTCATAATCCAAACTGTAGCACGGATCAGAGCAGCGGCTTCCGCTCTGACCCAATTGTATCCCAGCACTGATAGCAGGCGCTGCTTGGAAACCCCCTTTAAAAGGGGCAGTCCAGTGAAATTTTCTTTAATGTATTATGTAGCTACCCCCCAGTATATATAAGTGAGCTAGCGTTACCTTAGTTAGTTACTCCTTTCAAGAAATCTAGGAAGTAAATGATCGTGTACCTCTAGTAGTGACCTACAATTCACAGCTACAGGTTGTAAGGAAAACTGCAAAGAAACTCCACCATACCCTACACAAGGATGACCATCTAAAAATCATATTCTGGGACCCTCTCCTTCTGTCTTACAGGCAACCTCCAAATTTGGGGGACTGTATGATCAGGAGTACATTGCCCTTTGACACACAAAAAACAACTTATCTCTGCACTGTAAGGAGCTGTAAAACCTACTCACATGTACTGACTGCTACTTCTGTCAAACAGTTATAACAGAGGAGATAACACCTCTTCTTCCTCACTGTATAATTATGGTCTGTAGTTTAAAAAAAAATATTGAAGGTAAGGATGATTAAACTGCCTGCCCGCCAGACAGAAATGGTGTAGGCCTCTAGCTGAGGCCTCTTTCATATTACCGTAGGTGTTTTGAAGTGCGCCCGCCGGTGCCCTAAAAACGTGTGAACGGGTCCACAAATCTAAAGTTTGTGCGTCCATTCAGACAGCATGGGCCCCAGCGCATATGCAACAAAGCCGCAATGCCGTTGCCTATTCTTCCCTTCCCCCCCCCCACCGGCTCACCTCCTCTCTCCTTCCCTCCGACTGTTTGCAATGGGAGGGGCGTAGCTTAGCTCTGCCCCCACCCCATTGCAAACAGCCGGAGGGGAGGAGAGAGGAGAAGAGAAGAAAAGGGGGAGTTTAGCAGTCACACTGCTAAACTTCCTCCCACCTCCTCTCTCCAGCCCCTGTCATTGGCTCTCATAGGAGCCCATACAGTGACCGACGTATTCTGCCCGGAAAGATAGTTCCAGGACTATCTTTTCGGTTCGGCATGAAAGCGCCCAGAGCTAGATTGGCCCAGCCGGGCGCTTTTATGCAGCGGGAATATGGTCATGTGATCTGATGCGTTGGAATCCAATGCATCAGATCGTAGCGTATATCGTCTGGCTATGAAAACGGCAGGCCGATATACGTCCATGTGAAAGAGTCCTTATGCTGTGCTGGCGGATCGTGGGATTATGATGAAACTGAAAGCAAAAGTCTCATCATCAAGATGGTGTCTGATAAGCATCAGACAGGCGGCTGCACTGCATGGAAATGACTGCAATACACAGAGGAGACCTTCAGAATACGACAAGCAATCAGGTGAGGGGGGCAGATGAGGAAATAAGTATTTTTTGTCAGAGTGACCCTTTAAATCATGATGCGTTAAAGTTTCTTCTGGCCTTCTGCATAATAGGGTATTACAAGGACTTTCAAGTATAGCTATGTTCACATAATGTACTGTATTTCATTCCAGACTCCATACAATGGAAATTTCTAGTTCTTTTTATACTAAGTGATTTAAATAAAACAAATCATTGAGCGGCTAGGTCTGTGCCTGAAGGGAGGGATAAATTGCTCAATAATCTTAAACAAATAGCATACCATCCACTTCTATTTTGGCGGATCAGGATAAACTGCATGTCCTTCCTGCATTCAAGGTTACTGGCTGGTCAGAGTGAACTATGCTGAATCAATGCACATACTAACAAAGGCGAAGTTCGTAACCCAAACTGTAGTTAAAGCTGCTTTTTATAAAACGAGAAACAGCTCTCATAGTGTCTTAATTATGTATATATGCTTTAATAAAAATTCAATAAAGAATAAAAACAAGTAACATAAAAGTGAAGAATAAAAACTCATGACATAGGCTGCCTGTTCATGGGCAAGTTGTCATTGGGTTATCCAAGGCAATAATCCGGCCGCGGGTAACGCAGTGAACGCTTTCAATAGGCTTACTATGGAAAGCGCAGCCCGACATCCATGAGCGGAGTATCATAGCAATTCTCCACTCGGGATTCAAATCGCAGCATGCTGCGATTTGCCGCACTGAGCCTATCTATCAGATAAGCTCAACGCAGAGACCTGTCAGTTCTCCCCCCTGCTCCCCTGCGGCGGAACATCACTATTAGAGATGAGCGAGTATACTCGCTAAGGCACATTACTCGAGCGAGTAGTGTCTTAGCCGAGTATCTCCCCGCTCGTCTCTAAAGATTCGGGTGCCGGCAGGGGGCGGGGAGCGGTGGGGGAGAGCGGAGAGGAACGGAGGAGAGATCTCCCTCTCCCTCTCTCCCCCCTGCTCGCCGCAACTCACCTGGCACCCACGCCGGCAGCCGAATCTTTAGAGACGAGCGGCAGGTACTCGAATAAGCCACTACTTGCTCGAGTAGTTTGCCTTATCGAGTATGCTCGCTCATCTCTAATCACTAGCAATACTCCGCCTCGGCTGTGGGCAGGCAGCCTTAAGTTGAAGAAATAATTGCAAACAAACCGCTATGGGGCCCTTGTGACAGAGATGCTGTGCCTCTATGATATAGACAATGATGCAAATATTACCATGTCGTATTTTTCGAACTGGGAAGTAAACTGTATATATATATATATATATATATATATATATATATATATATATATATATATATATATATATTTGATATATAAATATTTCAAAATTCTCAGTTACTCAGCAAGTCTATATAGTTGTATGTCAACATAGAGAATAGTTCTAAACTATCGAGTGGGATAAAACAAATAGGAACCAGGTTGTTTGATGTAAAAATATCAGATTCGAAGATATTAACACATTTATCACCCGCTGCGTTCTCTTTCATCTTCTTAATTATTTTCTTTACCTGGGGAAAAACTAACATTCTTGGTTCAAGACAGTAAAATGTAGCATGCATTGTATTGTTTTGCTACCAATCACAAGCTACATCCATTGTCACAAGGTCGGTATTTTGAGAAATTGTTGTTCCTATGACTTATTTATGAGCTTCCCAATTGGCAAACATACTGTTATAGACATTTAGAGTCATGCAGAAATACCCTGAGAAGGAACACAGTTCTATCTTATAGTAAGTAGTCTTTCAGGCAGGATCCTTTAATGCTTATCACAAATCCCATGTGAGGTGAGTCTGGTGCACACGACTGTTCTGGTCAGTAAGGCTGGGGTCACACGGGACGTATTCCCGGTGGAAACCGCAGCGGGTTTTAGAGCGGCTTGGCCGCACGCTTTACTGTTGCAGCTGGCTCTCCCATACAGGAGAGCGCAGCCGCAACGGAGAAAAAAAAAATTTGACATGTTGCGGACAGCGAATCTGGGCTTTGCCGCTATGGATTGGCCTTCCCGTGTGGACAAGATTTTTCACAAATCTTGTCCACATGGCTGGCTAATACCGGGATTAGCACTGCATGCGGATTTGCCACAGCAAAAAATTCCGGACGGCTGTGAACCCAGCCTAAGAACGCTAATATGGCACAAGTGGAAAAACCTTCAAAATAATAGAATTAAGTAAAATTGAACACATGGGAAATTCTCTTCCTCTTGTTTACTACAATTGTAACTATAAAGGAAAACTTCTAAAGCCTTCAAGTAAGTTTCTATTGGTCGTGACAAATGTGTCATCACGCCAACAGATTATGGCCGAACAACCACCTCATTGCTCCATGTATGGTAAAGGAAACAGGTCACCAGGATCATGCTGCCTGGACCAGCGGGCAACATGAACCCAGGACACATATGTGCACTGCGCCAATGTAGGTTTTATTCTGGAATGCTTCAAGGCTTCAGAATAAATATACTTTGAAGTTTGACTTGGAAGGGCGCTCTAAGTCATGGAGGCGGGCTGTACTGGTCTCTCCCCACCATGATCATCTAGAGTGACAGTTCCTCTCGCTGCCTGTGAATAGGGAGAGGAGCTGTAGTTCTAGATGACTGAGGAGAAGCCAGCGCAGCCTGCCTCCATGACTTGGAGCGCCCCTCTAAGTCAAACTTAATTTTTTCTGTGTTGTATGCACATAAATGCTGAACATTCCAGTAGGCAGACCTCGACCATCCTTACTGCCCACAGTGCCCTCCAATCCCAGACTTCCTCTCTCTGACTAAATGGCTAACAACAACACATGCCAATGGTGTCACCAATTCCAAGATGGTATCAGGTTCCCTTTAACCCCTTAGTGACAGCCCTATAGTGTTTTTCCGTCCTGCAAATGCGGGACGTGTATGAAGGGCAATCGCAGGGTGCCTTCCCTTTATGCATCCCGGGAGTTGTCTGTTTCTTACAGCTGACACCCGGCGGCAATATCTCTGATGAGCCGTGTGGCTAAACGGGGCTGTTAACCCTTTAAATGCCGCTGTGAATTCTGACAGCGGCATTTAAAACCCCTAAACGATGTTCAGGGGTCCTGTATGGCCCCCACGATGAGATTGCAGGGAGCTGTGCAGGTGTCATGGCAGCCGGATGTCATAGCAGAATGCCTATCAAGCTGTCCCCGTGGGGTGGCTTGATAGACTGTCTGTCAGATTGCAGTATGATGTAATGCTATGGCATTATATCATACTGCAGGAGTGATCCTAGCAGTTGTGGTCTCCTAGAGGGTCTAAAAAAAAAAAAGTAAAAACAAGATCAGTAAAGTTTTACTAATTGCAAAAAGAAAGTAAAAAGTTTAAATCACCCTCCTTTTGCAATATTTATAATAAAAGACTCTAAATCACAAAACAAAAATACATATTTGGTATCGCTGCGTCCGTAAAAGTACGATCTATCAAGGTAATGCTTTATTTAGCCCGCACAATGAACATCATCAGAGAAAAAAAAAAGAACGCCAGAAATGCGCTTTTTTGGTCACCCTGTCTCCAAGAAAAAGAACAATAAAAAGCGATCAAAAAGTCATATCTATTCCAAAATGGTACCAACGCAAACTACAGGATGTCCTGCAAAAAAATGAGCCCTCGCACAACTATGTCGACAGAAAAATAAAAAAGGAGATGGCGGTAGAAAACAATTAAGAAAAATAAATATCTTTGAAAAAAATACAAGTAGTACAGCAAAAAAACTATATAAGTTTGATATCGTAGTAATCATACTGACCCATAGAATAAAGCTATCAGGTCATTTTTGTTGCAGTTTGTGCGCTGTAGAAACAAGACGCACCGAAAGATGGCGGAATTTCCTCTTTTTCCATTTCTCTCCACTTAGAATTTTTAAAAAGTTTTTCAGCACATTATATGGTACATTAAATAGCACCATTGAAAAATACAACTCGTCCCGCAAAAAACAAGCCCTCATACAGCGACGTTGATAGATAAATAAAGGAGTTATGATTTTTTAAAAGGGGAGAGGAAAAAACGAAGATAGAAATAAACAAAAAAGCTCTGTCAGTAAGGGGTTAGTTTTTAGTTGCGAAAATAGAGACAGTGAGGGAACAAAGTGCTAGTGACTCTAAGGCACCACTCCCATGAAGAAACATCTGACTTTATATTCTCCTCCTCGCCCATCCCCACCACTAGCTCATACCTAATGTAAAAGTGACAGCTCTTATTGTCTGTGTAACCTTAGAAACCTATAATAAAAATGATAAAATAACAAAAACTAAGCCACAACATTTTCATTGCAGGGAAGCAAAATTCATGCATCCTAGATAAAATCGAGGTCCTAACAGAATGCTAGTGGCCCATGCCATAATAAGCCCACATCATGCAGAAGTTTCTTAAGCCCACAAAAGTTTTTACTACATTTATGCAGCTGCTGCCCTGCTCTGAAATGTAACCCAAAAACTTAGGACTCAACGACTTTACCGCCATGAATAGATGCCTCATTGATACCAAATAATGTAAACCCTTAATGGGATCTTTGTTTTAGGCAGTAATGCCTACATCAGTCATGAAGTAACATGCACATATTTTGTATCATGACCCTTAACAAAATAAGAGTATTATTTAATGGAGTAAATTTCATTGGTTATACCAACTACATGACAATGAAAATGTGTATTATTTTCCAATTTTGTTCTTTTTTTCTATATAATTGCAACTGATTCATTTTTTAATGATTGTATTACAAAGGCCAATATGCCCGCAAAAAAAAAAATATCAATAGACCATAAACAAAGAAAAAATATCCAATTATAGAATGCGATACACAAAAACACATTAAAGGAAGTAGACAGCTCCATACATT
This sequence comes from Eleutherodactylus coqui, assembly GCF_035609145.1. Classification (NCBI taxonomy): domain Eukaryota; kingdom Metazoa; phylum Chordata; class Amphibia; order Anura; family Eleutherodactylidae; genus Eleutherodactylus; species Eleutherodactylus coqui. The sequence goes on along the minus strand of NC_089840.1, from coordinate 87,058,137 downwards.
GTGCAGTGGCCCAGGTTGGTACTGCAGGCTGAGTCCCATTTACTTCAACAGGACTCAGCCTACAGTACCGACTCAAGCCACTATGCAGTACATGGAGGTGTTTGCTTCCTTCAGCAAAACATCTAGAACTGAGACAACCCCTGTCATGATCTTTGGTCCTGAAAGAGTAAAACAAAAAGTGGTACCTTCATGTTTATACCCTTTATTAATTTTTACAATATAGTTCACTGGACGCATGGAGACAAATCTGGAATGTGTGTTTAACTGTTCCATTTACAGTAATGTAAAGACTATACCTAATGCCACAGTATAGTGAGTTACTAGAATCATTCAGAAAAGTTTTTAGAATAGAGTGTATAGAAGTGAACTGGAATGTAAGAATGAACATGTCTTTGTGGCCTCCAGCTGCTTTGGCTGCTCCAGCTGGAGTTACGTCAATGTTCTCGTTACGAGAGTGACATTATAATAGAGGAACCAAACTAGAGCTGCACTTTAAAACGCTGGGATGAAACTGGGAACCTTAGTAGTTTTGCTGTATTGGAATACACACAGTCAACCTTTGGTACATTGACCTGCAGTTTATTGATCAGCGAGAGATACAAGTTAATGCTCGAATGTCAATGTTTTGCCTCAAGACTTTTTTTTTTTTAACTCTAATTGCGCTAACATCTCTGATGGCCAACAGGAGGTAAGGAAAATCCTCTTCTCCCAGTCTGGAGTCATAAGGAAAAGCTATGTGAATGCTTAAACAGCAATTGTATAAGTTTTCTGAAGCAAACCACATTTGCGAATTTTTTTTCATTTGTAATGTCAAGATCTATGCTGTACATTTTAAAATAATCCTAATATCTTGCAGCTTTCACACTAAGCCTAAAGCCCAATGCACACGAGCGTATCTAATTTGCGGAATCCACGTGGGTCACCCTCATGGAAGAGCCGCAAATCAAGCAGCCCATAGGGAAGCATGGGCATCCATACATTATATAAAGCATGTTTTGGAGCATGCTCTATTTCAGTGCGGTTCCCACATGGATGGCTTCCACTGAAGTCAATGAAAGCCGTCCGATCCGTGGCCTGTCCGCAATTGAATTGCGGATGGGCAGCGGATTCCGCAGGAGAGTAGGAGCTTTTAAAAAAAAAATTCCACTGCGCATGTGTGGCGGTGCGATGGCCGATGCTTCCGCATACATCTGCACTGAAGAAAATAGAAGACCTGGACAGGAATGCAGAAGACCTGGACAGGTACGCAGAAGACCCGCACAGGTAACTGCAGTGACCTCGGCTGCGGGCAGTGTTGGATGTCGCTGTGGGCTCTCACACACGGAATCCGATCCGCCCACAGACATGAGGCCAAACTGTCTGCGACTTCTTGTTCTGTAGAGAAAACCTTTTAGTAGCCATCTCATCATCACAGGAAGGATTACAGTGAAAGGCAACACCTATATATAGATATCATAGGATCAGTCATTTACAACAGGTGTCAATCACAGCTCACCTCCTCCCTCTCCCTGCACAGTGGCCCCTGCATAGATCACAAAGCATATTTAAAACATTCTACCATAGAAGTTAATGGGTCAGGTCTTGCTCTTTGTGTGAATCGCCCATGAGTTCTGCTGTAAGGCATGTCTAAATGTTGTTAACTTGTCACAGTGTGTAGCTGCTGTCCATCACGCTCACCTGCCGCTGGGGCTGCGGTCTGCTGTCGCTGTCATCCACGCACTGCACACTGTGTCCTTTTCTCAGCCCAGTCCCTGGTGTCTGCCCATAGGCATTGACATGCTCTCGCACCCACACTTAGAGAGCCAGTGCACACTCCAGTACCTGTCCCCAATAACTGCCTGTCTCCAATGACATTACATGGGCTACAGAAACTCCTACCTCACTGATGATGATTAGCCGCCCTGTCACACAGTTATAATGACAGAGATGATAGTTTATCCTCACTGACTGTATATTTATGGCTAATCACACTGTTCTCCCAGCAAAAAGAGGTGGTCCTGACTCTAGCTGGTCATGTGATGCTGTGTTGATGCATCATGGGATTCTATCACAGCATACACGAGGAGAAAGCAGAGAGAAATTTAAAAATCCAAATGGTGTTTGATAAGTAGCAAACAAGAGACCGCACTGCATGGAAGTGACTTGTATACACTCATTGTAAAAAAAAAATCCAGTCCCTATAGGGAAATGTCAGAATCAAATGAAACTCCCTATGTGTGATTGTAATATTGATATAAGTAAGTGATTACAATACCAGAGCAAAACAATTTATTGTGGAAAACTGAACTTGTAGGGAGGCTCTAGTACCCTGTTGTACCGCCTCTAGCTTGGATACAAGATGTGATACGAGCAGACATGGAGGCTCTAGTACCCTGTTGTATCATCTCTAGTATGGATACAAGATGTGATATGGGCAGCCATGGAGGCTCTGGTACCCTGTTGTACCGCCTCTAGCCTGGATACAAGATGTGATACAGGTGGCCAAGGAGGCTCTAGTACCCTGTTGTACCGCCTCTAGCTTGAATACAAGATGTAATATAAGCAGGCATTGAGGCATACAGGTTCCATATGGTATCATGCAGCGTATCGGTCCACATTTGCTGTAACAGTGCCTCTGGATCATGTAAACTCGTGGCTGTTTAAGTTGGTGTCCCAGATGGTCCCATACATGTTTTATTGGCAATAAATCTGGCAACCGGGCAGGACACGGAAGTGTGGCCATGCTGTGGAGGCATTCCTGTGAGACCCTTGCTGTGTGCAGCAGAGCATTATTCTGCTGGACAATGCCTCCTGGAAGCCCTGCCATAAGAGGAACACATGTGGCTGCAGGATGTCCTGAACATATCGCTGAGCTGTCATTGACCCTCATATCCTCTACTATGGGTGACTGACTGTGGCATGCAATGGCCCACTAGACAATCACACCAGCAGGATTGAGGTGCTCACCCTTAGGTCTCTAGACACAAACATGGCCATTATCAGTGCCCAAACTAAACCTGGATCCGTCGCTGAAGACAACCTGGTTCCATTCCAGTCCAGTTTCCTCATTCACGACACCACTGCAGGTGGAGGCGATGGTGGGTGCGTGGGTGTCAAAGGCAGTACACCTAATGGGTGCCATGAGACCAAATTTTCTTAAGCAAGCATCTGGAAACGGTTCCAACAGACACCGGTAATGATGTTGCCACCTGTCTCTGGATGGCGGACAACAAAACAGTGGTCTGTCGAGGGTGTTCTGAGCTCGGTCCCCTTGTGTATGTGCCCTCTCGCATCCAATGGTCCCAACACCTACTAACAGATTGATCAGATCGGCGGGGGTGGCAGGCAATTCGTTGATATAACTACTCACATTCCAATAACGCGCCCCTCTCAAACTCTGCTAACTGGGTGAAATCTCTTCTCTGCGTCGTAGAGGCTTCTAGTGGTCAACAAGCTCTACACAAGCGGAAAAAGAGGTCACTACATACAAGGAGCCTCCGAGAGCCTCTTTATAGGCCAAGGGGGGAACCACTTTTGAGGCCTCAGGTGACAAGACCGTTCATCTAATCACCGCGCAACTCTCATCATTTCCATATCTGTCTGAGATGTAACTGCATGCCGGGTTTTGCAGCAAAATGACAAAAACTTTTTGGTGATTGATTTTTTTTTTTACAGTGCATCTAAGAGATCTCCAGCGTGTGACAGGCAATCAGGTGAGAGGGGCAGGGATCGAAAAATTTGTTTTTGCTGGAGAGCTTTTTTAAAGAGGAAAGCATAAGATGGTGATAAATCTGGTTTAAAACAAGTCATACCTGTTTGGCCCCTTAGTCTTTTTGAACAATTCTGAATGAACAATTCTTCTCCTAAATTGGATTTTTTCTCATCAGTTTCTACTACAAGATTTATCGTACCATATATAATTGTAGGTGTGAAATCAACCTGCTTTAAGAGCATGAACACAAATTTGTACATTAGAGTGAAAGCGCACAATCCTGATTCTCTTCAGTTATGACAGCAATAAATCTAACGCCTTTGAACTGCGACAATATTACAGTTTGGACTATTGCCCAGACACACTTGGTCATTTTGTCACTGTTAATCAATGTAATTGTAAAGTTGAATCCCAACTCAGTGTAGAATGGACTGTGTATGTCTAATAGATAACATGGCTATGTAATAATTCCATAAACTGCAAGTAATCCCTACCTATAGGCTCTATCTTACATATAATAGTCATTTTGCCATGTTTGATGAAGCTTTTGATAGGAATATGATCAGAAGTTGAGACAGTAATGGTTCACTGTTCTGCTAGTTAAAGGGACTGTCCAGGATCAGAAAAAAACAGTTTTCTTTTTTTCCAAAAACATCCCATGAAGTGTAATATCCAAATGAAGGCAGCATACACTTAATTTTGATGTAACAATTGTGCAGAAATTTTGGATTGGTCCCAAAGACACAGTCTAGCAATGCTTCAGACTAGAAGAGCTCTTTATCAAACCAAAGAAGCAAAGGCCAGGACCAGCTGTCATTGTGAAGTCCATGGGTCATATCTGGTACTACAAATCATCCCCAATCGAGTGAGTGAGGATTAACTACAACACCAAACATGACAGTGGATATGGATCCACTGTGTCTCAGAATGGATTTGACTTTGGGCTATTGGTTCCCTAGTTTTAACCCCAACAATTGGGATCTGGTCTTTGCTTGAGGAACTCCCTGAGAATTACCCTAGAACTACTCTTGTACTTGGTCAGGTTTTCCATAATGCAGTGCTGAATGATGTAGACAGGGAGGTAATCATAGAACAGAGGGCAGGCGGAATACTTTCACAACACAGATCCGGCCAAGGGTCAGAGCAGGCATCAGACAAAAGTGTAGTCAAATAATGAACCATGGTCAGGACCTCTCGGTGATTCAAGCATGGATCAAATACCAGGAAGTCAGGAACATACATGCACCTTCACACAGTATAGAGATTGATTGCTCAGGTGCCTCATGGTGCATGGGGTAGCTCTAAATAGCACAAGACCTGTCTGTAATGGTTGGGGACTGGAAAAGCTAGATGTATGAACTGGCCCTTTAAGAGGCAGGCCAAAACACACATGTGTATCCTGTGAAGAACAGGAAACTTACAGGAGATTAAATGGCTGCCCCAGACAACTTGAGAAACATGTTGGTAGCCATGCTCAAAACAGGAGGCAGGAGAAGCTGCTGGCCATGACCAGTAACCATAACAGAATGCCACCGTGTGTGGGAAAGAGAGCAACTCCCCCCACCCACCTTTTTTAAAATCCTGGACAATTCCTTTAAGTAGTGGAATTATGTAGAAACTACCGAATCATTGCTTTCTCAACTTACTTACAGCCATTTTGAAGACTCTTACATAACTCATTGTCTTGCCATAACTAATTTTAAAAGTGTTGTAAAAGCAGAACATATATAAATAAATTAACAAAATAACAATTCTACCATAAATATTAACCTTCCACAAGCCCGTGTGCTCTCAATAGGCAGAGAGGAATAAGGGCCCTTTTACACGGTACGATTATTGTTCAGGTAATCGTTAGATCGTGCAAAACTGAACGATAATTGTTCAGTGTAAATACGGCCAACGATTGAATGATGAACAATAATTCATTCACTTATCATTCATCATTCATGTTATGCAGGCATAAAAACCGGACAATACTCGGTCCGTGTAAATATGCAGTCGTTCATCTATGAACAACTGCCTGTTTACTGAACAACTGCCTGTTTACTCTGAATGGAGGAAGGTAGCTGGAAGAGATCTCCAGCGCGTTCCACCTCCATTCAGTGAGCGATTATCCTTACAGAGGCGATCATCTTTGGGAAAATTGATGGGCGCTTTAGCACCTGGCAGTCGTCCCATGTTAGATACATTTATATGGGCCAACTATTGCCTAAATAATCACTCAATCAAGCAGTTTTGACCAACAGTTAAAACAGTATAAAAGTGAGAACCAACTCTGAAATAAAGCAATTAATGAGCGATTTCTCGACCAGTGTAAACAGGCAGTCTTTGAATGACCACCTGTTCACAGTGAATGGAGGTGAATGGCCGGAAGAGATTCACCTCCATTCCTGCTGTGAAAGCACAGGAGCGACAATCGTCCCATGTAAAAACAACTTAAAACCACTCTAAAGCCACTGTCATCTCTGGCAATGGCTTATCTCCCTTAATAATGAAAGGATCCTTCTCTGCTCTGTCAGGGGAGAATTGGAAGGCCTTTCTACACATTTGATCCTGTGGAAATTTATCCCACCATTTGCACATATGCAAAGAACGAGTCAACCAGCAGTAACTGTTCTGCATAATTATAAATGGTATATATGTACATTTAGTTAAAAAATCAGATAAGATATAATGATAAAAGTGGACTATCAATAGTTCTGCAATGAAACATTGTCACAATCTTCACTGAGGATTAACTGAAATATCTCTGCTGAGGTCAATAAAGGTGGTAAACCTGTCACTTTGAAATCAATGAAACCTCATAACACTCCCTGCCGGCCAACGTTTCAAAAATACAATAATCCCCAAAGCCATAAAGAGTTGATACATTACTTGAATTCTATTTGACACAAATCATTCCACTGGCATCACATTTAACATCATATTCAGTACTTAATTATCTGAGAAGAAACCAATTTTCTCCTTAAATGCCATCTGAAATGTTCAAAAAGTATCCTTCGCATTTTTTTAATATTCAGTCTTGAAGTGGATTTTAGAGGTCAAAATAAAGTGAAAGAAATAGCACCAATAAAGTGTAATACATAGCAACCTATCGCAAGCGTAGAGACCTCTGCACCTTTACAAATGGGGCAAGAGAGAGGCCTTTGTAAATTAAAGCAGATCGGTCAGCTAATATAATGTTCTATGCAAGGGTAGCATATTGCAGCTGCAGATCTGTACTGCTAGTAGCCAAAATCGCACAAAAAAATAGGTTATGTGATTTGGCTACTAAGAGTGCTTAAAGAAAAGGGGAAAAAAACAGTTTATGCGAATGCACAAAAGCTAGTCAAACACTGCCCTGAGTGACAGCACTCTTCATATGAATATATCAAACTCATAAACTCTGTGTCTGATGTATCCTTCCATTGCTCCTAATAGCCGAACCTATGCAATCAATGTCTCTGGCTGAGCCTCAAAGAATCATATAATACGCCGCAATACTGAAGTATTGTAGTGTATTATAAAAACTATTAATTGTTGCGACATTTAAGTATATACAAATCTTAAAAGCTTAAAATAGCATAAAAATATTAAGAAATCTGAAAAAAAGCAAAAACCCCAACTGAGGCCACTCTGACGGGCTGTTTTTTGAAGCATTCAGCGTGGCGTTTAAAATGCGTTTTAAAACACCTCCATTGATTTTGCATATCCCATCTCAAAAAGGTGGCATGAAAAACGATCAAAAAGTCATATGGATCACAAAATGGTACCATTAAAAAGTAAAACATCCTGCAAATGAAAAAAAAAAACCTTTGTTGATGGAAGAAAAAAATATTAGGGGTCTTTGAATGCTACAACACAAAAAGATACATTTTTTTTAAAGGAAATTGTGAAAAGTAGCAATATATATATATATATATATATATATATTTTTTTTTTTTAAACTACATACATTAAGTTTTGAAGTAATCATACTGACCAGTAGATTCAGTTTAACATATTTATACCACACAGTGAACACCAAAGAAAATGTAAAAAAAACATACTAGAATAGCAGATTTTGTTAATTTTTTCTCAAAAACAGAATAAAAAGTGATCACAATGTAATATGTTTCCAAAAATGTGATCAATGAAGACTAGAGCTCATTCCTCAAGCAAACAAGCTCTCATGGAGCTCCGTCATTGGAAAAATAAATAAAAAAGTTATGACTCTTGGAATGTGGCAACACAGAAGCAAGTCTTAAAAAAAAAAAAAGAAAGACAGTTTTCATGTACAGAGATAGCAAAACATTAAACGCTATAAACTTGATATCAAGCTGACCTGGAAAACAAGGGTAAAATGAAATCCAAAAACAATGGTGGAATTTCTTTTCCAAACCCCTCCCCCTAAAAAAAAAAAAATATATATATATATATATATATATATATATATATATATATTAGAGACAAGCGAATATACTCGTTTCGAGTAATTACTCGATCGAGCATTGCTATTTTGGGTGAAAAGATTCAGGGGGAGGCGTGGCGGAGCGGGGGGGGGGGGGGTAGCAGCAGGGAACAGGGGGGAGCTCTTTCTCCCTCTCCCCCCACTCCCCGCTGCAACCCCCCACTCACGGCCTGTCACCATGGCAACAGAACGCCAGACACTGGCGTCCTGTATTGCCTATGCCTATAATCGCTGTACAAGCGATAAGGCATGGCAGAGCAGTAGCTCTGCCATGCCTTATAACAGCGATCACCAGGGCAGTGGTTAAAGTCCCTCAGAGGGACTCAAATAGTGTAAAAAAAAAAAGAAAAGAAAAATTTAAAAAAAAAATGTTAAAAAAACCCTTTTTTATGCTTTTTCTAATATTAGCATAAAAACAGGGGGGAAAAATTAAAACCCCACATATTGGGTATTGACGCGTCCGTAACGACGTGTACAATAAGTTGAACATGCTTTTTATTGGCAAAATACTAATTTTTAGCATTTTGCCTCACAAAAAATGCTATAAAAGTGATCAAAAAAGACGTACATTCCCCAAAATGGTACCAATAAAAACTACAGCTCGTCTCGCAAAAAATAAGCCCTCATAGAGCTCCGTACATAGAAAAATAAAAAAGTTACAGGACTTTGAATGCAGTTATAGAGAAAAAAAAACGATTTCCAAAAAAAAGGGGGTTTTATTGCAAAAAAGTGTAAAAACCTAAAAAAAATAACAATTTTGGTATCGTTGTTACCGTACCGACCCGCAGAAAAAATTTAGTGTGTCATTTATGCTGCATGATTAACGCTGTAAAAAAAAGAAAAAAAATCTATGGCAGAATTGATGCGTTTTCTCTCCCTGTTATCATAAAAAAAAAACAACAAAGTTTTACGATATAGCCTATGTACCCAAAAGTGGCACCGATAAAAACTACAGATCGCCACGCAAAAAACAAGCCCTTATATGGCCGCGTCGACGGAAAAATAAAAAAGTTATGGCTTTTGAAAAATGGAGATGGAAAAATACCAAAAAAATCGCTTGGTCCTCAACGCCAAAATAGGCCATGTCATTAAGGGGTTAAAGAGTTGTGGCTCCAGGAATGCAGCCACAAAAAATTGGTTGGTCGTTAAGGCTTAAAACGGGCCCGTCATTGAGGGGTTAAAATGCCAGAAAATAACACTGTGTGATGTATCTATAAAGAAGAAGCCAGCTTTGATTTAACAAAGAAAGACATAGCGAGGATGTCCCCCTCCTAGTTTTAATAGAAGTAACTGGTCACAGGAAATCCTCTTATAAACTACATTGTAAGAGCAGGAAATGAGGAACAGTAGGTGAACTGTTACAAATCAACTGAACTTGCAAATTTACGTGTAATGTACGGCCTTTTCATGTAAGCTCAGGGCCAACATGCCGGTAACACGCTGGGTGTAACAGGCAGAAGTGGTAAAGCTTGCAGAGATCTTACTCTGTGCAGATAACCTGCCATTAATATTAACGGCTCACTTGTTACTGCTGCCTTGAAGAACGCCAGAAGAATGTCCCCAGAAGTCATTCCTTAATACCGGAGAATGTCGCATTCCTAAATGTTTGCGATGTCATATGTGAATATATTGCACATATTCATTCTATCGCAAGGTACTGAAATCAAAACTAGTGCTCAGATATAGCATTGCAGAATCATGCCGCTGACTGAACTCAGTATGTATATAACTGAAGAGTGGTCAATCAGAGCAGCATGCAGTGTCTTAAAGGGGATGTATCAGAGGTCCTTGTGCAGGGAGGAGGGGGAGTAGATAGTCACAGCCTATACCTATTGTGAAAGGTGGAGCTTGTGTTATCTGTATATAGGTGTCACTTCTCATTACAATCCCACCTGAGATGACTGCTGAAAAGTTTTCTCTACAGATCAGTTTCAGAGCATTATTAGCCTCTGTAGTCCATGTGACAACTTCTGAATTTTAGAATTTTTTTAAAAATATGTAGATCGTAACCAAAAGTTTAAAAAAATGACCCCTAATTCTTAAAAAATATGTTTAACACAAAAATGTAATTTAAACAACAGTTCATTTTCTGATGATACATTTCCTTTAAGACTATCAATGCACAGTGTACATCAGGTAGTCAGCAAATCAGTACAGCCATCTTAGTTTATATGGGACCGAGGGGTCGAATAAAGGGGATTCTGTCATCAGTTTTATCCATGCCAAACTGTTGACAGATCTATGTAGGGATCGGGGAGCACGGAGGTATCATACTTATGTTTAAGGTGTCAGAAGTCGTAACAGTGCAAAATTCAACTATTAATCCCCGATATGTACCCACTGCAAGTGCTCTGTTGTTGAATTTCTTACTCCGGTACTCTTCCTCTCTGTCCAATCAGATGCTCTACAGCACCGATTGATACCTGTAGCAGTCTCGTGATTGGATATAACCCCTATATCTGCATCTTCTATAGCTAATGCTCCTGACTGGAGATAGGCTTTACAAGTAACACGTTTCAGAAACTGCAGAAGCCAATGTTAGTTTAATATCTCACTTGCACCATAAAAAACAACACTCTGAAAAATTTCACCATCTATACTCTTGTAAAGTCCTGGCTAAATCAGACTCTTAGAATGACTGGGAAATGACCAAGGTTTTCAATAGCACCACCTGTATGAAAATAATAAAACAGAGATATACTTACACCTCCACAGGCGTCGCCATACAACGCTGCAGCCCGCTGTGGTCCTGGTGATTCCTGTGACAGATGATGTCACAGCAAATCAGGTCTCCGCGGGAGCCAATGAGAGGCTGCAGTGTCAACGTCCGTTCCCCTGGCATCGGTTCTCACATCCTGTTAACCATGATGCCAGGAGTTCAAGAATTTGATGTTGCATTCTATTGCAGTCTATCATTGGCTGCAACGGTCACTTAATTTCCCGTGACATCAGCTGTCACAACAACCCCATGGTTGTTATTTTCACACAGAGGGTCTGATTGAAAAGGGTTTGTCCAGTAACCACACAACCCCTTTAATTTTCAGTAGCATATTAATGTACTCTACACATAATTAAAGCCAGGTTATGGAAATGGTAGCGCTCTGTACAAAACACATTGCCACAAACTGACTTGTGCCTTAAAAGGGTTGGCAACCCTGCCAGGAACTCAAAAGAAGGAAAAAAATATGTCTGGAAACAAATTTATCTTAAATAACTAAAACACTCGAATATGACAAACTTCGTAAAATATTTTATTAGTGAAAAATTCCTCTTTTCCACTTATTAGCCACTTATTTTCCTGCCCCCTACACCTTGAACTGACTTTTCAATGTGAAAGCCAGCTAAAATCCATTATGAGACAGTTTAGCTCACTGAGGGATCAGGTTACATACTGCCCATAAAGGTCCATAGAGAAGGGTTCAGTTTATATACAGTCCATAAAAGTCCATGAAGAAGAGCGGGAGAGGAGGAAGTAGCTGCAGAGTGAAATAGAGGCAGGAGACACACAGAGATATAGCATACTACAGCCTTTACAAGCATTCTATCTGAAATTACATCTATACTGCTCAGTACTGCAGTATACTGTACTCTATGCAGCTGCTGTTTCTGAGGGTTTGCTACAAAGAGATAAGGGAACAATATCTCCTTTTCTCTGTATGTGCAATTTATAGGAGATACCATAGCAGCTAGTCTCCACTCACCAGCTCAAAGAAAACAATTAGAGCCTGCACCATATAAATTGGTAAAATTCCCATATACAGAAATAGTGTTATTCCTCACTTACATCCATAGCAGCTTATTCCGAAAAGACACCTAAAACGACAAATTGCAAAAAAAGTATAAAAGAAATCAATCAACCAGAAATTGAAGAGAAAAACACAGATGGCTGGATAGCAATACGCAAAGCCATCTCCAACGAAAAATGGAGAGAAACACAGGTTAAAATAATACATAAGGCCATATATGGCTTTGATATCCCACCACATCCCAAATGCACCCAACAGACTGCTGGCCTGCCCTAAATGTAACAAGCCAAAAACAAACTTGTTCCATAACTTATGGAACTGTCTCGAAGCTCAAAAATATTGGGCAGCGATAAGATTACTAATACACAAGGTCAAAACATTTTTACTACCATTGACAATCCAGGTCTTTATACTCCATTTTCTCCCTGCTGAAATACAATCAAGACATTTGATCCATGCTGCTCTTATGGTAAGTAAACGTTGCCTATTAACACAATGGTTACAACCGCTAACTCCAAAACTCAGACATAACACACCAACTCAAGCAATTTCTGTGTATGGAAAGATTGGAATCAGAACATAGGGTGGAGGCACGGGCTTCACCTACAAGCCTCTCAATGCAGATTTGTATCACTATAAGGCCTCATGTCCATGGGGAAAAGAAGATTTTAAATCAGCAGCGGATCACCCGCACGCGGATCCGCATCCCATAGGGATGCATTGACCACCCGCGGGTAGATAAATAACCGCGGATGGTCAATAAAAGTGAATTTAAAAAATCGTGGGGCATGAAAAAAAATTGACATGCTCCATTTAGGTGTGGGTCTCCCGTGGGGACGGCTCCCGCAGGCTTCTATTGAAGCCTATGGAAGCCGTCCGGATCCGCAGGAGACCCGCGCCTGAAATAAACTCACCTGCTCCGGGCGATGCAGATCTTCCTTCCTTCGCGGCAGGATCTTCTTTCTTCGGCCCGGCGCATGGGCGGCACTCAGCCGGTGTGCCGAGCACATCCGCCAGCCGAAGGAAGAAGATCCGGCCATGAAGAAGAGAAGACCTGCCCGGTCCGCTGCGGGTAAGTTTATTCTTATTTTCAGCCCTCATGTCCGCGGGGAAGGAGGGACCCGCTACGGATTCTCCATGGAGAATCCGTAGCGGGCCTGATTTTCCCCGTGGACATGAGGCCTAAAAGAAAGCGATACTAATTGTCGTACGCCTTTCTTCAATATGCTGTGAAGTGCTTCTGTTTATTGTATCTTGTTCTTTGTACTATGTATAAAACCTAATAAAGTCTAACTAAATCATAATTTATGGCTCTACCAACATAACATACAAATTAGTGCAAGTTATATGTTCCTCATACACAAAACAAGCGTACATTTATTGCACTACCATTTGGCAGAACCATCAATGGAATGTTTACATAATTACTCTTTCCTTCCTGTCTATACACCGATGTCAAAACCCAAGTTTCCACCTAGAGAAAAATGTAAAGACTGAGCCCAGAGTAAAACACACATCATACGGTCCTAAACAGTACAAGGCTCTCAGTGTGGAGTATGTACACTTATAATTAGCTTTTCTAATTTGTCATCCCACTGAGCATGACACATTGGAGGGCAATAATGTGGACAAATCTTCAGTGATGGCTCTTCGAGTTGCGTTAATTACTGAACATTTTAAAATATCGTTGACAGATTTTGAAATTAGAGCCAGAAAGTTATAAACCAAATGACTCATTGCAAATGCGAGCGCAAGCATGTAAATCTTCAAGATCCTGCCAAAATATATGTCCACCAAATGAATTTATCTTCATGAAGGCAGTAAATATAACAATCACATAGAAAAAGTACAGAAGATGGTATTCCGCTGGAGTCCATGAAACCGACTGTAAATCTGAGCGATCGCTGTGATAAATCTCGTCTTCTAACACCGTAACATTATCTACAAGAGCGTATGCTTCATATGGAGTATAACAATAGCATGCATAAGAAGTGCTTTCCATTAATTATTACATATCAACTGCAAAAAAGACTTGTTTCGGGTAATGTGAGAACTGGCGCTGCCTGTTCATTTCTGTTAAAGCCCATCTCCCCCAGAGCCTCCCACTCAATATACAGATAGCACATAATGTGCATTTTATTATGTTCACTTATATTTTCCTGTTTTTCATTCTGAAACTGTATAATTTCTTGTGCATTCTTTATGAAAAAGCACGCAAAAAACTGTGCTTTTTGAAATAAAAAAAATGCACAAGACATTATACCCCGTTGCCTGTGTAGGACGGGTGTCATCATAGCTGTGTAGCATGGAGAGCTTGTTTTGCATGGTGATAAAGTTTCATGTAGCCGTGTGTACAGTGGCATTGGTATGCTGTAAAGGGGATTGTCCTACAAAACTACATTGCAGGATAGGGGACAACTAGTTGATTGTCGGGGTCCAACCACTGATCGCAGATCGAGTGAGTGTCCCCGAATGAATGAAGCAAAGGTTGCACATGCGCACCACAACTCAATGGGATTGCTGGAGATAGCCAACTTATCTCTAGCAGTCCTAGTGAAAAAAATAGATACCTAATGCGCATGTGTAACCATCATTTCATTCAGTTTTCACAATTGGTGTGGGTCCCTGTGTTCAGACCCAAACGATCAGCTATAATTTATAATTTTGTCAGGCAACTCCTTAAGGCTTTATTCACACGAGCGTATATCAGCCACCATTTTCACGGCCAGCCCAAATACGCTCCCATCTGATGCATTGGATTCCAATGCATCAGATCACACTGGCGTATTCCATCAGCGTAAAAGTGCCTGGCTGGCCAATATTACGTCGAGCAGCAAAGATAGTCCTGGAACTATCTTTCTGCCCGGAATACGTCAGCCGCTGCATAGGCTGGGAAGGGGCCACGCACCTCTCATTGCTGGCTGCGGACAAGGGGTGGGTGCTTAGCTCCGCCCCCATCCCACCCACTCCCATTGGAAACAGCCAGAGGGAAGGAGAGAGGATGTGAGCTGGTGAAGGGGAGGCAATGGCATTGCGGTTTTGGCATATATGCCCCGGGGCCCATGCTGTCTGAAGGGGCACACAAATGTTAGATTTGTGCACCCGCTCGCATCTTCTTACGGCGCAAGCGGGGGCACCTAAAAACGACTACGCTTGTGGGAAAGAGCCCTAAAGCATCCAGTGAAAAATAAGACCTTTGCAGCGCTTTTATAGATGTTGCAGATTTTAGCATGCCTACTTGTTGCAGAAAGTTATCTCAAACTTTAAGTCATTAAAAACTATTGTTCTCTTATCTTAGAGGGGTTATCCGGCGCTTCAAACTTCTTACCAGAATGTGCAGAGTTGGATCAGCTACAAGAACAATACTCTGTTTTTACGGCAACCTATAACAGCTGCAATTGACATCTACTTAATAGGTGAGGCATATAACGTCATTATAAAGCTAATATGCAAGACCTGGTAAGCACATAAACACTGTACAACAATGCTCACTGCTGTTCTGTACAAGCAAAGATTCTTCAAAACTAACGTGATCATCCATAAACATATAAAATGGCTAATTTATCAAATTATGGACAAGCGCAGGAGAATTCCTCACTCAGTAAACATATAAGAGGATAGATTATAGAATTGCAAAAAATGTCTATTCAAGCAAAAACTTATTATACCTTTTTAGATCCAGCATTCTGTGCTGATAAAAATGAATCCGGTGCAGTAAAAAAATATTAGCCTCCTCTGCAGTTTCTTCTATTTTTACATATTTGTTACTCTTGAATGTTTCAGATCATCAAACTACTTTTAATATTAAAATCACTGTACAGCACCCAAACTTACTGATACAGAGATACAATGACAGGCCAAACTTACTGATACAGAGATACAAAGGCAGGCCTTACTTACTGATACAGAGATACAAGGGTAGGCCTTACTTACTGATACAGAGATACAAGGGTAGGCCTTACTTACTAATACAGAGATACAAGAGCAGGCCTTACTTACTGATACAGAAATACAAGGGCAGGTCTTACTTAGTGATACAGAGATACAAGGGTAGGCCTTACTTACTAATACAGAGATACAAGAGCAGGCCTTACTTACTGATACAGAGATACAAGAGCAGGCCTTACTTACTGATACAGAAATACAAGGGCAGGTCTTACTTAGTGATACAGAGATACAAGGGTAGGCCTTACTTACTGATACAGAGATACAAGGACAGGTCATACTTACTGATACAGAGATACAAGAGCAGGCCTTACTTACTGATACAGAGATACAAGGGCAGGTCTTACTTAATGATACAGAGATACAAGAGCAGGTCTTACTTACTGATACAGAGATACAAGGGCAGGTCTTACTTAGTGATACAGAGATACAAGGGTAGGCCTTACTTACTAATACAGAGATACAAGAGCAGGCCTTACTTACTGATACAGAGATACAAGGGCAGGTCTTACTTACTGATACAGAGATACAAGGGCAGGTCTTACTTACTGATACAGAGATACAAGGGCAGGTCTTACTTAGTGATACAGAGATACAAGAGCAGGCCTTACTTACTAATACAGAGATACAAGAGCAGGCCTTACTTACTGATACAGAGATACAAGGGCAGGTCTTACTTAGTGATACAGAGATACAAGGGCAGGCCATACTTACTGATACAAAGATACAAGGACAGGCCATACTTACTGATACAGAGATACAAGGACAGGCCATACTTACTGATACAGAGATACAAGGGCAGGCCTTACTTATTAATACAGAGATGCAAAGGCAGGCCTTACTTACTGATACAAAGATACATGGGCAGGCCATACTTAATGATACAGAGATACAAAAGCAGGCCATACTTACTGATACAGAGATACAAGAGCAGGTACAAACACCAGTTCCCAGCAGAAGGCAAAATGCTATATGGAAGACGTAGCACAGGTGCAAAATACTAATGGACAAACACTCACACATCTACTATGCATTGGGTTGGATGCCTAGTACACTTGCACATAGATAACATGTCCATGACGTTGGCCAAAACCATTAACAGACTGCAGAAGTAAATTACTTAAAGAAGTAAGTTTCAATGGTTTTGTTAACATGCACTTATTTGGGGTGTGCAATTCGGTAATGTAAAAAATATAGGCAGCATGCTCTATGTTCCTACGCATTTGCGCAGGAAAAGAACACAACTTGAACCCATTAAACTAACTGACTATTTCAATGGCTGAGAACATCGGTGCATGTTTTTTTTGCTCGCACAATTGTGCGTGATTTGCGCGCCCAAAAAGTACAGTAGAACACGCCAAAAGGCAAGCAAAAACGCAAAGAACAAAAAACGTGCAAATACACTAATGCTTGTGTGAATCAGGCTTAAGGTCCTTTTACATGGGACAACTGTTGGGCTTGATAGTCATTCCAGCAATAACTGTTCCTGTGTTGTCACACAGGAGCGAGGATCGATCAGTGGATCGGGGAAGAGCGAGGATCGATCAGTGGATCGGGGAAGAGCGAGGATCGATCAGTGGATCGGGGAAGAGCGAGGATCGATCAGTGGATCGGGGAAGAGCGAGGATCGATCAGTGGATCGGGGAAGAGCGAGGATCGATCAGTGGATCGGGGAAGAGCGAGGATCGATCCGTGGATCGGGGAAGAGCGAGGATCGATCCGTGGATCGGGGAAGAGCGAGGATCGATCCGTGGATCGGGGAAGAGCGAGGATCGCACAGTAGATCGGAGAAGAGCCAACCAGAGATTGCTTCTATCTGCAGTCATAATGAATGACTGCCTGTTTAAACAGGCTAATTGTCGTTTGATTTTTATGCCTGCAGAAACTGAATTACGAAGGAATTATCGCTCATGGGTCAGCAGTGGATTTTGATGTGGAATTGCAGGCAGGTTTTAAGCCATTTTCAATTCTGCATCAAAATCCCAAGGTCACTTGCTAGTTGGCATTCCTTATTTTAGGGTAATACTGTAGACTGATATGTCCATACAGTTTAATGCTAATAACTAGCTTGCATGCATACAATGCAATGTCACATTTACTATTCATTGCTTACATTCCTGAAACAAGATGTATAGTGCAATGAAGTTAAACTAACATGTAATTTTAGCCTGCTTACTGCTAAGTATGGAAGGACAAAAGGTCTTTTGCTGTCATATGAAATACTATAGCTGGGAGATGGTGTAACAAGATCTGACTGCAACAGGTAATGAGTATCATCAACCACAACTGCATCTTAGCAACTGAAGGAAAGGGACTATTTTCCTACCACATGGCAACAACGACAATATTGAGCACGCTAATTGGGTTATTTTAGCTGCATTTTTGTCCACTGTTATTTTTTTCCTAAAGGTCAGACGTATTTAATAGAACTTAATGGGAACCTGTCAACAGTTTTTTCTATAGTTACTTACACCTTACTAATTCTCCCATGGCTCTTTATATAGGCATACCCAAGAAATCGTGGTTTCAAAAATTCCTGCGCCATATATAAAATATAAGACCAACCCAGGGGGTGGGCCGGATCGGTCGTCTTGTCTGTGGCTTTTCCTCTAGGTCATCCCTGCTGTGCTTCAAAATCTAGCAGCAGCACTAACTGGTTCATGCACAGATGAGCGCTCCCTTATATTATCCATGCACTTCAAAATCTTGTGGCAATGCGGATCGGCAGACGAGCGCTACCTTTCGAGGGCAGAAACTCTGCACTCATCTATGTATGTGCCCGGATTTTGAAGTGCAGAGTGGATGATGTAGGGGAAAAGCTGCAGACAACAGAGGTGGTCCGGCCTGCCAACCGGACCAGGCTGCTAGTTTCGCATATGGTACGGGAATTTTCGAATCCCCAACTTCTCAGTTATGCTTATGTAAGGAGACATGGGACATTTAGTATTAAAAACAGGCATAAGTAATGATTCTACCACTGGGCTTAGTTTACTTATTCACAGGAATGGTGATAACATGCTGATCGTTGGGGATTCAATGACTGGGACCTCCACTAATACCGAGAATACGGCTCTGGAGAGTCTTCAAAAGAATGAAGTAGTGGTCACACTTGCACACCACTTCGCCATTCATTTCAATATGGGATGACCAAGTGTGTAAACTCTGCTATTTCTAGCGGTGCCACTGAAATGAATGGAGCAAGTGCAACCAATGCTCAAATCCATCAGCCATTAACATTAGCTGATGTTTGGGCTTTTACATGGCTGGATTGTTAGGAAAACAAAGGTATATGACTAATAACCACGCCAAGAAAAAGCGCCTTTAGATGGACATGGGTAAAAAGTCAGTAGAAGACCACCCCTATCTATATGTCCTATTAAGGTGAGTATTGATCACAGATGTGGGTCCCTCACTTGGGACCCTCCTTTATGAGTAAAAAGAAAGAGCAAAGGGAAAATAAGTTGTACGTTGTCTCTGTTAAGACAACCCCTTTGAGGTGGTCCTAGAGGAGCCACTAAGTTGGCCAATAGGACAATAAGCAGTTGTCTTTGCTGACAATAACAATTGGTTGTGAATAATGAAAACCGATATCATAGACTGAAAAACTGTAAGACTTTTGTAGAAGTCAAATATTTACATGTTACGATTATCCTATCTTTTTGAGGCAATCTTGGTGAAAAAAAGTGATATGACCATAAAAGTGATATGTTTTCTCTCAGAAAGTAGATGGAATATCAACTGATCTTCCCTGGGCTATTGGGGGAATAAAATAATGCAGACTATCTATAAGCAGAGAGATGGTGAGGGAACACATAGCTAACTTAAATGAGTTCAAGTCTCTACGTCCAGATGAATTACATCCTAGGATACTAAAAAAAGCAGCGGAGGTAATTGCTGAGCCACTCACCATAATGTGAATTTGAAAATTGCTGGAGAACAGGAGAAGTCCTAGAAGATTGGAAAAGGGCAAATGTTGTCCCTATCTTCAAAAAGGGAAGAAGGTGGATCCAGGGAACTACAGGCCTGTGAGCCTGACTTCTATACTGGGAAAGATCTTTGAACAAATTATTAAACAGCATGTATGCAAGTACTTGGATAAGAATGGAGTAAATAACCAGAGCCAGCATGGGTTTGTAACAAACAAGTCATGCCAGACTAATCTAATTTCCTTCTATAACAGTATCACCGACTGGGTTGATCAAGTAAATGCGGTGTATATAGCATATCTTGACTTTAGTAAAGCATTTGATGAAGTATCTCACACCATACTTATTGAAAAAATGACCAAATATGGGGTTGACAAGTCAACTGTTAGGTAGATTCACAACTGGCTGAGTGATCGTACTCAAAGAATGGTCATAAATGGCTGCACATCCAAGTGGAAGAATTTCTCAAGTGCAGTATCACAAGGCTCTGTCCTAGGCCCAGTGCTGTTCAACATTTTTATAAATGATCTGGAGGAGGGAATTGATGGGAAACTGATCAAATTTGCCGACAACACAAAGCTAGGAAGGATAGCTAACACTAGGGAAGAGAGGGAGAGAGTATTCAAAAAGATCTAGAAAAGCTTGAACAGTGGGCGGCAACTAACAGAATGGTATTTAACAGGAGAAATGCAAGGTCCTACATCTGGGCAAGAAAAATGAAAAAAGAACATACAGAATGGGGGGAATTGAGCTAAGCAGCACATGTGAAAAGACTTGGGTATACTTTTAGATTATAGACTGAACATGAGTCAACAATGTGATGCATCAGCCAAAAAGGCAAACACAATTCTGGGATGTATTAAGAGAAGTATAGAGTCTAGATCACGTGAGGTCATTATTCCCCTCTACGATTCCTTAGTCAGACCTCATCTGGAATACTGTGTCCAGTTCTGGGCACCCTACTTTAAAGAAGACATAGACAAACTGGAGTAAGTTCAGAGAAGAGTTACCAAGATGGTGAGCGGTCTGCAAATCATGTCCTATGAAGAACGGTTAAAGGATCTGGGAATGTTTAGCTTGCAAAAAAGAAGGCTGAGAGGAGACTTAATAGCTGTCTACAAATATCTGAAGGGCCGTCACAGTGCAGAGGGATCAGCCCTATTCTAATTTGCACAAGGAAAGACTAGAAGCAATGGGATGAAACTGAAAGGGAGGAGACACAAATTAGATATTAGAAAAAAACCTTTCTGACAGTGAGGGTGATCAATGAGTGGAACAGGTTACCACGGGAGGTGGGGAGTTCTCCTTCAATGGAAGTGTTCAAACAAAGGCTGGACAAATATCTGTCTGGAATGATTTAGTGAATCCTGCACTGAGCAAGGGGTTGGACACGATGACCCAGGAGGTCCCTTCCAACTCTACCAGTCTATGAGTCTATGACTACAACGGGTAAATAACACTTTCTTTTATTACTGGAGTAATCAGAACATTGACAAGTGACTTTCAAGTCATTCACATAAAATTTTTATAATATTCTATGCAGGAAAAAAATAGCCACTATGTTTTAAATTTGCTCATAAACGCCTTAAAAAGCTATATTAAAAAAAAGAGACAAAAAACACAAGTCGCTTGCATGGAGCAATTTTAACTAAACAGTATAAAGCTGGGGTCTACAACCTGTGGCTTTCAAGGTGTTAAATAA
This sequence comes from Eleutherodactylus coqui, assembly GCF_035609145.1. NCBI lineage: Eukaryota > Metazoa > Chordata > Amphibia > Anura > Eleutherodactylidae > Eleutherodactylus > Eleutherodactylus coqui. The sequence continues at coordinate 87,036,698 of NC_089840.1, read as the reverse complement.
CTACTACTCTCAGCATGCCTTGACAGCAGTAGCTTGATAAGACATGCTGGGAGTTATAGTTTCACAGCAGGTGAAGAGACACAGGTTAAAGGTCACTGCTATAACTATATAGCTAGCAACCTTACCTGATAACTTCCATATACACCCAGCAGTGGTCTTAGAAGTATAGGGGGAATTTTTCTTCCGGCAAGGATGACAATTTGGCAGTAGAGAGTAATTGCTACTTAGGACTGTGATTTTGCTCTCACATTCCAGCGCTGGTGCCTGCACCCTGCGCTGCCTCCTTCCTTTCCTGCTGCCAGCACAGAAGTGACGGCTTGGAATACGTGGAAAAATGTACATAACGGTACATAATACGATACTTTGTATACAGAACTGAGAATGCTTGCAACAGTAATACACAAACACAAAATAAATTATGAATACATCGATAATAGTAACAATATGTAGACAGATATACATTAGAGAGATACCATAGATACAGAGCTCTAGATGGCGACTGTGCTGGTTGTTAATGTGCCCTAGAATTAGCAAATGGCAACATGCATTTAATTAAATGTTGCCATTTGCAACTAGCCTGTTCTTCCATAACTCTAAACTAACTACATTTCCTTCCTGTAAGCAGCAGACACAACTTAGGCACGTGTTATAGACCCCCTCTGACGCACACCACGTCAGACCGCCGTAATTGTTTACGTCAAGGAAGGCGATAGAACTGAGCTTGCAGAGGCATATAGATTGTCTAGAAAGATCAACTGTCTAGTTCATATTTCTCAAAAATGTAATTTCTCATTGATTCTTATGTGAGACATTTAGCTTAGTTTTGCTAATGGTGATGGAGCAGAATATACAGTCATACACACATAGCTGTCAATCACTGATAGCTCCGCCCATTGGACTGTTCAGAATGAGCAGAGATATAAATGAATAAAATACAAGGTATACAGAATTTTCCCCCCATAAATCTATATATCTACTCGGCTCCTCCGGCTCTATAATATGATGCCTTCAGTTTGGACAGTGTATTCCAGCTGACAGATTCTCTTTAGGTTCAGATGAAACCACAACAGACCCGCAGCAGAGTCTCCATATGTTACATCCAGATTTTGTTGCAGATTTGGCCCTGGATTTGCATTGGATTTCATCATCTGCTCTGCAAAGGGTAAAATCCACAGTGCAAACCTGCTGCTATTTAGCAACATAATGAGCACCCTACTGATTTGGCAATCCTCTCAATGCACTTAATTCTATGCGGATTTTGTCTGCTACGTGCGGATGGGGTTTCGAAAATCCCATTCACATGTATTGTACTGTAAATTGCGTTTCATTGTGCTATGTCTGGACCCAGCCCTAATAATGTTCAATGTCCACGGGCGATTTTAAATCTAAAATCAGCACTAGTCTCCCGCGCAGGAGACCCGCACCTCTAGCCGCCCAGATGGATGCATTTGTATCAGCAGGGCAATTTAAAGCATGCGGACGTGATTTTTTTCAAATTGTAGAAATCGCGAAATGGAGGGCTTTAAATCCCACAAGTACTGCTTCCATTGAAGTCAATAAAAGCCGTCCAATGCGCGGCACACCCGTAGCTGTCACTGTGGCTGTGCCGCGGATTCGCGGGAAAGTAGGAGATGTAAAAAAGAGAGCACTGTGCATGCGCCGGGTACGATGCCCGATGCTCTCGGACGCATCCGCCGCGCTGAAGAAAAGAGATCCGGCATGCATGGATTCTGCAGTGGGATTCAGCAGATGGAATCTGTGCGTGCAAGTGGACATGAGGCCTAAGGGCGGCTTCATACCAGCATTAGCACTAATATACTTGCTGCAGCGAAGGGCCCGGTAATCAGGATGTTACGTGCGTCAGTGCTTATTATTGTACTTTTTGTGTGCACCCCAGGGCCAGTTCACACGCGTGAAATGCTCTCTTTCTGTAGAATTGATTGGCTATTAGAGAATATTGAGGTCCAGCTGTTTTCTTTTCCTCCATTTGCGCAGTGACACACCCTTCGTTTTGCGTTAGTTCACCCCTGCCATAGACTTCTATGGCCTTTTCGCTGCAGAAAACGCAGGGAAATAAAGTGGGTCCTATTGTTTTGCGCAAGAAAAAAGCGTTTATGAGAATGAACAGGTTTCATTCTCTGTGTTTTGCGTTTGCAAAAACGTATGCAAACATTCCCATCCAAAGGAGCCCTAATGGCTCTTTCACACGGGCGCTGTCTGCTCTAAAGATCGCTTGAACGGCCTAATGCACACAACCCGAGGTGCAGGCTGCGCACTTTCCGGCTCCATTATGGAGTGTATGGAAAGCTCGCAGCAAAGATACCTTGCATGCACCTCAGAGCTGACATGCGAGTCAGATGCGTGAATTCCACGCATATAACAATCGTCCCTATGAACGCCTCATTAGGAACCTATACGCTTTTATAGGTACATTAGTTCTTATAGCAGTGCCTTCTGTGCGCACCTCTCATGCGGACACACAGTGCCCATGTGAATAAATACATCTTTTTATTTGTATAGCGCCAACTTATTCCGCAGCGCTCTCAGGTAATTTATTTACTACCCCCAACCAAGCTGGATACTCATTTTACCGACCTTGGAAGGATGCTCAGCAGCACAGAGCGTAGCTGCGCCTGAAAGAGGGGAAACTTTTCCCCTTTACTGGCAATTCAAACTATGTGCCAGAGTGCAGGAATTTTTTTTTAAAAGTGTCGGGAAGTCAGCAGCTGCCCGATCTGTCGTGAATGTGGCATTCACTACCTACAGGAAAGATCGGGCATGTCCTATCTTTTCCCGGCCGTACAAATCACAGCCGAGAAAAGAGCCAGTGACAACAAAACCAGTGACATCCCTTAGAGATGAGTGGTCTCGTTTTGTCCTGTTTTACGGCTGTTATTATAACGGACATATAAGGAGATAAAAGAACGTTCGTGTAAAATTAGCAGTGTCAGATCCTGCATGTGTGAATGAACCCTGGGGGTATGGTCACACTACTGGACATGTTAGAAGCTGCTGCAAATCTGCTGCTAAGGCCTCCTTCACACTGGAGACATGGCATCGCCAAAAGAAAATCGCAGCGATATCACATCGCTACACCGCGCGATATCGCTGCGTCTTTTCACAGCAATACCGCAATTTTGTAGCGCTACAAAGTCGCGCGATTTTCGGCGGGGCCAATCACAGCCAGCGCTCCCAGGAGGTGGGGATGTTTGAATCCCGGCCAGAAGAGAAGAAGATGATCAGTGCCGGGACCTGGGGAGAAGCTGCGGCCAGGCTGGCAGCGCAAGAGAGGTGATGTATGTGTGTTTTTTTTTCCGGCAGTTAGGGCTTAGATTATAGCTTTGACAGTAGCATTTGCTACTGTCAAAGTTGCATCGCAAGCAATGCAACAGAGAGGAAGGCTCCATAGGGAAACATGGGCTACAAAACCTCGCGAGTCGTGGGCATATCGCTGGACCCGTGAGGTTTTTGTTTCGTTTTGTAGCATGCTACAAAACATCGCAGGTGTGAAGGAACCCATGGAAAACCATGGGCTTCTCATACATGCGAGTGGTAGCATTGTAGCAACGCTACAAAATCGCGCAACTTTGTCGCCCGTGTGAAGGAGGCCTAATTGTATGGATGTTATTTCAGATTTTCTTGCACAATGGGTAGCATTGAAAATACATATATACTCACCTAATCTTCTGAAACTCTCTGGCAGCACTAAGGCTGCCTTCACATCTGTGTTGGAACCTGAAGGCCCAATGCCCAAGGACGGATTTTCGCTGTGGAATTCGTGGCCAGATGCCCGCCGCAAATTCTGCAGCAATGTCCATCCATAGACATGCTAAATTAAAAGATTCTCCCCTCAAGTGCGATTTTCAGCTCGAGGGGGAGAATCGCGGCATGCTCTACTTGGTGCGGAAAATCACACGGATGGCATCCATTGCAGTCAGTGGAAGCCGTCCGTCCCGCGGCACTTCCACAGTGAGCACAGCAGATCTATTGCAGGAATCCGCGTCATAGACTAGCGCAGGCCTGTCATGTCCTGCACTATTCATGCACGCCGGCTCACCGGCCAAGACACTTGCGGCGGATCCGGACAGGTGAGTATGGATCTCTGAGGGTCACTGCCGGAGTATTGGGTCTGATTCTGCTGCGAGTATGAGGCCAAAGTCACAGATTTCGTAGCAGACCCAGCACAAAATACTGGACGAAATAGCGTGCATGCTGTGCTTTTTCTTCTGGTAAAATGCCCGGCAGATGAGCGGAAGCAAAGTGAACCCCATTATAGTCCATAGGGTCCGTTCGACGCTGGTTGGTTCCATCAAAAGACGGAGCCCTTTCCTGTTCCCCGAACACAACAGAGAAACAGAACCCCACTGTCCGCCTATGGGAAAGCTGGAAGTTTATCATCGGAACCACCATAGTTGTCACTCAGTTTCCTAGAGTCCTAGTGATACAGGGTTTGGTACACCGAGGCTTTATAAGTGAAAGGGTGATTTCCACGGTGACATATCCACTTTCCGAAGAAACTGTGCCAAGAGTGGTTACGTACTTTTCATAATGCCTTCTGCATCATTGGTAACATGTTCTAGCCAAAATCATCGAAATACCTGCAAAGCATTCAGTGCAAAGATCAAGTCTAATTGAAAGTGACCAGAGTCACAAAACCCTATTTTGTGAAAAAATGGTATTTATTGGATTTAAGGGTCTTTTACACAGAAGAATTATAGTTGGATCGTGCGAATGTGAATGTAATCATTCAGTGTAGTCACCGCTAACAATTGAACGATGACAAATAATTAGTTATCTTTATTTTCATTGTTCACATGAGGGCTTTTTCACACGACTGTACATGCTGTAAAATCGCATGAATGAAGAATTGCCGCGATCGAATCCCTAACTTTAGCCACATATTTTCTGCTGTTGACACGGGCGGCTCCTGCGTATCGGAAAAAATACACTGCAGCACAGAAATCCATCGGTCGGCAGAAATCCTCGGAATGACGTCTAATGCTTAAACAGAGGCAGCGGTCTTCCGTTCCCTGCATTGGACGAAGCTAAACTCCCTCCCCCTCCCTTTTTTCCGGCTTCCATAGAAGTCTATGGGACCTCCCTGCATATATCGGCAAAAGATAGGGCAAGACCTATCTTTTGACGTGGCATATAAAATCGGAGACCATATAAAAACGACTGTCATTGTTCGCTCATTCGTTCATTTAAGCGATTTCTTGCTCCTGTAAGGCTGAACTTACAAGGGCGATTTTCACATGCGATTTCTGTGCGTTGCAAAAGGCACAGAAATCGCATGTGCAAAGAACCCATTATTTTAAATGGTTAAATTTACGTAGGGGATTCTCCTGTTGCAGTGACACTGAAAGACAGACATATCACAGCATGTCCCATTTCTGGGTGATTCTGTTCAAGAATTGCCCATTACTCCCTATGAGAAGCGAAAACAATTGCATCACACTCGTATGTAAATGCCATTTCCATGCGAGGGCGATTTTCTATTTTTACTATCGACAGAACATGTGATTTTCATGCGCACGAAAAATGCACGTCAAAATTGCATGAGCCGCAATGTGATGCAATGCATGTTTCTCACAAAATTCATCACACTCGCAGGTTTACAACTGTTATATGTGTCTGAGCTTCTAGGAACTCCCTGGGTAAATGCACCCTAAAAAGTCACTTTGGAAATCACATACACAATTGTATAACAAAACAGATTTCCCACTCTGGACACCAGGAAAGCCGGCGTACGGGGCTGTGATGGTGAGCACATCACTTGTCCCCAAGTAAAAAACAACACTTTTTTTGTTGTGCCTTCTTCCCTGCACTTAAATGTTCAATAGGGTCAACCTAGAGAGCACCAGACTGTGTCAGATGTAACTATAGTCTGCAGATCACTCCAGAAATAGGTGTCAGGCTGCCATCTTCACCAAATACATCTCTGCCTTACTGAGAAGCAGGGATTTTCTCACCAGCAAACATGTAACTCCAATCTGAACACAATGTATCAATTCTTAGCAGCTCTCCATCCTCCATAAACAACAAGTAGCACCCAGAAGTGATGAAGAAGAACTGTTATTGGAACCTATTTACTAACACACATACACAGGCTTCTCCATTGTGGAACAAACAGTATGTGGCTGTCAAGTGTACAGTCACCCACCCACAAAGTAAAAACCGGGTGATGCGAAAATGACGTCATTCTTTATCTTTACGTTAAAATGGGAATTTATCCGTATTCATTGATCACTCTAAGGGTTAATCAAAACTGTAATGCGAATAAATACATAACAACCTAAAATATAGTAGGTTCATCTGGATTGATGGATAGATGGATGGATGGATAGATAGATAGATAGATAGATAGATAGATAGATAGATAGATAGATAGATAGATAGATAGATAGATAGATAGATAGATAGATAGATAGATGGCTAGCCATTACAATTATGGATATAAGCATGTACAACAAGGCTGAAAATGCCACGAACCCCAAATCCATATACAGGGAGTAGTCAAAAACACTGATCCAGCGCTATACCTCAGTACTGATGCCCAATATTGAAATGACAATGGTGTACTTGAATAGGAAGACATAGATGTGCTACCCGATGGTATGACACACTGGCCATGGGGCCCCTAGAATATGGATTTTAATTTTGTGTTGTGGCCCCTGTAACACAGAATAAAACCCAACTGCAAAGTTAAAGAGTAGCATGTGAGAAGCAGAAACCGCTTCCGGCTTCTCGCTAAGCCCTGTGGGACCGCTGTTACGACTAGAATAGGGAAAGCATACTGGAAGTGGATCCTTCTGCTGTAATACATACATGGAGCCATTCAACAGTGCAGCCCAGGGCTAACACCATCATTGCAGGACCGTGTTAGTGAACGGCAAAGCGCCAATTCAGTTTAGATGCAATGCAAATTACTAGTAAGAGCACCACCTAATCTGAAGACAATACAAATTGTCAGCGTGAATTTGGCGCGATTGGACCTGTGTTCATTCCAGGATCTCTCATGTGGATCGGCACCTGAATCTCCTGCAGATGACTGTGGACGACTTCATAGATGATATGTCCCTATCGTAGCAGAAGGAGGCCACTTCAAGTACTCTTTAGTTACTTAAGTCAGAGCAGCGGTCCCACGGGACGTAGAGAGACGTCGAATGTGGATTTTTGCTTCTCACATGCTACTCCACAACTTTGCAATTGGGATTTACTCTCTATTACAGGAGCAACAACCCAAAGTTAGACTCCATGTTCTGGGGCCCCCACCGTGCAATACCATCATAGAGCATCCATGCCTTCCTATTCAAGTATGTTATTGCTAGTTAAATACAGGATGCCAGTATTGAGAAATATTGCTGGATCCGGTTTTTGACTATATCATATATTTGTCAAAAAAATGGATCCAGCACTATTTATACATGAGCTTTATTTTTTCCAAAAAAAAATTAATAATTATATATATATTTAATTTTTTTTTTTTTGGAAACATGAATCTCATGTATGAAGAAGAAGCTCCCCCACAGCCTGCAGATATACAGCATGTTATAAATAGTTTGGGCATGAGGACCAGTGCTTCCCACCCACTGTAGGGATAACAATAGGTGCTGCTGCAAGGATGCCATCCTGGCATCACTGACAGCACAGGGGTGATTGCACATTGCATGGCATGAAATAGGGCATCTCCCCAGCAGGCTGGAGCATCATCAGGTTGTAATGCAATGAGTGGGGAGATGGAGGCTGATTACAGATGAGCTCATGCAGGATGAGGCCAATCCATGCTGGCACTGATGCAGCAAGATGAGCAAGGTAAGAGGAGACCCACAGCCCAAAGAATGCCACTGGCATCACCCTCACTGCTGCCAATGTGACCATGGCAGGAAGGATGCTGTCAGGTGTCCTGTCTGCAGATGAGGGGGCGTTCGGGCTGAAAAGAGAAGGGGGTCTAGCGCAGGATTCCATATAGGAAGGTGGTGGAGGGGATCCCAGATCCCGGGGGCACAGGGAAGCCCAGCTCCTGTTGCTGCTGTCACTCACCTCCGGCCGCGATGCTCTCCGCACCTCCTCCTCTTCTCCTCTGCCGCTGTTTTCCTATCGCTACAGCTACTGAATCCCACCAGCAAGAAGAGGAAAACGACAGACCACGCCCATCACCCTCTTCACCACTCCCTTCAGACACGCCCCTCTGCGCCAACACCTGCCCACTCTTCCTGCAAAGCGGCGTCTCCTCTATGTTCTTGTACTTGGATTTTGACCAATAGGAAGCTGAGCAAGAGAAGGGCGCAGTGATTGATGGCAGAGACAACCAATCGTAACAGTGCAGAGGCGGGCATTACGGGGAGGAGGGAGATACTGCAGGTGTGGAATGCGGAGGGACGGGATAGGCAAGGGGAGATGGAGAGGCGGAGACTCGGCTGTCTCCTAGGCAACCATCAGTGGAGGCGTCCTAGGTGACAGGCTGGGGAGTGGCTATGGTATGACACGCCCATTTAGTGGCCAGTATAAGTAGAGGGGGCGGCAGAGTGGGACGGTAGTGTGAGGAGAGGAGGAAGATGCTGTGTGATGTGTGCTGCTGTGAGGAGCAGCGTTATATGTGGTGAAGGACAGAAGTATAAAGATGGTTGGAGAGGGACAGAAGTGACTTATATTCCTTGAACCGACATAAATATATAAGGGAACTGCTCTCTGATGTGATAACACAGCAGAGCCCCCCAGGGCGATGCAGGAGTAGAAAAAACATGCTTACCGGCTTATAAAAATAGCGCCACAGCTGTCTGTAGTCTCTGTGTGGTATTGCAGCTCCAATCATTTCAAACCCAGACACCTTAGAGGTCGGAGAGGGTAGAAAGCAGCTAGTTTTTTTTTTTTTACCTCAGTAAACCCGTTTAACCCTTTCCAATCCACTGTCTGACCTGTGAAGACATTACGATTATAGGCCGCCTGCACACGGGCGGAAATCCCGCGGGATTTCCGCCGCTCAAAGCCTGCATAGGAGTGCATTACAATACGCACTCCTATGCAGACGGCCGCGGTTTTGCCGCGCGAAACAAACCGCGGCATGTCCTATTTTTGTGCGGGGCTCGCAGAGCCTCGCACAGATACGTCACTCACTCGGCTGCCGGCTCCGGTCTGCGCATGCGCCGGCTGATCGGCAGCCGGCACATGAAAGAGCAGGGGCCGCCGGGCGCGGGTGAGTACGCGCTCGTCTCTGCAGGCGCTCCGGTCGGGTCCCGCGGCGAGAATTCTCGCCGCCGGATCCGACCCGCTCGTCTGCAGGTGGCCTAAGGCTGTACAGCTCCGATGTTGGAAGATGCCCGTCGGGGTTCTCTTACTGTATATTGCCAGCCTCTCTGCTGTCGGAGCCTATCCAACGTGTCACCTCATGCAGTACTGGCTTTAGCCAGCATATAGCGCCGTTGTATAATGGCAGAAAAAGAGTAAGCCCCCTAGGAAAACCAGGTTACAAATTGGATTGGAAAGGGTTAAGGATATGTTCACATATGGAGGAAACTTCCGCATCACCTGATCAGCGGCGCTGCAGTCACTAGAGGCTGCTGGGTACCGTATGAAAGGCTGTGCAGATAGCGCAAAGAATTGGGAGGCGAGGGGAGCTCTTGCTGATTTTGACTCCCCCCTTGTGGTCACACACCTAGACCTTTATAGCAGAGATGGCAGCCTGGGGGAGCCCTGGACAGGGTGGTACTTGGGCACAGCTAGCTGAGAGTGGCATTTACAATAGCGCTTCTTATACAAAGAGGAGGAGCCAAAGATTTTTAGTTAAGCGCTGCGGAATAAGTTGGCGCTATACAAATAAAGATGATTATTATTATTATTATTAGACCCCCCTATATTAATATCAACTACTGTGTTAAGTAATCCCCAGATCAGACCCTTAAAGGGACCCTCCGGGCCTGGAGAAACAAAGATGGCCACACAGCTTCTCTGACTACTTGATGCACACTGGTAGTCTAAGACACTACATGTGGCTGATTGGCCAGCACAGCTCATGTAAGTAGCACTGGTCAATCAAAGCAGGTATAGTGACTTAGACTAATGATGCATAGTAATACACAGAGTCAGAGAAGTCGTGCAGCCATCTTTGTCTGTCCAGGCCCGGAGAGTTTATTTCAGATCCCATGAATATATTCAGACTCCTTATAATAAAGGGGTTGTCCAAGTTGTGAAAGAACAGCCTAAAGTGTCCTCCATGGTGTAAAATGACACATTAGCTTCCCTGCTTGTCCCCCGCCGGTGGCTACAGGTCCCTCTCTTTAGCGTCTGAGCCATCTATAAACAAGCTGCTGCAGCCAATGACAGCACTCAGTGATTCTCACGGAGCTCTCGCATTGGCTGCAGCGGCAAGTTTACAGGACATCACAGGCTGACTGCAGCCTGTAAACAACAGCACAGTGGAGACCGGAGACGCGGCGGGGAACAAGCAGTGGAGTGGGGAGTATCAGCTGTTTGAACAAAACAGTTTGTTGCTTGGGATGGGAATCAATCATGACAATTCTCATTCCAAGCCAAAAACTGTTTTGCTCATTCTGAACAACAAACACGCCGACAAAGTTCTAGTGGTAGAGACATCTGCAGCAGTACAGGCCAGCTAACTAAAAATGTCACCTCACAGGTAACACCGGGTATTTATCACGCATCTGCCCATTTGACATCTCTTCAGGGATAAATTCCAGCTGTCCGAGCAAGGGGCTGTGTTGTCTCAAAACACGTTACATGCTGGCATTCCCAAGTCCGCTATCCCTTTGTAGTTCGCGCCCAAGAACCTAGTTCTCTTCTCCTCCATGCCCCTGGCACCAGTATAGCCTGTCAGCTCTCTAGTGTCACTATTTGCCTCCTCCACTCCAGAAGCTCTGCCCACCCTCCAAGTTCTTCATTTGCGTGTTTCACAGGGCCGGCAACGAGGAGGGGAGGAATACTCGCCACTATTTATTGGCGCAATTGTAGTGGCCCAGTACACCATCCTGGTCCCCTCCATAAATGTCATACATGTTTTGTCCTATGTAGATGCACTGTGCAAAGCTTGTCCTGTCATATCTAGTGTGTGTGTTGTACAGCTGCGGCGCTTGAGAGGTTAACTCCAATAAAATCATTTCCTGCCTGTTAATGTACCAGTCTGTCAGGTCATGTGGTATAAGTGAAGGGTATAAATAGGAGTGTTTGAGAGCAGGAAGAGAGTCCATCTTCAGAGAGTTCCAACTGGTCTACCAAAACACTGAGCCACATGGTAGCGCCATCAGCTTCCTTGTGGTGAAGATGTAGGAGAAGGAGAGATATCTTGTAGCGACTGCATTTTGAAAGCGAGTGGAGTGAGTCCCAAAAACTAAGAAAAGAGAGCATTCCTAAGTAATATTAATAATAATAATAATCTTTATTTGTATAGCGCCAACATATTCCGCAGCGCTTACATAGACAGGGGGGAATACAGAAAGACAAAATACAAACATTACAGAACCGCGGTTACATATAGTAATCAGTTGATGGAAACAATAGGGGTGAGGGTCCTGCTCCAACGAGCTTACATACTACAAGTAATGGGGTGATACAGAGGGTAAAGGGGCTGGAGATGTGCACGGTATGGCGGGGTGGAGAGTGAGGGATGCTATACACATAGACAATGGTCAGACATTTAGCCGTGTGACGGCAGAAACGGTGTGACTGCAGGAGCGGTTTATGATGGCTAGCAGGGATTGCAGTCAGTAGGTCAGGGAGCATGTTATCAGGCGGAGTACAGAGAGGTTTGTTTAGGGAATGCGGTATGCCTCCCTGAAGAGGTGCGTTTTTAGAGCACGCCTGAAGTTCTGCGAGTCCTGGATTGCTCGGGTAGCCTTTGGCAGTGCGTTCCAGAGGACCGGTGCTGCTCTGGAGAAGTCTTGGAGGCGGGAATGAGAAGTTCAAATTAAAGGGGCGCTCAGTCTGGTTTCATTAGCAGAGCGGAGAGCCCGGGCTGGTTGATGGATTGAGATGAGGGAGGCGATATAGGGTGGCGCTGTACTGTGGAGGGCTTTGTGGATGAAGGTAGCGAGTTTGAATTGAATTCTGTATTTAACGGGCAGCCAGTGCAGTGACCGGCACAGGGTAGAGGCGTCCGAGTAGCGTCTGGACAGGAAGATGAGCCTGGCTGCCGCATTCAGGATGGACTGGAGAGGGTAGAGTCTAGTGCAGGGGAGGCCAATCAGCAACGAGTTGCAATAATCGAGCCGGGAGTGGATGAGGGCGACAATAAGCGTTTTTAACGTCTCCACAGTGAGAAAACAGCGGATTCTTGCGATGTTCTTGAGGTGCAGCTGACATGTTCGGGCCAGAGATTGGATGTAGGGGGCAAAAGAGAGATCAGAGTCAAATATGACCCCAAGGCAGCGGGCGTGTTGTCTAGGAGTTATGGTGGCGCCACACACTGAGATGGAGATGTCAGGATGAGGTCGGTTAGTGGAGGGTGGAAATACCAGTAAGTCAGTTTTAGAGAGGTTTAGTTTTAGGTAGAGAGAGGACATGGTGTTAGAGACAGCGGACAGACAGTTAGTGATGTTTTGGAGGAAGGGTGCAGAGATGTCACGGGCAGAGGTGTAATTCTGTATAGAGAAACCCAGTGCAGAAGTACTAGTTCGGAGACATTAGTTTTGCCTATGCGGCTGTCCAAAGTCTGGATCACCGTATAGATGTACGCTGCCAGTCACATACATGCGCCTCCCATGCGGGCTGCTAATTTGTAAAGTAAACAAATACTACCAGAGTGTCTGTGGAGTGACCCCTAACCCCTTCCTCCTGTTCCCAGTGTTCCCAGTCCAGGAGTAGTACAGATAACGCAGACTGCAGGACCGGTTTCATCCTGTGTATCCTCCCTGACCTCTGATCTTCTTTCTACCTGCACTGAGAAGAATCGTACCAGAATTGCTGTAAATGATTGTTTTGCAGAAGTTCATCAAGTAAAGTTATACCGGGCCCTAACCGTTCCTGGGGACCTGCGGTACTATACACCAGTGTCTGTGTTTATTCTCCACCGTGTAGCATATTGATGTGTAGGAACAGTGGCGTCACCCGTGACAACTACTACCCCCATCATCCTGTTCATTGGCATTCCCTATCCTAGGGGTGTGGAAGGTGGCCTGCAATCCTGCTCTGACTTTGGCTGCGTGTTATCCCTCTGGGACCGGAGGCTGGTAAGTGCCGCTATGACAAGCCAACACTTATCCCTCCCAGCTCTTCGCGTGTGTCAAGTGTCCGGGGTACCCCTCTGGGGTGTTGCACAATCCTAGACATAATGCTTGATTTTGATTTTTTTGCTGCACTTGTGCCTAGCCAGAGAGTGAAAACCACATCTCACGGGGTGACTAGGTAAGAGAAAAGAAAAATAGGGTGACTCCCTGTAAAACTGGGTGAGTTGGCATGTCTGTTATAGGGTACTGGCCAGACGTAGCACATCATCCTCTGCTAATGAGTAGATGCCATCCCCTGGAGCTCTGGCATGATTAAGGTCGTACTCAGACTAGCGTGCCTGGTGTCAGTGTGTAAAGAGAGACCAATTTGAATGTGTGTGTATGTTGTGTGACGTCTATATGCACTGGCGTAACTATAGAGGATGCAGGGGACGCGGTTACTCCCGGGCCCAGGAGCCTTAGGGGGCCCATAAGGCCTCTCTTCTCCATATATGGAGCCCAGTAATATGAATAAAGCATTACAGTTTGGGGCCCTGTTACAGGTTTTGCATAGGGGCCCAGAAGCTTCAAGTTACGCCTCTGTCTATATGTATGGCATGTAGCTTCTTCTACATCCGTGTATGATCAGTGTGTCAACCATTTTTTTCTCTCTGACCAAAAAAACTGAAGGAGGCCCATTTTTTTTCAAGAATTGCTTAGCAATGATCAGTGGAAAGCAGACAACACCCAAATGTCCTCGGCGTGCGCTCCGTTTTTTGTGCACCCACTGACTTGAGTGGCTGTCACCTGAGAGGTCAGAACAGAACAAGCTGCCATTTTTTTTAATAGCCCTTGTAAAAAAAACCCCGTCTGCATAGCCCCATGGACTGTAATGGGTCAGCATGCTGTCTGTGTGCAATCTGTTGCAAATATGGACAGCGCATGAACATAAAAGTTGCTCCAGTGAATAAGTCTTAAAGCCTTGTTCACATGGTGGAAATTTAAACGGATTCCACGCCCAAATCTGTGCGAAATCCATGTCCCATTGACTGTAATGGGATTTGGAAAGAAAAGAACTGACGTTGGCACAGTTTTCATAAGTGGGGAGAAATGCGCTTCTGTAGCTGTTCAGTATGCAGATATGCGGCAGATAAAAATTGAATGTAGACAAGTTCAGGGACCGTGGTGGCCATACCTGCTCGCTCACAGTTCGCTCTTCTGTAAACCGTGCCAGTGAGTCGCGGGAGGCGTCGTCCGTCGTAAAGTACAGCAATGGGTCCAAAAGTCCTCTAGCAATCCTAGTCCGCAACCACGTACAGTCATTTACGTATTCAGCTTTGTCGCTCCCGTGAAATTGCAATTCTCGCGCATGTCATAGGGTCGAAAGTGTTTCCTGTTGACTTAAATGGGAAACATGCACATCGCAGGTCATGCGAGTGCCATGCAATGTATTTCAGATTCCATTGGAAACAATGGGCAAGGCATTCTGAGGGAGCGCCAAAAGAGAGAACTTGCTGCGATTATTTTTCTCGCAACGATAAGATCACTCATGTGAATAAATCCATTCAAAAACATGTATTTCATAATCATGTAAGGTCTGAGGTCAACGGAAAACTGCACTGTGATTGGTTGCAATGGGCAACAAAGAAAGATTTTCTGTTAGACAGTTCTCATAAGAGTGGGGTGATGGGTTTGGTGGTGGGCTACTAGATTACTAGATTACACCAAGTGACTATGATTACGACAAAGATAGCGGCGTAGCTACTGTGGAGACAGGGTACACAACTGCTGTGGGGCCCATGGGGGAGGGGGCCCGATGCCTGGCTGCTATGACTGATGTGCGGCTACCCAGAGGCAGCTCGGAAATTCTGGCACTCATTGGTGCAAAACCTGCGAGGCCATGTTCACACCTGCGTTAGGAAGCTCCTTTCTGAGGTTCCGTTGCAGATCTGACACAAAATAGAGGAAGAAAAAGACCTGCAGGAAGGGCTCTTTCGTCCAGTAAAATGCTGGACAGCTGAACGAAGGCCAAACGGTCACCATTATAGTCAATGAAGTCCATTTGGTGCCGACCGGTTCCGTCATAAGATGGATCCATTCAGCTAGGGGATTCCCCTTTCCTGCTCGCATATTGGAGCGAAAAGCGAAACCTCCACCGCAGATGTGAACATAACCTGCACACTGCCCTGCAGGGGATGGAGGGGAGGCCTCTCTGGCTGCACACAGAAAGCCGGTGAGTGGGAGGAAAGGGAGGAACAACTTAGATGGAAGTGTATATTGGCCGGCCATGAAAACGCCAGCTGATATATGCTCATGTAAATAAGCCCTTAGTTTGGTATCGTAGTAATCGTACTGACCCAATAGAATAAAGTTAGAATGTAGGGATGAGCGAGTATATAATATAATAATAATAATAATCTTTATTTGTATAGCGCCAACTTATTCCGCAGCGCTTTCAGGCATGGATAAATGCAAAACAATACAACAATTACAATATAAGGTACATTGGGTTAGACACAAATGGGTTGAGGGTGGTACAGGAGGTGCAGGGGGTGGGGAGCACAGGCAATACGAAATTTTATGTACAGATCATTTATCAGAAGGCAAACAGGGTGGAGCACCATAGTGAGGGGCAGGGGACTAGGTCAGGAGATTTGGTATGCTTCCCTGAAGAGGTGCGTTTTTAAGGCACGTCTGAAATTTCGTGCATCGGGAATTGTCCGGATGCCTTGGGGTAGAGCGTTCCAGAGGATGGGTGCTGCTCTGGTGAAGTCCTGTAGGCGAGCATGAGAGGTTCGTATTACAGGGGTGTTTAGTCTGAGGGTGTTAGCTGATCGGAGTGAGCGCGCTGGGTGGTATACTGACAGGAGGGAGGCAATGTATGGTGGTGCAGCGCCATGCAGAGCTTTGTGAGTGAGGTATAGCAGTTTAAATTTAGTTCTGCAGTGGATGGGCAGCCAATGCAGCGACTGGCATAATACAGACGCGTCTGAGTAACGACTGGATAGAAAAATGAGTCTAGCTGCTGCATTTAGTATGGATTGGAGCGGAGCGAGTCTAGTGCGGGGGAGGCCAATGAGTAGCGAGTTGCAGTAGTCAAGCCGGGAGTGGATGAGCGCAACCACGAGCGTCTTTAGCGTGTCCGTGGTTAGGAACGGACGTATTTTAGCAATATTTCTGAGGTGCATGTGGCATGTTTGGGCCAGAGATTGGATATGGGGGGCAAAGGAGAGGTCAGAGTCCAGTGTGACGCCAAGGCATCGGGCATGCCGTCGGGGGGTTATGATGGTGCCAGACACTGGAATGGAGATGTTGAGGGGAGGTCGGTTAGAAGGTGGAAAGACAAGGAGGTCAGTTTTAGAGAGGTTTAGTTTGAGAAAAAGGGAGGACATAGTGTTAGAGACAGCAGACAGACAGTCGGTGATATTTTGGAGGAATGGTCCAGAGATTTCACGAGAGGAGGTGTATAGTTGGGTGTCGTCAGCATAGAGATGGTATTGGAGGCCGAATCTGTGGATGGTTTGTCCAATTGGGGCAGTATAGATAGAGAAAAGAAGGGGACCAAGGACCGAGCCCTGGGGTACCCCGACAGCGAGAGGAAGTGGAGCAGAGATAGAACCAGCAAAGGAAACACTGAAAGAGCGGTCAGAGAGGTAGGAGGAGAACCAGGAGAGAGCAGTATCCTTTAGACCAATAGAGTGGAGCATAGTGAGAAGGAGATTATGGTCGACCGTGTCAAATGCAGCAGACAGGTCAAGGAGGATTAGTAGGGAGTAATCACCTCTCGACTTTGCAGTCATCAGGTCATTTGTTACTTTTGTAAGGGCAGTTTCGGTCGAGTGTAGAGAGCGGAAACCAGACTGGAGGGGGTCGAGGAGTGAGTTGTCAGAGAGAAAGCGAGTAAGCCGGGAGTAGACCAGGCGTTCCAGTAATTTGGTAATTTGGTTCCAGTATACTTGCTAAGGCACTACTCGCTCGAGTAATGTGCCTTAGCCGAGTATCTCCCCGCTCGTCCCGAAAGATTCGGGGGCCGGCACGGGGCGGGGAGCTGCGGGGGAGAGCAGGGAGGAACTGAGGGGAGATCTCTCTCTCCCTCTCTCCCGCCCGCTCTCCCCTGCAACTCACCTGTCAGCCGCGGCGGCCCCCGAATCTTCAGGGACGAGCAGGGAGATACTCGGCTAAGGCACATTACTCGAGCGAGTAGTGCCTTAGCGAGTATACTCGCTCATCCCTATTAGAATGTCATTTTATTTGCACTTTGTGTGCCGTAGAAACAAGACCCACAGAAAGATGGCGGAATTTTATTTTTTTTCAATTGTTCGCCACTTAGAATTTTTTTTACGTTTTTCAGTACGTTAAATGGTACATTAAATAGTGCCATTGAAAATACAACTGATCCTACAAAATACAAGCACTCATACAGCTATGTTGATGGATAAATAAGGGAGTTATGATTTTTTTAAAAGGGGGGAGAAAAAAACGGAAGTTAAAAAAAAAAGCTTGGTCACTGAGGGGTTACATTTGTTTTTCAGGGTCCTTGCAGAAAAAATGAGTCCTTTCACATCGCTGAGCTTGATCCCTGCACATAGGTGAAAACATGGATGTTGCGTCTACTGTAGATTAGACGTTCCACAGGATAGTTTATTACGCCACCTGCTGCGTTTTGTTTATATGGCACTTTTTTGATAATCTTGCATTATAATTTGACTTCTGTATCAATGCATAGAAGAAGGGAAATGGCGCGCATTACTCTTGTTTCCTTCTTCTACATATTATAAGTTGGAAAGTATAGAGAAAACTTTTTTCTTGTGGGTGGGGTGCTGGTTATTTGCCATGGGGCCCTGTGATTCCTACGTACGCCCCTGCACAAAGATATTATTCCAGATTCTGAACATTAGCAGACATAAGCTTTCATCATACATAATCACACCAGATTGACCCAGTAAAGGGTTCCTGCTGCTATCAGCATTTACATAATGTGATCATAGTGATAATTAGTAATGATATTGGATAGGCTTGTTTAGATGGCCAGATAATAATAGGATCTGATACATTATATTTACGCTAATTATCACTTTGGTTGGAACATGATGCACTATATACATATATAAGTACATGGTGTAGTAGTTTCCACCATTCCTTCCCGAATGTTTTTCCTCACTGAGGGGAGGCACCACGACAAATACCAACACAGGGCAGCAGTTAACCTGAAAATACTATCACAGCCTGTATTGTTCCTGCATCAGCAGACTGCAGGCTGCCTAGCCACAAAGTCTGTCCAATTCACAGACTATGGGCTCATTCACATGGACGTGAAAATCACACAAGAGTTAGCCGCGCAAAGAAACACGGCTTAATCACGAGAAAATCACATGAATGGACGATTTCCTGCTATAAAGTCCCAAGCTTAATTAGCGGTGAAATTGACCATTCATACAATTGGAAGCTGTGTGTCGCTGGGGACTCATTTCATCTCAGTGGGGAGAGAGGGGTTCTCCTGCAGGAGAGTTGTAGGGATATCCCTGCTGCAGGGAAATCACTCCAGCCCGTGGAGATGAAGGGAGTCCCCAGCGATGAAGGGGACTCCCTGGGGACTCCCCTCATCTTGCTCTCTCTCTTCCGACTGTAGGAAAATCCCTCCAGCCCTGCTGAGATGAAGGCAGTCCCCAGCGATGACGGAGGTTTCCCAGGGACTCCCTTCATCTCGTTCTTTCTTTCCCTCGTGGAGATGAAGGGAATCCCCAGTGAGTCCTCTCATCCCTGCGGGGACTAACAGGAGCGTACAGCAGGACATTTAAAACATGCTTCTGGGTTTAGCAGTGTAGCAGCGCTCCCTCCCCCACCCTTATTGTCCTGCTCTCATAGGAGTCTATGGAAACTCTTGTGCTTTGCGGACCAAAGCTAGGTCAGGTCCTATCTTTTCACGCAGCTGGGAATTTGAGTTGTGTGAATCTCAGTCACTGATGTACCATCTTTTACACGCAAATTCCTGCGTGTAAAAGAGCCCTATAGGGCCCGGACGCAGCTTCTCAGAGACTGCCAGGGCAGCAGCAGACAGTTAAAAATCACAATCAGGCATTAAAATCATAGGGATACCGCTGTTTCTAAGGGCGGCATTACAGGGGTTTATGCGCATTTACACGCACATGAGCACAGTGTTTTTGAAGAACAAACAACGCTATTTGCACACAATGGCGTATTTTACTGTTCTCTTTCCGCACACAAGGCATGGGCATTTGCGTGCGGCAAACAAATACACACCGACTGAAATGGCTAATTAATCCAATGAGTTCCAGTTGTGTTCTTTTTCCTGGCAATTACCGGCCTAGAGGGGAGATTCAGATAACTTTAGTCTAACCTCATTGTTATTTATGCTACTGATCAGACCAACACCAAACATGAAGCTGGATTTCAGCAAGACTGCCATAGTAAAAGATGGCTTCAATATGCTGAGATGAAAAACGGAAGGTGTTAAATTGAGGGGGTTAATGGTAAAAGTAACTTTATCTTATGAGTTATTACAACAATGCCAAATATGTATAGTCATTAACCCCTTCCCGCTCCAGGGCCCTGGCAGTGGGGTACTTCCCGCAACAGGGCGTAAACTTACGTCCTGGGCATAGCGCGAGATCATGACAGATCTAGCGCTATCCGGCAGCGGGAGCCGGCTGTCATTGATAGCCGGCCTCCCGCTGCAACAGTGGGGGTGCATCGGAGATGCGCCCCCCGCTGTTAACCCCTTTCCTGCGGCGATCTATGTAGATTGCGGCAAGGGAAGGGTTCACAGAGGGAGCGCACTCCCTCTATGAAGTTGCCAGGCTCTCCCGATATAATCGCAGAGAGCCCGACTGGTTGCCATGGCAACAGGACGCCAGATACCGGAGTCCTGTATTGCCACTGCCTATGATCGCTGTATAAGCGATAAGGCATTGCAGGAGAGAAGTCCTGCAATGCCTTATCACAGCAATCATCAGTGCTGTGCTGTGCTGTAAGTGCCCCAGAGGGACATAGATGGTGTAAAAAAAAGATAATAAAATGTACAAAAAAGAAAAATGTAAAAATAAAATGTAAAAAAAAACTTTTTAGGTGCTTTTTCTCATATTAGCAAAAAAAAGGTAAGAAAAATTAAAATCCCACATATTTGGTATCGTCGGGTCCGTAATGACGTGTACAATAAGGTACACATGCTTTTTATCCTGCACGGCAAAAAACGTAAAAATAAACCCCTGAAAAATTGAGGTAAAATACTAATTTTTAACATTTTGCCTCCCAAAAAATGAAATAAAAGTAATCAAAAAAGCCGTATGTACACCAAAATGGTACCAATAAAAACTACAGCTCGTTTCGCCCTCACAGAGCTCCGTACATAGAAAAATAAAAAAGTTACAGGGCTTTGAATGCAGCAAATTAGAAAAAAAAAGATTTCCAAAAAAAAGGTTTTCATTGCAGAAAAGTGGAAAAATCAAAAAAAAATTAAGAATTTTGGTATCATTGTAACCGTACCGACCCACAGAAAAAATGGATTGTGTCATTTATGCTGCATGATTAACACTGTAAAAAAAGAAAAATTATGGCAGAATTGATGCGTTTTCTCTTCCTGTTATCATAAAAAGAATAATAAAAGTTTTACAATATAGTCAAATGTACCCAAAAATGCACCAGCAAAAACTACAGTTCGCCACGCAAAAAACAAGACCTTATACGGCTGCATTCACGCCTCCTCTCCACCTCTCTGCACTATTTGCAATGAGGAGAGGCGGGGCTGGCTAAATTCAGGGAATTAGCTCCGCCTCTGCCCCGCCTCTCCTCATTGAAAATAGTGCAGGGGGTGGAGAGGAGGCAGAGAGGGGGCGGGAGCTCAGAACACTGCTTCTGGCTCTTCCAGCCTCCTCCCCCTGCAGAGAGAGATGCCGTATATCAGCCGGCGTGAGTACCGGCCGATATACGGTCATCTGAATGCACCCTTTTGTTTTGATTCCTACAAGTAGCTGTTTGCAGTACAAGTAACAATTTTAATAGCACTATATGCACATTTTATTGAAATAAAAGTGTTTTTTTTATTTGGAATTTTCCTTTAAATAAACTTTATTTCAATAACACTGTGCAACACGATTTTTGTAACAGATAAGCAGATAGGTGGCTTCTAGTAACTTTAGTGCGTTGAATTCAAATATGATATATGTTTTTTTTTCCTGCCGCGTAAGGTTTTCCAGTTATGGGGAATAATGTAAACCAATTGCCGTATTGTATTTTTTGGAAATAAAAGTCATTGGGCAACTATTTCACAATCCCTGTTACACACTGTGCGCTGACTGAACACTATAAGGGTAGGTTTATGTAACACATAGGGTATATTTCCACGTGGCGTAAACACTGCGGATCATCCACCAGTGAGTTGTAATTAATGAACTGCGTTTTACAGGTCATTGGTTAGGAATGGATAAATAAAAGAATCAAAATCATAAAACAAAAATGCACATTTGGTATCGCCGGTCCGTAAAAGTCCGATCTATCAAAGTAACACATTATTTACCGCTCGCAGTAAATGTTGTCTGGAAAAAAAAATTAAGAACGCCAGAAATGCGCTTTTTTGGTCATTCTGGCTTCTAGGAAAAATGCAATAAAAAGTGATCAAAAAGTCGTATGTATTCCAAAATGGAACTATCTCAAGCTACAGGACATCCCGCAAGAAAGTAGCCCTAGCACAACTATGTGGACGGAAAAATAAAAAAGTTATTGTGCGCAGAAGATGGCGGAAGAAAATAATTTTCAAAAATTAAAGATAAGGAGGAATAGATAAGTATAGAATTTTTCTTTTTTAGTGACAGAACCCCTTTAGGGTGACCGCCCACTACAGTTTTTTTTTCACTGCGAAATTCGCAGCATTTTTTTTCTGCACGGGTCTATGGGACTTGTAATGTTAAAATTGCGATCGCGCAAAATCGCGATTTCTCGGTAAATTGCGATTTTAACATTACAAGTCCCATAGACCCCTGCAGAAAAAAAAACGCTGCGAATTTCGCAGTGAAAAAAAACTGTAGTGGGTAGGCACCCTAAAGGGGTTAAATAACTAAAAAATTAGACGTATTAGCTATTACTGCATACTGATGAGGGGCAAGCACCCTGAAACAGACTGTCTGTGCATGGTTTCTGGCTTAGTTTAGTATTCCCAATCATTGAGGACTTGTTATAAGGTCACTTTGAATTGAAAGAATGCTGCCGTCCAATAGATGGCGCTGCAGAGGTATTTTGCAGCTATTATTCAGTTTTACCAGTGTAATCAGCATGTTTTAAAGGGGTTGTCCCGCGCCGAAACATTTTTTTTTTTTTCCAACCCCCCCGTTCGGCGCGAGACAACCCCGATGCAGGGACTTAAAAAAAAAAAACGCACAGCGCTTACCTGAATCCCCGCGCTCCGGTGACTTCTTACTTACCGGTTGAAGATGGCCGCCGGATTCTTCTCCCTCGGTGGACCGCAGGGCTTCTGTGCGGTCCATTGCCAATTCCAGCCTCCTGATTGGCTGGAATCGGCACGTGACGGGGCAGAGCTACACGGAGCCGGCATCCTGCACGAGCGGCCCCATTGAGAAAAGAAGAAGACCCGGACTGCGCAAGCGCGGCTAATTTGGCCATTAGACGCCGAAAATTAGTCGGCTCCATGGAAACGAGGACGCTAGCAACGGAGCAGGTAAGTGAAAAACTTCTGATAACTTCTGTATGGCTCATAATTAATGCACGATGTACGTGTTCACTTGTGCGCGGCAAGGACACACCAATTGAAATTTGTACAGTGAGTTCCAGATGTGTTCTTTTGCCAGTGGAATTGCACAGCTTATCACACGTCTCCTTTTGAATCCCACGCACATTTGTGCCATCCCTCATTGACTTCTATGGGGACTTTTGGTGCACAAATGTGCAGGAAAATAGAGCCTGCTGGATTTTACTTTTGCGCCACTGAAATGCACAGGAAAGATACACCATGTGAACTGAGCCATTGAAATCAATGGGTTCTATTATCTGTGTTTTGCATGTACAAATATGCTTATTTGACGCCAGCCTTAATCGGGTTTTTCAAATGATGGGTGACGGCGGGGAAATGCAGTATAAATTTTACAAAATGCAATAATTATTTCCTGCTGCTGCGATGCTCTCTTGCCGCCGCTTCCTGCGCTTACCCATGTGACTGCTGCAGCTGGTAGAAGGCCCAACAGGGACATCATTGATGACATCTCAAAAACCTGTCGGGGGCTTCTGCCTGTCCGATGCTGCCGCACCAGAACACTGAATATATTTATTTTATAAAGTTTTGGGCAAGGGGTTCCCAGAACTATATAAAATGTATAACATAAACAACCACTTTAGGAACCTCAGGGTGCATTCAGATGACCGTATATAGGCTGGGTTTTCACACAGGCCGATATACGTCGTCTTTCTCTGCAGGGAGGAGGCTGGAAGAGCTGGGAGCAGTGCTCTGAGCTCCCGCCCCCTCTCCGCCCCTCTGCACTATTTGCAATGAGAGGAGGTGGGCCGGGGGCAGGGCTAAGTTCCTGGAATTAGCTCCGCCCCATCCCGCCTCTCCTCATTGAAAATAGTGCAGGGGGTGGGGAGGAGGGAGAGAGGGGGCGGGAGCTCAGTTCCTGCTCCTGGCTCTTCCAGCCTCCTCCCTGCAGAGAGAGACGACGTATATCGGCTGGGTGTGAAAACCCAGCCGATATACGGTTGTCTGAATGCGCCCTTAGAGCGTATTCAGATGACTATATTTCCACAGGTATTTTGCAGTGTAAAAAAATTAACGATTTTTTGATGCGTCAAAAAATTGCGCTGGGAAAACCAGCACCTACGCAAACATTTTCAGTCACCGGTTGTGTACGCCGCGTCAAAAAATAGGTTTTGCCCTATCTTTTGACGTGATATGCAGCAAGTTCTATAGACTTCTATGGAAACTGTAAAAAAGGGAGAGGGAGGGAGTTACCCTACGTTCAATGCTGGAAAAAGAAGACAGTTGGCCATAATTAAGCATTAATTGTCAATCTGGGGATTTCTGCCGATCGGTGGTTTTCATCACTTCTGCATATATTTTTGCCTATGTGAATGATTGGAAGTACACGAATAAAGATCGTGACTCGATGGCATTAAATCTTCATTCATGCGATTTTTCAAACTCCTGCGTTCTGGCGCGGAGTTTGAGTTGCTGGTGAAGGGGAAGGGATTCCCATCGTTCAGGCACAAGTACGCTCCGTGCCGGTAAGCGTAGCTGCACCTACGGCAGTCTGAATAAGCCCTAAAACACACATTGCCAAGTGTGATATTGAACTTCCCCATGTGAATGTAGCCTTATTGTATGGTTTTCTCTACTCTACACTTGCCGGTACTTTTTTTCATGTGATCCCCAGAGTAACCTGCGATAAAAACGCATTGCACTTGTATGAGAACCACATGGCATGAGTGCGATGAATATATTTCTTGCTCCCATAGGACATGCAGCAATTTTTAAACTCAGTCTATCGGTCTGAGAAAAAATTCGTCCCCATGAATGAACGGGTTCTTTTCTCATGCAGTTACCTGTGCAGAATTAATATTTTAAGAATTCCCTTATCATCAATTGATTAATTCAGTATATGTAATTAAAGTGATAAATTAAATTGGATATTCGGGAGATTATTTTCTGCAGGGTGGAATGAGTCATGCTGGGACATGCTACAAATAAAACTTTAAATTCAATTAAAGTAGAGCAGGAGGTTGTGCTAATAAGTATTGGTGCCAACTATTGCGCATAGCCAGCTCAAAACCTTACTGGATGGCTTCAGGCTGGACCTCAGAAACGCACAGTATTGTACTAAGACATCCAAACTCCCCTTTGGGTAAGTACCAACTTACTTACCAGGCACTGAATGGCAGAGAGTGTAGAAAAGAGTCACTTCTAAAATGAATGGACAGTAATAGGTGACAAAGAATAAAGCTGGTCACCACCATGGCTCCCTTTATTTAGCATTAGTGTAACTGTATAAACCCCAATTAGTATTCTGTTCTCTTCCTCCATGGACCACATAATGTATGATATTGTTACCGATGGTGGCATAAGGTGGAGCATTATTACTAAGGAGGGCATTATTGATGAGCTATTACTGAGTGGGGGCATAAAAGGGGTCACCTTTACAGTGTAGAGGACACTAACAGCAGCACTGGCAGTATGGAGCCTACGTACTATCAAGACACTATGAATGGGGAGATTGTGTGGAGGTGTGGAAAATGTAGGAAGGGTGCTGGAAAAGCAAGGAACCAAAGATGTCTGTATGTCAAAATCTGCAGAGACATGTTGCGGATGGGAGAAGTTGTTATCGCGATCTGGACCAGATGGAGAAGAAAGGGAAAGTGAACAACTACAGCTGGATATGACATTACATGTGATCACTGGATATAACTGTATACGAGCTGCAGAGCACATACTCAGAGCTGTTATATATCAATGCCTGGTCTTTAGAATATATAGTGTTAATCTTCAATAACACTGTGGTGGTGGTGGTAATAAGTGCTCATGGGGTGATGGCATTATTTGGCCCTTATATAGTGGTAATAATTGGTAATGCTGGTCTTGGTATAGTCGGTTTATTCACTGACAGTAAAGAAGTAAAATGAATGGTGATAATATTTACACCTTGTATATACAGTATGTAATATCATTTGGGGGTCTGGTGTGGGGTAATATATCACTGCCTAGCTGTTTGTTACACTACCCCTAAGCCTGTTATGGCAAGGGCACGCTTAGTGGCCAAGTTGTTTTGTTTGTTTATTAAGTGTGACTTGGCAGGCAAGTGTGTCCTTACATGAACTTTTACATGGGACTGCTAAATGTTCACATTCAAGGAGGGACATATTCATAAAGTTGCTATGGGGCCGAGCAAGTTATATCCCACTAACACACTGCAACAGATCTTCTGCTCACCCCTTTTAAGTATCTGTAGAGAATGCCGGGTTAATTCCCTGCTCTCGTACTCATTGGTCCAAATAAAGTGGAGTGATTTGGGTAACTGATATGTATCAAGGAATTACAAATAACGCAAGGTGACTCCAAGGTGAAAGAACTTGCACTTTTATTGTGATTTTATATGAATGAATGGAATAAAAGTAGCATAAATAAAGGAATGTCGGAGGCCATTTACAACATCTCCACTAGGATATGACACGATTCCTGCATGGTGGTAGCTGGAAAGTAAAGATACCGCACAATGTGGGACCTGGGTACCTAGAGAGGGAAGGTTAAAGGGATTTTATGGGACTCTAATATTGATGACCTGTCCTTAGGAAAGGTCATAAATATTCGATCAGTCTGCTGAGATCCACCACGATCAGCAGCTTGGAGAAGCCGCCGTCCTCACGTGAGCGCTGGGGCCTCTTCTCAGGCGTGTCATCATGTTCATTGGTCACATTGCTTAAGAGCAGCGCAGTCTGAATGGGATTGAGCTGTCATGTACGATGCCGTGCCTGGCATACAGTGAAGAGACTGCGGTGCTCGCTTCCTCTAACAGCTGATGGCTGCGGATCGCAAGCAGAAGACTGATCAGATATCAATGACCTGCCATATGGTCCTAATATCAGAGTACTGCAAACCCCTTTCAAATTGTATATTTTTTAATTCACTAAACACTGACACCTAGTGGACACATTTTCAAACAGCATATGTTTATAACATGCTAAGTGAAATTACATTCACGTCTTTAATAATTTTTGTGGTGTGTTTTGTGTCTGAACTAAGACAATATTTAGTAAAACCTGTGAGTCCATCTCCTCTTCAGGACCAGCGGATGTTACATAACTGTAGGCAGTATATAATGCTGGAGTCATACTTAATGGATGGCTGTTGATTTTCAAAGTGGTTGCGGTTTTGACTCCAGCCAAGGGGTGTAAGGCCTCATGTCCACTAGCTAAATGGAATTGCGGATTCCGCAGCGGATTTTGCCCATAGGGAATCATTGGCCATCCGCGGTCCATTAAAGGGGTTGTCCTGCGCCGAAACGGCCTTTTTTTTTTTCAATAGGCGCGAGACAAACACAAGGGATGGGTTAAAAAAAAAAAAAGTTTAGTACTTACCCGAATCCCCGCTCTGCGGCGACTTCTTACTTACCTTACCAAGATGGCCGCCGGGATCTTCACCCACGATGCACCGCGGGTCTTCTCCCATGGTGCACCGTGGGCTCTGTGCGGTCCATTGCCGATTCCAGCCTCCTGATTGGCTGGAATCGGCACACGTGATGGGGCAGAGCTACGCGATGACGCGTAGAAGGGGGCGGAGCCAGAACGCCGCTCGTGCCGAGACCCAAGAGAAGGGAGAAGACCCTTCTGCGCAAGCGCGTCTAATCGGGCGATTAGACGTTGAAGTTAGACGGCACCATGGCGACGAGGACGCCAGCAACGGAGCAGGTAAGTGAATAACTTCTGTATGGCTCATATTTAATGCACGATGTATATTACAAAGTGCATTAATATGGCCATACAGAAGTGTATAACCCCACTTGCTTTCTCGGGACAACCCCTTTAAATTGATTTTTGCACCCGTGGATGGCATTTTAAAAGAATTGCGTTTTTCACACGGAGAAAAAACGCGGCATGCTTTATTTTGCCGCGGATTCTGCGCGGATCAGCAACATTGCTATCACATTGATAGCAATGTGTGCGGATATCTGCATGCAAAAAAAAATACCATTTAAAGCAAATCCGAGCGGAATCCGCCGCGGAAATCTGCGGCAGATTCTGCGCGGATTGTATTTTTCTAGTGGACATAAGGCCTAAGGCAAATGCTGGGGTTTGATGTCATTCCAAGAGGTTGGAGGCTCACTGTGTTGTTAGCCCTGATATAGGTGACATTAGATCTGTCCAATCACCATCCGGACCTGGCAGGCTGGACTGCCCGATTCTGACAAATGCCAGAGGGCTGATGCCCGCTGTGGTGGTAGTAAAGGCCTGTGTTGGTGGCTGAGATTTGTTTGTATGGAGCAGATAAAATCTATGGCCGGCTTCACACCAGCGTAAGCGTACTTGCACGCACCAGAGCACTGCGTATTTGCGTAATGAACAATGCTGTTTTGTTCGCACATTGGCGTATTTTACTGTACTTTTTGTGCCCGCGTAGTATGTTCATTTGCACGTGATTGAAATGGCTAATCAGTTCCGGATGTGTTCTTTTTTCAGCGCAATTCCGCAATGTTTCACGCATTTCCATGCGTATTGCACCTGTATTTGCAAACCCCTCATTGACTTCTATGGGGACCTTCTGTGCACAAATACACAGAAACATAAAGGGTGCTCTATATTCATTACGGAAATGTGAAGGAATCCATTGAAATCAATGAGTTCTATTCACTGCACATTGCATGTGCAAATACGTCCTTAGAGGTGGATTGAGGCTTTGCTCTTCTATTGGTTGTCAGTAGTTGTGTAAGGTAACCTGGAAAATGCTGGGAGTTGTAGTTCTCTGATACTCCCCTCCCTATAGTGTCTGGTGTATCACATCATAGCATCAGGAACATCCTGAGATTTGTAGTTCCCCTCCCTCTTATGTTTTCTCACTGTAATTTCCTGTGACAACCCATAATGGCCTGGACATTCTGGGAGTTGTAGTTCTCTCATATATGGACATGACTAAGTAGGACTACTGGGGTAAGTGTCCTTTGCACAGCTAGGATTTTGCTGTCCTACATCACCAAAGATATGACCCCTCACTATACAATACGAATCACTGTGGATGTGCCCGTTAACCCTTTCTCTGCTCTTAAACCAGAGTTCTGCCTGTTAACCTCTTCCCTGCCATTGACCACCAGGGAAGTGCCCTTCACTGACCAAATCCACCACGGTTGTGTTTATTAACCCTCTCATTACATTTTCAATGTTTCTGAAAGTCATGATATACCTCACTAGCGTTTTTTTTCTTAACACTGCGATATCGCTGCGTTTTTTTCAATGGGACTTTCTAATGTTAAAATCGTATCACACAAAAATTGCAAGTTTGTGCTTTTCGATTTTTCTGCGAAGCGATTTTAACATTAGAAAGTCCCATTTCTTAACTCAGCGATATCGCAGAGTTAAAAAAAACACTAGTGGGTAGAAGCCCTTAAAGGGGTTTTCCAGTAGTTAAAAAAAGCTGAAAATATCCCAGAAAAAAAAAAAGGAAAAAAAAAACACAACTCATGCCTTCGAACTCCAAACCCGCGCCGATGCCCTGGTGGCTGCTTCCTCACTGCCAGCAATGAAGTTATGTAACAGCATGTGACCACTGCAGGCAATCTCTGTCCTGAGACGTCCTGTGCAAAACTTGTCTGCTTGTCAATGAGTTTTTTATTTCTTTTATTTCAGGACATTTGCTGCTTCTTTTTTATTCTTTGGAACTACCGGACAACAACTTCACCAGGAAGCAGGACAGACCCCGAGGCCGAGCCACACTGCATAGTTAGAATATGGGCCACCAAGTGCTCACCGGACATCTACAGTCTTCGTGCATAAAGAAAGGAGCTGGCGGGGAAAAAGAAAATCACTCCGGGGTCACCAGAGGAAGCAGAATGAACCATACTGTACGTTTTTGCGCTGCCAAGCTTGTTCTCATCGTGTAGAGTGATGTGAACCATCGTGGGAACACCCTTATGTCTAACAGCTGTCTTGTCTTGGTCCTCACTGCTGTTTGGGGGTCTTGTTGGTGAAATAACAGAGCCTGTGGCAAATGGGAGAGTCTCCCTCCAAACAGACGAAATGTACTGTCCATACTTTCTCCAGAACTCCTGGGTCTGCGGATAGAGCCATATACTATGCAGTAGATCTGTCAGGCACTTAGCGGATGGTGGAAGGTTAAGACTGTATATCGCGTTGTGCATCTATCTGAAATACGCCCCTCACCAGCATTACGTATGATACCCCACCCCTGTAATACAGTAGCAGCAATCTTTGAGTCTTAGGTTAGCTTTTTTCCACTCTTTGATATGACTGCGGGCCGAGGCCTTTAAAAATCAAATACTGGTAAAATTACTTCTAGACAATCGTGACTAAGATACGCACTGAAGGATTATCCCTTCCATCCTCTGTACAGGATGTCTTGTTGTATCAGAACACGTATTTTATAGGAATACATTAGCTTGTTTTCTTCCTTTTAGCACTTCTGGTATTTTTCGTGTTCTCGGGTTTCTCCATTACAAAATGTTCTTGTAACTGTGAAGAGAAAATATAAAGATAATTCTGAATGTAAAAAGCCGTTGTCCAATAGAAGCCGTTGTCCAATAGAAGCCGTGGGACCAATAGAAGCCGTGGGACCAATAGAAGCCGTGGGTCCAATAGAAGCCGTGGGACCAATAGAAGCCGTGGGACCAATAGAAGCCGTGGGACCAATAGAAGCCGTGGGACCAATAGAAGCCGTGGGACCAATAGAAGCCGTGGGACCAATAGAAGCCGTGGGACCAATAGAAGCCGTGGGTCCAATAGAAGCCGTGGGTCCAATAGAAGCCGTGGGTCCAATAGAAGCCGTGGGTCCAATAGAAGCCGTGGGTCCAATAGAAGCCGTGGGTCCAATAGAAGCCGTGGGTCCAATAGAAGCCGTGGGTCCAATAGAAGCCGTGGGTCCAATAGAAGCCGTGGGACCAATAGAAGCCGTGGGTCCAATAGAAGCCGTGGGACCAATAGAAGCCGTTGTCCAATAGAAGCCGTGGGACCAATAGAAGCCGTTGTCCAATAGAAGCCGTTGTCCAATAGAAGCTGTTGTCCAATAGAAGCCGTGGGTCCAATAGAAGCCGTGGGACCAATAGAAGCCGTGGGACCAATAGAAGCCGTGGGACCAATAGAAGCCGTGGGTCCAATAGAAGCCGTGGGTCCAATAGAAGCCGTGGGTCCAATAGAAGCCGTGGGACCAATAGAAGCCGTGGATCCAATAGAAGCCATGGGTCCAATAGAAGCCGTGGGACCAATAGAAGCCGTGGGTCCAATAGAAGCAGTGGGACCAACTTTTCCAGCCTCCAGCAAAGAGCTGATACAGTGGAAAAGGAGCATTAGTAGATGGCCTTTCATCATTTGTAAGCGATCGCAAGGTGCCATCAGGTTCATATGGCAGCCAGAGACTGGCAAAGGCCTCCATGTCCGCCATGTAGCTCAGCCTATCTGACCCTAAGACGCAGGCATACAAATAGTACACTGCATTACATAAGTAATACATTGGGTTTTGCTGGTGATCGAACTATCGCATCTTCAAGTCCTCTTGAGGGACTAAAAAGTGGTGTAATCCAAAAATAAAGAATAATTTAAAAAAGCATTTTTCACACAAAAACACAATTTAAATTTAAAAAATGCTAAAAACTACAAATGACATAATAGCTGTTTGTAAAACCCAGGCAATAAAAATATTTAATTCTGTATTGTAAACAACATAAATTAAAAAAAAATGTTTTTGTTGTGCACAAGTAGTAAAAAAATTAGACAAAAATGTAATTTTGGTATCATAATTGTATTGCCTGGCAGAAGGAAGTTAAAATGTCTAAGTGCTTTTAGTGTGCAAAAGTAAAAACACAGTAAACTATATAAACTTGGTGTCATCGTAATCGTGCTGATCCAGAGAATCCCATCATCATGGTTTTCTTACTTACCACACGGTGAATGCCATAAAAACAGACCCCAAAATACAATATTGGCATTTTTCTTCCACCCAACCCTCACCAAAATAAATTAATAAAAGTTATATAACGCATTATTTGTTCCTCAAGGTGGTGCCATTAACCCTTTCCAATCCACTGTCTGACGTCTGAAGACATTCTGATTTAAGGCTGTACAGCTCCGATGTCGGAAGACGTCCAGTAGGGTATTCTTACTGTATAGTAAAAGCCGCTCTGTTGTCGGGGGGCCTCTCCAGCATGTCCCATACCGCAGTACTGGCTCTAGCCAGTAGATGGCGTCATTGTATAATGGCAGAAAGAGAAAGCCCCCTAGGAAACCCTGAATCCAAAATTGGATTGCAAAGAGTTAAAGATACAACTTGTCCGCAGAACAACAAGCGCACAACATGGCTTTGTTGACAAAAAATAAACTTATGGCTCTTTCGATGAAACAATGAAAGTCGCTTGGTCATTAAAGAGCAAACTAAGCAGCTCCCTAAGGGGTTACATCCGTCCGCTTGCTGTCAGTGCCGCTATGTCAAGTGAATAGAAATCAGTCCTGGTCATGTGATGGACACACAGGAATACGGCTCCGTACATAGCAAGTATCAGAGCTGCGCCCTATTATGTGCTCAGAGGTAAAGCTATGGTTAGGGCAGACGTACTACAACGTCCAGCATGAACTAACTGCAGACCAGACCACAAAAGAGACGAGGCCAAAAATATCAATTTATGCACGAAACCAGACATATCCATACATTGACTACACCGACCACTTGTTTCTCCTGTCCTTTCTATTTTGCACCACCACACAGTGTCCTAACACCAGCCACTGCCACACAAGTACCAGAACCTGGCTGGCACCAGGGCCCAATGTGTGTTGGCACCCTGGGGTGAAGAGGAGTTTACAGTGAGGAATGGTATATTATAAGGCCAATCCAATAGATAACAGTTCTTGGCTTCTGTAGCTGCTGCTATGACTGCTATGGCAGTAGCTGTAGTTCTTCCGTCCTCTATCTATGTACCAGTATGTATGTATATATACTACCCCAGCATGTATACATCCCAGCAAGTATTGTATTTCTCTCTCATTACACATACGGCACAGCAATGTGTACATAGATTTGGATTACTGATTTGAGGGATATTTTGTACATGTCATCGCCTTATATGTAAATTATAATAAATGTGGAGTTTATTAAAGCATAAACCTTGTTTCTAAACTAATAATGACCCCTTGTACACTTTTATAGATGGTTTTAGCTGTATGGCATAAAATAGCTTGTACCGCTTTAAATGGAATCTTGCAGTGAAGACATCAGAGGCGGATATTGTAGCATCATGGCGGGAAGCTATATAAGCAGCCCCCGGCCTGGATCTCATTTGAGGATTTCAGTTGGAAGGCGGATTGGTTGTAAGTATAATCCTTTTAACATTGTTCACCATCTTTTCCTCTATTCGCCCCCTATGTAATGAGCGGCGGTCTGGGCGCCTATTACCCCCTTTCTCCTGGAGGTTTTCTTAAACCAAGCACCCCAGTATTTACTCCCAACATCGAAGGACATACTAAAACTCCGGAACTGTTTTCTCTCATTTTAAGGTGGTTATTGTGCGTTGTTACGGACAAGGAGAGTTTTGCGTAGAGAAGCGTGTGAGAGGAGGACGGTCGGGAATTGGATATGGATCATCCACTGTCCTTTTCCAATTATGTAAGTCAGAACTTTACGTCTCACCCATGTGTTGGGTGGGTGTGGAGGTGGGGGGGGGGGGTTGATATCCGGGTTGTGTGGGGTCATTGATGTAGATTATGTATTCAATGACTCAGAAACCTCTACAACATGTTGGGATATAAAAGGCTTATATTTGTATAAAAGTCTCCAGACATCCCATAACGTTACATTCCAGGAGACTAATGATGACGGGGATGACGTCTGTAGAGCAGGAACACAGAAATACCTTATATGTTATGTCAGTGATTTCCCATGATGCAGCATCTCCAACTGCCAATCTTCCCGGCAGTGAGAGGAGCGTCATTAGAGCATGACTGTGTGGCAGCCTCACACTCGGCTCATGCACTCCGTTCTCTGCCGTCTCCATTTACTTATATATATATATCTGTATATATTTCTACTTTTCCTAAAAAGTAAAAAAAAGGAAATATGAACTCCAGTATATGAAGCCTGAGTTTTTTCCATCCCTTATACAAACTTTCATCTTAGGGGATCCATATAAACCCTCAGCGACATCCAACATACATGTACAGCAGATGTGTTGTATGGGGCAGCTGGGGAGCTGAGTCAGCTTCCTACGCAGCACGAAAATAGCACTTTTTTTTGGTCATCTTGATCAAATAGTCCTATATACCCCAAAATGGTGACCATAGAAAGTGCAGATTGTCCTGCAAAACCACACAAGTTTCCCCACAAATCAATAGAAAGGTTTGCTGGTGAAGAGAGGTGGAAGTTTTTTTTTAAGAAGTTTTATTTTTTTAAAGTAGTTCAAGAAATATCTATTTGGTATCAAACGTATCCAATAGCCAAAGAAGGAAATTTAACCCTTGATGGACAAAGATACTATACTATATTTTACATTTCCAGGTTCCAGCATCCTTGTATATAAAGGAATTGCAGACACCTTGTCATATAAAGGTAAGAGTAGGATATGTAACAAGTGCCAATGACTTGTGTGATATTAGACGCTCTCTTTTATACACTCTATTCTTTACCATTACAGGGGGTAGAGACGGCTGTACCTGGTGAGACCTACCACTCTAGACCTACATCCCTTAATGTTAATGTCATCTCCTTGTATAATTGCCATTATTTTAGGATTAGTTTGTTATACCCCACATTGTGCTAAAATATTCTAACCCACCACAAATACCCAAAGCCATTATATTAGTCTCCATTCACATCTGTGCTCAGCCTCTGGTGTCATTACCAGTGATTGGCTCTGTCCTCCGGCACCAGACATCTGCCTGATGGACTTCATTGACCATAATGGGGTCCATCCAGCTTCCAGTATGGCAGACAAAGTTATCTCAGACCAAAAATGGTGCAGCATGCTACGCTATCTTGTCTGTGATTTTGTACCGGATCAGCCCTGGATATTTCTTAGCCATCTTTCTTTATTACATACTGATGGAGTCATTATTATATTAGATACCACATGTGACTCTCCAGCTCTCACCACCACAACAGATTGTCCATCAATGAGACTGAGGGTGCGGGCAGACGAGCGTAGGCGTATTTACGTTCGCACGAGCGCAACGTATAATCGCCCGAGCGATCGTTTTTCACCGATCACGACCAGAGCTAGAAAGCGTATTTTCGTTTGTTCCTACCTTGCAAACAGTCTTTTCGGCGATCGAATATGCGTTGGCGCGTATTTCGGTCGCATATGTTCCGTTTTTTTTCGAATTGCCGTTTTTACGCGCCGTAAAATCGCCCATGTGAACGAATACATTCGAAATCATTGCCTCAGATGGTCACGTATATACGTTTGGTCGCAAAAACGTGCCGTTTATGCGCTCGTCTGCCCGCACCCTGAGTAATTATTTGTATAAGTGATTGTGGAAATCTCATTCTAAAGTATTCTTCTTGTTCCTCAGCCACCGACTCTACAGTCAGGTAAATGAATAGTTCTTCTGAATGTGTCTGAGTCTGCTGTAGCTATACCGCTACATGGGATGACTATTGGATGCATAAGCACCCCACAGCCATGCCAATGACTATCGCTCCTGTGCTTGCCCACAAGAGACAGTCATTCAGTGAATGGAGGCCGAGTATACCGGATATCTCTTTTGGCCGACTCCTTTCACTGCAAACAGGCAATTGTTCTGAAATTGAAGGACTCCTGTTTACACTGTGAGAAGTCACTTTGTTTCAGTCAGCTGAAATAAAGCAATAATGACTTACGAGTGTGTCATTGCCCAGTGCCCTGTGTGTACTCGGAATGATTATCACCAAAACTTGCTGTTTCAAGTGAATAATCAGGTGATAATCACCCCATAAAGGTACCTTTACTCATAAACATAAGTACTCCGATTGGCCAAGCAAGCATGTATATTGTAACAGGAAGTTGGGGATAAGTGTCCGTCATACAAGTGGAACAAGGGATATTACCATGCAGCCTACATAATCCTCATTCCCCAGAAGATGCCAGGGGGCGGTTGAGTTGCCCCTGTACATATTAGACTGTTGGAGGTCCCACCCTCTGTGTAGGACACATTGTATTGTGACCTTGCTGTGATGATGCTTTAGTATGTGTTACATTATGTTTTGAGCTCTTACTGTCTTCTTCACTATAGAATGAACAGGACTGATGAATCTGAGGGTGATGACGCTCCAGATGTGAAGTAAGTATATCACTATGTAGTGTATTAATAATAGTGCTCCCATAGACTTCTATGGGAGCTGCCAAAAAGGGAGGGGGAGGGAGTTTAGCAGCGTCCAAAGCAGCAAAAACATGACAGCTGGCTTTATTGAGCCATTAGAAGTAATTCAGAGGATTTATGCTGACCAAGGGAGCTGTGGCATATATACACCGCAGCCACTCGTGCCAATGGATGGGAAAACGTGAATTTTGGGCGCCACTTGATTACAGCTATTCTTCCCTCACACGATTTTCGGCCAGCGTGAAGTCGCGTCGCTGTTATGAATGAGGCTCAAAGACAGGATCCAACAGATTATGGAGTGAGAAATCGCCAATTAGTTGCTAATTGCTTTTCATCTCACTGAAGTGAAGTGACTAATGAGCGATTTCTTGCTCAGTGTAATCAGGCAGTCGCTCGTCTTTGAACATCTGCCTGTTCACAGTGAATGGAGACTGACAGCTGGTGGAGATCTCTGGCGCACTCCGCCTACATTCACTGAACCACTATTGGTCCTTTGTGATAGTTGACCCGTCTACAAGTCCCCCTCTTTGGGATGTGAATACATTTTACTATCTCTTTTTCTGTCATTTCCAGTAACTTGGGATTTCTACTATAATTCTGGTAACATTGCCTGAAGCTGATCAGAATACTATTCAGCGGAGGGCTACATTGTGGCCAATACATCTTCTCATCCAGCTGGATAGAAGCTGCAGATGCTACATTCTGCCAATATGTAGAGATGTATAGAATGTATAATACATGACAGATATACCTATAACCATTGCACATAAGAGAGGTGTATGCTGCTGCTGATCTGGTTAGAGCCTGCTTCCTCAGAGAATCATTAAGCTGATTATAAATTCCTTTTTCTGTTTTTTTCTCTCTCCAGCAGAAGCAGCGCTAAGAAGACCAATTGTCTATCAAGGTGAGACCAGTGTGATTAATGCACTTACATTACAGATGAACTGCAAACGAAAAAAGGGGAGTCAGGCCCAATTCCCATGAACGAAAATTCCGCAGCGAGATTCCGCGCAGAATTTCCGCCGTTGCACACTGCCATAGTATGGCATGCGTGCACACAAGTCTATGCAGGCAGCCGCGATTTTGAGCGCGGAAAATCCATGCGGTAACAAAACCGCGGCATGTCCTATTTCTGTGCGAGCTTCACAGTGGCTCACACTGCCACTTCATCGCTGACATGCTGGTTCTGCATTGCGCATCTGCGGCTATGCACCAGCCGGCATATCGCAGAGCAGAGACAGAAGACGCCAGATGGGTAAGCGAGAGGTCAATGCAGGAGAACGGGTCGCATCCTGCTGCGAGAATCTGGCAGTTGGAATTCAACCTGGCCATGTGCATTAGGCCTAAAACACATATAGTGCTGCCATGTCTAAAGGAGAACACACGAAGTAAAGTATAGCACTACACCAGGACCAATTCACCAAATCAGTACCGAACTATATGGATAGCAGCAAAGAAGGAACACACATAGTACAGGTAGTTACAGTGTCTCCCAGTATTGTACAGATTACTGAAAGGTATCTTCCATCCCTCTACCTACAACTTACTATTAAATATTTATTGGTGAATTGATATCTGCTACAGTGGAATAGATTACAGTGCGTTTGCCTTTAATGTAGTTGTCCAACTTCCAGCTGCAGGAAGCATACAGCACTGTACTCTGCACAGTGGCCTGGGTTGGTACTGCAGGCTGAGTCCTATTGGAATGAATGGAACTCAGCCTGCAGTACCAAGCTGGGCAACTGCACAATGTACAGAGCTGCAAGAAAACATCTAGAAGTGGAAAAAAAACTTTAGCAGGTTTAAACATAGTGTTCTGGGATACATACAGGATTTTCAATTATAACATCTAAACAAACTACCATGCAAATACATAGTCACTCACTTGTGTAAAAATGGGGCTCTGCTACAATTAGCCAACTTTTGCAGCAAGAAGCACAATATGTATAGGCACTTCAAAGCAAGAGCAGCAAATAAATTGACAAGCATTTGATGAATACAACTCTCTGCACCTTTATCCTCTCTGCACCTTCTATTTCTTACCAACTCTTGTCCTGTCTCCAGTCTAATGGCTATTCACCAAACGTCACTGTGTTACTTGAGGACGTGTCTGTTCTTATGTAAGTCATGTTTTTTTGTCTCTTTGCCTTTAGACTAGCATCGCTGTTCTTAGCTTGCTGGGGCAGAAGATCATAGTGAAAAGTGAGTATCTCTAATCTTGATGAGAGCACAACAGGATGATAGCGATCCCATTAGTAAGGGTCCATTTACACAGACAGATCAATTGCTACAATGAGCACCAGTTGCCAACATTAGTAGGTCGTTAATATTCCCAAGACTGGCATTTATATTACAATGTTCATGTAAATTGCTTGAGTTGATATAATGCCAACAATCACTTTTATGTCAGCATAAAAGATGCGATCCGGGACAATCAAGCAAGTGATCGCTGATTGTCGGCCCTCCGCACATATCTACACTTCACAATGACTGAGGATTGAACGATTGTTGGGGTGATTATCACCCCGCGTAATAGGCCCTTAGATCATAACACTCCGGGATCAAAGCTCCTTCACTAATCTTTGTGAAAATGGTAAGAATAGGATAAATGGCGCAAGACAATATTGTTGCACTTTGTCTTCCTCCAGCCTCTTCTGGCCTCCTCACACCTGAGTGACAGCACTGCTTTAGATACTTCTACAAGGTGACCGCTGCTACTCACATACAGAAGGTGGCTGGGAGAGTTGGCCAGCGTTTCTTAATGCCTACACTGCACCTTTCAGCATGAGTTTGGGTTGTATGCTTTGTAAACCATCCACAGACAACACATTATTGTGATAGGAGGACAATTTAGATCATTTTTCCTTTTCTGCTTTTATTCTCTAGTTTTACTTTTTTCACTGTGATTCTGAATAAAAATAAGCAATACTTATGATATGTATATGCAGGCACTTTTTTCACATATTGCCTTGGTATATTTGCAGGTTCCTGTAGCCGCAGAGGAGGAGGCGCTGACAACATCTGAGGGAGGCACCATGAACAACTGGAGGAAGCGCCAATAACATCTGGAGGTGCCTATAACATCAAGGGGAGGATGCGGCCAAACATCTGGGACAGGAGCACTTAATATTTGGAAAAAATGTGGCGCGGCACCCAAACGGCTATTAAAGGAGGCGGCGCCTATAACATCTACAGAGTTCTAAAAGTTCATACTAATTTGTTATATGTTCATTTCTTTTCTCATATTAAAGTTACATATTCACGTTCTCCTGTGTACGTTGTGGTCATTTCTCCAACACATCAATAGCTAGAACAGGAAGAGTGAGTCTGTCTTCTACTTACCTGATGGGCAAGGATGGTTTGTGGGGCAAATACCCCAACTTCATAGAGACTCAGAGCCTAAAGGTGGTGATCAATTGCCCACATGGGAAGGATATTTATATTGGACTCTGAACTAGAGTCCACTTCACCACTTCTGTATTTAATGGGAACATCA
Organism: Eleutherodactylus coqui; assembly: GCF_035609145.1. Classification (NCBI taxonomy): domain Eukaryota; kingdom Metazoa; phylum Chordata; class Amphibia; order Anura; family Eleutherodactylidae; genus Eleutherodactylus; species Eleutherodactylus coqui. The sequence goes on along the minus strand of NC_089840.1, from coordinate 86,997,032 downwards.
GAATGAATTGAAAATTCCCCATTGCCTCCAGGTCAGATGCCAGAGGATTTTAAAAGTAACATCAGAGTATTATGTGTAGACAGTGAATGGCCACTTTATT